>NC_051317.1:19870604-20547411 GCF_015220235.1 Choloepus didactylus | reverse complement strand
ACAACCAGAGAATTTCAGAAAGACCACACACCATTCTCACGTTAAAATGTAGCCCCACCACCACCAATAAAGAAAAAGAACTATTTATGGAGACCTGTCCAGTGATAAGCGTTCTCAATTGTGCTACAACTGACCATTCCTACTAGGCTACTACATTTAAGAGTAGTCACTGTGTATTTTCCATTTGGGCACCAGATTAGAAAAGCTCTTCAACCTTGGAGCCTAGAGTCACCTTGAAGCGATTGCATGTTACTGTTTTATTGTTTTCATTTAGATCTTCTTCTTGCCTACCCGATTTTTGTCTCCTTAGGCCAATCTGCCTTTGGTCATACTCTACTGTGCCTTACGGCTCCCCATTTCTGCTTCCCTAGCAAAAATGTCATGGGAAGAGCCTAAAGAGACATGAGAGAAACTCTCAGCTCCCAAGAGCACAGCAGCTACTTGGCTCAGACATGAGAAAGCAGACAGTTAACACTGACATCTTCCTGTAGAGATTTCTGTCTCAGTGACTATGGTGTTAAAGGTCTTTCATGACCAGCCTCCTGGGATTTGAGATTTTAGCTTTAAACTTTTCCTACAAGATGGCAAAATAAGTTGGAAAGAGACAAACAGCAATTTATTAACCTACTGGTTCTTCCTATGCATATCTCTGATCAGGAAGCATATTGATTAATATGGTAGGCACATGATTGAAGGCAAGGGGTATCCTCATTTAGAGGTTCAGAGTATGATGATTTTCAGGTCAGCATCACTGAGAAGGGTCCTCCTCACTTCCTTTCCTGCCCCTACATTTTCACATATGCTCCAATCACTTGTTGATGCTTGGAATCCCATTCCTTCCAGAGGGAGAGTAAAGGGGAAGACTGACTGGCCATCCAAAGGATGGTATATCTCAGGGAATGAAGATGCCAAGCAGAGCCATCTTGATGCAGTGATAGTATATGCTGAAGTCTGGAGTCTGCATATACATATGAGAACTGTTATGGATCTATATCTAACCTGGCCCTAGATGTGTCAAGGAGAGGTAAGAGATTTTAGATCAACCCTGAAATTAATGTATTGGGAGAGACTTGGGAGGCATAAGCAGCATTGATTTGAGGACCACATAATGTTGAAATTCAAGGACTGAGTGACCTTCTTCTTCCTTCACCACACACCCTTGTGCAGCCATTACACTGGAAGGCTCCAGTGCACTAGCTCAGCGTCCCTCGCATCTTGGTGCTCTGAAGGACTGGACGTACTGACAAGCACTTACACATACCTTCCTGGAGATTTGAGTAAATACTTCACATAGACGGATTAAGAGGAAGAGAAATACTGTAGGTGGTTGTAGAAGAGCTACATCTGGATTTTCTCAGAGAGATGATCAGTTGGGGGAAATCTGAACTTGTTTGCCAAATAACAATTAAAGTGACTTCATCTGTTCTCAAAATCTGTTATCAAGGAAACCAGGGTTATTCAGATACCAAGTTCTTTACTAAGGATGGATTTAAATGGGAAATTGTCACTTGTCCCTTGGAAGAAAAAGGAAGGTAGAGACATTTAAATATTTCAAAGATGGAATGTGGTAGACATGCCATTGAGCAGGAGACACCTTGGAAAAACAAGCTTACCAATAACTTGCATGGCGGATCCACATATGTTCTCTCCCACATGTATCTATCCCAGATACACAGGAAGAGCATTAAGGGAAAATTTCAGCTGTGGTATGCTGCTAGGTCAGAAGTATGTTTCTCCCATGAAAATTCTTCGACTCATTTTGAAAGGGCTGTCTTAGGTGACATTCACTAACTCTCTCTCAAAGTTTTACTTCCTTTATGGCTGAGTCCATACTATCTTTGCTGTTAAACTTCCTTTTCTTAACTATTTTATTCATTACCCTTATATTCATCTCACAGCCTGCAGGCAGTTGTTTAAACACATAAAAATATCAATTACCAAAAATCAAGAAATGAGGATTAGCTGATGACCTCTGACAGGACCACATGAGGGCCTGATACCCAGCTGTAAGTAATCAATACAGATCTATTTTAGAGTTGCTCACAATTGATTTGCAGAGAAAAGACGTATGCACATGAGAGGACTGGCAAACAAGCCAAATGGTTTACAATTAGATTTTGTATTGTGTGACTCAGTCTATTAGTGTAATGAATCAGAAAAAGGAGAGATCAATTGTGGCTTGAATCACTCAGAAAATTTTAAAGCAGGCTAAATTTGTGTTGGCACTTGAAGGATGGCCAAGTACATAGGATGTTAAGAAAGACATAGGAGTTTTAAAATTCTTTGGGGCCATCCAATATCTGAACCCCTTCTCAAGTTTCAGGAATTCTCTCAAAGACTCAGTCTACCAGTACAGATGCTAAAAATGCCACATAATCCCTTTGCCAGTATCCCTTTCAATTTCAGCATGGACACAGGTCTGGCCAAATCAGAAGCTTCTATCCAAAGCTGTCTATCAGAAGCTAGATGTTGAAGAAGCAGGAACGATTGCTAACTGGCCAGCTGCAGAGAATTTTCATGGGATCAGTTTGACTCATAATTTGCGTGTTGTTGCTAGATTTATGATCTCAAAACTTGGCTTTCTAGCTCTTCTGAATTTTTTTAATCTACCATATGCTATTTCAATTAATAAATTTTCTATTTAAAACCAGAGGTAATTTATATTGCTATCAGCTAACAATCCTGAATGAAGTGGGTAGATTGTACCTAGATAGACACCAGAGAAAAGACACAAAGACAAAAATGAGTACAAGTTTCAGGAGGCATCTAACCAGGCCAGGGGAATAATGGAAAGGGGAGCATCTTTCTCAAACCCATATGACATGTCCTCATGAGCTGATCAAATTAACCACTTAGCTAAGACTTAACAAAAAGAAAGGATGCCTGTTTGTCTGGACAAAGAAGACAGTTAAACCAATCGCCTATTGTTCCTCTCCTCCCTTCTTGGTCCCAATACATGAGAGTCTTGTGATCTGGTTGTTTTTCCTAGTTGGATTGGTTAGCAAAATATGTAGTATCAACATCTTCCATTGGGACATAATAGCACCTATCTGATTCCCTTCAAGACAACTCTCTGGAGAGAAATAAAGCAATTAGTCTAAAACATGCTGCATCAACAACCTGAAAAATAATATTCTGGGGAGCTTGTTTAAAAATACACATTTCCAGACATTACTCCAAAGACTGATTCAGTGAATGAATGTAGACAGGTCCTGGAATCTGCATTTTAATAAACCTCTTAGGTTAGTTGAACTTACCTAAGTTAGGGAACCAATGAACTAAGGGCTCAAACTGAGTTTTACCACATCATCCAAAAGTGATATTTCATCCCTTGACTGGGGCTCAGTCTTCTTATGCATTTTTCTCCTCATATCCCATCCAGTGGAAAAAGGTTCTGTTTCTGGGTTGCTTCCCCATTGATCATTGTGTAAGAATTTGTACTTCTCTATTGTTGCAATCTCCTCTTAAAAACAGAGTCTAATTTATTATCTCTCCTCCTTTAATGGAATTTAGGGGTACCCAAATAAACATTTAACATGGTGACATATTGTCTCATGGAGAAACCTTGTTTATCAAAACAGATTTCTCTCTAAAAACCATTTAAGCATCTGGCTTAAGCTAAAATGTATTCCGCATGACTCTCGTATTTGCTTTATCTAAATGAGGTAAGGACATGTACTTTTAAAAAGTTTCCCATTCATATTAATCAAAGAATACGTGGAGAAAATAAACCTGGGTAGATAGAAAGGAACCAGATATATGGGAAAATTTAAACTTAAAAACATAGCTGATAGGAAGTTTGGGGGTTTTGTTTAGTGCAACTAGAATTAAGCTGCCATCTTCAATCACAGGCTTTTTTTTCACTATAGTGTGGATTCTCCAGGGCATCATGCTTACTTTCAGGAGTAAAGAGTCTTACCTTCAGCTTTAGGAGATGCTAACGTCAAACTTATCTGTGTACATGTGTTTCTGGGGAGAAGGTTCATAGCTTTGATTAGATTCTCAAAATAACCTTAATTCAAAAAAAAAAACAAAAACATTTTAGACCACTGTTTAGTCAAAGAATTGGAAAAAGAATAAACTTATAGAGCTGGAAGACACTTGTAAAATGTAAACTCAACTTTCTCAACTGTCAGTATGAATGCATTGATAATTTATGTGTATCCTCCCCCAGTTCCTTGTTTCTCAGTTAGCTCCTGGGCTGCTCTGAGACAGCCTGTATGGACTCCACCCTCAGCTCCCAAACGCACTAAACAGAGATATGGCCAGTTACTGTGCTGCCTCACTCAAGTCTTGGTTAATCTCTGAGCTTCAGATGCTGCTATCTTCAAAGAAGGAAACAGCCCTGAAATCAAGAGATTTCTAAGGTCTTTCTGGATATTGCATATAATTAGGAGGTCATTACAAACTGTTACATGATTGTTTCATGACTTTCACTGGATAAAATATCACCCCTTCAGATTTCCTGGAATCCCTCCCTCACCTAGGACCCCACCTAAAGGAAAAAATAAATGCTATTTATTTGGCCCAAAAAACTAGGATGGGAATTCTCTCAAACAGCAGCTACTGAATGCTTCTAGTCTTCAGTACGGCAACTGCCTGCATATGATAAGAACTGAAGGAGTGAGAAGAGGGTAAACCAATGAACAAAATGTGAAATCATCAAGACTCCACAAGCTTATAGCTTAAGTGGTTTTCTCTCGCATCGTTTTCTCCTTACCCTCCTCCATTCAGTGCCACCTCCTCTGTTCAGGACAGTTTTCCTAATTCCACTATAAATTATCAAATTAAATTATCCCTTACTTCTTCATCTATTGTTTCTGAAGCTAAACTTATATATGTACAACATCCATTATTTGTCATATTTTTTCAACCTTATTTGTTTTCCATAAAATCGTTCACATTTGCTTACATTCATACAGTGTACATTTTAATGTGCCGATTGCTTTTTTTTCTAATACACACTAAAATAAATAACCACTAAAACTTGGAACCTATGCATGAATCACCCCAAATCATTTTGCATAGCAGTGGTATACATTCCACTTTTGGGAAACTCAGCTTTCATTAATTCATTTATATATTCAATATGTGCCACATTCCAATAGCATCGCTCTTTGGATGTCCCTAAGGGATGAAAAGAATCACCCCAATTTAAGGGAATCAACCAATCAAGCATGAGAGGAGAGTAGCCTTTCAGGTTCATTTGATGCACATCTGCTATCACATAGATATGCACATTCCCTCTCTCGGGAAAACCATTATAGAAAAAAGAAGATTCCAAGAAATCAAATACCACTGACTCATGGATTTCTTGTCAGTTGGTCAGCTTTCTCCCATTTCATAATCTTTCCTAGCAATCAGTTTTATAACTCAGCCAGACTCTTTTAGCTGGGCACCTCAGAAAGCATTAATTCCTATCCTGATCTCATACTTGCAAAGAAAAAGGACCTGCCAGGGCAACAGGAATGCACATTGTTTGAAGGAACTGAAGATTGAGGAAAGAAGAGAATTCATCCTTCTGTGCTGGGATGAGAAATGAAGCAAGAGATTACACGAACAAGACGACTTTGGGTTCTGACAGAAGATGAGACTATAAATAAAGGAGACCACGGTGAGCCATCAATAGCCTAAAAGGCATAGAAACAAAAGCACCTTGAGCAGGAGAAGAAATCATGAAACACCTTTCATTACTGGTTTTAACATTTATTGAACTTGGATGCTTGCCTTCTCTCCTAGCCTCAGATTCCTCATCTCTAAAACAGAGAAATCTCAAATAGAGTCTTGATATGTCATGGCCATCAGTCACGCAAGCTCTAAAGTCAAATGTACCTGGGTGCTAATGTTGATTGCATCACTTTCTATGTGACCTGAAATAAGTAATACTGAGCTCTGAGGCTCAGTTTCCTCAAGTAAAAAACAGAACTGGGAGAACTAAATAACGCAACGCACAAAACATTTGGCCCACAGCCTGCTACACAGCAAATGCTCAGGCAACTTACCCAATATCATCGCTATTAGTCAGCACCAGTCAGGAATCCAACAGTTCTGGATACCTGAGAGTGTGGGTATCCCAGGAAAATCAAAAATGGATATAAGGTAGATGCTATTTAGAAAAACCTGACTTAAAATTGTAATTAGTACCAGACTCAGAAAATAACTTTCCCATGGGTTGAGTGTCAAACTTCTGAGCACTTTTTTACCCAGGAGAATTTTTCAGAATCACTAGGGGACCTTTTTATCATAAAGATCCCTGGACCATTCTATGGGAGAGAAGACTGAACAGTAGGTCCAAATGGAGACACTAAGAACAGGATTTATTTTTTGAGCTATTTACTGAGTTAGAGATAAGCACTAGGATCATTACAAAAATACTGTGCATTCCATTAAAAGCTGGAAAAATTCATATTTTATTCTAGGATTTTTTTTTTTTTTTAAAAACCTCACAGATAAAGTTGAGGTCTCCTTTGCCCTTTTACCCTCTTCTTTGCTCAACAGGTCATTCCAGTGAACACCTGAGTGAGAGCTGCTGAAGGTGCGTGTTCTCCCCCTAATCACCTTAAGATTCTCAATTATATCCCTCCCCCATTCCTTCAGAAGGAAGCCATGTGTATCACAGCTGAAAGCACTGCTTTCCCTTCAATTATTAGAAACTTGGAGGAGCAACCGATTCTGTACTTAGAGGTCAAATTCTCTCTCTACTGGCAAATTCACTGTAATTCACTCGTTCCTCTCTTAGGCCTGCATGCTGGGAAGCCGATTCCTAGCAATGAACTCATCAGAGCAGAGCAAGTCCACCGATTACTGCTCTCCTACAAAGGGTTTGAAGCACTCAGGTTTGCCTTTTACTAGTTCTACTACACATCTCCCAACATGCCAATGCAATCCCTCCCCAGAAAACTCTTGACAAAGATATAAAATCTGAAGAACACATCAATGATTTGGACCAGTGACAAACCTGAAAGTCAGCAATAGATCAAATGTCCTTTCTGTCGGTCTACAGCCTTAATTACAGCACACCATTGCTCATTATCCATTTTTCTTTGCAGGATGTGTAAGCAGAGAACCCACAGAACACTTAACAAATGCAGGGGTTATAGGACTCTGAAAGAAATACCCTTGGGACTCTACAAAGTGTGGTTGAAGCAATACGGAAGCTAAATTCAGCTGTAGAGTTATCTGGAAGCAAGGCACCATATAAAAGCAGCTCGATACCATTATCATTAAGCAACTGGTCGGGATAAGAGAAGCTCTGTCTTCTCACCCCCTTCCTTCCTTTATTGATGGAAAAAAACTGGATTGGTCCCTGTCCATTAATAATAGACAGTGCAACTTGGGAGATTCCGGCACTGCATTGTTTTGAGCCCTGGGTCTTTAAAAGGCAAAGTGCATTTGTTTGTGAATGCTTTCAAGTTCGCAGACAGGCCCCAAGCTCTTATTCAGGTCCACATTAGCAAGTGGCATACCCATCACACTTAACAACCAGAAATTACTCACGCTGGTGTTAGCACTGAGAGTGGTGGCACAATCTGGACACGGAGGAAGAGGGCAGGAGTCAGAGAGCTTGGAGACGACACGCCGGAAGAGGGGAGGCTGGAACAGTAGAACCCATCAGGTGATTTCAGTTAAGTAGCCCCCGTCAGCTGGTTTCAATTAAGTAGAGCCTCAGAAATGCTGACGGGCAGCTCCTGGCTAAAGTGGGGCAGGTCACCTGCGTAATTAAGGAACTTCCTAACACCTTCAGTAAAGGGTGTGGCAAGGTATATTTTCACAGTCTAGGGCTAAAAGTTGAAAATAGCTGATCTCAGAAAAATATTGGGTAGGGTAGGGTGTCTCAAGTATGCATCAGGATCACCTGGGGGATTTGTTAAAACAGATTTCTGGGCCTCAAGTTTCAGATTCAGTAGGTCTGGGGCTGGATCCAGGAATTTGCTTTCCTTATGAGATCCAGGTGATGCTGATGCTGCTAGTCCAGGGAACACACTTTTAGAACTACTGGTGTAGGGTAGTAGGCCAGGGCTGAGGAGAAATAGGATTTGAATTGTACCTCTGGGGCACTCTGTGACCTTGTGAATTGCTTCTCCTTTCTGGGCCTCAATTGAGTCATCAGAACTAGATCAGTGCTTCCCAAAGCGTGTTTCTTTGATCATTCAACAACTGAATTATGTAGGATCCTGGTGAAATGCAGATTCTTGGGTCCAGCCCCAAATAGCTTAACCATCTTCCCAGGTGGTTCTTATAGTCGTAGCAATTTGACAACTGCTAGACCATATAATGTCGAAGGTTCCCATTAGCTCAAAGATGCCACAAACCCTGATGATGAAAGAAAGAAAATGTCATTTCCTGCTCCTGAAGAGACAATGATCATCTCTATGTATAACTAAACCTTGGGGACTTCTGAAAGAATAAGTCCAAACCTGGCTGCATATTAAAATCACTTGACAATACTTATAGAACAAAACAAACTCATAGGTTTTCAAGTTTAAACTCAAATATCATGAATCAGAGTGAAGAGTGAAAAAGGTGGAAAGATTCAGGGGGGTGAAAAGCAAAGGCTCCTTTGGAAATAGATAGTGGTGATGGTAGCACAAAATTATGAATGTAATTGATGATACTGAATTGTGCACTTAAAAATGGTTAAATGGCAGGATTTATGTAACATATATGTTACCACAACAATGAAAATCAGTTAAAGCACTTAAATATGCACTTGCAGATGAAATAATAAATAAAAATGAACAATACTTGAATTACAGTAGTAAGATTATGAATAACAGTATGGATTTTATTTTGTTTTAGATGTTTAATCATTTTTTCAATAAGAGTAAATTTTATAAAAGGAAAAAAAAAGCGATAGACTCCCAACCCCCCTTGCCTAGCTCTGTTTTCCTCATATTGCTTACCACCCTCTTGGCTACTATATAATACACTTATTTATGTTACTTGTCTGTCTCACTCTGCTTGAAAATAAGCTGTCTCCATGGGGGACGCATTTGTCTGTTTGGTTCACTAATGCATCCCCATAGTCTGGAACAATGTCTGATGCATTGTAGGCATGCAATAAATATCTGTTTAATAAATGTTCATCATCATCATCATCCTCCTCACCTTCATCCAAGGTCGTATGGTTACTACTGGAAAAAATAGAACTTAAACCTCAATCTACTAGCCCTTCTGTCCACTGCTCCTTCTATTGCTAAAATGGAAAATCCATCTTTGGAAATATCTTTAAACCCCAGGATTCTCTCAGACAAGGTGAGTGCTTTCTATTCATGGAATAAGGTCTTTGTTCTTTAAAATCCAAGGATTGCCCCGGGGCTGGGCTGTGGGTGTTCTCAATTTTCTGCCAGAAGCCTAAAGACATTGCTTTTGCTCAGTTAAAGAACAGCCCAATTCTCCAGTTAGCAACAGAAAGCTGGAGCTAAGCATCCAGGCCATAGGTGATGGTGCTAATTGGAAATTATTTACAGCTTTAATATCCCATTTATATCCTGGCTCTCTGAGTTATGGGATTCTCATTGCCAAGATTCACAGTGACAGGCTGAGGCTCATTGAGTTTCTTTCCCTCCTCTTTGGCCTTTCTCAGATTCATGGCTCTGAATCTGTGAATCTGCTAGTTATTTGTGGATAATCCCTGGGCTGGGCCCCCAGTGCTAGAGAAAGAGTGCTTGGTTCCAAGTGCTTTGGAGATTCACAGCCTGTACAGGAAGATGTTTTAATAAATGATTGCCCAATCTTGTCACAGAGAAACTGAAAATGAAAATTGATATACCCTTTTGGAAACCAATTGGCATCAACTTGCATCGAGAAATTTACCAGTGACCTTATTCTTAGACCCAGTAATTTCATTTTAGAGAATCTATCCTAAATGTCAAGAAAGATTTATACTCAAACATGTCCATCATGATTTTTGTCTAATAGTAGTCATTAGCAACAACTTAAATTCCCAAAATAGGTTTTTGCTGTCACTAAATAGAATAAAAATGAGTGTTCTAAATATTGTTGCAAAGATTATAACATAGAAATAAAATTCACCATTATGTTTAATGGCAATTCCATATATAAAAGTATTTCTAAAATACACTCCAGTATAAAAACAGAAGAAAACATAAACTAGTCCCTGGATAGGAACAGGATTAAAAAAAAAGAGGACAACATTAATGTTGTTTTTATTTACTTAAAGAAACTATGGGTGATTTTCTCTCTTAAATTTTCCAAAATGTAAATAAAATGCATATATACACCCTTTTGATCCACATGCTAAGTAACAGCACAGCTCTAGTTATTCATTTTCAGGGGACATATTTTATTAATTTTTAAATCTCTTTTACCCACATCCAAGCTCAAGATGGACATGTTAAGTTTTTCCTCTCTCTTGCTGGATGTCTTTTGTTTCTCCTAGCCCACTCTGTGACTGAGTATATAGACCTTTGAGTATAGTGACTAATTCATCGTCCAAAACTGGCTGTTTCTGAAAGAGAAGCAGGTGCTATTAGTAATTATGCAGAGAATGCAAGCATAAACCAGGTCTGTCCTGGGCAAGCCAGGACATGTAGTAACCGTCCCATGAGAGTCTTCACGTCACTGGGTAAGACTGCGGAGCACTCTAATTTCCAACTCTCTCCAGCTGCAGATGCACCTGGTCTTCTCTCCTTGACTTGCTGCTGGAGGTGCCTAGTGTCTCCAGGTTCAGCAACTGTTTCAGGCTTCATTCTCTGGTTTAGTTGTCCGGATGTCTCCCTTTTTCTTGGTTTTTGGATTCTGCAGATTTTCCTCAAGGTCTAAGGAGGTCAGCTATTACGTAAAGAACTCTTGTATTTTGTCCAGGAGTGGGGATGTTTTGTAGTGGAAATCCTCCCAACCCCCTGGCTATCTAGTCCACCATAGTGCCAGAGGCAGAGGTCACTCAGTGGTTACCAAATCTCCTGGGGAACTTTTGGAAACTGTGTTTTCCAAGCCTCTACCCAGAGATTCAATGGGTAATTCATGACCTGCACCGAGACACTGCAGTAGTTTAAATATTCCGCAGGATAGAGACCATTACTGAATTCACAAAGCCTGGTGTTTGGCCCAAAATACACACAATAAATATTTGTGGAACAAAAGAAAAAGTGAATGAACAAATGAATGAATAATCATTTTCAAAACTGCATGATGTTTCATTGTGCTACATAACAATATTTTACTTTACTTCTAGCTCGGTAAGTATGTAATTCTGTTCTTTAACTTCAAAATAGTTTAAATAAATGCCTTACTTTAGTACCTGCTTATAGTCCTTATTAGAGAATTAAATACTTTTATGCTTTCTAACTAGTACATTTCATTAAACAGGTATTTTGTGAAAATAGTTCACAAAATATCTGAAGGAGAAAAGATAAAGCTGTCCTTGTTTCACCAAAAATCTGAATGAAACATACTTTTTATAGCAAACTAAGTATATCAATTTTAAAAAACATTAACTCAGTGCTTCCAAAGACATTTTTTTGTGGAAGAAATTCCGAACTGAGATAATGAGGTTGACAATGAATTCTTCCACAAACATCACTTAAGAGGTACAGATTAAACCAAGACAAAAACTCAAGTTTCTCACCTCCCTGTTGATAATTGCACTCAGGGTTGACTCTCATCACTTGTCTTCAGCTAATAGTCGGGCCTTGTACCCAAGTTCCCTTTCATATGTATCCTCCCTCTTATTTCTTCCTAATTTGGTCTTTACACAACAGCATTGGAAAAAACCCTCTTCTTTCATCCACAATCCTCAGCTGTTTTTCATTTCCTGAGCTTTTTTATGACAGTTTTATGACAAACTACTTACTTCAAATGAAACAAAAACTCAAACTTCAGCCTTTTTAATTTTAGGCAAATACAAGTATATACATAAATTTACTAGATTTTGGTTTTTTTATATTTTTTAATTTTTTAATATTTATTTTATTGAGATATATTCACATACCACGCAGTCATACAAAACAAATCCTACATTCGATTGTTCACAGAACCATTACATAGTTGTGCATTCATCACCAAAATCAATCCCTGACACCTTCATTATCACACACACAAAAATAACAAGAATAATAATTAAAGTGAAAAAGAACACTGGGTGCCTTTGTCTGTTTGTTTGTTTGCTTGTTTCCTGCCCCCATTTTTCTACTCATCCGTACATAAACTAGACAAAGTGGGGTGTGGTCTTTATGGCTTTCCCAATCCCATTGTCACCCCTCATAAGCTACATTTTTATACAATCGTCTTCAAGATTCATGGGTTCTGGGTTGTAGTTTGATAGTTTCAGGTATCCACCACCAGCTACCCCAATTCATTAGAACCTAAAAAGGGTTGTCTAAATTGTGCGTAAGAGTGCCCACCAGAGTGACCTCTCGGCTCCTTTTGGAATCTCTCCACCACTGAAAATTATTTCATTTCCTTTCACATCCCCCTTTTGGTCAAGAAGATGTTCTCCGTCCCACGATGCCAGGTCTACATTCCTCCCCGGGAGTCATATTCCACGTTGCCAGGGAGATTCACTCCCCTGGGTGTCTGATCCCACGTAGAGGGGAGGGCAGTGATTTCACCTTTCAAGTTGGCTTAGCTAGAGAGAGAGGGCCACATCTGAGCAACAAAGAGGCATTGGGGAGGAGGCTCTTAGACACAATTATAGGGAGGCCTAGCCTCTCCTTTGCAGCAACAGTCTTCCCAAGGGCAAATCCTGTGGTAGAGGGCTCAACCCATCAAACCACCAGTCCCCTATGTCTGTGAGCATGTTAGCAACCATCGAGGTGGGGCAGGCCAATACCTCTGCATTCTCCATCAGCTCCTCAAGGGGGCTCTGCATACTTTTTTCCCTTGTTTTTTTTTTTGTTTTTTTTTTTTAATTTTCTTTTTAAATCAACTGTATAAAAAATTAAAAAAATTTAAAAAAAATTTAAAAAACATACAATAAAAGAACATTTCAAAGAGACCATAACAAGGGAGTAAGAAAAAGACAACTAACCTAAGATAACTACTTTACTTCCAACATGTTCGTACTCTACCCCAAGAAAGTAACCTAATATAGCAACATTTCTGTGAATTTGTTTCTACTATACCCATCAGAAATTAACAGAACATAGTCATTCCTGGGCATTCCCAGAATGTTAAATTTACCCACGATAGCTTATCTGTTCTTATTGGATTATCGTCCCACCTTCCTTAATTGCTCTCCTCGCTAGTTCCCCTACATTCTACATTATAAACCATTTGTTTTACATTTTTCAAAGTTCACATTAGTGGTAGCATATAATATTTCTCTTTTTGTTCCTGGCTTATTTTGCTCAGCATTATGTCTTCAAGGTTCATCCATGTTGTCATATATTTCACGACATCGTTCCTTCTTACTGCCGTGTAGTATTCCATTGTGTCTATATACCACATTTTATTTATCCACTCATCTGTTGAAGGACATTTGGATTGTTCCCATCTCTTGGCAATTGTGAATAATGCTGCTATGAACATTGGCGTGCAGATATCTGTTCGTGTCACTGCTTTCTGATCTTCCGGGTATATACCGAGAAGTGCAATCGCTGAATCAAAGGATAACTCTATATCTAGTTTTCTAAGGAACTGCCAGACTGACTTCCACAGTAGCTGAACCATTATACAGTCCCACGAGCAATGAATAAGAGTTCCAATTTCTCCACATCCCCTCCAGCATTTGTAGTTTCCTGTTTGTTTAATGGCAGCCATTCTAACCGGTGTTAGATGGTATCTCATTGTGGTCTTAATTTGCGTCTCTCTAATAGCTAGTGAAGCTGAACATTTTTTCATGTTTCTTGGCCATTTGTATTTCCTCTTGAGAGAACTGTCTTTTCATATCTTTTGCCCATTTTATAATTGGGCTGTCTGTACTATAGTCATTGAGTTGTAGGATTTCTTTATATATGCAGGATATCAGTGTTTTGTGAGATATGGTTTCCCATTGAGTTGGCTGCCTCTTTACCTTTTTGACAAATTCCTTTGAGGTACAGAAACTTCTAAGCTGGATGAATTCCCATTTATCTATTTTTTCTTTTGTTGCTTATACTTTGAGTGTAATGTCTAGGAAGTGGCCACCTAATGCAAGGTCTTGAAGATGTCTCCCTACATTATCTTCTAGGAGTTTTATGGTACTTTCTTTTATATTGAGATCTTTGGTCCATTTTGAGTTAATTTTTGTGTAGGGTGTGAGGTAGGGGTCCTCTTTCATTCTTTTGGATATGGATATCCAACTCTCTCAGCTCCATTTATTGAAAAGACCATTATGACCCAGTTCAATGACTTTGGGGGCTTTATCAAAGATCAGTCGGCCATAGATCAGGGGGTCTATCTCCAAATTCTCAATTTGATTCCATTGATCAATATGTCTATCTCTGTGCCAGTACCATGCTGTTTTGACAACTGTGGCTTTATAATAAGCTTCAAAGTCAGCGAGTGTAAGTCCTCCCACTTTGTTTTTCTTTTTTAGAGTGTCTTTAGCAATTCAAGGCATCTTCTCTTTCCAAATAAATTTGATTACTAGCTTTTCCAAGCCTACAAAGTAGGTTGTTGGAATTTTGATTGGGATTGCATTGAACCTGTAGATGAGTTTGGGTAGAACTGACATCTTAATGACATTTAGCCTTCCTATCCATGTACATGGAATATTTTCCATCTTTTAAGGTCCCTCTCTTTTTTTCTTTTAGTAGAGTTATGAGTTTTCTTTGTATAGGTCTTTTACATCTTTGGTTAAGTTTATTCCTAGGTACTTGATTTTTTTAGTTGCTATTGAAAATGGCATCTTTTTCTTGAGTGTCTCTTCAGTTTGTTCATTTCTAGCATATAGAAACATTACTGACTTACGTGCATTAATCTTGTATCCCGCTACTTTGCTAAATTTATTAGCTCTAGTAGCTGTATCATTGATTTCTCGGGGTTTTCCAGATATAAGATCATATCATCTGCAACCAATGACACTTTTACTTCTTCCTTTCCAATTTGGATGCCTTTCATTTCTTTGTCTTGCCGGATTGCCCTGGCTACCACTTCCAGCACAATGTTGAATAACAGTGGTGATAGCAGGCAACCTTGTCTTGTTCCTGATCTTAGAGAGAAGGCTTTCAGTCTCTCACCATTGGGTACTATGCTGGCTGTGGGTTTTTCATATATGCTCTTTAACATATTGAGGAAGTTTCCTTCAATTCCTACCTTTTGAAGCGTTTTTATCAAAAAGGGATGTTGGATTTTGTCGAATGCTTTTTCATTATCTATTGAGATGATCATTTGATTTTTCCCTTTTGATTTGTTAATGTGTTATAACACATTGATTGATTTTCTTATGTTGAACCATCCTTGCATGCCTGGAATGAACTCCACTTGGTCATGGTGTATGATTTTTTTAATGTGTTTTTGGATTCGATTTGCAAGTATTTTGTTGAGGATTTTTGCATCTATATTCATTAGGGGGAGATTGGCTGGTAGTTTTCCCTTTTTGTAGAATCTTTGCCTGGTTTTGGTATTAGATTGATGTTAGCTTCATAAAATGAGTTACGTAGTGTTCCATTTTCTTCAATGTTTTGAAAGAGTTTAAGTAAGATTGGTGTCAGTTCTTTTTGGAAAATTTGGTAGAATTCCCCTGTGAAGCAATCTGGCCCTGGGCATTTATTTGTGGGAAGCTTTTTGATGACTGATTGGATCTCTTTGCTTGTGATTGGTTGGTTGAGGTCTTCTGCTTCTTCTCTGGTCAGTCTAGGTTGTTCATATGTTTCCAGGAAATTGTTCATTTCCTCTACATTATCGAATTTGTTGCCATACAGTTGTTCATAGTATCCTCTTATAATTTTTTAAATTTCTTCAGGATCCACAGTAATGTCACCTTTCTCATTCATTATTTTGCTTATATGGGTCTTCTCTCTTTTTGATTTTGTCAGTCTAGCTAGGGGCCTGTCAATCTTGCTGATCTTCTCAAAGAACCAACCTTTGGTGTTATTTATCCTCTCTATTGTTTTTTTGTTCTCTATGTCATTTATTTCTGCTTTAATCCTTGTTATTTCTTTTCTTCTACTTGGTTTAGGATTGGTTTGCTGTTCATTTTCTAGCTTCTTCAGTTGATTCATTAGTTCTTTGATTTTGGCTCTTTCTTCCTTTTTAATATATGCGTTTAGTGCTATAAATTTCCCCCTCAGTACTGCTTTTGCTGCATCCCATAGGTTTTGGTATGTTGTATTCTCATTTTCATTCATCTCTATTTATTTAGCAATTTCTCTTGCTATTTCTTCTTTAACCCACTGATTGTTTAGGAGTGTGTTGTTTAACCTCCAGGTATTTGTGAATTTTCTGAGTCTCTTAGGGTTATTGACTTCTAATTGTATTCCACTGTGGTCAGAGATGTGCTTTGAATAATTTCAATCTTTTTAAATTTATTGAGGCTTGTTTTATGTCCCAGCATATGATCTATTCTGGAGAAAGTTCCGTGAGCACTAGGAAAGTATGTGTATCCTGGTGATTTGGGATGTAAGGTTCTGTATATGTCTGTTAAATCTAATTCATTTATCAGATTGTTTAGGTTTTCAATTTCCTTATTGGTCTCCTGTCTGGTTGATCTATCTATAGGACAGAGTGATGTGTTGAAGTCTCCCACAATTATTGTGGAAACATCAATTGCTTCCTTTAGTTTTGCCAGTGTTTCTCTCATGTATTTTGTGGCACCTTGATTGGGTGCATAGACATTTATGATTGTTATTTCTTCTTGTCGAATTGCCCCTTTTATTAGTATGTAGTGGCCTTCTTTGTCTCTCAAAACATCCCTGCATTTGAAGTCTATTTTATCTGAGCTTAATATTGCTACACCTGCTTTCTTTTGGCTGTAGCTTGCATGAAATACTTTTTTCCATCCTTTCACTTTCAATTTCTTTGTGTCCCTGTGTCTAAGATGAGTCTCTTGTATGCAACATATTGATGGTTCATTTTTTTTGATCCATTCTGCCAATCTATATCTTTTAATTGGGGAGTTTAATCCGTTTACATTCAACGTTATAACCGTGAAGGCATTTCTTGAATCAGCCATCTTATCCTTTGGTTTATGTTTGTGATATATATTTTTCCCCTCTCTCTATTGATATCCTTTATTGTACCCATACTGAATCTCTTTAGTACTGAACCTTTCTCCAAGTCTCTCTGTCCTTTCTTTGTTTCTCTGTCTGTAGGGCTCTCTTTAGTATCTCCAGTAGGGCAGGTCTCTTGTTAGCAAATTCTCTCAGCATTTGTTTGTCTGTGAAAAATTTAAGCTCTCCCTCAAATTTGAAGGAGAGCTTTGCTGGATACAGTATTCTTGGCTGGAAATTTTTCTCACTCAGAATTTTAAATATGTCATGTCAATGCCTTCTTGCCTCCATGGTGGCTGCTGAGTAGTCACTACTTAGTCTTATGCTGTTTCCTTTGTATGTGGTGAATTGCTTTTCTCTTGCTGCTTTCAGAACTTGCTCTTCTTCCATATTTGACAGTGTGATCAGAATATGTCTTGGAGTGGATTTATTTGGATTTGTTCTATTTGGAGTTTGCTGGGCATTTATGATTTGTGTATTTATGGTGTTTAGAAGATTTGGGAAGTTTTCCCCAAAAATTTCTTTGAATACTCTTCTTAGACCTTTACCCTTCTCTTCCCCTTCTGGAACACCAATGAGTCTTATATTTGGACATTTTATATTATCTATCATATCCTTGAGGTCCATTTCAATTTTTTTGACTTTTTTCCCCATTTGTTCTTTTGTGCTCTCATTTTCCGTCCTGTCATCTTCCAGGTCACTGATTCGTTGTTCAACTTCCTCTAGTCTTGTACTCTGAGTATCCAGAGTCTTTTTAATTTGGTCAACAGTTTCCTTAATTTCCATAAGATCATTTGTTTTTTTATTTAGTCTTGCAATGTCTTCTTTATGCTCTTCTAGGGTCTCCTTGATGTCCTTTATATTCTGTGCCGTGCTCTTCTTCATGTCCTTTACATCCTGTGCCATGGTCTCATCGTTCATCTTTAGTTCTTTGATTAATTGCTCCAGGTACTGTGTCTCCTCTGATCTTTTGATTTGGGTGCTTGGGCTTGGGTTATCCATATCATCTGGTTTTTTCATATGCTTTAAAATTTTCTGTTGTTTTTGGCCTCTTGGCATTTGCTTAACTTGAAAGGGTTCTTTTAGGATTTGTAGATCGATTGAAATCCTTATATCTAATTTGTCAGATCTACAGCTTCATGGAGTACACTTTCTCTAACTAACCAGCAGGTGGTGTCCATGAGCCACCTGTTCCTCTCAAGCCAGTTCTCCCCTGCTTTATCTTTGTGGTGAGTGGGGGAGTGAGTCTAGTGGGGTCCAATTGGTGTACCAAGCTTGTGTGTGTAGTTGGTGTTGCCCGCCCTGTATATGGGACATGTGTCTGGGCAGTCAGGGAGAGGGGGCGGCTCTAACAATCAAATCGCCCTGGTGTTCCTGGAGTTTTAAAGTTGCTGCAATAGTCTAATCCTTCAGTTCAGTCCTGCCACCAGTTTGTCTCTGCCACTGACCCACAAATCCTTGGTATTGGCTTATGGCCCCTGAGACTTGTGAGTGGGTCCCTCTTCCAGGCCATGCAGCCCCAGTTCTTCTGTTGAGGGATGACTGTGCTATGTCACAGTGAGTCCCATCCCCCCAGGGTGGTTCTGGGCTACAGGGCTGTATAGGGAGGCTTCCAGTCTGCTGAAATGATGGCTGAATGAGGTGTGTTAATTCACACTGCTCTGCCTTCCCAACTCTGGGACAACCAGCTGAGGGTGCAGGGAAGGCTAATGTCCATGCCTGATTTTGTGGTGTGCACGTGTTATTGGAAGCACTTCCGTCACACTTGGTTTTCTGTGGCAGCTCTGGGCTATGGGGCCGGTGATGGGCAGGAGTGTTCCCTGTCCACCAGGGAGATGGCTGTGAGAGGATGCCCCCTTTTTCTTGGGAAGTTGTGGTGTTTAGTGAATTTTCTCAGCCACTGGATTATTGCCTTTTGTCTCAGAGCTCTCTTAGTTCTGCTCGCGTTGTGACCTGCCCTAATTGCAAGTCTTTGAGGCTTTTTGTATTGAGCTTCTTAGAGTAATTGTTTTAGAAAAAGAAAAAAAGATAAAGGGCCCTCCTTGCAGATCTAATGGGTTTATTGAAATGCTAAGAGACAAAGCAAGGGCCATTAAGGGAATGTCTAGAGGGCAGAGAGATCGGTTTTTCTTCAGGATTTGCATATGAGCCTCAGGGCCTGAGCTCTGCCCTTCCCCTTTCTATGTTCACCAGAACTCCAAAAAGCCTCTGCTTTTATTTTTGGGTTTTTCTTGCTGTTTTTGCTATCCCTATCTCCTCTCTGCCAGGCTGGCTGCTCCCAGATTCTCTGGTGTCTGGTCTCAGTCTATCTATGATTGGAGTTTGGATCAGTAGAATGAGTTTCCAATAAGAGCTGCCACTGCAGTTCTCCCTCCTGGTTCCCAGTGCTGATGGCCCCTCCTCCCATGGGACTGAGCCTGACAGGGAGGGGCGCGGGTCCCCTGGCCACAAAAACTTACAGATTTCGCTGATCTCAGCAGTTCCACATTTTCATGAGTGTTGTATGAAGTATGCCCAAAGTCAGATTGCTCTGTGGTGTCCAGTCCACGCAGTTCCTGGCTTTCTACCTACTTCCCTGGAGGAGTAACTAAAACATACACCTCACCAATCCACCATCTTGCCCTGCCCATCTACATTTTGTTTTAAATGTGATTTATTTGAAAAATATTTATCACAATGTGTCAGGCACTACAGCGGTATCTTAAGGATGGAAGTGAATCAAACAGAAAAGGCCCTTTCTCCCATGAGATATTTACTTGGGTGGAAGGAATAGAGACAAGATAAGTAACTAGAAAATTACAACGTAATGAAAAGATGTTTCACCAGGGAACCAACAGATGCAGATGGTATACTTATTACTGGGTGGGAAAGAGACTTTTTCCCAAAGGTATGAGAAGAGTTGAGGAAATCCTACAAGGGATTGTGCAGTACCTCGGAGGTAGCACAAATGCTGGGAGCTTTCTCAGTTCCTGGGTCTGAAGGAGCAGGAGGAAAGGGTGATTGCCACAGATGGTAGCTGTATGGACAGAGCTGCCTGACAGAAGCTGTACCCTTGGGCCAAGGGAGTTGGCCAACCCACAGGGAAGGAGGCCAGTGAATGGTCTGTACTCTCGCTGTCCTCTTACCCTACTGTTGCAGACTGAATTATGAAACCCAGAAAAAGACATGGTCTTAATCTTAATCCCTTGATGTGGATGTGAACCCTTTCAACGGTATGCATTGAAGATATTTTTTTCTTTATTTGAGAAGCTGCATGTTTATAGAATAACCATGCATAAAATACAGGATTCCCACCCAACACCCTATTATTAACACTTTGCATTGGTGTGGACCATTTGTTACAATGGATGAAAGACATTTTCATAATTGTTCTGTTAACTATAGTCCTTGCCTTAATTTGGGGTTCATTGTTCATGTAGGGAGGTCCATGGATTTTTTTTTTTTTATTTTGTTACCACATATACAACCTAACATTTCTCCTTATAAGCACATTCAGATACATATATCTCCGTGCTGTTGATTTTGTTCACAATATTATCCTGCTATCATCGCCATCCATTACCAAAACACTTCTATCATTCCAAATAGGAAACATGTACATCTCAACCCTTAACTTTCAATTCCCTATCCCCACTTCCTTCACTGGTAGCCTATATTCTAGGTTCTGACTTTCTGAGTTTGATTATTCTAATTATTTCAAATCACTGAGAGCATACAATATTTGTCTTTTTGTGCCTGGCTTATTTCACTTAACATGATGTTCTCAAAGTTCATCCATGTTGTTGCATGTATCAAAACGTCATTCCTTTTTATGGCTGAATAATATTGCTTCCTGCCCTTATTCCTCCTTGAGAAACAGGCAACCTTCCTGATGAAAATGTTTGCCCACAGTCAGCTCACAGTAACCTCAGTGGGGAGCTTCAGCAATTTAAAGAAGATATGGTTGTTCAAGAAGTGAAAGAACCCACTGTCAATCCATCAACATAGCAGTTTCATCAAGGGTAAGGGATGGGACGTTTCACAAGGATAAATGAAAACCATTTCCAATCCCTGTTTCTTCAACATTGTCGGATAAGATTTGTTCTCTTTCCTCTAATACCTCTTCTCTTGTGTTTTTAAAATATTTTAACAATGTATTTTTATTGTTTTAAAGCACATGTATCCATGGTAGATAAATCACAATAAAAAAATTATAAGCAAAAATGAAGAAATTAAATAACGTATTATCCCACACCTATAAATTCCTAATACCCCTTGATATTATATGTTCCCTCCAGACCCTTTTTTGAAGTGAATGTATGTACCTAGTGGTTCCAATTTGCTTTTCAAAATGGATACTGCCCTCTCACAAGTTTTTAAACCATTTTTGTAACCTAAAAATTATCTATTATTTACTTCGTTATGGTCATTAAAATTTCCCACTGTACCATGTTTACAGTTTTCTTAACACTACTTTGTGTGGGATGAACTAAAATGTATTTAAACAGTACCCTATTGATTAACAGCTATATGTTTTGTTTCAGTTTTTCAATGTAATAAAAAATGGTGTAATGAACATCTCATAGCTAAAATTTTCATAGAGTTGTGTTTGCTTCATTAGAATACACTTCCAAAGTAGAACTATTATTATTAATAGCACAAGAATGACTTACTCTATATTACTTAAGTAGAAGAGATAACATGCATTTTTCTTTTCTTATTCAAATCTTAATTGAAGCCCTAGTTCCTACTGGCTTCAATATTCCTCATTCTTCCTACTGCTGTACCACTCCCTTGAGTTCTGAATTCCCTGGGGCTCATGCATTCCAGAAAAATGAGGCCAGTGTCTCTGGTCCTCAGGGCTTTATTGCTGTCACCCTTGCTCCTCCAGCACCCAGTGGCTGGTTCCCATAACTGAGAAATAGGTAACTGAGGCACAGAATTCAATTGCTTTGCATTGTGGCCGGTGGCCCTTTCCCCAACCTGGTGTTGAAAGGCAGGGAGCCATGACCCCTTCACTCCTCCAACCTGGCAGTTCCCCCAAGTCATGCAGGCTGCATTGCCCTGCTTCCACTCACTTTTATTCTTATCTGATGTGTTTTCTTTCACTGAATATTTGCTGATGGTTCATTAATAAACTGAAGTGAAAACAACCTTGAACTGAGCTTGAGTTGCTGTAGTAGTTAATTTTATATGTCAACTTAGCTATGGAATGGTTTCCAATTTTTTGGTCAAACAAGCAGTGGCCTGATTGTTGCTGTGATGGTATTTCATGGACAGATTAGGGTCTATAGTTAGCTCATTTCATCTACAGCTGATTGCATCTACAATCAACAAAGGAGATTGCCCTCAGCAATGAGGGGAGTATCCTCATCCAATCAGTTGGAGGTCTTAAAAGTCAGAACTGAGGATTTCAGGAGTCAGAAAGAAGAATTTCTGTCTCTACTGCAGCCAGTCAGCTTCTCCTGGGGAATTAATTTTCATCTTCATTGGAGTTTCCTGCTTGCAGACTGCCCTATGGAATTCAGACTTGCCAACCCCCATGGTTTCATGAGCCAATTCCTATAATAAATCTTTTAATATATACATATGCATCTCTCTCTCTCTCTCTTATCTCTATCTCTATCTCTATCTCTATCTCTATCTGGTTGGTTCTGTTTCTCTGAAGAACACTAACTAATGGGTTTCAATCATCCCAATCTTGGAAACCCACCCAGCTGCCAAGGTCAAAGTGACGAGTGATGAGTGACCAGCTCCCACGGTGGAGGTGAGACACCTCAAGGGCACTGGATTAAAGGGTTATGGTCTCTGCCCTGGATTCCCCCAAAATCTCTCTCCTCTCCCAATCCTAAGGTGTGCAAAGAACCCCACCCTCCTTTAGGAACAAGGCTACGTCTACTCTACCCTTGTAACACAAAGCTTCTCTTCCCTCCTTTTCCCAGATGATAAAGCTTCAGAGGTCTACTTTGGCCTTCAAAACCTTCAATTCAATCTCCCGTTTAGGGTTCTCTCACGAGAGTTAAATATTTTATTCTCTGCCCCTATATCTGCTGCCACTCTCACCCCAAATTCAAAATGATCTGCAAAAACTATTTAACCTATCTACACTGGGAATAAAAACAAAGAAAGTAAAAGAAAACACCAAAAAATATCTCAATAATTCCCTCTTATAAGTATTTAGGTCTTTCCTGTAAACCAATGGTTTTCAACTGCAGATGATTTTGCCCCCCAGGGGACATTTATTAATGTCTGGAGAAATTTTTGGTTGTCACAAACTGGGGGTTGGGGGGGGCTACTGGCATCTAGTGGGTAGAGGCCAGAGATGCTGCTAAAGATCCTACAATGCACCAGACAACTCCCACCAAAAGAATTATCCACCCCAAAATAACAATAGTGCAAATGTTGACAAACCCTACTCTAAACTGCCATCATTCATTTGGTAGTTTATTAATGCATGTGGTCCATATTTGTTTGCCTTTATTTTGATTATATCTTCCCTTTTCCATTGTAAGGTTCTCAGGGAGCAGCCTCTCTGAGAATCTTTTCTCTCACTCTTTCCCACAACTCCTGTCCCGGTGCTTTATATGTAGTTGCCTTCACTGATTGCCACCTGCCTGGAAAATCCCACTGCATAAAATGCCAATGGGGGGTGGGGGGAGCCTCAGACCCCAGCTTCATCTTCCTGTGGCAGCTTTTTAGACTGGCTGCCTCAACGCTGGCTGTGTAGTACATTCACCTGAGCCTCATTCTCAGCCAATAGAATGAGAAATTTGGAGTGGGCTTTATGTGACTATTTTAAAAATCTTCCCAGGGGCTCCAGTGTGCAGCCAAGGTTGAAAAAGCTGCTTCAGACTGTCTTTCAGGGTCTGCTCCTCTGTCATCACCTCCCATCTCTCATCACACAAAAGACACAAATGTTATTAACAGGAAATATAAAAAAGAACAGCTACAAGTCTTACTCCCCTCAGATGGATTTGTTTTTATAATAGGGATTTAAATCTTAAGCTACAACCTTAGGCTCTGATGGAATATGGTTGCAGCATCAATATTGTGAGTAAAGGAGATATTGTAGAGCTGGGAGCCGTTTCTACCCTTTTTGAAACTGCACCTTTCCTTCTGTGGCTAGAGTTAACTTTTTATAGGTGGCATTACATTATACCTGCTAGAACTCAGGGCTGCCCAAAAAACTTGCTTAACTATCCTAAGTTTGAGGACAGAAAGTCTCAGGCAGAGTACTTTTCCAATTCTTTGCAGGGCAGTTTTGAAGATTGACTTAGCATCATGAGGGTAAAGGAAAAGCATTCAGGACTATACCTTGTGAACTATGTGAATTTCCCCCATTCTCTCCCTCTTTTTTTTCCTCTTCCCTCCCTCACCCTCTTCCTTTCTTCCACTTTTCCTTTGATTTACTCAACACATTCCGTGAACACCTACTCTGAGACACTCACTATTCCAGACGTAATAAACAAGATAGACAGAATCCTAGTCCCACAGCTCTTCATCGTAGTGGGTGAAGAGGACACTGACAGTACAGGAGGAAGCAGAGGGTAATTAGGATGGTGTCAGGCAGATGTTAATGCTTTAAAGGAAACAAACTAAAGTTACCAGCTAGAGGATGACATGTTGTGGATCAGTGTAATCAAGGGTGGTCTCACAGTAAGTTGTCATTTGAGCAGAAAACTGACTGCAAATGAGCCTGACATGTTAAGAAGTAGAGGGAGAATGTTCTAGGCAGAGCTAAAAGCAAAATCAAGGGCCCAGAGGCATGACCAAGTGTGGGGTTTTCAAGGAAGGGAAGAGCATCTGTATGGCTGAGATGCTGTGAATATGGGAAAAGAGTAGGAACTGAGATTACAGAAGTTGGCAGAGCTCAGATTGTGAAAGATTTTGTAGGCCATGTGAGAGTTAGGATTGCATTTTATGGGTAAGGAGGCAATTGCAAACAGGGACACACCATCTCATTTACATCACAAAAGATCACTTCAGGTGCATCTGGATATGGGGGTTTTGGGGTACAAGAGTAGCTCCAGCCTGCTAGAAGATTATGAAAATAGTCCAGGCAACTGATGATGGGAGCTCAGACCCCAGTTCCTTCTTTTCCCTTTGAAATAAAATGAAGGCCCAAAGACAGGAAAATATCTAGCTCCATGGAAAATAGACACACAGATTGTGGGACCTGCGAGAGTGCACCATAACCAAATTTGGCCACAAGTCAAGTTGTATGTGCAAAGTGGCAGGTGAGGATGGAAGGGTTGATAGGGCAGAATTAATGAACTTGGACGTGAACATTTAACTATAGACTCCTATTGTTAGAAGTTGCCCTAGAAATAGTGTCCAACCTTTCCAATGCATAGCTGGGAAAACTGAGTCTCAGAAAGAGATTGTCTTGTCCAAGGTCACACAGTGAGGTGGTGCCAGAAGCCAGCTCTCCCAACTGCCACCCAGAGACTCTTTAGTGTGATCACCTTTCAGCATCACAGTAAAAGTGTTGCAATATAAAATGTATGATGGTCAGGAGAAAGAATTCACCTTCCCTCTCCCCTTCCTGTTAATCCCTGACTGAAGCTGTGTTCTGTTTAAGCCCTCTATTATCCCAGGGGGTAAGGATGCACACTCTGCCTCCTTGGGGTGGCTGTTGCTGTGTTCAGATATTCTTTTAGAAAATATAACCACCACCAGCTGCAGGTGCAGATTGCCTCCTTTCTCCATCCACCTGCTTTTCCTCTCCTGACTCAGTCTTGTGGCCTGCTGGGGGCTGAGCAGGGGTGAAGGTGCCACTTTTGCCTCACCTTCTCTGGCTTCCTGCTTGCTGGAACTTCCACAGAGACCCTGGTTTCAGACAGGGGAGTAAATTTTTAATCAGTGCAGTGCTAATAGGCAGCCAAAGGATGGGAAGGAACTGAGAAAGCAATCATGGAGTGAGATAAAGTATTCAAGATTATTGATCAAAATAATTCCTCTCCAATAGCCACAGCTGAACCTCCCTTGGACAAAGGCATTCCTGAGTGTCTCTTAGTTAAAGAAATATTCATTCATATAACATTTGGCAGTTTTCAGCACTTTTCTACATAACCTATGACTTATCTGACATCTGCATCCCCCCAAATCCCCTCCCAAATAAATCTCTCCTTCCCAGTTTTGTGACATCTCTTTTCCTTGTAGAAACTTCAGTTGTGTTATTTATTACATGTTTTGAAATATCTTTGTCTCACTCCCCTATTGGAATGTGCGTATTTCTAGCGTGGGTAGAAACAGGGTCTTTATCTCAGTATCAGCAGCCCCTAGCAGAATGCCCAGCTTGTAGAGGGTACCCAATAAATGTGTTCGACTTCTAAGAGCTGGCCTTAGGAGTTCTCTAAGTCTTGGTACATAAATTGCAGTCTGGGGACCAGCAATTTCAACATCACTCAGAAGCTTGCTAGAGGCCGACTCTCAGCCTTTATCCCAGACCTACTGATTCAGAATCTGTATTTTAACAAAATCCCCAGGGGAGCCATATGCCCATTAAAACGTGAGAAGCACTGCTTCTAAAACAGCTCCATCTTGCAGAGGGGCAAACTGAGGCCCAGAAAGAGGAATGGATGTGTCCAAGTTCATACAGCCTGTTGGTGGCAAAGCAGTGGGCAGGACACAGTTCTTACATCTGTGTCTAATGTTTTTGTCACTTTCCGGTCTGCTCTCTGTTTTGCATTCCCCAGAGTCTGACTCATTCTTATCAGGAGTTGATACAGACTTAACAAGAGAATCCAAAGGCCACAGAGTAATTCTTTATCATTTAAAAGTCTAGTATCCATGATGTCCCATAAATACAGTCCTACACAATGTAATCTGAGGAGCTACTGAAAACAATTGGCTTAAAGTTTTCATCTCTCCCTTATGCAGGCTCTGAAATTTCACCATTAAATAGCAAATATTTAATCCTTAAAGGTAAATATCCTTGAGAGAGGAAATAATTGAAAGTCCTGTCAATTACGACCTTAGAGAGAATTCACTGACCCCCAGCTAAAGGCTATAGGTGCATAGGCTGAGGAATTGAATAGACCCAGGGAACATTGTGGGACATTGAACAATATGGCAGTTGCCAGTACAGTTCACTAAATATTATGAGCTCTTCTTTGGGAATTTTATAGGATTGGAATTTCCTGTCCCATAGAAGGGAGATGAGGTCTTGTAACTTGCTGTGTCTGTTGAAAGGTACGAAGAAGTAAGTACAAGTCCATTCATAATTCTCCATGCTTTCTCTTTCCTTCTGCCTCATCAATTGACAATGATTCAAAAAGTGTGCACCCTGTCGGCCTGAGTGCCGGGGTAAGGAGATGTAAAATGAAGTCTCCAGGCAACACAGAATGAACAATAGCTTAAAGAAGAAAGAAATCTTCATTATTTCAAGCCACTGAAATTTAGGACTCATTATTATTTTTTTTTAACCCATCTGACTAGTACAGATGAGGCACTTAATTTCTCTCAGCTTCCATTTCCTAATCTATAAATGAGATAATACTACCTACCTAGAAAGCTTTCTGCGAGGATTAAGTGATAGAATATATAAAATGCTCAGGATAATACCTGGTTCATAGAAGGAATTCACTGGCTCCTTTGCTCTCATATTTTCCTTGGCTGAAAACAAGGCCTATAAGGGATACAGTATATGAACAGGTGAGAAAGAAAGAAGGAACACCAGGGCAGAGTGTATGTGGGCTGGGGGTGGGGGTGGGTGAAGAGCTCAGAAGGAGTTACAAGAAGAGCCTTGTGATATATTTATCTAGGTGAATTAAAATTAAAATGGAATTTCATCATGAGAAAATAATTGCTAACCATGTATCTGATAAGGGTTTAAAATACAGAATATATAAAGAACTATACAACTCAATAACAAAAAGACAAATAACCCAATTAAAAATGGCCAAAGGTCTTGAAAAGACATCTCTGCAAAGAAAATATGCAAATGGCCAATAAGCACATGAAAAGACGTCCAACATCATTAGTCATCAAGGAAATGCAAATCAAAACCACAATGAGATTCCACTTCACCCCATTAGGATGCCTATTATTATTAAACAAACAAACAAAACCCTCCCCAAAACAGAAAATAACACCTTTGTCCAGGATGCGGAGAAACTGGAAACCTTATATGTTGTTGCTGGGATAATAAAATGGTACGGACTCTGTCAAAATTAGTTTGGTGGTAACTCAGAAAGTTTATCATGGACTTTGCATAACACCAGCAATCCCACTTCTAGGTATATTCCCAAAAGAATAAAAAGGAGGGACTTGAACAGATATTTGTACGCTAATATTCATAGCAGCACTATTCGCATTAGCCAAAAGGTGGAAACAACCCAGGTATCCATCAACAGATGAACTGATAAAACAAAATGTGGTCTATACACACAATGGAATACCATTCAGTCATAAAAAGGTCTGAAGTTCTGATACATGCTACAGCATAGATGAACCTTGAACACTTCATGTCAAGTGAAAAAGCCAGACACAAAATGACAAAACTTACATGATCTCAATTATATGAAATACTTAGAGTAAGCAAATTCACAGAGACAGAGAGTAGATTACAGGTAACCAAGGGCCAGGGGTGAGGGGAATGAGGAGTTGTTACTTAATGGGTGCAGAGTTTCTGTTTGAGGTGATGAAAAAGTTTGGGTAATGGATGCTGGTGATCATAGCACAATATCACAAGCATAATTAATATCAATGAATGGTATGATTGAAAGTGGTATACTTTCTATACATTTCCATGATCTTCAAACTGAATGGTTTATGTCCTCCATTATACTATGGAATTCCTCCCGTAGACAATGGTCTTATCTAATTCAAGGTTGTATCCTCCATAATGTTAAGTATAGTAAACCCTTTAGTGATAATAGCTTCTGTTCATTTAAGCAGGCCTGTTCAAAGCACTTTACTCACCTTACTCATTTAATCTGCCAGTAACACTATGAAGCAGATGCTACCATTATTTATACTTTACACCCAAGGGCACAAAGGCTGAGAGAAGCTAAGAAAGTGGCTTAAGGTTATCCAGCTGGTCTTACGGTAGAACTAATACACAAACCCAAGTCTCAGTGATGCCCCAGTCACATTTTTCTCTCTTTTTTGACAACAGGCTCAATCAGTGTTTGTTGAATGGAGGAAAGAGAGATAATGATTATAAATAGTTTTTAATACACAGGTCAGTCTCAACTTCTCCTCCCCTTCCTGCCTTGGTGAGTGACTGCATCCATATTGGAAGTTCCAGGGAAGGTGCTAAGATACAAGAGAGCCAGGAAAGAGATGCTGACAATGTATTCACAATAACCTTCTCTTTTTCCATTTCGCTGAGATGGAGCAATGCTTCCTAACCACCTGAGAGTTTTCCTATAGAGGATGAAGGTGCATAAGGATGAAAAGGAAATGGGATGAAACATATGAGAGATATTTAAAGTAAACTATGACTTCAGAGAAAGAGAAGACCTCAGGAAAATATTATATAAAGGCTGATGGTTTCAATAGGTACGTCTCAATACGGTGGTTTTATAGGTTCATCTCATCCCAAGCCCTTGGTTTAACTGAACTTGTATCATATTCTTCAGTCCTGGTTCTCCTAGCTTGCTTCTCATTTGACTGAGATGACTTTTTGGCCTTTCCCATAGCAAGTTAGCCTTAAGGTGATTTCAAGATCCTAACATGCCAAATCCTCATCTCCATCTTCCCGACGACAAATGATCAGTCTCACATACCTCTCTAGCAGCTGAGCCCTAGAGAGAAAGCAGATCCCCCAACTCCAAATCCAGTGCTCTTTTCGTAAATAACTTCTGTTCTATTCTCAGAGAAATCTGCTTGCTGATTATCCATGACACACAAAAACAAGTGTAACCATAGAGAACAGCTGTTAGCAAATTCTTTCATCAGAGTCCTGATGATAGTTCTATTAGGAATGATCAGAATGTATTAGCTAAAACCTGACTCTGAGGCTTCCCAAGAACTGTAATTCCCCCCAAATATTGATTGAGGCTGGATTCCTGCTAAGAAATGAAAGTGAAATTTGAGGTCATCATTGCTTCCTGGCAGGCAGCAAAGGCAATAGTAAATTAAGATGAGCTCAGTCCCAACACATGATTATAGACATCAATATAAATGTAAATAGGCTCTTCATTCCTAAATGTGCCAAATGTTATCCCTGTTAATGGACATTGGCTCAAGTTTGGTAGAGATGTAGCTCTCGATATATATCCATGCATGGGCAATGAACTGTGTGACACTGACCAAGTTCAATTTGTGATTTATTTATTCAATGTATGCTGAATATGTACAAAACACTGGGCTAAATATTGTACAAATAAAAGAAATAAGTCAAAGGTCAACCCTACTTTGAAAAAAAACACCAAGTATATTTAGATATGAAATCAAATTCCTTGAAATATAAAAGATAACAAGAGGGAAGTGGTGAAAAGCTACTTCCTTGTTCTGCTAAGTTGTCCATAGGTATGTACATTTGGGACTAAGAACAAGTGAGAGATGAATTTGTTCCACGAGATAGGAGGAGAATAGTTTGGGATTCCTAGGGACAATTCTGTTTAAGGCAAAAACATCAAGGAAATCTGAGTTATTGTTTCTATGGTCCCATCTCTACCCACAGGATATCAGTATGAAACTTAGATAGATAAATATGTCTTTAGCTCATCTATCTTTATGCATTGTCTCACCCAGGAAAATGTTACCAGATTTATTTTATAATGTTCTGATCATATCACTCAACCTCTGCAAAGGCTTTAAAATTTATCCCTTTGGCTAGCAACAGAATAACAACCAGACCTGAATCTGGCATTCATGGCTTTCCAAACCAAATCCCAGTCTCCCTTATCTTCCACCATATCTTTGCTTCAACTCTTAAACCTGCTTATTTGTACGTGCCCTGCTTTTTCCCTCTGCCCTGCTGTTTTTCAAGCTGACTCCTCCTTGGAAGAGCCCCTTACTCCAGTCTCTACACACTGAAGCCTTAACCCTTCTCTCAGAAACTCTACCTTCTCCCAGTGTCTCCCAAAGACATTCCCAAATGCTTCCATTATTTCCAACCAGCATGACCTTGGACAATTTTTTAAACCTGTTTCCCAGTTTTCCTCATTTGTAAAAATGGAAAAAAGTAGTATCCACTTTATAGTGATGTGGTAAGGATTGAATGGATTGACATATGTAAAGCACTCAATACACTGCATGGTACATAAACTTTTAAAAGGTTTACTTTTAAGGGTAACAACCATACTACTTTTGTTATTATCATTGTTGTTTTATTAATACTGCTGCCATTGTATTCTCTCAGTGAATTTTATACCTCTATTATAGCCCTTGTATACTCAGTAGACTTTGAGTTACATTACAGCCATAATCTTTCACTAAACTGTGATTTCATGACGGAGGGAAACCATGTTGTATTTGTTTCCTTCCTCCCCATTGCCCAGTTCCAGGTATAGCTTTCCACTTATCACAGACTTGATGAAATCTTAGTGAACATATGTATACATGTGTTATAAAAGTTACAACTTACATTCAAGAAGAAGCTAATGGAAGCATTAGATAATGTTTCACAGATTAAATTGTCAGACAGAAGAAAATACGTTTTCCTCAATGCTAAGGAATTTAATTTACAAAATTAATGAAGAAAAATACAGTCGTGTGGTATGCTTGTGTATATTTATTTATTATTCTTCATAAATAATAAATATTTTGGTGCTTCTTTTCCTTACCTAGAATCCCCATTTTTTGCCAAAGACTCAGTCAGGACAAGGTATAATTTTGTCTAAGAAGTGAAAGAGGATAAAGAATGATAATACCTAGTTTATAAGGTATTCAAAATTCTCATATTCTGCTTTGAGAATAAAATTTAGTGTCCCTTACCATCAGCAGTATGCATCAGAAGTCTTAAAATGAGCACACTCTTTCATCCAACAATTCTGTCATTAGGAATTCATTCTAAAAGAGTCATGAGAAACGTGAAGGAGGAAAATTGTATCCTATTCATTAAATTGGAAATAAACTAAATGTTAAAAGTTAGGAGATGTTACCTAAATTGTGGCACATCCACATAATAGAATATTACATAGCCATTAACATCATTTTAGAAAAATATTCACATGCGGAAGTGTTCATGTATTGGGACATGATTAAAATGAGCTACAAAGCTTTGTGTTCTGTATTATTGATAGATCGATAATAGAATAGAGAGCGGGGAGGGAGAGGGAGAAGAAGAGGGAGAGGGAGAGGCTCCTGGTAATTCACAGAAATCGTGAAGATGGATATTGAAGTTTTGTAGGACAAGAACAAGAAATTAGGCTTCTGAAGCCAACTTTATCCAAATCTATCAAAGTAAGATGAAAGAAGTGCCATCTAACATAATTAATTTTTTTTATTTTGGAATCATATGCCAAAAGGGTACAATTCATGTGTGTAGATATATTTACTATATATTCCTAGCTATGTAAATACTTTTCAGTTTTCTTCTTTGCATGATGCAACATCATGTAAAAAAGGCTAGATAGGTATTCGTTAATTCTGAAGTATGAATTTGGGAGGGTATGACTTAAAATATTGGCTTTATGGGGCTCTGGAAAGTGCCATAGGGGAAGAGAAGATAACAAGGAGATTCAGTGAGGGACCAAGTGACATTGCTCCTAGAGGGGCTCCATATGCAGAGACGTCACAGATAGAGAAAACAAGCTTTGATTTTAAATAAGAATCCCAAATCACAGGTTTTTATTAGCCATTGAATTGCTTTTCACAAAGACCACCCTTAAGCAAGAGGAATAGCAAGAATCTTTTACTTAATGATGGTCGAAGATCTCCCAAGCAACAGTGGCTAGTTTCCATACAGTATTTGAGTCCTGACTGTCTGATCTCTTGATCTCCCACAGTGGAAGTCAAGTCAAAAGATGAAGTCATGGTGACCCAGAGATAAATTTTGCCTGCTTCAGAATTTCTCCTACTGCTAATCTGAAGAAATATGGAAGATACAGCCTAGTGGCAACATATTCTGGTACAAAGAAAAGCTCTTCCTTGTGCCCAGTTGTGAAGGCCATAATCAGGTTATAATGCTATAAAAACTTTGATTTCCCCTTGTGCTTTCCCAATTACCTTATAGAGATGGATGGGCTGTCTCAAAGTGAATGGGCTTGAATATCCAAGCAGGCCTTTGCCTACCCCATTTCAGAGACGATTTCATCCTTGAGTGAAAATTTAGACTGATGACACTGGGTGATTCTCTCCTCACTCAAAAGTCTTATAATTTGCTACCTATCCAGAAACTTTATATCAGTTTGTGTGTTTTTTTTTTTCCCTAATTATTTTTCCTACACAAGAATCTTTATATGGGCTTACTTCATTTCTAGAGTTGCCCCAGCTTTCTTATGAAAGCAACATTCTGGATACAAATTCAACAAATGAGAAATACAAGACCATGGCTAGGAGTGTTGGCTTGGTGCCCAGGCTTCTTACAAAAGCCATATTGAGAAAAGTTTATTAGGAAAGACTAGTTGTCTCTGAGGAATATCCATTTGTGACAGAGACCTGGTTTCCTTTTCATTTCTTTTTCTTTTTTCTTTTTTTCCCCTGACTTTTGGGCAAACCAGATTGGTCATGATAGTTACTGTCTAAACCGCTTGGCTTCCTTCTCTGATACTCATGTTGATTAATTGCAAGTTTCCAACTAAAGAATAAAATTTTGGTTCTTCCAGACATTCTCAAAACAAAATGTCTAAATATATTAGACACTAGGAACTCTCAGGTGTTCAGATAATGGATAGAGCATGGGTTTTTATAGTCAGACATATGCAGGTTCAGAACCTAGCTTCAACACTTGTCTCTACGATCTTGAGCAAATTCCTTTATAACTCAAATTTCTCAACTGTAAAATTAGGATAATGGTATTTACTTTTCAGGGTTATGGCAGAAATTTAAACCTCTGATTATAGTCCCTTGCACATAAAATTCAGTCATAGGTTTTCCTTTCTTGCTCTGCTGCTCTCAAGGATATTAAGACCTACTTGTAGAGACAAACCTTAGTCACTAGGAAGTTTCAACAAAAAGGGGAAACAATAAAGGACTTGGAAAATAGCTGTGCTGACTAGAAATATCACATGATAAAATTCTTATATGTTATCACAATTACAATTGATTTAGCAGAGTCTACCCACCCGTGTTCCCTGTTCTCCCTTGGGCCTTATCATCTCAGTGCACACCACCTTGCCTTCCAAATACCAGAGTCTGCATCTCTTTGGCTGAGGCTTTCTTCAGCCTTTGGCATCTACTCTGCCCACATAGCTGGCAGGCCAGAAGGGCAGGGGGATTAATGTCTTCAGGAGCAGCCTTCAAATAATTATTGATGAGAATTGATATATCCCAGTGGTTCTCATATTTTAGTGGGCATCAAAATCACCTGAAAAGGCTACAGATTTCTGGGCTCACCCCCTAGAGCTCCTGATTAAGTAGATCTGGAATGGGGCCTGGGAAGGTATTTCTAATAAGTTCCCAAGTGATGCTGATGTTGCTAGTCCAGGTACCAGATTTTGAGAACCACTAGGGCACACATACCCTACCGACCTCATTCCTTAGGTGAGATAGCTAAGGAACACTTTCTACACAGGCTTTTAGAGGTCTCCAGGTAATTAAGCTCCAGGTGTCCACAGTGATAACTTGTTTGAGAGCACATGGTTTGTCTATCGTCCCTTCCCTTTCTTCATTACTTACTCTACTGCTGTTTTCCAGAATCATTTTCCAAATAATCACTTGCATTTAAGTCCTTGTCTCGGGGTCTGCCTCTCTGACAACCCAAACTAAGGTAATCAGTGTTCATTCTGTCAAGTGCTTACTTGTCAACTAAGTGCACAATGCTTAAATGTATATAGTTGAAGTAAAGAACTGGAAGTCAAGAGAAAAATTCTAATTCCAGCTTTGTTGCTAACTCAATGTGTAATCTTAGAATGCCGAGTAAATGACTGAACCTTTCTAAGGTTCAATTCCATCATATATTAATTGCATATATCAACTTCAACCTTGCCTAACTTCTACCAGTAGTGTGAGGATCTATATCACCTAATATTCTTGGATTGTAAGGAACAGAAAGCTAGTCTAGTTTATGCAATAAATGAGTCTTTACCTGGAGTCTATCAGGTAACTTACAGAATTAGAAACTGATAGGAAACAGGATCTTCCTAGTATTGAGAAGCAGGAACTCCTTGACCCTCCTGACTTGCAAGTGATGCTGATATAGCAGGGGATCATGTGAGAACAATGCCAGGAACATGAACCCCATAAAGGGAAATGATCCAAAGGTATAAATAATTAAATATGTTCCAGATGCAGTTCATTGACTAATATACTATTGGGTAAGATACTGTCTAAACTGATAAGTATTACCAACCAAGCTTTGGGGGCTTTAAAATATGTGCCTTGCATTTGATGGGGCTCTAATTCAAGCAACTTGCTAACATTTGGGTCCACTTAATGAATGAAACTAAAGAAAATCAGGGGAAATGGAAATGCGCTCTGCAGACACTAATGGCTGAATATTGTTAATTACAGGAAGAGATATTGTGGAATTATTGTGGGTTTGGTTCCAGACCACTGCAATAAAGTGAATACTGCAATAAAGCAAGTCACACAAATTTTTTTTCTCAGTGCATAAAAAAGTTATGTTTACATAATACTGTAGTCTATTAAGTGTGCAATAGCATTATGTTTAAAAACCACAATGTATATACCTTAATTAAAAATAATTTATTGCTAAAAATTGCTAGTCATCATCCGAATCTTCAGTTTTTGCTGGTGGAGAGTCTTGCCTTGATGTTGGCTGCTGACTGATCAGGGTGGTGGTTGCTGAAGTTTGGGGTGGCTGTGGCAATTTTTTTAAAATATGACCACAGTGAAGGTTGCCACACTGATTGACTACTCCTCTCATGGAAGATTTCTCTGTGGCATGCAATACTGTACGATAGCATTTTACCCACAGTAGAACTTCTTTCAAAATGGAATCAATCATCTCAAACTTTGCCACTGCTCTTTCATCTAAGTTTATGTAATATTCTATATCCTTTGTTGTCATTTCAAAACGATTCACAGTCTCTTCACCAGGACTTGATTCCATCTCAAGAAATGCTCTCTGTTCATTCCTAAGAAGTAACTTCTCATCCATTCAAGTTTGATCAGAATGGGTGTTGTGTTAACAGGCATGAAAACAACATTGATCTCATCATACATTTCTATCAGAGCTCTAGAGTGACCAGGAGCATTGTCAATGAGCAGTACTATTTTGAAGGGAATCTTTTTTTTCCTGAGCAGTAGGTCTCAACAATGGGCTTAAAATATTCGCTAAACCACATAAACATATATGCTGTCATCCAGGCTTTGTTGTTCCATTTAGCAGAGCACAGACAGAGTAGATTTAGCATATTCTTAAGGGCTCTAGAATTTTTGGAATGGTAAATGAGCCTTGGCTTCAACTTAAAGTCACCAGCAGCATTAGCCCCATGAGAATCAGCCTGTCCTTTGAAGTTTGAAGCCAGTAATTGGTTTCTCCTCTCTAGCTATGAAAGTCCTAGATAGCATCTTCCAATATAAGGCTGTTTCATCTACACTGAAAATCTATTGTTTAGCATAGCCACCTTCATCACTTATCTCAGCTAGATCTTCTGGATAATTTACTGTGCTTCTTCATTAGCACCTCACACTTTTATGTCACAGAGACGGCTTCTTTCCTTAAATCTGATGAACCAACTTCTGCTAGCTCACAAATTTTCTTCTGCAGCATCCTCAACTCGCTCAGTCTTCATAGAATTGTAGAGAGTTATGGCCTTGCTCTGGATCAGGCTTTAGCTTAAGGAAGCGTTGTAGCTAGTTTGATCTCCTATCAAGACCACTAAAACTTTTTCCATATCAATGTATCAGTTTTGCTTTACTACTATTCCTGTGTTCAGTGGAGTAGCACGCTTAATTTCCTTCAAAAACTTTTATTTTGCATTCACAATGTGGCTAACTTATTTGATGCAAGAGGCCTAGCCTTTGGCCTATCTTGGCTTGGCCTTCCCCATTAAGCTTAATCATTTCTAGATTTTCATTCAAAGTGAGACATGTGTGACTCTTCCTTTCACCCCAACACCTAGAGTCCATGGTAGGGTTAATAATTGACTTAATTTCAACATTTTTGTGTCTCAAAGAATAGGATGGCCCAAGGAGAGGGAGAAGATGGGGAAACAGCCAGTGGGTGGAAGTCAGGAGACACACAATATTTATCAATTAACTTTACCATCTTATATGGATATGTTTTGTGGAGCCCCAAAACAATTACAATAGGAACATCAAAGAACACTGATCACAGATCATCATAAAAGATATAATAATGTCGGAAAAGTTTGAGATATTGTGAGAATTAGAAAAATGTGACAGAGACATGAAGGGTCTCAATATAGGTTGTCACAAACCTTCAATTTGTAAAAAAAAAAAAAAAACCACACACAATAGTGCAATAAAATAATGTATGCCTATACCGTGTTGGCACATCTCTGGGCCCATATTCCTAAAAGCAAGTAACATGTTAACTTTTTATGACATGTGTAATATCTGAACATTGTGGTACAATATGTCAAAAAATAAGTTTTATTTCTATTATAGCCCTAAAGAATGACCTTCAAATTTGTTCTCATCCTGGACCATAATGCTCAAGATTTACAGTCCTGGGAGAGGGAGTGTGATTGGAAAATCTTGAGTCACATGACTTCCTTTCAGCTGTACCAGGGCAGTAAAAGTGAGGATCTGAAGGAAGAAATCTTCAGGTAGCACATTGGTCTGTGCAATGGGAAGGCAGGGTCCCTGAGTTTTCAGATTTTTAGTGTCATCAAGACATCACATTATAGAAGAGAAGAAACTTCTCATATGCCACCCCCCCCCCACACACAAATACACACCCACGCTATTAGGAAGGGGGAGTGGGTGCTGGGTGTTGGATATCTCCAAATGACCAGTCTCCATTATAGAATCAAATGAGAAAACAAATGTGCTAGTGTTGTTTAAAAGTATATAGCCTTATGCAAATATAGCAGATCATTATTGTTCTCACATAACTATTCATTCTGAGATCTGAGAGTCTTGGCTGAGAAGTCTGAGTAGGCAGACTGAAAAAGGTACAGGGGTTCTGATTAACTCCCGTCATGAGGCCATCTAAAGGAATGCATTCCCATGCTATAATCCTATGAAAGGGCTGTGGGGGGCGGTACAGATAATACACATCTTCTTTGATATTTTCTAGATAGCTTGCCTTGGTGACCATAGTATTTAACTTTTCTTGGAGGGAAGTATTCTGGATTCTGTCTTTGATTTAGCCATAACCTTCTTGTATGACCTGGGCATGTCTCTCTTCACAGACCTCCACTTCCCCATCTCTAAAAAGAGAAGGTTGGATTAGATCTTCACAGCTTGAATTCCATGTTTCACAACTGAAACTGACTGAACCACAAGCAGCACTCTACTCTATTGTAGAGTCAGGGAGTCAATGTGCTACAACGGGTTCCCATGGAGCTGAGGCCTGGACTGGGTAACCCAGGGGGATCGGAGAGAGGAAGAGAATAGCAGATAGCCACCGCTGTTAGAAAACACCATGGACTCCCGCAGATAAGACTTTGGCTTTGAGAATCAAATTCTTCCCCCACCATGGAAGCGCATTCAATATTTCCATCAAGCTGTCACTGTTCATGTGGAGGCCTGTACCATAGGTTGGTCCCTGAGCACGTTAGACTAGAAAAAGGAATGAAAAAAATGAAACACAATGGTAGTAAAAATCTCCTGTATACTCCCCACCTTCTTAACTGGAATAATCTTGACAGGGTCTTCATTTGTAGGAAACTGCAGAAACAATTTTGTCTCCATAATAATGTGTGTGGGTGAGGAAATGGGGAATTATTTATCAGATGTTAGCCTTTTTAAACATTCTGTTGATAATTTGTCTGAGACTTTGCATTTCTATGACACTGAATCAGATAAAAGTAAAGTGACAATGCCAGCTTGTGAGGTCCTAAAGTCTGAAAGGAGAGTGATAGCATTAACAAATTCTTCTTCAAGAGCTAAACATGGTTATGGCCTGATAAGATTCAGGCAAGGCAAATCATGGACCCCAAGAGGAACCCTAAGTAGCTGGAAGAATCTCTCTCTAAACAAACAGCTTACCAGCAGCAGAAAACAGGGGTGGTAGAGGGACATAGATTTGGCCAGATCATTTTATCCTGTGCATTGGCGTTAGGGTAGGACCACTCAAAAACCATTCCAAAATTATGATTTTTTAAAAATAAATTCTAGATGTCTTCTTATGACCAAAATGGAGTGATAGATAAAGTGGCAAGAACCAATTTACATTCCTGTTTGAAACAACCAACTAACCAAATAAACAAACTAAATATATGAAACAATGGTTTGTAAGACACTTGACATCAGGCAGCAAGACAGAAAAAAGTGAACCTATGATTGCCCTATGTTACTCTCTTCAGAGCATTTTCAGACTGCTCCACAGGGAGAAAGAATTGAGGTAGAGCTGGGCAGACCCCTTAAGTAAAGGAGACAGAGCTGAAAATCCAGGGAGATCAAAACAAATAAGAGTCCATAGGCAGAGTCCCAGAGTGGAGAGAACTGTGCAGTGAAATCTGCACCGGGTTTCTCCCTTGATACTCAGCAAAGTACAAATGAATGTGTGTGTGCCTGTATGCACGTGTATGTGTGTGTGAGGAAACTGCAAAAGCCATAGAAAAGAAAAATCACTGAAAGCACTAGAGGGAAAAGTACTTGGCTCTCATGTCCCACAAGCCAGACATGAAAGTCTCACAAGTCATGGGGCATTGTGTAGAATCCTCAGGAAGGTGTTGTCTCATTAGCGAGGAATAATTGGCTCTAGAATGAGAATTGCTCCGGACCTGCCTAACAGAATCGCAAAAGGCGGACCACTAAAAAACAAACTGTTTCAAGAAACTGAACCACATATTAACTTAACCACAAAGGTTAAGAACATTTATCGAAGACAGAAATATACATCACCAAAAAGATAAAAATACCCATCTAGCACCCAATCAAAGATTACCAGACAAGCAAAGAAACTGGAAAATATGACCCAAAATAAGGAGAATAGCCAATCAATTGAAACCAACCCAGAATTGACACAGATACTAGAATCAGCAAACAATGACATTCAAACAGTTTTTATAACTATAACTTAACAGAAAGCTAAGTAGGGACATTCAAAATATAAAATAGAATATAGATATTGTGCTGGTTTGAATATATTATGTCCCCTACAAAAGTCATGATCAAGTGTTTCCATGGAAATGTGACTCACCCAACAGTGAGTGATAACCTTTGATTAAATTATTTCCATGGAGGCAGGGACCCTGCCCACTCAGGGTGGATCTTGATTGGTTCACTGGAATACTTAGAACTCAAGAGCCAACACAGATGCTTGCTGACACTTGGAGACACTTGAAGATGCAGATAGAAGGATATTTGGGGATGTTAAGCTAAGAGATGAAGCTCAGAGTTTGCCCTGGAGAAGCTAAGAGAGAACCACAGACGCTTAGAGAGAAACACCCTGGGAGAAAGAAGCAGGAGCTGAGAGAGGAGTGAAGAGAGAAGCCTAGAGACATGTTGGAGAAAGCCATTTTGAAACACAACTCAGGAGCAAAGGACCAGCAGGTGCCAGCCACGTGCCTTCCCAGCTGATAGAGGTGTTCTGGATGCCATCAGCCTTCCTTCAGTGAAAGTATCCTCTTGTTGATGCCTTAATTTAGACATTTTCATGGCCTTAGAACTGTAAATTTGTAATCCAATAAATCCCCTCTATAAAAGCCAATCCATTCCTGGTATTTTGGATAACGGCAGCATTTGCAAACCGGAACAGATAACTATTCAAGATATAGAATAGACCCAAGTACAACTTGCATTATCTTGAATGAAAAATACACTGGGTGGGATTAATGTCAGATTTAGACATTGCAGGGAAAAAGGTTAGTAAACTTTAAGACTAGCAATAGAAACTATTCCAAATGAAATCAGAGGGGAAAAAAAACAAAAGAAAAGAGAAACAATGAACTATGGAACAATTTCAAGTGGATGAATATATGTGTAATTGTAATATCCAAAGCGGGGAAGGGAGAGAAAGAATATTTGAAGAAATAATGGTTGAAAAATTTCCAAATTTGATGAAAACTATAAACCGACAGAGGCAGGAATTTCAACAAACTGCAAGCACAAGAAACATGAAGAGCGTTATCAAGCACATTGTAATCAAATTACTCAAAATCAGAAAAAAAAGAGAAAATCTTGAAAGCAACAGCAGAAAAGAAACACAATATGTATAGAGGAAGAAAAATAAAGAAAACAGCAGATTTCTCATTAAAAACAATGAAAGCAAGAAGACAGTAAAGAAGCATCTTTAAAGTACCGAAGTACAAATCTAGCAACATAGGATTCTACTCCTTGCAAAAATATCTTTCCAAACCAAAGAGAAATAAAGACTCTTTCAGACAAAAAAAGATAGTCATTCATTGGTAACAGATCCACATACAAGAAATGTTAAAGAGAGGCCTTCAGACAAAAGGAAAATGGTACCTAATGTAAATGTAAAGATACAAATATGGTCTATACAAAGTAAAGAAAAACACCAGAAATGGTAACCGCATGGGTGAATATATGATTTTTTCCTTATTATTTAAAAATCTTTATAAATGGTTGTTAAAACAAAAAATGGCAATGTAATTAGGGGCTTGGAACATTTATATAAGTAAAATGGATGATCTTAAAGTCCAAGGGGAGTGAAATAGTGTCTATACTATACGTGAAGTATTATATTATCACATGAAGGTAGACTGTGATAAACTAAGGATGTATACTATAAACTCTAAAGTGACCACTAAAATAACAGTGTTATTACACATGATAAGCCAACAAAGGAGATGAAATTAAATCATACATATCAGTCCAAAAGAAAGCAGAAAATAAGGAAATAGGGAATAAAATACAGATGGGACAAATAGAAAACAAATTACAAAATGATAGATTTAAACCTAATCATTTCAATCATCTCATTAAATAGAAATGACCTAAACACCCTAGTGAAATATTCCAGATTGGCAAACTGCATAAAAATCCAAGACTTAGATATATCTGCCTACAAGTAATGCGTTTTAACTATAAAGGCACAAATAGGTTACAAATGAAAGGATGGAAAAAGATATACCATGCTAACACTAATTAAGTGAAAGATAGAATGGCTATATTAATGTCCAACAAAGTAAATTTCAGAGCAAAGGATTTTTCCATGAACAAAAAAGTCATTTCATGATGATAAACAGGTCAATTCATCAGAAGACATAATGTCCTTGAAAGTTCATACAACAGTAACAGCTTCAAATTTCACAAAGCAAAAACTAATAAAACTGCAAGGAAAATAGAGAAATTCACAATTATAGATGGATATTTCACTATTCCTTTCAATAATTCATAGATCAAGAGGTCAGAAAATCAACAAGATATAAAAAGCTTGAACAATACTATCAAACAACTTGACCTAGTTGACATTTATAAAACACTCCATCCAACATCAGCAGCGTACACATTCTTTTCAAGTGTACACAAACATTTATCAAAATAGACTCTATTGGAGGCCATAAAACATATCTCAATAAGTTAAAATAGTTGAAGTTACACATAGAATGTTGTTTGACTGAAAGGTATTTTTAAATGTGCCTATCAGTCAACAGAGCAAATCTACTTGCAGGCTTTATCTTAAGGATAATGGGACATTGTAATAGATGCTGTGGAGCTGTGTCCAGATCCCCCTTTTAAGGCTGTGACTCTCATTTTCCCAGATGCCAATAGTGTTGACTGATGGTGGATCATGCTGTATCCCTCCCCAGGAATTGTCTTCAGCAAACGGAAGCTGCCTCAGACAAATATATGACTCCCTAGCTCTCTCTATCCCTGCCAAGAGGTATCTCTTGACCAATGAATAGTCAATTCATGGGGTGTAGAGTTCTGGGCATCCCAGTCTTCTGTGGAATTGGCTGAGGCCTCTGTTGTACCTGCCTCACTTTCCTCACTTCCTTACAGGTATTATTCCTAAGAGGACTCCCAATAACTCACCTGCATGCAAATCTCAGTCTGTTTCTCGAGCATCCCACTTTAGACAACACATATGCAAAAAGTATGTACTAAGATATTTGTTACAGACTTGTTAATGATTACACTACATTGAAAACAAACTAAATGTCCATCAATAGACATATTGATGTATCACATATATCAAACGATGTTGTGTATACCATATCAAAAAATGAAATAAGTCATCATTAGGAGATGGCAATGGTATAGCTCTTAAATTTTTTTTTAACTTTTAGAAAAGCAGTAGATAAGGAAGACAGAAAAGTTTAAAAATATAAAGGACCATAGTCCTAGTAAGAATGAGGTGCCCCTCCAATGTAGGGGGCTGAGACTAAAAACGCTGGAGCCAGGCAAAGGAAGAGGGTCTATCTTGTCCATTGGGGTCCTAACAGCATTAGAACAACAGAAGGCAAGAAGATAAAATGAACAGTTGAGAGGAGGCAGGACTTGGGGTATCTGGCAGAGTCATGGGAAAGTTGGGAGTGATAACCTGGAAAGAAAAATCTGGTCTAGGGATAGGGACACAGAAGGGATGGAAGCTGGAGGAATAGAGGCTCTGAGTCCGTATTTGGGTTCTAGAGTTGGTGATTGAAATTGTGGCTGTCACTGGGAAAATTCTGCTAGGGATCAAAGGACAGGGTGGAGCATGAGCAGGAGTATGGGGGTGACTGAGGGACTCACAATCCAGGTGAATCAGCTGATTCCAAGTGGGGAAGGGATGAGCAATTTGTGAGCAAAATAATTGTTTTAAGCCAGTACATTCTGGATTTGTTTGTTAGGTAACTGGAACACTATCTCACCTATCCCTTGCTTGGGAAGGCAGCTGTGGCCAAGCCCAGGGATCCTTGGGAGGTTGAGAGTGATGATAGGATGACCATTCTAGCATCCCCTGTTCACCACTGAGATTTTGAAATTAACACTGTTAAATAGGCGAGAGCATTTCATCAGGTACATCTACCTGGCCTATCAGGCAAAATTTAAATGGAGGAGGAAATAATCTTTGCAGACAATGTGAGAAAATAAGAATCATTTGATTTGCTCCCAGACATGGTCCTATAGTTTCTAAAGTCTTACTCTATTTTAAATATTGTTAAACATTTTTAAAAAGGCAAAGGCTGAGAAGATTAGAAGGATTTCAATATATGCTTAGAGCATTGCAATTCTATAACTTTTCTTGTTACTTACAATGGATTTGTTTGCTGATGCAAAGGGTCATTTATAAAACAAGCCAAAACACCATTCAATTCTTCTTTCAAGCTAAAGCTAAAGCAGAAAAAAGATATATAATCTGATATCATTAATTAGAAATTTCTGGAAACCATAACTTCTTATATCCTCCAATTCAATTTTTCAAGTTAGTTACTGGCACCAATTTCTGTGGTTAGTGTGAATAATTAGATGAGTTTTTTAGAATTAGAAATCATCCTAACAAAGAGTTGCTATTTATTATTCCTATCACATTTAGGCACAAAATAAATTAATCTTGGCTTCATCAGCCTTTTGTAAATAATTGTGACTTACTACTACAAATCTCTACTTTCATATACACACAGGATGGTTTATAACGGAAATAACATGGGTTGACATTTAATAGAATTACAGCTAAAATTCTGAAATCTATGTTGGAAGAATTGGTAGATTTTTAGCTTGGAATTGAGTGATGCACCATGAAAACTCTTCTGTCTATCAGAAGAGCTGTTATTTGGAAAAGGGAGCAAATGGAACAGATATGATCTGTGATGTCCTGAGTACAACACAGGACAAGGAGAGGGACTGCAAGGAACTCTTTTCAGATTGAAGATGATGATGATGATGATGATGATGATGATGATGATGATGATGATAGTAATAATAAGCTTCCCTAATGATTACATTTATCCAACCATGAAATGGGCTTCCCATTGCTATGTGTATTTAAGCACAAGCTAAGCACTAGCATGTTAAGGTCAAGCAGAAACTTAAATGAAAACTGCGTCCTCCAAGAGGATGTAAGTGCCATGAGTCCAGGGATCAAGAGGAATCATTCCGTCTTGTCAAAAGTCTTAACTCCACTGCCTGGCACAGTGCCACTCTCATAATAGGGCCTCAGTGTACTTTTTGTCTGAATGAATGAACACCTGATGTAGAGTTGCCCTGTGACCCAATCTTTTTTATTCACATGGCATTATTTTTTAATGACATAAGGCTAGAAACACCTCAAATGTCCATCAATGGGAATAGTTGCATAAACAATACACATTTTCATAATGGAGTACTATGAAGACATAAACATAATGAGGAAGATTCTATGTGTTGGTATAGAATGCTCTCAGTGATATATTATGTGAAACAAGGTGGTGTACTTTTTTTTCCAATTCAGTTTTATTGAGATATATTCACATACCCTACAATCATCCACAGTGTAAAATCAGTTGTTCACAGTACCATCATATAGTTGTGATTTCATCATCAAAATCACTTTTTAAACATTTTAATTACTCCAAAAAATAAAAATAAGAATAAAAATACAAGAATACCCAAAACATTCCATCTGCCCTCTCTCCCATATTATTCATTTAATTTTTGTCCCTATTATTCTACTCATCTGTCCATACACTGGATAAAGGGAATGTGAGCCACAAGGCTTTCATAATCACACACTCACATCAAGTAAACTACATGGTTATACTATCCTCTTCTAGAATCAAGGCTACTGGGTGGCAGTTCAACAGTTTCAGGAATTTACTTCTAGTTATTCCAATATACTAAAAACTAAAAAGGGGTATCTATGTAACACATAAGAATAACCCCCAGAATGACCTCTTAACTCCATCTGAAATCTCTCAGCCACTGAAACTTTGTTCCATTTTCCTTTCCCCTTTTGGTCCAAGAAGGCTTCTCCATCCCATGATGCCAGGGTCAGGCTCATCCCTGGGAGTCATGTCCCACGTTGCCAGGGAGATTTACACCCCTGGGAGTCATGTCCCACATAGGAGGGGAGAGCAATGAGTTTCCCTGAAGAGTTGGCTTAGAGAGAGAGGCCACATTTGAGAAACTAAAGATGTTCTCTGGGGTGATTCTCAGGCACAATATTAAGTAGGCTTAGCTTCTCCTTTGCAGTAACAAGCTTCATAAGGGCAAGCCCCAAGATGGAGGGCTCAGCCTACTACAATGGTAGTCCCCAATGCATGCGAGAAATCAGGAATTCCCCAGCTGGGGAAGTTTAATGTTTCCATATTTTTCCCCAGTCCCTCAGAGGGGCTTTGCAAATACATGTTTATTCTCTGCCCAAATTACTTTGGGATGTATCGGGGTTTCTCTCTAACCTGCACAAACCAACCAGAGCTCACTTGCTATTCAAAGTTCCATGTAATTATGGTGTTTAAATAAACTGACCATACAAGGTGAATTATATAGTGTGCTATAGAAAATAAAGATTTTGACCGAAATAAACTTCTCTTCCTTGGTCTCACACAGAAGTTGAAGTTTTAAAACACAGTATCGTCCTTTACCCTTTAGTATGATTTGCCTTAGTCCTAACTAGATCTGCTTTATTCATATCTCTAATTGAAGTCTGAACTCTTTTTCAGCTTTTTTAACAGTTGCAGCATGGGGTAATGCTGACATTCATCGCTGCCAAGCTCTAGCTCTGAGCCTCAGGTGTGTGACCCCTTCTGAAGGGTAAATACTATAATTCTATCCTTTCCTTCATGAAGTCCTGAAGACAAGACTGAGCAACTGATTCAATGTGCTCAACCACATGCAAACAGCTGAGGTAATGCATAGAAGCTGATGAAGCAGAAGTTATTCTTTGGATTCCAACTTGAGACATCTTTTGAATATATTTTAAAGCACCAATCTAGCTGCCCAAAATGCCTTTGTTCCAATAGAATAATAATCAAATTTTAGTTCAACAGCTGTGTGCAATGCATATTTAAAAAGAACATATTTTGAATTACTTCCCATTTCCATTTTTTCCATGCTGCTCCATTTTCCATTGTTAACATTACAACCATAGTTGGAAGGAACGGAAATGAAGAAGAGAGGATCAAAGTGAATACCACTAATCTCTCAGGGGATGCTGATGAGATATGAGAGTTTTTCTCCTCGGTGTTATTAAAAGAGTTGTCCTCATTCTAGACCAGAAGTCAGCAAAATTTTTCTGTGAAGGTCCAGATAGTAACTGCTTAGGCTTAAGGACCATACAGTCTCTGATGTAACTCCTCAACTTTGCCACTTTGGCATAAAAGCAGCCACAGATAATACTTAAATAAATGAATGTGGCCATATTCTAATAAAACTTTATTTACCAAAACAGGAGGCAGACTGGACTTGGCCTGTAGGCTGTAGTTTGCCAACCCCTGTTCTAGACGATCATTGTGCTCTGCGTGGTGTTGTATCTTTACATGGGGCCATCCCATACTGTCTCATTTGAGCCTCAACTAGTAGTTTGACACAGCAGGTGCTATTAACTCAATTTTAGAAATGAAAATGTGATGATACAGAAAAGTGAAACCATTTGAACTGGTCACAAAGCAAATTGTTAGTAGAATCAGAACTAGAACGCTGATCCCTGAAATCTATTCCAGCAGCCCAGAACCCACACCATCTTATTTTATTGATATCTATTCATGGACAAGTGTTTCTTCACATATCTAATGTAATTTAAAGGACTGAAATATAGCTCCCACACTGGTCTGATCTGATGTTCAGATTTTTACCAACAGAAATTTATTGTTTTAAGAACACAGTCTATTGGAGTCCTCTTTAAAAGAGAAAATTTCCTTTAGAGAATGTATTTTTCACAGCTGTTTCAGCAGCAGGAGACAGAAACTCATCACGAACTGATTTAAGCAAAAATAAAAAAGGATGAGGATTTACTGGCTAATATAACTGGGAAGTTTAGGGATAAACTGGTGTCAGGCATGGCTGGATCCAGGGGATCAAAATATGCCATCAGGGTGAAGTCTTTCTTTTTCCGTCTCTCTGTTTTGCTGTTTTCTGTGTTGGTGCCATCCTCAGGAAGTCTCTTTCCATAGTGTGTCCCTCAATATTTCCATGCTTAGGCCAAGTCAGGTCCAAGCTAATGGAAAAGAGAGCCTCCCTTCCTCAGCAGTTTCATCCAAAGTCTTATGCTTATCTCCCATTGGCTCAAATTGGATCACAGACCCATCCCTAAGCAACCAATAAATCCAGGGGAAAACCAAACCTTGATTGGCTTATGCTGGACTCATTTGCTCCTGCAAAGATCATTGGCCCCACATATAGGTTTAGTCCCACTCTAGCCATACAGGCTGAGAGTACAGGTAGATTGGTTCCCTAAAGAGAAATTAGGTTTTCCAAAGGAATGTGGAATGGATTCTCATAGCAAAAAGGACAGATGTTCACTCTGGATGGGGCACAATATAATGTCAGTATTAATCATAAAATAATCCTATAAAGATTAGTCATCAGTCATTTTGAAAACCGTGAGAAAATGACACACAGGGCAGGTTAATTTTGAAAGGAGAGTTGACAGAACCAAACCAGCACTTAGGCATGGAAAAAAAAAAGGTACCATTAGATTCACATCCCTCAATGGGTCTGTGAATAAAATTTGCTCCTATTTTGGCTTCCAAGCTGAGTTCCCTAGGAAATGTACTATGAATTGGCTAACCCAAATTTAGCCACACCTTACTTCTACCTTGCCTTCCTCTATGATAGAAGATAGAAAGCTGTTCCCTGCTCTTCTTTGCACTAAGGAATCATCCTGTTACTCAGGAGTGGCAAATAGAGCAAAAGCCCCTGGGAAGAGCTCTACTTTCTGAACATAAAGACAAAGCCTTGCTAGAAATAGGCCTTTTATTCCTTCCTCCTGCCTGGAATGTGGACATGAGGCCTGGTCATGCAGCAGCCATCTTGTCACCTTGAAACAACATGAATGAGGACAAAAGATCATAGAGCTGCTATAGCAGTACTGGTTTGCCTACCTCCTAATGTCTTACAACACTAGATAAGTAAACTCCTATTTCTTTAAGCCATCATGATAGGTAGGGTTTTCTGTTTCCTTGGAGTTGAATACACTCCTGCCTGATACAATCTATAAATGAATCTAATGCTGCTTAAGAATGTCTAGGAAATTAGGACTTATATATACCCAAGTAGCAGCCCCTACATGCTACACATGAACAGATCACTCATAAAATTGGATATTTGGTCTTATCGTATTGGAAGAAGATACTTTTAAGTTATGATGTTCTCCCTCTCCAATTTTTAGAGAGTCCCTTGGGAACTCTTGCAGCCAGATGGACCCAAACCAGGGAGGAGGTAAACCAAATCTTTGTTTATATTAACACTGGGACATTGTATTGATTCAGCCATTTTCCTTGGCAAGTGATACTGTAAAATCACACAACCCTTTCCAAAAGCAATCTGTTGGACTTTTTCTTTTTCAGGATTTTGCCTAAATAATATTTGGGAAATGCTGAGCAGATAGGAGATAAACATTTTAATCTTCATTAAATTTCCCCAAATATGCAAGGATTTGAGTCCATAAAGGCAAAAATATATAAAAATTTCTTGACAATGTAAGTAAAGATTTGCATAGAGAAAATTTTCTACAATTTCTTTAATAGATATGGAGGAGAAAGGAAAATATCTCTAAATTGAAACTGAACAAGAAAAGGTCTAATTGTAGAAGGTTTTACTGTAACTATAACATACCTCCCATCAGGAGGCAGGAAATAGATCAAAATGTGCTTCCTCCTTGGGAGATACATTCACCTCTTCACTGACAGTCTAAATCCTCCCCTCCTGTAGGCCAATTGAATACTTCTCCATGAACTATTCTCTGTTTGAGATCTTGGTTGAAACTCAGTCCAAAATATAATTGAATATTTGAAATAAAAGATTAACAAAAGAAAGGAAGCATTTTGTCAATTTTGTCTTATTCTTTCATCACTTTACACAACTCATTTAGTTTGGGGTTGAGCTTATGCCCCCCCCCTTATTGTAAGTTATATTTCACACATATGTCTCAGTTCTTTTCCACTACAGTGGAAAGTTTGAACTCTCTGCAGGATCTTAGATACAGTAATTTTCTCACCAAACCTCAATTTCCTCCTCTGTTAACAAAAGGAATTTGAATTATCACAAGTGGATTTTAAACAGTATTTTAGCTACGGAATATTTGTTCAAGAAATATTTTCAGAACGTTCAATATACAAAAGGATGAACACGATGCTTGTCTGTTTGAATATAGTGTGTCACCTCCAGACCTTCCCTATTTGGGATTCCCTGAGGGACCTCCATGGACCCCTAAGATGCTATAGAACACCACAGTTGTACAGCTCCATGGTTTTCAGTTTCATGACTCTATTATACTCCTCTGGCCTTCTTGCTCTCCTTAATCTTAACAAGATGTACAGTCCTTACCAACCTAATTATTCATCTCTCAGTTGTATTTACATCCCCCATTTATTTGGAAAATATTTTCAGAGCAGGGACAATCACCCTTATTTGTTTATCTCCTGCATTCATGCTACAAGCTCTTACTGAGCCCCTACTCTGTGCCAAGCTCTGTACCCCAGGGGATTAAGCTGTAGGAGTAAGCTAAGGATATGCAAGCTGCTGGAGCCTGGGACAGTGAGTGCCCCTGGGCCCATCATTTTGTGATGGTCTCTTTGCCTCCCTTTCTCAAAGTGCCTAAGGTTTTCCTCAGGTTGCTTCACATGACTGTTTTCACCTATAGAGCTTTACATATTCACAATGTATTCAAACATGCATTTTCCCCCAGTGGGTTCCTGGAAACTTGCCTATCAACTGGAGAAGCGTGCACCTCTACAGGCAGCTCTCCACGAATGTAAGGCAAGACTCCATTTGGTCTTCACGGCAAAGCTGGGGGTAGACCAGGCAGCTACCACTGTCCCTCTTGACAGGTAAAGGATCGGCGTCCTAGAGAGGTTTGCAGGGACTCTTGTATGATGGTGACATTGAGACATGTGGCCCATTTCCTGACACCTCGACACCTAGACTTGCTCTTTCTATTAAACCACACTGACATCTAGGGGGGATATAAAAGTGTTTGCCCCTCTTACTCCTTCAACATAACTTGGTAGAAGGACAGGTTGTTTCTAGTTAAAATCCAAATTAGAGAATATATGAAGTTAAACTCTCTTATTACTTTTATATACTTTCTCAAGAAGTAGTGTATTAGGGTACATACTGGGAAGTCATCTGGGAAGAGGGTCCAGAACCCAGTAAATGATAAATAAATGTTTATTTTTATCCCACAATTCAAAGACTATGGAAGTACACAGAGTAAAACAAGAAAATTCTCCTCACCCCTGCCCTTCATCTGCCTCTACATTACCCATCCCTATCCACAGATAATCTCAGTCAACTCTTTTATGTACATCCTTCCAGTACTTTTTTCATACATTCTTATACATAAATACATGCATATAAACATAACTTTTATTTTCAAAAACAGTATCACATCATACATATTATTCAGCAATGTGTTTTTCCCCTACTTAGCAATATGTTTAACATGTAGTATTTTAATTTTACTCTCTTAGTTTCCTGATATTCCATAGTATAAATGAAACATACTTTGTTTAAACAATCATTTATTGATGAAATTTTATGCTGTTTTCTCTTCTGCTACAAACAGTGCTGTTATAAACTTCCTTGGGCATTCAGTATTTAAGATGGTGCCCTAGAATTGTTATTTGGGGGACAAAGTGCCACCTAATTGCTTTTCTGATGTTTTCACCAATTTTCACTCCTGCCAACTGTGTAAAATTCTGCTCATTTCCCTATATGTGTACTCACCAACACGTTAGCAAATTACAAACTTTACTGCTAGTAATACTTTCAAACACTCTTAGGTTAACTTACACCACCCAGGCTGCAGCTGACAAAAGAGAACACTAAATGGTCAGTGATAAAAATTATTATCAATAACTTTTATTATAATTATTTATTATTATTATCATTCTTGTTTCAGTAGAAAATCTGTCTTTAATGATTCCCTACATCTTCATTTCTTCAATTCAAATACTGTTCAAGGACCTCTTAGGTGCAAGGTGCTAGGAGAGGTGTTGAATGAGATGCACACCTGAAACTTCACCCTAATCCTTCATTTTATTCCCTTTTACCTGAATTCCCACAATAGTTCCTAACTGACCTCACTTTCTCTGGTCTCTCTCCAACCCAATTCATCTTGCATATCACCCTAGATATTTCAGTATTTTTGATAGTATAACAGTTAATGCCACAGAGGTTAAAGTTTGATGATCACATATTAGAATTAGTGGGCTCTGATACTGTCTGATTTCTTATAAACGTAACAGCTGGCTATCCTAAATTTCATCATTTGTTTAAGCCAGAGCTTCCAACTGGCCTGATGGGTCTAGATCCCTTGCCTCTGGGGTGGGAACTATAGTCTCAGGCTAATTACCCTCATTCAATTACCTCAATGTGTGCAAAATATGTTACTATTATCAGTGTTATAAAGTGCAAAAGGTTGGAAAGCACTGGCTTGAGTCATTCCCATTTGGTATTTTATAAAGCATCTAGACATAAAACCTTACTTTTGTTTTGCTTTTCCAGTATATTTTTCAGGAATTCAATGAATTGGAAGAAGAAACAGTTTGAAAAAATCAGAGAAGGATATGTGTGTGCATGTTTTTAATTATCATGATATAAAGATCAATATAATGGCCTTTGTATTTTCATATCAGTCCACCAATCCTAGTATTTTTATTCCCTATGATAGATTTCATATGGCTCAGGTCTTGCCATCCCATGGATGCAAATGAGTCAATGCTCACATTAATAAACTGAATTTCCAAGCTCTTGACACAGCTGTAAATGCAGGTCATGCATATCTTTGGAACTCTGCAGTGGTATTCACCATTGTACCAAGCTGTCCAGGGAGCGTCACTACTAGCTGAACTGATAGTGCCCAGTCTAATGATACCCAATATCCATATGAAGAGTGGCATCTCTTGGTGTTTCTTAGAGCATCTGTCTTTAGGAGGTTGCACAGGTGCAATGAGGATGGTCCCTATGCAACATAGAACCAAAGCTCAACCCAGGGTCCCTAAGCATCACGGTTAGTGTTTTCAATATCACAAAGTTCTTGAAAACAACCCTCTTGCCTTCCTCAGTTGGCTGCATTTTTTTTTTTTTTTTTTGGCAGAGGAGTTTATACCTGGTTTAAGAGGCACAAAATGGGAAAGATGACAGCTCATACTCTATTTTCATATTTCTCCTTTTTGTGTCTGTTGACAGATATGTACAAAATACTTGTTTGTTTCCACAAACAGAACAAAAAATCTCCATGTATAAGAACACCTCCAATAAATACCTGAAGGTATTGTAGGCTAACTCATCCCCCAACTGAACTCTGGCCTCCAGACAGATGCCCTGCTTGAATGCATTATTTCTTGATTTTACTTAAATGTCTCTTTGGAAAGTAGACCTATTTAGGAATCAATAACTCAGGTCTAGCATCAAATTTCCCCCTGCCCACTATTGTGTATCTGGTCAAGTTGCATTGTGTTTCTAGGCATCAGTTTTCCCACCCATAAAATGAGAAGGAATGATGAGTTGACAACTAAGATCTCTTTTATCATGCATATTATGTTATTCTTGAGTGTAAGCTCCTTAAATCAGTAAAGTATTAAATAAATATGGGGGATTGAAGGAGAGAAGAAGATAGACTGGGGGAGAGGCATGGGGTAGTATGTGGCAAATAATAGAAAAGCAAATAATAATCCCCTTTTCTAACAATCTAGTTGTTGGGTATAGAACAATGTAGTGGTTAAAAAGGTATGTTCTATCCCAGACCAACTACTTATTAGAGATTTGATCTAGTGCCTCTGATTGAACCCCTTTAGCTTCATTTTCATCATCTCTAATGTTGAGATAATAACAGAAGTTACTTAATAGGGTAAATGACAGGATTAAATGAGATAACACATTGGAAAGCATTTATCACATAATCAGTGTTCAATAAATTAACTATTATTTTTATTATTATATAAAGGAGACATATAAAATAACATCAGATAAGGTAAGATAGCATGTAGCCATCTCCCAACTGTATCTTTGATTGTAAGAGCTGCAGAAGATGTAAAGATCACACTTGTTTTAGTTTTGTTCAGACTAACTATTCACTAAACATCTTTTGAGTGAGTGAATGAGTTTTTTCCAAGGTAATCTGCCTAAGAAATGTGCTTCACATGGTTATATTATTCTGAGTGTCTTCTGAAAGGAGATCCTGAGATGATGACTTGGAAACTCATAGTTTATTCTTAGACAAGGGAGTAAACAGGGAAAGAGGAAAAGCCAATGTGAGGAAGAAAGTGATATCACATGGGCCACCACTGCAAGCCACTAGTTATGGGAACAGACCTCATGAGGAGCTATAAGACCACCTGCCTGAAGGATAAAAGGAGAAGCATTAATTCACCTTGCCTTTGCTCTCCCTTTACTCACGGTGGACCTATGCACTTATCAGCCCTTCAGTTCTGGATTCCATGCACATGAGTACCAAGCAAGTTCCTGGGGACTGAGCAGTGTCTGAGAAGCCCCAGGCAAGAAGCACAACACAAAGCAACTTTGAAGTGAGGTATTACCAGCAGGAAGTGGGTCAAAGTCTACACAGAATGGTTTGTGGTAACCATGGCTATCATAAGTAAGTAAGGTAAGTCCGAGAGGATAAGAGGTGCAGGAGGTGCCTAATTCAACAATCAGCCTCCTTCAGAGGAAAGTGAACCAGGTGGTGAGGGATTCTCAAAACCACATCATACAAAATGTGGAAACAGGGACTCAGACAGACACTTGTACACCCATATTCAGAGCAGTAGTATTCGCAGTAGCCCAAAAGTGGAAACAACTCAGTGCCCATCAACAGATGAATCGATAAACAAAATGTGGTATGTGCATGCAATGGCATATTATTCAGCCATAAAAAGTAATGAAGTTCTGATACATGCTACAACATGGATGAACCTTGAAATCATTATGTTGAGTAAAATAAGCCAGATATAAAAGAACAAATATTGTATAATTCCCTTAGATGAAATAGTTAGAATAAGCAAATTCATAAGAGGCAGCAAGTAGACTAGGGGTTACCAAGAACTGGGAGGAGACAGAAATGGGGAATTATTGCTTAATGGGTACAGAGTTTCTATTTAGGATGATGAAAAATTTTTGATAATGGAGGATGGTGATGGTGATAGCATTGTTAATATAATTAATGCCACTGAATTGTACACCTAAAAATGGCAAATTTTATACTATGTGCATTTTGTCAGAATAAGAACTCTCGTAAAAAGACAAAAACAAACAAACAAAAAATCAAAAAAATTCCCCAAGATCATATGAAGAATGGAGAAACTGGTATCATATGAGTATTAGCCAGTATGTACTGAGCACTCACTCTGCATCATGCACCTAAGTGTTTTGTATGCACCATCTCACCAGATCCTCTCAAGGAGAGAGAGCCTGGGTTTCAAGGCCCAGAGTTATTAAGGGGATTCTAGAAGTGAATCATGTCTATAAAGTGAGGTGAAACTTGGAGTATAACTTCTTGACTCTCCAGAGCTGTTAACCTCTCTTTTATTCTGGAGCTACTTAAAATGGAGACAACTCACAGGCAAATGATCACACCCTTGAAATGTTTGAAGCACTGTCATTCATTATGAGTATATTTTAATTCATACTTTACAGACTGCCTTTATCTTTTATTAGCTCAACTTCCCAAAAATCAACAGTTTCAAGCCTTATATACTGACAGATCTAAGCCAGCTTTTGAGTGCCAAATCTGGACCTCATACATGAGTTGACAAATTTTATTTCAAAATAATACAATCATTGATGAAGTCTGTTTCAAGAACGTAGTGTGTGCATACACATACATGCACTCACACACATCTGCCATTTGAAAAGCTCCCTTGCCTGCTACCCTAGCTGAATGGGAATCAGGATTATTAAATTCATATTTAGAGACATTGGATTAATATTATCTCTAAAATTACAGTAGATTAGAGTTTTATAATTTTTAGCTCATGGGAATGAAATCATGCATATATTGTAGATGTTCATTGTTTAACTTTTATTTTCTCACATTTGAAGTAACACTGTTACAAAAACAGAAGTCAACTTAAAAGTATCAGATAGATGTAACAATATTTTGAGGTGTATTATAATAAAAGATACATGTGCAAAAAGATATTTACAAAGTGGATATAAAATAGCAAACACCATATACATAGAAGTAGAAATTGCATTCCAAAATCCTAAATTAATATAGTTCTTGAACTTCCTAGGAGCCAAATGCAAAAAGAGATATATAAAATTCTCAGCATGACCAAAAATATATATTGGTCATCTCCTACTTTAACCTCTTCACTTCCCAACTTCTACTCCCTTTTGACTTAGTCTGGTCCTGAAGGGAACTTATTGGCAAAGCAAGGAGTTTTGATATTGTATTATAGAATTGAAAAAGGATGACTAAATGGTGTAAAGTGGGGAAAATAAAAAGCTAAATAACCAAATATATCTATCCTGTGAACCAACTGTAATGTTTACAATTTCCATCATTAGGAAAGACTAAATAATGACATACATAAGGTGGATTTTGGACCAATTAAATCACCATAATTAGGGTGTAGATTAGTGCAATTATATCAAACAGGAGGGCAGTTCCTACGTCTTGCCACACAGCCTTGTCCTCAATTAAGTCCTATTAAATATTTTTATGTCTGAGTTGGATAATTATGTCAACTATGTCAATCGATTTGCAGATGCCACTAAGCTGGAAGAAGCAACATTTTGTAAGATCATTTTAGGATTCTAAGAATTCTCTGTGTGTTGCAATGATGGTAATACTTTAAAATTATTTCCACTGAAGTGGACAGGCACTACAGTGTGGTACTGGTTGCCCTCCACCCAGTCGTGCAGTACAGCATGCCTTCAGTGTGCCACATTCACCCACCTATCTGCCTCCACTGTTACCACCTGGTTCAGGACACCAAAACCTATACCCTGAACCACTGATATGGTCCCCACAAGATCTCTCTCTTGCCAATATTGCCATCCCCTAAAGTTTTTACTCCACAAATAAATTGGAATTAACATTTAAAATGTAAAAATGATTAAATCATATTTCTGCTTAAAACATGCCAATGGTTTTCCAATATTAGAATTAAATGTGTGTGTGTGTGTGTGTGTGTGTGTGTGTGTGTTTATATCAAGACCCTGCATGATCTAGCCCTTGTTTTCATCTCAACGCCCCCCTCAATCATTTCCCTCCTTGCTTAGTCCGTACCTGCCACACTTGCCTTTTCTCTTTACCAAAGATGCTATGGTAGTTTGAGGCTGTTACATATCCCAGAAAAGCCATGTTCTTTTAATCCGTTCCTGTGGGTGCAGACCTATTGTAGGTGGGACTTTTTGCTTAGGCTATGTCAATTGGGAGGTAGACAATCTCATTCAAGGTGAGTCTTAATCCCCTTACCAGAGTCCCTTATAAGAGACAAGGACACAGACACAGAAGCTGAGAGATGAAATAGAGAGAAACATCCAGAGAAGTTTAGAGAAAAAGCCAGAGAGGGAGAAGGCAGAAGCCAAAGCAACAAAACCCAGGAGAGAAGGACAAGCAGACATAGCCACGTGCCTTGCTATGTGACAGAGGAAACTAAACTCACTGGTAACTGGTCTTCAGAGAAGATATCATCCTGTTGATGCCTTAATCAGGACATTTTGAGACCTTAGACTGTAAATTTATAAGCTAATAAGTCCCCATTGTTAAAAACCAGTCTAGGCACAGATCAACTCTAAAGAGAGGAGAAAAGCCACGCTCTTCTGACCAAGCTGTAGGAGCTAAGTGTGTCTGGAGAATACAGCTAGCACTCTAATCGCCAGCAACACCACTGCCGGCATAGAACAAGCCAGGAAGCTGGTAGAACAGCTGAAGATGGAAGCCAATGTGGACAGGATAACGGTATCTGAGGCAGCTGCAGATTTGATGGCCTACTGTGAAGTGCATGCCAGGGAAGAACCTCAGGGCTCCTGGAACACTGGTGTAGAGTTTTAAGCAAAGTGGACACCTTTCTAGTCCACAAAATTTAAAGAGAGGGAGGAAAACCATCTTGGAAACTCCAGGCCATGCATGTTTAAAGAACTGGTCCCCTTTAGGAGATTGAAAGCCGATTCACATGATGAGTTAGATCTGATAATTGCAGAACTGCCTAGAGGAGGGGACTATGTAAAGTAAAATTGGTGCCACTTCTTTTCTGCTAGCCCTTCAAAACCTTTTGTTTCTGCTTCATATTTAAAGAAATAAAAACTAAAACAGACAGCTGTACTGAAAAAAGAAAGGCAGTCCATTTCTGGTATATTTCATTCCAGCAGATGTAGCAAACTGAAACAGATGCCAAGTTGGATTCTAGTTCAGAGTCTTTGGCTTCGCTGTTCTATCTGCAGCACCTTTCTCTCAAATATTTACTTAATCAGCTTAACTTCATCATTTTTTACCTTATTTTATTTTATTTATAGAAACTATACTTTTTTTGTTTCATTCATTTATTATATTGTGTCTTTATTTTCTCTTTCTTGTTAGAATTTAAACTCTGTCAGAGCTAAGAACTTGTATGTAATTCTCAACTGAATCCTCAGGGTCTAGATATAACAATGTCTGGTCCAGATTTGAAACTCAATTTGTATTTGTAGGAAGGAAAGAAGTAAGTAAGGAAGGGAAGAAGGTGGCAATGAGGGAGGGAGAAAAGGAGAGAGGGAGGTCAGAAGGAAATTGCCTGTATAAAATCTATTTAGAACTGATCTATGCCTGATTCCTTAAAACAATAATTCTACAATGTCAAATTTGTAATCTTAAAGGTAACACCCACCCTTCAAAAACAGAGAACAGAGAATTGAGCTATTGTGTTACCTTTTATAGAAGAGAAATAAGTTTTCCTTCAAACGAGGTATTCACCAGATATTTGTCATTTGGAACTAAAGTCCAATTAATCAAGGTGCTAGTAATGAGACTTGTATTTTCACTATAAGAGTGAAATTAAAGATCAGTATAAAATTGACTCAAAATAAGGAAATTAAGCTTTAGTGTTGCCTCCCCAACATATATAAGCAAACAAATACATAAATAAATAAATTTCCTATAGACCATGTAGGAGATATAGTATGTAAGTTTCAATAAGAGTGTTAATAGTTTCTCTTTGTTTAGAGGTGGCAAATTTAGTCTCAAGTGGGAGCCTCCTTCAGAAGGAAGACTGGGAGATTAATAGCAGTAAAAAATGAAAGTGTGTGTGAGAGAGAATTGACATTCTCAGAGAGAAAATGTGGGAAGTGCTTGTTCTCCCGTTAAAGAAGGTATTTTGGTGGTTTGCTGCTTTGAAGAAGAATGTTCTGTACCTTGTCTGTATCTTCTCAGGTTCAGGAGAAAGCAATGATTTTAACTTCAGTTATAAATAATTGTATGACACTGTCTGTAATCTACACGGTTGGAATGTTCCTAATCAGCAAATAGTCCTTATTTTAACAAGCCATGGTAACCATGCTGAGGGGAAAATAAAGACTTTGCTCCAGATATTATAGCTTCTATTGTGGCTCTAAAAAGATTTTGCCATCAATTATCCAAAATCCTATGTCTACCAATATTCTTCATTCACTGAGTCTTCCATTTCCTTGGATGAGATGCACCTGTGATTTGTTTCATCCCTGCCCATGCTGCACACATTTTTGAAAGGTGTGCAATGGGTGGAGAAGTGACATTAGACATATCTATCCTGTCCTACTCAGTGCCCAGGACTGTGTTCATTTATTGGTAAATCCAACAAATATTTATTGAGTCCCTACTAAATACTAAGGGTATGGCATTGACTCAGAAACAGACCTCACCTGCATGGATTTACAGTCTACCAGGGAAGGGAGCTATTATTATAATTAGAAATCTGAGAAGCATTATGAAAGAGATACAGGGTGGTATAGCCTGACTTAGGAGCCTAGACTGCAAGTTTAAGACAGTCCCCTATGAAGAAGTTACTTTTAAGTTGAAATCTGAAGAATGAGGAAGTGTTATCCAGATGAAAAGAATGAAGAGTGTGGAAAGGGGGTGAATGCTAAGTTTCCATGCAAAGGAATAACTGCTACAAGGCCTAGAGGAAAGAGGGGCACTTTCAGGAAACTGAAAGAGAGTAGGAGAGAAGAGAAAGACTTGGGGTGCAAAAAAATCATACCAGGTCCTCTACTTCGGGCAATGGAAAGTCTTTGGATAGTTTTATGCATTAGGGTAACTTGATCAAATTTACGTTTTATGGAAATTGCACCAGCTTCTTTGTAGAGAACTTCCTAACAGGGACACAAGGTAGAAGAAGGAAGACCTAATTGTCACTGTCATACTCCAGGTAGGAGAAGATGGTAGCTTGGCGAAGTGTTCAAAGTGGGTCTGGAGATAAGCGGAGGCATGAGAGAGATATGTAGGGAAACACTGGAAATGGAGCAGTTTGAGGAAATAAATGATGAGTCTGCTTTGTGGAATTAGGTGACGGGCAATTGTTCATATGAAAAGTCAAACCTAGAATGCTACTTTTGTATATTTTAGTTCTGGAGTCGAGGACTTACTACCTAAAGAAAAAAAATCCAGTTTCTTTGCCAGGGTCTCTCAGCAATATTGACATTTGAGGTATGATAATGCCTTGTTCTGAGCATATGTTCTCTGCACTGTACAATGTTTAGTAGCATCCCTGGCCTCTACTCAGAAGATGTCAACAGCAACTGCCCCACCCCTAGCTGTGACAACCAAACCTGTCTCCAGAGACTGCCAAGTATCTCCTGCAGAGGGTAAAACTGCCCCCAGTTGAAACCTCTGATCTATGCTGACTCCACCTTCCCTGCCCAAACTTCTCTCACTCTTTCCCCCAACGTGGCTCCCTGAAGCATCAGAGTAGATTTTTGTTCTCACTATTTCCTACATGTGACCAAAGACAGTAGGGTGCTTTGTTTAATAATGTAGACACTGAGATCATACAGTCCAGAAGGTTTAAATCCTAGCTCCATCATTCACTAACTGTATGGTCTAAAGTTACTAAAACATTTATGGCTCTTCCTGTGTAAAACAAGGATAACGTCAGTTCCTCTTCCTGAGGTTGATGCGAGGATTATCTCTGTTGAGTGATAAATACAAAGCCTAACACATTGTAGGTGCTTGTTTTACTTTAGCTACTCTGAAGGTATGTTTATTCCATCGTTACCCATGAAATAGCTGTGGGCTGAGATGACACCCCTCTCCCTTTACCTCCATCTACCCAAACAATTCAAATATGACATTTTCCAAGACTTTGGTCAACATTTCCACCCCATGGAAGATTTCTACTAATTATTCTAGTATACTCTAATCAATGCCATATTCAAACTCCAGTAACACTTCCAGCTCTTACTTTATAATTTAGGACTTTATCAAATACTAACATATTTTCCACTTGTTTTGTTTGTATGGGTTTTCTAACCTCCTAACAGCATATATATTACAAGATAATTTGGGCAACAATAGATGTTGTGTGGATGCCAATAGATAAAAGTCACCCACATGTGTGAGGAAAGTCACCTTCCAATTATAGCTGAGTCATCACAGGAACTTTCTGTGCAGGGGCAGCTGTCTGGATAAGATGGACTTATCCCCTTTGATCTTTTTCCTGAACATGGATGCCAATCTGCATGAAATATAAATGAATTCCCAGCAAGAGAGAGCTCATCTAAGAAGCTGACATTTTCTCCTGTGTTTGACGACAGTGGGAGTCCCAGGAATTCAAGGTGTGTAAATGGGGCTGCCACACACCTTCACAGGAAGCACCAACTGTGAGCTAGGATCTCATCTGGCTTTGAACTCAGTGTGAAGTCCATTCTCAGATCCAATGTAGAAATTAACCATTTCTTTTCTAACCTTGATGTTGCTAAACCACAGAATTGGACTTAGAAGAAATGGAAGATTTAATCATTGTAACTATAGGAATAATGAGGCTGAGAGTTAGGAAATGTGACTTCCAAGCCTACCTCTAATAAGAGGCTTGTTATCTCTTTGGTATTAGCCAAACAGCATACAGTAGGTGTTCAATAGAGTTTACTGAAATAGATTTTACAACCGTAAATCTATGGGATATGCAGGTCTTAGGTAAGACCTTCACTCTCTCTAGCTTCAGTTTCCCTATCAGTAATATGAAAAGTTGGGTCAATATCAGGGGATTTCAAACTAAATGTCCAGCCTTCCATAGATGTGTCCTAAGGTCCACTCTGGAGATTACAGACTGGCAATAGCTGTTAAGCAACCAGAACTCTTGAGACTCCACTCTCACTTCATTCAGGTCAGCAGCTTCTTTTTGTCATTGATGATATCTTATAGTTTGGTGTCCTGCTTAAGTTTTCTTTGCATAAGTGAGTCAGCTTCTTAAAACAAACAAAAACTTTCAAATCACTGACCTAGACAATCTTTAAGTTTCTTCCTACTGTGTTAAATGATCTATGATCTTCATTATGGATAAACAAAATGAAATGGACAAAAAAAAAAAAAAAACACTTCAAGAGGGATTTAGGTTATATTCAGAGAAGAGTCTGACTGGAAAAAATGAAGGCTTATGACAGAATAAGGGAAACAGGCAACTCCTTTAGTTAAATAGTTAAAAGTTCTACCAAAAACTACTTTTATAAATAGACTTTCTGGGGGAGCAAGATCAATTTCACTCAATCAACAAACATTGGTACCACACTGAGTATAGCTCTGGATTAGATAATCTAGAGGAAATAATTTTGACTCAGTGTGCCTGCCTTCAGGATGTTCACAATCCAATATGGAAGGTAAGGCATGTAAAACTGTCAACTAGGATAAAATTACAAAGTTATAAATACCAGTCCAGATAGAGGAAGATAGTACAGAGGTGTGCTATGGGAGATGCAAGAAGAAAAGATTAATTTTGTTGGAAAAGATGAGAAAATAACTTACTGAGGTGGCTTTTGAGTTGGACCATGCAGCATGCAAGAAATCTGGAAAGGGAATATGGAAGAAGGGCCATCCAGGTTGATGAAACACAGCCGATGATCTGAGCAGGGAAATTGTCAGCTCCTTCCAGAACACAGCAAGAAGACATTCTGTGGGAGAAGAATTGTGGCTCTCATTTGTGTTCTTCATCAAATATGTCTAGTTGTCCTTCAGGGAACCAGGGAGAATTTCTCTTTCTTGACCCCTTAAAATTAGGAGTAGCCATGTCCCTTATTTTGACCGTAGAGATTTGAGCAAAAGCAAGTTCCTATTAAAACTTCAACTTCCGTGTGAGACTAAGGGAAGAGATGTTTATTTGGTGCAGGATCTATATTTTCTGCAGCACACTAAATAATTTAACTTGTACAGTCAGTTTATAAATACCATAATTACATGGAACTTTGAATAGGAAGTGAGATCTGGTAGGTTTGTACAGGTTAGTGTGACATTCTGATATACCCCAGAGTAATTTGGACAGAGAATGAGAATATATTTGCAGGGCTCCCTGGGGAACTGAGGAACAATGTGGAAATGTTGGACTTCCCCACCAGGGTTGTTACTGGTGTTCTTGCAAATGTTGAGAACTGATACTTCGGTAGAATGAGCTCTCCATCTTGAGGCATGCCCTTGTGAAGCTTGTTGTTGCAAATGAGAGGCTGAGCCCATTTATAATTGTGCCTAACAGTCTCCCCCAGAGAATCTCTTTGTTGCTCAGATGTGGCCCTCTCTCTTTCTCTCTAAGCCCACAGGACAGGTGAACTCACTGCCTTTCCCGCTACGTGGGATGTAATTCCCAGGGGTATAAATCTCCCCGGCAACCTGGTACATGACTCCCAGGGGTAAGCCTGGAATGGCATCATGGGATTGAGAAAATGTTCTTGACTAAAAGGGGGAAGGGAAATGAAACAGAGTTTCAGTGGCTGAGAGATTTCAAATGGAGTCGAGAAGTCACTCTGGAGGGAATTCTTATGCGCTGGTATATAGATATCCCTTTTTGGTTTTTAGTGCATTGGAATAGCTAGAAGGAAATAGCTGAAACTGTCGAACTGCAACCCAGTACCTTTGAATCTAGAAGATGATTGCATAACTATGTAGCTTACATGGTGTGACTGTGTGATTATGAAAACCTCGTGGCTCATACTACCTTTGTCCAGTGTATGGACAGATGAGTAGAAAAATGGGACAAAAACTAAATGAAAAATGGGGTGGAATGGGGGGGGATGGAATAGTTTGGGTATTCTTTTTACTTTTATTTATTATTATTATTTTTTTTGAGTGAGAAAAATGTTCAAAAATTGGTTCTGGTGATGAATGCACAACTATATGATGGTACTGTGAATAGTTGACTGCACACTGTGGATGATTGTAGGGTATGTGAATACATCTCAATAAAACTGTATTAAAAAAAAAAAAAAAACAAGTTCCTATATCCCTTTTTCCTACCTTGGTAATAAGGAATGTGTGGAGTTGAGGCTCCTTTCAGCCTGGTTTCCTGACCAAATGACGCAAAGCTAAGGCTCTCAGTCAACCCATAGTATACATAAGCCATTATTGTTTCAAGGCACTGAAATTTAGAGGCTGTTTGTTACTATGGCATGAAAGGCAAAATCCTAGAAGGGCTCCAGTGAGCCCCACCCCCTGGGAGGCACACCTTGGTATAATCTTTTCCCCTGAGCAATGACTTGTTCGTAGCCAATAGAATATGGCATAATCATTCCTGTAATTCCACGATGTTCCATAAGACTCCATCCTAGGAGATGGAAGTGAGAGATTCTCCTGCTGGATTTCACGAGGTAAGCTGCATGTTGCGAGAGGGTCTGTGAGAGGCCCATTTGGTGGTGGCCTCTCATGGCTGAGAGCCACCGCTACCTAACAGCCACAGCAGTGAGGGGTCCTCAGGTCTACAACCACAAGGAACTGAATTCTGTCAACAACCACATAGCTTGGGGGAGAACCCCAAGCTCCAGAAAGAAATACAGCTTGGACAACACCTAGGTTTCAGCCTTGCGGGACCCTGAGAGGAGGACCCAGCTAAGCTGGACTCCTGCCTCAGAGAAACCGTTAGACAATAAATTTAAGTTGTTTACTCTGCAAGTTTGTGGTAACTTATTATGCAGTAATCGAAAACAAGTGCATTCCGAATGATCTAACCTCTCCTGACTGGTGCAAAAATAGTGGGAATTAAGCCTGGACAGATATTCCAGTGCTTTATTATGGAAAGTCTTGAATGCCTGGCTATTGAGACATAGCTTTTCTGGGTGTAAGGAGAGTCATTGAAGTATTTGAGCAGAGGGATGGCTTGGTTAGAACGATGCATTCAAAGGAGTGATTTGTAGGCAGGTGGATGAAAAGATAAATTTGATAAAAATGGCCAATTATATATTTTTAGATATCTAGGAAATGAGTAAATATAGACTAAGTTCTCTAATCTAATTATTCATATAGAAAGTAACCCATTCAAAGAAATAATGTTGGCACTCTTTTCTATATCAAACATGGTGTGGTTTCTACCTGGAAATCTACTTTAGCATGATTAAAATACCTCAAGTCTTCCCCTGGAGTTAAAATGACAAATGTACCTGTTGTACGCCTCCATCTTGTCACCAGGGGACTATTGTATTTATTAATAGGCATTTCTTTTTGCCAAGAATTTCATTTTCAGCCCAGAGTAAATTGCCTTTCAACTATACCAAAATTTGAAGCAGGTACAAAAGCGGTTTATGTTTTATTTACCACTTGTTCTGGCAGGGAGATGGGTTTAAGAGAGCTTAGATTCACTTTCTCAAGTCACGTGGGCTGCAAAATGAAGCTGTGTTGCAATCTTTTATTTGCCATGCTACGATGTTCATGCGGACAAAACTATTTGACTTGTGTGAATCCCAATACAAGTGTTTTCAGAGATGTATCGAAACCAGCACAAGAGGATGTTTCTTTTGATGGTGAAATCTCTTTGCAAGACGTATAATTCAGATGATCTTGAGATTCCTGGATTTTAGAGGTCACTCTCTTCTCTAAAACACCACAGAGGATATCTATTGTTACAAGCCCCACTGTTTATTCTTCCTACTTCATGTTTCTTCTGGGAATCACCTTTGACACTACTTCTAGTTTATATGGCTTGGGTGGAACACCATGCTAACTTGAGGGTGACTTGGGTTAATCAGAGTATCCTGTTCAACTGGCCAAGCACATAAACCTCAGGCACTTTGAAGAAGCTACTTAAAAAGAGACTCCTCCTTCCTGTTTGTCAATATAGGAAGGATAGCGGAATGCTGGTCCCCCGACAGTGTTTGAGCCTTTCATTCCAGCAAAGCCTGAAGACAGCTATTCCTCTATTTTCAGCTATCCTTATCTAAGTTAATAAATGCCCTTTAGTATAATCTAGCTCTGATTCAGTTTTCCGATACTTGCAACTAAACCCCTATGCCACAGACCTCAAGAGGTCCATTCTTTTACCAGAATTTTCCTTCTCACATACCAGGCAATTTCTGCCAATCTCTGCGGAAAGCATTCTGGGCACCTATCCCTTCTGTCAGCCAACTATGTTTTTACCTATAGTTGTTTTAGGATTGTGTGTATTAGCTCTTACCATCTTAGAATTAAATTTATGCTCCAAGTTGCTCCTGCTATCCCCAAACTGTTTGCTCCAAATGTGTACACAAACCCATCCCTTAATTCCCCAAAGAGAATAGTCCAAACAAGGCAATCTTAGTAGTCGGTGGTGTATGTCCCCAGGTTTACCAAGGAACAGTCAATTCACAGCCCACATATGGACAGTGTGTTAGGTACCAAGACAGACCTCAGATTAGCATTTTGTACTCTGTATCATTGAATAAAATTACAACATTATGATCAGATCACTTTGTGTTATATTAGCACAACCTCAAGCTACATGAAAAAAAAAACCCTCATTAATTGGTACTTTACCAACCATTTCTATACAAAATGGAAATAAGATAAATTAATCTTACTATGCATGTGCATCTGTGCATTTAAATATTTTGATACTGTGAGTGGTTGTGGAGAGAGGTTATTTGTTGACTACCTAAAAACCACTCCCACTAGCACCAAAATGTTTCAGACCTTGGAGAGAAAGCGATGCCTTCCTTTTGCCTTGATTTTGGACTTCTCCTAGCATCAAATTCATATGGCAAAAAAATTTTGTTGTTTATGCCAATCCATTGTATGGTATCTGCTATAGCAGCCTGGTCAACTAAGACAAACCTATCAATCAATGTTTGGTACAGAATAAAACAAATAGTGAACAAATAAATGAGCACACAAATAAATAAAAAGTAAAATAAAACAAAGAATGCATATTCCTGTAGTTTAAGCCGTGTTTAGTTGGTCCGTTCTCTAGAGCTGAAAGTGTCCTAGCCAAAAGAGGAGTAATACGAACGAAGGGAAAAAGATGGAAATGAGCAAGACCACCAAGACGACTGAGGCCATCTGAAATGCGAAAGACAAAATACATTTAGAGAAAAGAGTGGACCTACAAAGTCAGGCTAATTATGGAGACAATAAATATGAGAGAAAAGGATTTAATGCAAAGTGCTATGAAAACAACAAGAGTGTTTATGTAGAATACTAGACGCGGAATAAAGCCAGCTGGGATTAGGACCCATTCCTGCCAGTTACTACAGGGCATTGGACAAGCCACATAAACACTTGGGGACTTTTTTAAACTGAGAAAATAACACCAACTCTGTGTCTTACTGTTTTGTCATTTTTAGTGGTGGTGTGCTTGTATGTGCATATAGGCGTGCGTGTACTTGGGCAAGTCCCAAATGGGACATTAGAAAGTGAAAATACTATGCAAACAGTGCATCTCAAACAGAAGTAGGAGGAAGGGGAGGAGAGGTCATTACCACCTTTGTCTCCATCTTATCCCCTCCTTATCACCATAAGAGGCAGGAGCTGTTGGTGCACCACTCAGACCCACTTTGCCTGGCCAGTGTAAGTGTTGGCTGACAGTGGCTCACCCATGGGCCCCTCTCAGGACATTTGCCCTTGGTTGACATATTCCTGCCCCAATAGGGAAGTCACACTCCTCCTCCTAGGTAGCCTGCAGCCAATGACTGACTGATAGGGGGGTGGGTTTACAAAGGGCAGCTTCCCATGTGGTACCATTCATGTTCCCAAGCTCCCCATGGAAACTGAAGCTAAACTCCAGGTTTTTTCTCCTTCCCTGCCCTGCTTCCCTCACACCTTTACAGGTTCCCCTAGGAGCACACCCTCCACGTACAAGTATCCCCTCTCTGACTCTACTTTTGGGGAATCTGTCCTAAGACAACTTCCAAAAACATATAGAAATCAAGGAGGAGCAGAGTAGAGGATTGATATCCTCCTCTTAAAGATAAGAGACTCTAGAGAGTGTCTAAAATGATAGTATAAAAAATACATGTCTATGGCTATCCAAAAGGGATTGGTGTACCAGAGAGGTTATAAATTCAAGAAGTGAGACTCAGGTGTCAAGACTAATATCATTTCAAGAACTGAAGAATGAGGTGGATTGGAGGTCAGCTTTGGGCCAAATCTGGCTTGCAGCCTGTTTTGGTATGTCCCCAAGCTAACAGCAAATGTTTATAAATATACACACATATATGTGTAAAAGTATTATATAAAAGTTATAAAAATGAGCCACAGAAGAAATAAAAATACTAAGATAACCATTAAACACTGGGGAAAGACAAGAGTACAAGAGGGAATAATGTTACAAATAAATCTTCAATTCATACATAATGGAGTAAAAAAGATATTGCCTAAAACTGATGAATCAGGAAAATGGTGTACAGGTATATTATTTAGATACGTGGGGTACCTTCAGAAGAAAGAAACATAAAAATGGTTTGGAGGGGTTTCCTAAAAGGAGTGGGATAAGGGAAGGAACAAGGTGAGCAGAAGACTGTAGATTTTCATTATAAACTCCTCTATACTATTTTGATTTGTTGCTAATGCATGTAACCCTGTGTCCACAAAGAAACATAGGCATACATACACACAAGCAGCACCCATACATTTCTTCTAGAATCAACAGCATTATATCTGTTAAGCAATCTCTATAACAATAGCTAAGATTTATAAAACACCAGGGCCTGAGTTAAAAACTTGACACAGATTTTCTGATTGACTCCTCAGAGCGACCCTATGAGTTAGTTACTATTATTAGGCCCATATTAAAGGCTGCAAATTGAGGCTCAGAGAGGTTAAATAACCTTCCCAAGGTCATGCAGCTAGCTATTAATGATATAAATGAGATCAAAACCAAAAATCCATACCCTTATCTGCTAGCAATACAACTCCCGGGCCATTTAAGGTGGCCTAGCTTGTCCTACCTTCCAGTGTTTGGATTCATACAGCACGAATGAGTATTCTAGTTGGTGAGGAGAGCACCTTGCTATTTTCCAATAGTCACCGAATTTCTGGCTTTTCAGGTCTGTTACACAGCCTCGGTAAACTTGCATATAGACTATTGCATGATTTCACGGAGGCATCAAACAATGCTCTTAAAAATAGTTAATCATCATCTGTTAATAATACTGAATGCACACGATGTCAGGACTCCAAGAATGCCAGTCTACATTTAGAAAAGAAAATGGTGTGCCTAATTCAGTACTAGTAAAAAGTTTTTTTGGCTTTAGGAAGAAGCACGAGGAAAACTCTCTATACTAGGAAAATAAAAAATAAATCGTGTCTTTCATTTTGTACATCCATTTTCAGTTTTTTTCAGCTGAGCTGCTACAAAAAACCCTCCAACTCAACATCAGAAATTGAAAATGAATGTTGGAGCATGATAATGGCTAAAAATAAGAAAATATCCTGGAATCAAGGGCATTTTTTGCAAACAAACAAACAAGAAAAAAAAAAAGAAGAAGAAGAAGAAGAGGAAGAAAAGATAAGTTACTGCTCTGTGAAGACCCAGAGCTGGTCTAGTTGATGTTTTTCTTGCTTTGCTCAGGGAAAACAAATAGATCAAAGTCTGAGTATTTCCCAGCCCCTCCCTTTGGTGAATCCAACCTGTGTTTTCTTCACTGACCAGGGAAAAATGGCTCCAACTGTGAGTTTCCATGAGGGTAAACCAGCAGCTTTCTATAAATGCAGTCTCAGGACCAAACCCTTTCTGGTCAGGCACTGCAATTATACTCAAAAAGCCTTATCTTCCAGCCTCACATCACCCCCTACCTCTCTTCTCTTGCTTACTATGCTACAGCCACACTGACTGTTTTCCTCAAACCCCAAGCTTGCAAATAACTTCATTGTTCATTTCAGGAACATCCTGAAAGGCTCATCAACTCTCCATTAGAAAATATCAACCAATGGTTTATACACCAAGAATCTGAATCCCTCACTTCAAAATCCCGGCCTTGCTGACTCCACCAACTCTAAACTATTGTAGCCTGATCCTTGCCCTATCCTAATCAAGACTCCCCTCACTTCTTGAAGACTCTCTTTAAACCAGGCTTCAAAGTCTCAATAAATATCCTGACCTGGCCTCTCCCCCTCTGATATGCAATCAAGACTCACTCTAAGCAGGGTTCTCTTTTTACCAAGGGAAGCAATGAACTAAGCTTTGTCTTATCAATAATTCATTCTGATGCTATTTGGGGTACCCAGCATTGTACTGTGGGGCTTGAAAGAAATCCTTCCTGTCCTTGTGTCCTTATAAATTAAGGAGGTTGGACTCAATAATCAGTAAGGGACCTTCCGGCTTTGATATGCCTTTCCCTCTTGGTGGTCTCTTTCTAAGTTGACAGCTTCTTAAAGAAAAGCACAATTGCCTCCTGGGGTTTTCAGAAAGTGTATTCAGGTCAGGTTCTTGGGGTGGCAGGGAGTTCAATGGCTGAGTCTTTAAAAGCTAGCTTTATTCTCTCCTTCTGCTTGTCACCTCTGGGAGAGAAGGGGTAGCCATTGTTTGCTTTTGTCTTGCTACACAAAAGCTGGACCTGAATTGGAGGGTAGACAGAGGCTCTGACTCCTTGGCTAAAAGCCACACTTGATGCCTGAATAGAGCTTCCTCCTAAGGATTTCTCTTCCTTCCCCATGGGGGAGACCTTTGGCTGCAGCCACAGCAAGTAGCTAATTGTCTGGAGTGTTCATTTGGCTGCACAAACAGAAGCACACAGCTTTGTGAAGGTGAGCACTGAACTGACCCTAGTCTGTTTGAACAATGCTCAGATAGATGATGAATGGGTATTTGGGAAACATAACAAACACAATGATTTATATTCATGATGGAATAAACCCGGGGTGGGGGGGACTCTGGAATGGGCACATAGAATAGTTAGAATAGGTCTTTGAAATTTCAGAGCGTGAACTGAGTGAAAACTGATTTGAAAAGCCATTCCCTGAGAGGTCTAGAGACAAGAGGATTATATTTAAAAAGATAATTTGCTTTTGAACCAAACTTCAGATTTGGAAGGTTGAAAGAAGGACAAAAGAAGCACTGACATACGATTGAACTAGTCAGAGGCAAATTTAAAAAAAGCAAACTTGAGTTTAAAAGAACAAGTTTTTATATATTATTATTTTTATATGATTGAATTAAGTAGTCAAATATACTTTAACTGTGTAAGCATTTGTTTGATGATCTAATTCAAGCATATCAAATCCAATCTGTGGATATAGATAGTTGGACTCTTGGTTGCTAACATAACATAGCACCATCTCCACAGCCCCACCCCTGCCCCCATTCCTCTTTTTTTTTTTACCATATCTCTCAATATGTCCATTTGTTATATTCCTGAATCAAACAGTTGGGTGTTTTAACTCTTCTCTCAGTTCTTGTCACAGAATGAATAAAGTCAGTCTCCTTTTATCTATAAAATGGGGGTACAAATAGCTGCACCCAGAAGGTTCTCTATAGATTCAGGTAAAGAATGGCTGAGAGATTCTTACACAATGCTCTACACTGCCATATGCAATAAATATGTTTCCTTTATTCCTCTCCCGGTTCTTTCTTTTTTACATGAACGGAAAAAAATACAGGAAGCTGCCAGATGGAGGAGGGTTTCACTGTGCTTCCCTTTGCCACATTTGGTGGTAATCAGCCTTCCTATATTCACCAAATGATCACACACCTTCACCTATTTATAAAGAACATGTGTGTTTAAAAAGAAGGGACTAAAAGCACTGCATCAAAATCAAATTACTGGGTGTGATTACCTCTTTCTTGACTGAGCAAATGGAGTTCCTGTTTTCATTCAGCCAGCATCTTGAGCATCACTGCAAATTAGCACAGTTAACAATGAGAAAGAGATGTGCAGCCAAGGCTCTGAATAATCTCATTACATATCTCTCAACAATTAAGTGCATTAATTAAGTCCCTGTATCAGAAGGGATGTTGGTAAAGAGGCTGTTATTCAGTCATCTTTCCAGGCATCCCGTGCTCGTAGGTTTTGGATAACTCACCATTGTACCTCAAAGGCCTTGGGATTATGGCAAATAACACTGGCCCCAGATTATCCTGCAGGAGTGACTTCCCAAGCCCCAGATGTTCTTCTTCAACTTCTCTTTGTAGCAAGGGGGATTATAGTGTAATAGTTTGTAGTTTGGTTTCAAGAATCAGAAAACTTAGGCTCACATCTTGGCTTACCACTTATTAGCTCTGTGATCTCTGTTTGCCTCAGTTCCCTCATCTGTCATAAGAACAATGTAAGTTTCAATCTTCTCAGGAAGATTGCTGGTCTAATTAAAGTAAGGCACCTAGCTCAGTGCCTGCTATGTAGTAAATGTTTACTAAACCATAGCTGGAAGCAGTAATTTTAGTAGTGGCAGCAGGAGCAGCAGCAGCATAATTTTGACAGTGGAGGCCATGAGGTGTATCAGTAGAGTGACAGGCTGGTTAACAGAAGACTTAGGCTCTGGTCCAAGCTCCTATTAGCTGTTTTGACCTCTGTGTCTCAAGCGGCCTTTGCTGTGAAAGACTGCTGGGAAAATTAACTGTGATAATAGATGTAAATTCACTTTGTAAACTGTAGAAATATGCATGATTATTGTCATTGTGAAGTCATCAGCAAAGGTCATTGTTTTTCCCAAGTCCGTCAATAAGGTAATTGCGATTAGGTCCCAGCACCTACAAAGTATAAATTGCTATTCGTCAGTGTAATTGTGTTAGTCAAAGCTCTTTGATTGCAAGAATAAATCAGGCTGCTCATGTAAAAATGAGGTTTGTGGAGAGAATAAAATAAGCCACATCATGGGAGCACGTCCATTCACTAAGTGCATCAAGGTGGCTTAAATCCTGGGCTCAAGAAGTTGACAGCATATTTGAGGGGAGAATGTGTATAGTGGTGGGACACAGACAAATATATGGTAATCAAATATGTCCATGCACATTTACAAATTAAGAAAAGAAACTGAGGCAATGCAGGTAATGGATAAAGTGTAATTATCGACAGCACTTGAGAAGTGGTAGAATGCCACAGAGGAGAAAGCTTTTCAGCCGAGACTTGAAGAAAGAGCCCAGGGAAAGTTTTGAAGGCAGAGGCAATGCATTTCCAGGTCCCCAAGGCAGGAAAGAGCTTGGCAAGTCGGAGAAGCTGAAAGGCAGCCAGTGTGGCCGGGACTTGGTGCAGAGCCCAGAGGAAGTTACTTGGGTCTGTGCAGAAGACACAAATCTGAATCAATCATTCATTCATTTAGCACTTATTTACTGAGTAACTACTTTCTGACAGACATGGTTGTGAACCAGAAAGATGAACTTTGCCCAAGACAGCTCCACATTCTCATAAGAAATGAGACAATTTTAAAACATGAGTACATACCTAAAATTTTAGGATTTGTTAGCATATAATCAGCATTACCCTGAGATCATCTAAGAGTAGGTGTAGAGAAGAGAAAGAGGGCCTATAATAAAGTTCAGGGAATGCTGACATCTTGAAGTCAATTGTAGAAGAAAAGTGACAAAGGAGACTGAGAAGAGTGTCCCAAAAGGTAGAAGGATAATTTGAAAAGGTGATGTCATAGAAATCAAAAAGGAAGGTCAGAGAGTGTGTAGTTCAAGATGGCAAAGCACATATAACCAGTCTACCCAATTCCAGGGCTAGAAGGTCAGGAATGGACACTATGTCCTATGTTTCTGTGGGAGGCCCCATGGTTTATTTCTACTGCTTATCTCTGTAAGTCTCTCTCTGCAGATGTGCAAATTGATTTCCTCTGAGGACCCCTGGCTACTATATTCTCCTCTGTAACTCTGATTGGCATGCCCTTTGGCTTTATCTCCTACCACTTCCATCCAGTCTGAACTTAGCTGGAGCTTGTAGTTGAAGTACAGCCATCATCAGCCAGAGGCCTAGCTTCTCACTATCCCAGTTTTAAAATACTAGGAAAGAGAACCTGATAGGTTTATTTCAGATCAGGTGTCGATTTCTGATCCCACCCATCTGTGCTGGGCAGTGGGGTGGGGGGAGAGAGGGGCAGTCTCATGAGATACCTAGTGCTGGCTGGCTAACTCCTCTCCCTTCAGCAGGGCTGTGGGTGGGTGGGTGGATGCGTGGGAGAGACAAATCATTTTAAAGATTAGAGCGTGATCTGGAGAGGTACCTCAAAATAGGCTACTCTAATCATGAGCACTGTTGCATGGCATCCTCTCAAATTATGATGATGCCGTTCAAAGCACACCAAAGCGTGGTGTTACCTTCTGGGTACCACATCAAGGGGGGCAAACTCAAACTCAAATAGTGACTCAAATACAGAAGGTGACACACATGGAGTAAACTTGTGCCACAGTAAGACAGCAGAGAGTGACGGAGACTGACAAACAGGAGAGAAATGCCTCAGAGACAGAGAGCAGCCCCTACTCCCCTCCAGCTGATGATTGCCATGCAGGAATGTGGGCTTTGTGTTTGCCAGATCTTCTGATTTTTCAAAAAGATTCAAGAAATTTAGATTTTTATGCAAAATTGCAAAAAATCTCCCAATTTTAAAATATTGGCAAATAGCCACACACACAAAAATAACAAAACTCAAAAGCACCTGGAGCACCAGGGCAAAGGGCAAACAAAATCATTCTGTAGGTGGGATGACTTTGCTGCCTTTGATCCCAGAAGTGCCGGAAAATCTACTCATTAGGGAAAAACTAGAGGATTGTTGTTGTTGTAGTTGCTATATTATTATGGTAGCTAATAAAATGTTCCAGGCACTAATTCAAGTATTTTAAATGGAAAATCTCATTTTATCTTTATTTTTACAAGAACCCTAGGAAGAAAGTAGTTACCCTTTTTACAGGAAAAGGAAAAGAGGACTAGAGAGTTTGCTTAATTGGTCCAAGGCCACCTATTTAGCTGTGCAAACTTTGTAAGTGACAAAGATGCAAGAATCTGAGCCTAAATCATCCCACTCCATAGCCACATTTTTTACCAAATTACTGAAGTTTCATTAAGTAATTTTTAGGATGCCTTCTGTCTCTAAGAATCCAGGATTTCCTTAGTCATCTTGTTGAGACTTGCAAGATCCTCAAGCTCTTTTCTGGGTCAAAGTGGTCATTTCAATGGCAGAACCCCCTTTAGGATGAGTTGCTCTCTGTTCCACACCTGCCCCCTTGTGGATCCCGTAAAATCCTTCCCCCAGGGAAGTCACTCCAAGTGTTTCTGAGCACTCCTGGTTTCAAATAAAGGAAGGTTTTCAGTACGACAAGGACCAAAAATCCCCAGTTCCTTCACATTCTTTTCACGTGGGGTAGGGTGTGGTGGGATGCGGTAGGGGTCTGCGGACGAGTGGGGGTGGGGGTGGGGAACATGATGTGAAATGAGAAGGAAGTGATTCATACATGCATTTATGTATGATTCAGACAGAAGCTGACAGATGCTTAGAAAATCCTTTAAAAATGGACAAAAGCATAAAGCCCCAAGCCCAAGCCCATTTGTTTAAAACTCTAGAGCTCTGCCCATCAGAGCCCCAAGAACAGGAATGATCAGGAAGGGCAGCAGGAAGACTGAGTGGGCCCATCTTCCCCAAGTCTGCAGGTTAATGTGCTCGTTCCAATGTTGCCTCTGATGTAGCCCATTAGTAATTAAGTCTGGCTCTCTGTAGCTAAACAGGACTGGGTGTTAAAATAGATCTCCTGTTTAGCAGTTTTGTGTGGGTCTGGGCTTTTCATCCAGTTCTGATAAGCTTTCTGCCTCCCACAATTGCACTCTCCTCTTGCTGTTCATTAAACAGGGTGCTAATTCCTGGGAGCTCCTTGGTGTAGGTCAAAGCACTGAGTATTCAGGCAAACTAACACAGATTCCTAGGATGTCTGGACAATGGGCCCAACTTTTTTATTGTACAGGCATGTAAACAGAGACCCAGAAAAGGATATGAATTTGCCAAGTTTGAATGAGTCCAGTGCTCTTTGCAATTTTTCACACTGTCTCTAGACGCTAGTCTCTTAGTCTTCCAGGGCTGCTATGACAAATGCCACACAATGGATTGGTTTAAACAATGGGAATTTATTGTTTCACGGTTTTGGAGGCTAGAAGTCTAAAATCAAGGTCTCAACCCACTACCCTTTCACCCAGAGTGCGTAGTGTTTTGGTGCTTGGTTGTTGCAATTCTTGGGGTTCCTTGCTTGCATCTCTGCCATCCCTACCTCTGCCCCCTCTCACAGCTTCTCCTGACATCTACTTTTCTTGCTCAGTCTGTGTCTCTGTCCAGATTTCCTCTCCTTGTAAGGACTTCAGCCATATGGATTAAGACCTACCCTGATTCAATTTGGCCTCACCTAAATAGGCTCTTCAATGATCCTATTCACAAGTGAGTCCACACCTTAACTCATAATAAAACCTTCAAAAATCCTGCTTACAAATGGGTTCACACCTGTAGGAATGTGGATTAAGATGAACGTGTCTTTTATGGGGCCATGATTGTATCTCCAACAGGCACTTAATAAACAGCCACCCTTGGAAGGAGTCTAAGACTCATACTGAAGCATGATCTTTCAAAAATGCTCCTTTGGTTTTCCTCTATGCCAACAATAATTAATATTTATAGAGCACTTATGTGCCAGGCCTAGGGCTAAGAATCTTACACATGATAATCATTATCTTATTCGATCTTCACAAGAATTGTCATTCCTCTGTTTTGCAAAAATTGACGTTCCAAAACTCAGAGTGGCTAAGGCGTCTAATGGTGAGCAGACTTGAATCTAGGTCTCTTTTACATCAAGCTGTGCTTTTAATCAGGTGCCACACCAAGGCTGCCAATCCATAGTTTCTAACCTATCTGCTCACTCACAGTGGCTTACACCTTGCTGTGAAAGCCCTGCAGCACCAGCATCACCTGGGAACGTGTTAAAATGAAGAAACTCTAGCCCCCACACCAGGCCTATTAAATAAAAATCTGCATTTGAATAAGATGCCCAATAAAGGCACATTTAAATTTGAGAAGCACTGGATTAGGGGTTCTTTCAAAGGAAAAGTAACTGTTACAGTAAGAAATGCTTTCCAAGGACATTTGGTCAGATACTCTGATTTTTTGGAAAAGAAACTGAAGCTTAAATAAGTGACGCTGTGTACACTTTCTAAATCCTTGATTCCTGGTGCAATGTTCTTTGGACAACAATACTGAATAGACAATAAAGCTGAGAGCATTCCTCCTGCATACCCTTCCCACCGCCTTCACACCCACCTCGCCACCAGAAACCAGGTAGAGCAAAGCGCTATAGTCTTTCACCTCCAAATTACTCTCACCTAAGAGACTAGCTTAACTGTATGTAGTTCGGGGTCATTGTCATATTCCATTTCTTAGATGTCCTTTTTGAAGTCAGATCCAGCTAAGAAGACCAAATAACACGCACACAAACACAAAACTATATTCAGAGTGTTGATATTTTTCCTCCTGTTAAATTGAGCTGTGGGAGTTATTATATGCTGAACTAGTACATTTCCAAAGACAAAAACCCTAATGCTTTAAGGAGTGTTTTTCCCCATTAACATGTTGCTAAGCAACATTTTTACAGTATCAGCAGCTGTATAACTACAAGCTGAATGAATGTCTGGAAATGCAGAATCAGAGGAGCAAAGAAAATGTATCTCCCCTGTTAGTACATTCCTTTGTTATTAGAGTTGGAGTGAATTCAAATATGTTAAAGCAAAGATAATGGTGCACTTTCTCTCTGTTTAGTTAACAATAATCATATGGTATCTGTGAGAGCTGTGCCCTAATTTTAATAATAAAATTTTAACTACTTTTTTATATTTAAAACATAAAAATTTTAAATATACACAAAAATAGACAGAACAGCATAATGGATATGTGACAAGAAGCTTTAAAAATCAACCCGTGGCCAATCTTGTTTCTTCTATTTCTCCTCCTACTTCCCTTCACCCTTATTTGAAGCAAATCCAAGACGTATCAATTCATCTGTAAATATTTCAGTATTTATGTAAAAAAGATGAGGACTCTTTTTGTTTTAAACCAAAGCATAACATTATCACACCTAAATCAAAAGTTAATAATCTCTTAATATTAGCAAATATCCATCAATATCAATTTTCCAATTATTTCATGTTTTCTCTTTTTAACATTTTAATGACGACCCATATAAGGTTCATACATTGATTGGCTGATGTGTCCTTAAATCTCTTTTACTCCGTAAGTTCCTCTCTATCTCTTTCTCTCTTTTTTGTCCTTCTACTTTAGTTATTGAAAAACGCAGGTTATTTGTCCTACAGAGGCTCCTGAAGTCTGAATTTTGCTGTTTGTACCCCAAAGTTTCTTTAAATTGGTTGGATCTATAGGTTTGATCAGATTAATGTTTGATTTGTTTTGGCAAGACTAATTCATAGGTAATATCTTCTTATACCAGGAGGCACATAAGTTCTGATCACCTCTCTTTTTGTGATTTTAGCTGCCATTTTATGATGCATACCTCAATTATTAATTCATAATATATTGCAAAATTATACTTATTAGCTGGAATATTTCTATAAAGAGCAACTTTGCCTTCACGATCTATTCATACAACACGTGGTACGGTTCATATGGAAATGAAAGAACGAATGTTTGATTCTTTCTTGCTTTTTACCAGTTTTCAAAATAATGGGTTAGTTTATCAGCATCCTCTAACTTGTGACCAATTAGGGTTTGTTTATTTGTTTTGGTATCATCATGATTTTAACATTTCTTATAGCTCAGTCCTTTTCAGTTATTACCTTTGTTGATGAGCTCAAATAACTCTGCACGGGAAAGAGGAAGCCTCTTTAAATTGGCTTGAGTCCTTTTGACATAACCTTGGGAGTCTTGATAGTTTCCTCACTTTCTGGTTTGATGCTCCAGGATCCTCTTGTATATCTCCTGCTCCAGGCACAAAATCAGCCATTTCTCCAGGGAGCCTTGGTTCCATGTAGTGGGAAAGGACATTTACAGATCACAGTTTGAGTTCTAGGGGTGCTTATTCCTACTGGGTTGGTCATTATTTCTAGGCAGTTTTCAGTGGAATATTTTTAGGTAATTATGAGTTTATACAGATTCTTCCAAATCAACTTATTTAACCTCTTTGATTTTACATCTGTATTTCCTTTCTCCCATACCAAGAATTCCAAATGCAACAACACTGGGAATAACAGAATTAGAATGTAAGATAATTACCCATTTGTATTAGTTCACAACATATACCCTGTGGGAGAATAGGAATACAAATACTACCATCAATAATATGACTACTGAAAATGTTGAAAAGACTTATTTTTGTGTTATTTGGTTTTGCTTTACTGCAGTTCTTTTTGTCATCAACATATGTCAACTAAAGATGTATATTCGAAATACTGTGTTTTAAATTCACTTGAAATGGTTGAAATGGTTACTTCCTCTGTTGGTTATCCTACAATTAGGTTCATTTGTTTCCTTTTATTTTCTATTTTTAGGGGTTTCCTTTTAAAAGAATAATTGTGTTTTATAAGTGTAAAAAAACTTTATATAGATCCAAAGAAAAATTTACTCAACCAGGTATATTAAGGAATTCTGGTTTCTATCCCTGACCTTTCTAACTTACTCTTTCTTTTTACCTGGAGGTAACTATCTGAAAAGTTTTATGGCTTATCCTTCCATTGTTTGTTATAATCAAATACAAGCACAGACACATGTGTCTGTAACCCATCTTTCTTGGATTAATGGTAACATACTATATAACTTTTCTCTACCTTGTTTATTTCCTCTTATAAATCCTGGCTGTGACTCCACAGTAGTTTATAGACATATTCCTCATTCCTTTGCCTAGTTGCCTAGGACACCAGTGTGTGGATGCCCCATGGTTACATCGATCAGCCCACTATCAAAGGATATTTGGGTTGTTTCCAACATCTTGCCCATTATAATTAGTATTACAATGAATAACCTTGTTCATATGTCTTCTTAAATTTCTGGAATAGACTTCTTGACAAGGGATTACCAGGACAAAGGACAACTGCATGTGTCATTTTTCTAGATATAGCCAAATCCCCCATTTCTACTTTGCATTGCTGCCAGCAATGTCTGAAGTAATTGGTTCCCCACAGCCTCACCTACAGAGGTGTGTTTCTGTGTACATATGTGTGTGTTTTGTCAAAGTTTGGACTTTTGCTAATTTAATAGGTAAAAAAATAGCATCTGGTTGGTATTTAACAAGTATTTCTCTTATTTTGACTAAGTTGAGCATATTTTCACATTCTTAAAACCATTTGCAGTTATTTTTCTGTGACCTTTATGTTCATTTCTCCAGCCCATGTTCTATAAGATTGTTGATGTTTTTCTTTTGTACCTTTAGGTAGCTTTTATTTTTTTTTTTTTTTTTTTTTTTACATTTAATCTCTGATCACTTTAAAATTTATCCTGGTATATAGTGTGAGGAATTAATCCCATTTAATTGTTTCCCTCATGAGCTTCCAGTTATACCATTGGCAATTATTGAGAATTCTTTCTTTTCTCCACTGATTTTAAATATCACCTTTATTATATACTAAATTCAATATGTAACTGTGTCCATTTCTGTATTTTTTATTCCATTCAATTGGTCTATTCATGTATCAGTATTTTACTGTTTTAATTATGCAGGATATTTTTGCTTGGCAGTTACATATGAATTTATAATTGAATTGTCTGGCTCTAGAGGGGAAATAACCTGATAGTATTTGTATTGTGATTACATTAAACTCATAAATTAACTTAGAGAGATCTTACTTCTTTAAGATGTTGAGTCCTCCTGCCTGAAAATGTAACATCTTTCCTAGGCATTTTATTTTCTTTATGCTGCTATAAATGGGCCCTTTTTCCCATTATATATTCTTTTTCTAGATATAAAGGCTTTTGATTTGATATGTTTTTTTAGTGAAAAACATTATTAGAAATTTTATTAAGAATTTAAACATAGCAAGTATCTTTGTATGAAGTAAATTATGATGTACCAATATCATAAAAATGAAATAATTCTGTCACATTTTAACAAAATGGATGGTCCAAGTTCTTGTCATAAAATATTGCATGAAGTCCTTCCTGCTGACTAAATGCATGGAAAGAGCATATTCCCTTTTTGTCCTTAGAAACACATTATTCGTGTGTTGATTCTTAAGTTTGGGAAAATTTATCTAGGATAGTGTCATATGAGGACACACCATCTGTGATTTCACTCATAGGATAAATTTTTACCATCACTATTGGAGTTTAGAGTGCTACTCTGTCTCTTTACCATCATTTTCTGGTTCACCTAATAATATGAAACATCTTTCTCTGCCAGTTTTCTTCTCTTTACCTTTAGGGGTGGAGAATGAAAAATTCTTACTTCTCAAATGTGCTCAATGAGCGCTAAAAGCAGAGTACAATGATGGGGTCTCTTGTATTCTTTTATACCTCCTTGAAAGATGACATAATTCTTTTGTCAATAAGAAAACTGGAAGATGATGATTCATTTGATTATTGCATCATCCTTCTAGGCAATTCCATCATTCTTTTTCTTTAATTCAATTTATATATATATATATTTTATTGAGATTGTTCACATACCATACAACTATCCAAAGATCCAAAGTGTACAATCAATTGCCCATGATACCATCATGCAGGTGTGCATCCATCACAATTAATAAATTTTTTTCAATTTTTAGAACATTTTCATTACTCCAGAAAAGAAATAAAGACAAAAAAAGGAGACTCAAATCCTCCCATACCCCTAACCACCCCCCCATCCATTATTGAGTCACAGTTTTGTTATATTACATTTGTTACTGTTGATGAAAGAATGTTAAAATACTACTACCTGTAGTATATAGTTTGCAATAGGTATATATTTTTTCCTATGTACCTCTCTATTATTAACTTCTAGTTATAATGTCATGCATTTGTTCTAGTTCATGAGAGAGATTTCTAATATTTGTATAGTTAATCACCGACATTGGCCACCACAAGATTCACTGTTTTATACATTCCCATCTTTTAGCCTCCAACTTTCCTTCTGGTGACATATGTGACTCTGAGCTTACCCTTTCCACCACCTTCACACACCTTTCAGCACCATTAGTTATTCTCTCAACATGATACCATCACCCCTGTCCATTTCCAAATGTTTAAGTTCACCCTAGTTGAACATTCTGCTCATAATAAGCAAACGCTCCCCCTTCTTTAGCCTCATTCTATATCCTGGTAACTTATATTTCATGTCTATGATTTACATATTATATTTAGTTCATATCAGTGAGATCCTGCAATATTCGCCTTTATGTGTCTGTCTTATTTCACTCAATATAGTGCCCTCAAGATTTCTTCATCAACCCCTTTCTTCTAAGATGGTTTTGTTCATACACCATATATTCCGTCCTAAGTAAACAATCATTGGTTGCCTTTATAGTCACGTATTTATGTGTTCAGCACCATCACCACTATCTACATAAGTATATCTCCATTTCTTCCCCAAAGAGGAGGAAGAGTCAAAGAACGCAGAGAGACAAAACGAAAAGAGAGAGGGAGAAATAAAACAACAATAAAAAACCATGATAGCTAGAAAGCAACAAAAGGAAAGATAGCATTAACCTAAAGTGGAATAAAGAGTCAGACAACACCACCAATGCCAGGAATCCCATATCCTTCCACTTCCCACCCTCCTCCCCCCAACATAGGCATTTAGCTTTGGTATATTGCCTTTGTTGTATTAAAGGAAGCATAATACAATGTTTTTGTTAATTATAGTCTCTAGTTTGCATTGATTGTATTTCCCCCCAATCCCACCCTATTTTTAACACCTTGCAATGTTGACATTCATTTGTTCTACCTCATGTAAAAACATATTTGTACCTTTCATTACAATCATTGAGCACCCTAGGTTTCCCTGAGTTACACAGTCCCAGTCTTTATCCTTCATCTTTTGTTCTGGTGTCCCACATGATCCCAACCTTCCTCCTTCAAAATACTCACAGTCATCTTTGTTCAGTGTATTTACATTGCTGTGCTACTACCTCCCAAAATTGTGTTCCAAACCTCTCACTCGTGTCTTTTCCTTTCTGTCTGCAGTGCTTCCTTTAGTGTTTCTTGTAGAGCAGTTATCTTGTTCACAAACTCTGTCATTGTCTATTTGTCTAGGAACATTTTAAGCTCTCCCTCATATTTGAAGGACAGTTTTGCCAGATAAAGGATTCTTGGTTGGTGGTTTTTCTCTTTCAGTATCTTAAATATGTCACCCCACTTCCTTCTTGCCTCCATGGTTTTTATTGAGAAATCACACATAGTCTTATCAAGCTTCCTTTGTATGTGATGGATCACTTTTCTCTTGCTGCTTTCAGGATTCTCTCTTTATCTTTGATGTTTGATAATCTGAATATTAAGCGTCTTGGCGTAGGCCTATTCAGATTTATTCTGTTTGGGGTATGTTGAGCTTCTTGGATCAATATTTATATCTTTCATAAGAGATGGTGTGCCAGTTTGAATGTACTATGTCCCCGCAAATGCCATTATCTTTGTGTAATCTTGTGTGGGCAGACCTATTAGTGTTAATTAGATTGTAATTCTTTGAGTGTTTCCATGGAGATGCACCCCACCCAACTGTGGGTGATGACTCTGGATAATTTCCATGGAGGTGTTACCCCACCCATTCAGGTTAGGTCTAAATTAAATCACTGGAGCCACAGAAATGAGCTGACAAACAGAAGGAACTCAGTGCAGCTGGGAGTGACATTTTGAAGAGGAGCCACAGCCAAGAAGGACACTTTGAAGAATGCACAGAAGCTAAGAGAGCATCTGCAGAAGACAGACAGTTTGAAGATGGCCGTTGAAAGCAGACTTTTGCTTTGGAGAAGCTAAAGAGAGAAAAAATGCCCCAAGAGCAACTAAGAGTGACATTTTTGAGGAACTGCAGCCTAGAGAGGAATGTCCTGGGAGAAAGCCATTTTGAAACCAGAACTTTGGAGCAGATGCCAGCCACACGCCTTCCCAACTAACAGAGGTTTTCCGAACACCATTGGACATCCTCCAGTGAAGGTACTCAATTGCTGATGTGTTACCTTGGATACTTTATGGCCTTAAGACTGTAACTGTGTAACCAAATAAACCCCCTTTATAAAAGCCAATCCATTTCTGGTGTTTTGCATTCTCGCAGCATTAGCAAACTAGAACAGATGGGAAATTTTCATTGATTATTTCCTCTATTATTGCTTCTGCCTTTTTTCCCTTCTCTTCTCCTTCAGGGACCCCAATGACACATACATTCCTGATTTTCATTTTGTCCTTAAGTTCCTGGAGACTGCTCATATTTTTCCATTCTTTTCTCTATCTGTTCATGTGTAGGCTTTAAGGTACCTTGTTCTCCAGTTCTTGAGTGCTTTCTTCTGCCTCTTGAAATCTGCTGTTGTATGTTTCCATTGTGTCTTTCATCTCTTGTGTTGTGCCTTTCATTTCCATAGATTCTGCCAGTTGGTTTTTCGAACTTTCAATTTCTACCTTATGTACGCCTAATGTTTTCATTATATGGTCCATCTCTTTTGCTATATCCTCCCTAAACTTTCTGAATTGACTTAGTATTAGTTGTTTAAGTTCCTGTATCTCAGTTGAAGTGTAAGTTTGTTCCTTTGACTGAGCCATGACTTCATTTTTCTTAGTGTAGGTTGTAGTTTTCTGTTGTCTAGGCATGGTTTCCTTGGTTACCCTAATCAGGTTTTCCCAGACCAAAATGGGCTCTGGTCCCAGAAGGTAGAACTTTCAGTATCCGGTTTCCCTGAGGGTGTGTCTTAGAAAATTGGTAGACCCTGTGAGGCCTCAAGCCACTGTGCTTTTCTGCCCAGCAGGTGGCGCCTGTCAGCCTGTAACTCCAGACTGGTGTAAGGAGGTGTGGCCAGTGGCTGTTTTCCCCCAGGCTCTGGGGTCTGGTTCTGAATGGAAGGTAGGAAGTAGAGCTAGGCCTCACCCCTTTCCTCTTAGGGAAGATAGACCCCCTAGGGAGAGGTCATTAGCATTTCAATGGTCTCTTTCTGCCTGTGCTATCTCCTGAGGCTTTCTCCACTGAGCTGAAACAAAGACAGAAAGCCCCCTTTGGGGCCAGACCATGGCCACCCTCTGGCTCTCCAAGGTCAGTTGTCACCCATGGCCTCTTGCTGCTTGTTGGGGATTCATATCGAGCAGTCCACACTTGTTAATTAAAACCCCAGTTGCAACTTAGCTGTGCTATATTTCCTCACTTGGAGAGAGCTGCTCTCTGGCTCCATGAGGTTTCGCAGCTCGGGCCATGGGGGGAGGGGTCTCCCGGCTTGGATCGCAGTTTTTACTTACAGATTTTATGCTGCGATCTCAGGGATTCCTCCCAATTCAGGTTGGTGGATGATGAGTGGATGGTCACATTTGTCCCCCTGCAGTTATTCTGGATTATTTACTAGCTGTTCCTGGTTGTTTATTGGTTATTCCAAGGGGACTAACTAGCTTCCACTCCTCTTTGTGCCATCATCTTAGATCAAAGCCTTAATTCAATTTTATTGAGATATGTTCACATACCATACAATCATCCACAGTGTACAATCAACTGTTCACAGTAACATCATATAGTTGTGCATTCACCACCACAATCAGTTTTTTAACATTTTCATTACTTCAAAAAAAACAACAACAAAAAAGAATAAAAATGAAAGTAAAGAAGAACACCCAAAGCATTCCATCCCTCCCATTCCACCCTATTTTTCATTTAATTTTTGTCTCCATTTTTCTACTCATCTGTCCATACATTGGATAAAGGGAGTGTGAGCCACAAGGGTTTCACAATCATATAGTCACACCCTGTAAGCTACATAGTTATACAAAATTGTATTTGAGATTCAAGGCAATTTGAATGTATTCAAGATTCAAGGCAATTTGACAGTTTCAGTTATTTCCTTCTAGCTATTCCAATGCACTAAAACCTATAAGGATATCTATATAGTGCATAAGTATGCCCTCCAGAGTGACCTCTCAACTCCATTTTAAATCTCTCAGTCACTGAAACTTTATTTTGTTTCATTTCACTTCCCTCTTTGAGTCAAGAAGATTTTCTCAATCCCACAATGCTGGGTCCAGGCTCATCCTACACTGCCAGGGAGATTTACACCCCTGGGATTCATGTCGCATGTAGAGGGGAAGGCAGTGAGTTCACCTGCTGAGTGGGCTTAGAAAGAGAGGCCACATCTAAGCAACAAAGAGGTTCTCTGGGGAAGACTCTTAGGCACAATTATAGGTAGGCTTAGCTTCCCCTTTCAAGTAACAAGCTTCATAAGGGTAAGCCCCGAGACTGAGGGCTTGGCCTACTAAATTGGTAGTCCTCAATGTTTGTGAGAATATCAGTAATAACCCAAGTGGGGAAGTCCAACGTTTCCACATTTTTCCCCAGTTCCTCAGGGGGGCCCTGCAAATACATTTTATTCTCTTCCCAAATTACTGGAATATACTGGGATATCACACTAACCTGTACAAACCTACCATATCTCACTTTCTATTCAAAGTTCGTTGTAATTATGGTATTTCAATAAACTGAACATACAAGTTAAATTATTTAGAATGCTGCAGAAAATATAGATCCTGCACCAAATAAATATCTCTTCCCTTGGTCACACACAGAAGTTGAAGTTTTAAAACATGGTCAGTATCATCCTTTACCTTTTGGCCTGATTTGCCTTAGTCCTAACCAGATCCACTTCATTCATATCTTGAAGTCTGAACTATTTTTCAGCTTTTTAAACAGTTGCTGTATGAGGTAATACTAACAGTCATAGCTGCTGAGCTCTAGCTCTGAGTTTTAGGTTCAACTTGATATGTTAATATCATAATTCATTACTTTAAGAAACTTTTAATATTTGTAGCAATTTGTTCCAAAGATTATTTACAGTTTTGAAGATAAGCATGTTATCTACAAATGGAGGTGGTTTTACCTTTTCCTCATAAATTCTTATCCCTTTAATTGCTTTTTCTTTTCTAATTGCCCTAGGTAATATATTTAATCTGATGTTAAATAGTAGTAAAGATAGTAGGTATCCTTCCTGAAGTTAGTAGGAAAATCTCTGACTTCTGTCATTAAGCTAAAATCTGTCTTTAAGGCTGAGTAGTTTATCATGTTAAGGAAATGTGCATCAATTTTTTTTTATTAAATTCAGTTTTATTGAAATACATTCACACACCATACCGTCATCCATGATATACAATCCACTGTCCACAGTATGATAACATAGTTATGCGTTCATCACCACAATCTATCTCTGAACATTTTCCTTATATCAGAAAGAACCAGAACAAGAATAAAAAATAAAAGTGAAAAAAGAACACCCAAATCATCCCCCCATCCCACCCCATTTGTCCTTTAGTTTTTATCCCCATTCCTCCACTCATCCATACACTAGATAAAGGGGGTGTGATCCACAAGGTCTTCAGAATCACACTGTCACCCCTTGTAATCTACATTATTATATAATTGTCTTCAGGAGTCCAGACTGCTGGGTTGGAGTTTGGTAGTTTCAGGTATTTACTTCTAGCTATTCCAATACATTAAAGCCTAAGAGGTGTTATCTATATAGTGCATAAGAATGTCCACCAGAGTGACCTCTCGACTCCATTTGGAATCTCTCAGCCACTGAAACCATTTCGTCTCATTTTGCATCCTCCTTTTGGTCAAGAAGATACTCTCAGTCCCACGATGCCGGGTCCACATTCATCCCTGGGAGTCATACTCTGCGTTGCCAGGGAGATTTACACCCCTGGGAGTCGGGTCCCACGTAGTGGGGAGGGCAGCGAGTTCACCTGTCAAGATGGCTCAGTTAGAGAGAGAGCCACATCTGAGCAACAAAGAGGTACTCAGGGGGAGACTCTTAGGCACCATTACATGCAAGTTTAGACTCTCCTTTGTGGTAATGAGCTTCATAAGGGCAAGTCTCATACTTGAGGGCTCAGCACATCAAACGGCCAGTCCCAATGTTTGTGACAACATCAACACCAGTCCAGGTGAGGATGTCCAACACATCCGCACCTTCCCCCAGATCCTCGGGGCTGGGGAGGGGGAGGCTGTAAATATATTTTTTATTATCTGCCCAAATTACTCTGGGATGTGTCACTATTTCACTCCAGCCTATACTAACCTACCGTATCTCACTTCCTATTCAAAGTTCCATGCAATTGTGGTGTTTGAACAAATCGACTGTAGAGTTGTACCATTTAGAAAATTTAGATCCTGTACCAAATAGATATCTATTCCCTTGGTCTCCTATGAAAGTTGAAGTTTTAAAACACAATCAATTTCAACCTTTACCCTTTGGCCTGGCTTGCCCAGGTCTTAACCAGACCTGCTTCATTCATATCACTAATTGAAGTCTGGGCTCTTTTTCAGCTTTTTTTTTTTTTTTTTTTGACAGTGGCTGTCAATATGACATTCATATCTGCCGAGCTCTGGCTCTGAGTTTCAGGTGTCTCAGAGATATGCATTGTTCCAGAGACCAATCAGGTTATACGCTAGGGGATCAGCATCTCAAAGTTTAGAGATAGGCCTTACAATTCAGGGATAGAGTTAACTGCTGTAAGAGCTTACAATCTAGGGACTATTACAATTATTGTGTCCACGTTAGGCTATGTTCTAAGATTCAATTCTGAGTTTACACATTATAGTTAGCCCATATTGGTGAGGCATCATCCCTCTCACCATGTTTTCTCCAACACTTTTACTCCTATATATATTTTTTCCTACAATTTTATAGAGTTATGTTCACATACCATACATTTATCCACAGTGTACAATCAGTTGTTCATGGTATCATCATACAGTTGTACATTTATCACCACAATCAGCACTTGAACATACTGATTACTACAAGAAAAATTGTTTTGTTTTTTTTTAGCAATAAGAAAAAATGATAAAAAGAAAAATAACATGTCATACAATACAATATACTACTAAGGACAGCAAATAACACCACTACCAAGAATCCCATATTGCTCCCCTATATCCCCCTCTCATATAGGCAATGTGCATCAATTTGAACTTTATTGAACAATTTAAACAATTAATGTTAAAAATGTTAACATTTTTCTAATGTCTTTCATTCATCTATATAGCTGATCTCCTTATCTCTTTTAATGATGGATTATGTAAATAGACTTCTTTATATTAAACTACTTTTGCATTCCTGAAAACCTCACTCCACCATATACTTTATTTTAATATGATATTTGATTATCTATGCTAATGCTTTCCTTAAAAGTTTGCATTAATTATTCCTAAGTGAGATTTGTCTATGTTTCTATTTTTAAGGGGCATCCTCTGTTAGCTTTGCTTATCAATATCACATTCAGTTCATGAAATGAAGCCCCCTCCCCTTTTTTGTATAGTCTTGATTATCTGATCTCTAAAAATTTTTTAGTGTTACCCTTTGAAAGAAACTAGGCCCAATACTATTTTGTGGGAGAGTTCTTTAACAACTTTGCCTATTTCTTCTATTTTAGACTTTCTGTCTTTGCTGAGGTCAATTTTGGTAAGTTGCATTCTCCTTAAAATTAGCCGTTTCATCTAGGTTTTAAAATTTAAGTGCATAGAGTTGTGTGAAATAGTCTCCGGTGACATGAAATTCTCTCTGTTTTGCAGATTATTTCCTCCTTGTCATTTAATATATATATATATATATATTTTTTGCACACCTTCCTGAACTCACCGGGGCCAAGGGGGGTTCTTGCTCCTCTCTTGGGCCATACTCAGATATTCAGTTCAGGATGTCTCTGCTTCCGGGCCCCTCAACCTTGTCTGGAGGTTCTCATGTCCCCACTCCTCAACATGTACCTAACTCATCTTGCTTCCCCTCCATTCCATTTTTTCTCCAAGCTGAGAGTCTCTTGTAGGTTGGGGGTGGGAGAAGGTAGAGGCTGGGTGTGCATTTTTTCCACACCAGTTGGCTGTGTCTTGAGATTTTTTGGCCAGGTACTGACTCTTTGTCATTATTTCTGAAATCTGCCTGCCCCAAAGCTAGCAAGAAAGAACTGGGAAAGAAACACAACCAGTCTGCCTGGTCTGTCCATGGGGAGTTTTAAAGTGCACAAGGTTAAAATATGTGGGTAACCAAATATTTCCAAGGTTTTCTTTACAGTTTCTTCTATTTGTATCTATGCTGGGAAACTTGGGACCATTTTGAAACCAAAGCCATAAACTAGTATTCTCTTCTGGCATTTATGGTTTTAGAGTGTATTTGAATTTTATATATGTGTGTATTCTCTCATTTTTTTTGTTTGTTTTTGTTTAGATTAGCTTGTAGCTTATCTGTCCTATTTTTTGGTTTTAAATAACCAGCTTTTGGATTTATTTGTTAGCTCTATACTCTATTTTCTAACTCAAGTCTGCTTTTATGAATTCCTTCCATTTTCTTTTGGTTTATATAGCTTTTTCTTTTCTAGCTGTTAATAGAATCTGATTTGTTGTGTTTTCTTTGCTGTTAGTATTCAAGAAGTTCTGTGACCCAAAAGTTGTTCATAAGAAGTTTTATTTTTCTTTTCTTTTTTAATGTTCATGTATAGGACCTTTCTGGTTTTTATTTTGTTGTTATTTGATACTTTTGGTTATCACAGTCAGAAAATGCTCTTTATATTATTTCTATTCTTTGGAATTTATTAAGGTTTTCTTTGTAGGCAATGAAAAATAATCAATTTTTGTAAACATGATATGTGTACTTGGAAAAAAGGTATATTCTCTATTATCTGGATTCATAGTTTGATATATAGCTGTAAGATCTATTATATTGACTATGCTATTTAAATCTTCTAAATTGATACTCATTTTTAGTTCATGTGATTTGTCTCAGATTAAGGAATATATGTTAAAATTTCTTATTATTTATGTTTGGTCAATTTCTCCTGATACCTTTTGTGATTTCTGCTTTATGAAAATTATTGCTGTGTTACTGGGCACACAAATTTTAAAAACTTACATATTTTCATTGTGAATTGTAGCTTCTAGCATTAAAAGTTTCCCTCCTTTTTCTCTTTGATGTTTTTCTTTATATTTTATCTTATTACTTAACAATATTATGACTTTGTGAGGCATGTAACTAGGCAAATAGACATTGAGGACAGTATACTGAGTGAAATAAGCCAAAAACAAAAAGACAAATATTATAATACCTCACTATTATGGACTAACCATAATGTGCAAACTCTGAGGATTGAATCTTAGAGCCCAGGTTATCAAGGGAAGGCTTATTGTAGAGGATCCTAGATTGTGAGCTCTTACAGCAGTCACATCTGTTCCTAGGTTGTAATGGTTATTTCTAAATTCTGAGATCCTGAGCTCTTCATCTATAACCTGGTTGGTTCCTGGAACTTTGAGATATATGTGTGACACCTGAGACTCAATGCCAGAGTTTGGCAGCTATAAATGTCAGCATTACCCCATACAGAAACTGCTAAAGAAGCTGAAAAAGAGAACAGACTTCAATAAGAGATCTGAATGAAATGGACTTGGTTAGGACTAAGGTAAATCAGACTAAAGGGCATAGGATGATATTGACTGTGTTCTAAAACTTCAACTTCTGTGTGACACCAAAGGAAAAGATGTTTATTTGGTGCAAAATCTATATTTTCTATAGCACATTTTCTAATTTAACTTGTATGGTCAGTTTATTCAAATGCAGTAATTACATGGAACTTTGAATAGGGAGTGAGATCTGGTTGGCTTGTATAGGTTAGTGTGATGCCCCAATGCATCCCAAAGTAATTTGGGCAGAGAATAAAGAAGTATTTGCAAAGCCCCCTTGAGGGACTGGGGAAAAATGTGGAAATATCAAACTTTCCCATGTGGGTGAATTCCTGATATTCTCTCAAGCACTGGGGACTACAAATTTAGAAGGCTGAGCCCTCAATCTTGGAGTTTGCCCCTATAAGCATGTAGGCAAAAGAGAGGCTAAGCTTACTTATAATTGTGCCTAAGAGTCATCCCCAGATAACATCTTTTGTTTCTCAGATGTGGCCTCTCTTTCTAAGCCAATTAGGCAGGTAGATGCACTGCCCTCCCCTCTATGTGGGACATGACTCCCAGGGATGTAAATCTCCCTGGCAACACAGGACATGAGTCCCAGGGATGAGCCTGGACCTGGCATCATGGGATGGAGAAAGCCTTCTGGACCAAAAGAGGGAAGAGAAATTAAATACAATAAAGTTTCAGTGACTGAGAGATTTCAAATGGAGTTGAGAGGTCATTCTGGAGGTTATTCTTATGCGTTATATAGATATTCCTTTTTAGTTTTTAATGCATTAGACTAGCTAGAAGGAAGTATCTGAAACTGTCAAACTGCAATCCAGTAGACTGGATTCTTGAAGACAGTAGTGTATAACTAAATAGCTTATACGGTGTAACTGTGTGACTAAAAACCTTGTGGCTCAAACTGCCTTTTTCCAGTGTATGACAGATGAATAGAAAAAAGGGGACAAAATGCAAATGAATATTAGAGGGGAATGGGGGCTAAGGGATGTTTTGGGTGTTCTTTTCTACTTTTGTCTATATTTATTCTTATTTTAAATTTTTTTGCAGTAATGAAAATTTTCAAAATTTGATAGTGGTGATGAATGAACAACTATGTGATGATACCATGAACAATTCATTGTACACTTTGGATGACTGTATGGTATGTGAATATATCTCAATAAAATTGCATTAAAAAAACTAATATTATGACTGCATCTTCCTTTTTATTTGCATTTTCCTGATACAACCATTTTTATTTCCTGACTCTCTTTGTTTTACGTATGTCTTATTTTATAAGACGTACAACATAGTGTTGAATTATTGTGTTATACTTTGTTAACCAATTATACAAGTGATTTTTTCTTTTAATAGGCTGGTAAATATAATTAAATGCATCAATATAATTGATACGTTTGAGTTCTGTTCTGTCCTATTGTTTGATACAAGTATTTATGTGCATAGACTTTCACATTGTGGTCTATTTAAATTGCTCTTTGTCTTCCTTAGGTTTTCATTTTCATTTGGAAAAATGAGTATTCTTGTTCTATTGTTTACCTTTAAGCCTTTACTATTATACCTGTATATAATACCCTTAGACCTTATTTTTTTTTTAATTTTTTCTATTGATTTTCAACAATGAGCATATTGCAATAAGGTAGTAACTTCCTCCCTTCTTGTCCTTACTCTTCCTTAGCATCTGATTTGAAATAATATTCTTTAATTCCCAAATAGTAACTATAAAATACTCAGCAAGCATACTTTACATATGCTCTCCACATTCTCCTCCAAGTTTTTATAGTTGTGCCATATGTATAATTTCATATTATGCTCTCTCCCTTACAACAATTGTTTATTATTAGTTCTACAAGTAAATACATATTTAATGCTCACCGCTTGTCCTTAGGTCAATGAATTTCCAAGCATTTTGGTTATGCAAAACTTCTTTTCTAGTGAATTGTTCTGCAAAGTCCTGTGAAAACAATATCCCCTCAGTGTTCACAACAGCTTGTCTGTGGACTTCATATTTGAGAGTCAGTTTGGCTGTATATAAAATCTATGGCTTAAATTTTCTTTGAGAATCTTTCATGTTACTTTTGGTGGATAAAATTGTGTATACCAGTTTGGACATGGTCTTGGTCTTGGTCTGCATTCTGGTAGGGGTAGACCCATTGTAAAATAAGTTCTCTTCAAGATGCAACTTTAATTAAAGTGTGGCCCAGCTGAACCAGGTTGGGCTCTAACTACAGATTACTGGAGTCCTTTGTAAACAGAGTGAAAGACAAAAAGAGAGAGAAGCCACAGAGAGCAGCCAGAGCTGGAAGTCAATGGAACCCAGAAGAGAAAGATTTCATAATGTGCATTACCATGTGACAGAAAAGCAAGGGACCATGATTGCCAGGGGCCAGTCCCAGAAAGCCATAGTCTTCAGGGAGCCTTTTGCTGATGCCTCTATTTTGGATTTCTTATAGCCTCAAAACCTTGAGCCAGTAAATTCCTGTTATTTAAGTCAACCCATGGATTCCATTCTGACATGAATTTTTATTTTACTTCTAATCATTTCCTATATTATACAATTCATTACTGAGGTTTTATTTTAATTCTAATTTATGTGGTTCTTATATTTCTTGTGCCAGTTGATTTCTTTCAGTTTATTTTGTAAAGGGATATTTTTCCACTCCTTATTCTTACAAAAATCCTTATACAGGATTAGAAAGCTATTCTTTCCTTTTCTTCACTTTTACATAAAATTAGCATTCATAAACTTTAGGGAGGGAGGAAAGAGTTAGGATTGCTTTTCTAGCTTCATTGATCTTGAGCTCCTTCTGCTGTTTTGGAAAAATAAAACACACACACAAACATACAAACACCAAACACACATGATCTTGCACATTCCAAGATTTTCCTCTGATATCCTATACCAATTTCGTATGTAGTTTTTTTTTCCTTTGTTCTTACTATACCTTTTCCACTCAATTTGGATTCTACTGTCACTCACTTTTTACCTGTCCTGGAAGGGAGCTTCAGTTGATTAATTTTGAGAATTCTTAAGGCCCAGTATATTCCAGACTCCATGAATCAGAATCTACCATGAGTCCCTTGGGGTCACTCTTGAACTGGAGTGTGCAAAGAATCCCCTGGTATCTGCTACTCTTCATAAATTGCTCTACAATGGTCTCCAGTGATGATGGAGTTTTCCTATCCTCAGTTTCATCTAATATCCCATTCCTCTGTTCTGCATCTTTCCACCCAGATGCAAATATGACACAAGATTTATAACTGTTGGTAGTTTTTATCCAACTTTCCATGTTTTGTGTTTATTATAGATACTGAAGATGGATGTTCAGCTTTGCCAAGCTAGTTATTCTGTTAAAATAATTTGGGAAAATAAAAAAAATTACACTATCACTTCAATTTTTTAATAAAATTTTAAATTGTCTATCAGTATAATTTCTGATCTTTTTTTTTCTATATTGGCAGTAATCCCAATGTAGGATCTTAAGGCTGAAATATTCCCAAGAGTCATGTTATCCCTCCACATTTTATCCTCCTATATATGCTTCCATGTCTAATGACTTGCCAGACTTTTGGGCAACTCAGTCCATTGGCAAAAACTTTGATTTTATTAAAAGGTGCTTCATAAGTTGAAATTAAATTTAAGCCCTATTCCACAATCTAACATGACACTGGGCGTGTTTTCACTTGGATGATTCACTTGGGGGCGGCAGATTAAAAAAATAATAAAATAATTAACAGTACAAGCCTGATGAAGGAATTTAAATCACATGTACATTAATTAGAATCACCACTCTCTGGCCAATATCTGTACATTAACTCCAACCAGATTCAGCTTAGATCTATAGTAATTATAATAATATAAGCCAACAATTATTGAGCATTTATAAGATGTTATGCATTTCCTAAGTGTTTTGAAGTAATTTATTCCACACAATACTTTTTAAGAGGTTCTATTATTATTCCTATTTTACCCATGAAAAAGAGGCCCAGATAATTTAAATAAATTGTCCAAGATCACACAGTTGGTAAGTGATAGATTCCAGATAGCTCTGATTCCAGAGCTCATGCTGTCAGCCATTATGTGAATATTTTTCCTGAAAGGTGTCTTTTCAAAGGCAAGATCAGTGCCTTCATCTTCTCAGTATTCCAACAAGTTAGTTATAAACAAATCATTAAAATCACAATGCTTCCAAGGCTTCCTCTCTTTTCTTATATTATAAACACTATTGTATCAGTTCCCATTAGTCAGGGATCAGAGAAAGTGTTTTGTAGGTATGGAATATTATTTTATCTTCTAATGGCCTTTGTACTTACTTCAAAAAGCATTGTTTCTGCAAATGGTTAGCTTCTGGAGAATTCATAGCTTCCAGAAGCTCTTGTTCAATACTCTGGGATCTCTTTAGCACTTAATCCCTTTACCCTGCTAAAACTACAACTAGCAAGCATTTGAAAGTTTACTGTATCTCATGTCTAAGTGCTTTAGATGAATTACCTCATCTAATTGTTACAGTTACATTTTGAGGCTGGTAATATTATTATCCTTATTTTACAAAGAGGAAATTGAACTCTTAGAAGTTTTAAAGCTTACCCAGATCATGTACCTTATAAGTGCTTTGAATCCCAGCCTGTCTGGTTCCAGAATCAGAGATCTTAATGCTTACATTAGACCAACATGTTTGTGTTGAGTGATGATAATGTGTTTGTAATGGCAGAGATTGGTCACAAGTTCAAATGATAGTACTGGCCCATACAATTGACATCATTCACCCAAGGTCACGGAATACTGTGAAAGGAAGTAGATATTTTGATATTTAGAGTTAATGCAACATTGCCTTCCTTAGAGAGCAGCAGCTCAATAAATATTCATTAAAAGAACATGGAAGCAGTTTTTTGAGATAAAGAAAAAAATACCCTTCTTGATCATGGGATTTTATGATATAGATTTTTTACTCCCTCCAGATCTAATGTCAGTTTGTTTATCCAACTTTGCCAAAGGGCCCAGCCTTCAAAGCTGGGAGTTTAAAAGTCAAATGTGTATAAAGGCCAGCAGAGGAACAAAAATGAGTGAAACAGAATGGGTGAAGACTTCAGAAAACCATCTAGAAGGGGGCAGCCACCATTTGACTCTAGCTCATTGTTGCCAAGTGGGACTATTTGTATCTCAGTGTTGTCAGATCTTCTAGTTTTTCATGAAAAACACAAAATCTGGATTTAATTATTAAATCCTCAGATATTTAGATGATTGGCTGCTAAATAAAAAATGTGTAATGCTGTGTTGTCCAACAACAATAAAAAGCCCTACAGTCCTAGGTCCAATCAGTCTTTGGCATAAACCTTAAAGAAATATATATATATACACACACACACACACACACACACACACACACATATATACATACATATATATATATATCTGTATACTTTTTTTTCCTTTGAGAGAAGAGGGAAAAAAAACAGGATGAGAAGAGAGTTGTATAACTAAAGGCTTTCATTGCTTCATTGAACCTAACATGTACCAAGACATGTCTGAAGGACATGGTGGGTAACAAACCAGGCACCGATCTCGCCTTCATGAAGCTCATGGTCTAAGGAGACAGAGAGGCAAGTAAACAGAAAATACATATGTTCTAGTTTGCTAATGCTGCAGAATGCAAAACACCAGAGATGGATAGGCTTTTATAAAATGGGGGTTTATTTTGCTATACAGTTACAGTCTTAAGGCCACAAAACGTCCAAGGTAACACATCAGCAATCGGGTACTCTCCCTGGAGGATGGCCAATGGCGTCCGGAAAACTTCTACTAGCTAGGAAGGCAGCTGGCGTCTGCTCCAAAGCTCTGACCTCAAAATATGGCTTTCTCCCAGGACGTTCCTCTCCAGCAAGCTTGCTCCTCCTCAAAACATCACTCCCAGCTGCACTCCATTCCCTCTCCATTCCCAGCTCATTTATATAGCTCCACTGATCAAGGCCCACCCCGAATGGGCAGGGCCATGCCTCCATGGGAACACCTCATCAAAATCATCACCCACAGCTGGGTGGGCACATGCCAAGCAAATCTAACCAGCACCAAAAATGTCTGCCCCACAAGACTACAAAGAAAATGGCATTTGGGGGACACAACACATTCAAACCGGCACAACATAATATCAGGGAAGGTCATAGCGGGGAGAAGAAGTTGAGCATGCTGTGGAAGCTCAGTAAAGCGGCCTCTAACCTGGACCTAATGGGTAACAGAAATTTTTCTCAAAGAAGTATCATTACAACTGAGATGTAAAAGAGTAAGAATCATTTATAAGTGCTCTTAACCACTCTGCAAGGAGATGGTATGCAGGATGGGGTTGGTGAATGTTCCAGGTAGAGAAACTGCTGGTCAATGAGAGGAACTGAGAAAAGTTTAGCAGGGATGGACCTTGCAGGAGAAAGTTATGAAACACAGTTTAATATTCAATTCAAGTACGAAATTGAAAGCTTATAAGGTTTGATATGCTTTTTTTTTTTTTTTGTAGTGTTTGGAGAGTTTCTCTGTCATATGGGAACAACTGATGGGACCCCAGTTCCAGCTTAATTCCATCTGCTGATAGGCTTAGGAAAATTATCTTTCTGTTCCTGAGGGGTGGGGGTATGGGGAGCTCAAAATACTTGTAAAATTGGAGTCTGGTTTCAGAGAGTCCAGGTTAGGAAAGACATCGTTTCTTAACACAGATCTTTTTGATTTTGGGTTAATGTCAGTTGGCCTATCATCCCACCTCCTTCCCCAGGGAACATCTGGTCCTCCAAATTGAAAGCATCATTGTAGTAGGCAGGGTTCTCATCCAGGAAATTGTGAAACAGAATGCTCCAGCTCCATTTGACAACACTAGGAGCTTGTCAGCATGTGGTCCGTTTGGGGATTTTTTCCCTATCCTTTATGCTGTGTTTTAAAAATGTGAGAGAAGAAGAAGAAAGGCTGTTCATCCTCACATAATAAAGGAAGGACTCGGGAAGTCTTGATAAAAGAGGAGAGAGCAGACTTTTCCCTCTACATGCAGTTTTGATTTTTCAAGGAGGAACCAGACAGGTGTTGTCAGCAAGGGATTGAGGAACTAGATAGATGTCAACTAGGGGTCCGATGACCAGGGTTCCAGTTCTCGCTGTCCCACTGGCCTGCTCAGTAATGTTTGGAAGGTCCCTTTATCTCTCATAACCACTGCTTTCTATATGCATCTTGTTGGGTGAGGCTTTTGGGGGGAGCTAGATTCATGTCTGATTAGTCATCGTTACCCTTCACCCAAGTGCTTAACATTGCCAAACCAGAGTAAATATCTCTAAGGCTAACCTCAACTATTCAGTGACTCCATGACTCCAGCAGAAATACAAAACAGTCTATGGCTGCCTGGAAAAAAAAAAGTTTGGATTAAAAGGGAAAAAAATTCTATAAAATATTGAATTGCTTGGCATGGTACACACTCAACATTCAATTAATTAACTTCTTATCTGACTGCTTGGCATAGAGCCTTTATTTATAAACTAATTTTTCCTGAAGGTAGAACAAATAGAAGGTTCACTTTTAATCATGAAAAACCTGGGAATTCCTAGTTACAAATTCTTGACTGAACTCCAAGGAAGGCAGTATGTCTCCCTTAGTAATGTGGAGCCAAGGTGAGGAAACAGGAGGTGACAGAGCTGGGCTGGGCCTGCATAAACCATGCTGATTGTCTATGATTAAGCAACTTATCTTTTTAGTTGCTGTATTGTGCCTGAGGAGACATAAATGGGTCATGTTTACCCTATTTCTCTGATGCCAAGTGGAAGCATCTACACACTCAAAAAAACTGATGCTGACTAATGTGTGGTGAGGGCTCCCCATGTGCTAGGCACTGTGCCAAGCCCTTCGTGTCCGTGAGCTCACTAGATCTGCACAATAACCCTATGAAGAAGGTGATATTATTTTTCATAGATTACAGATCAGGAAACTGAATCTTTGAGAGGTTAAGTAACTTTCTCCAGTTAAATAATTAACCAGTCAAGCCATTCAACCATTTGATTAACAAATACTTGTTGAACACCTACTACGTGAACTTGGGATACATTAGTGAGTAAAATTAACAAGGATCTCTAGTCTCAAATAGTGTCCATTAGAGTGGTGACAGATAAATCATAAACAATAAATATAATAAGCACATCAAATAGCATGTTAGAAAGTAGTAAGAGCTACCAAAAAAGAAAAGAGCAGGCTATGGGGATGTTTATCCAACTGCATTGGTTGAGGGTTCTGTATAGGGTTGTCAACTCATCTACATTTCTGTGCTATGCCTCTGTACAGGCTAAGTAAGTCCTGTGTCTTGGGAGAGAGTGCTGAGGCATAAAAGCTGAAAGACAATGACAAGTCCTCCAGGTAGGATACTGTGAGTATGTAGGTAGTGTCCACTCTAATGCAGCTGAAATCAAAGGTGGGTCAAGGGCATGTACCCAAAACATCTGCTACACACACATTCCTTCTCTTTCATGATGTAGTCTGCAAAATCTAAGAGGAAGTTAGTGGCAAGGGAATCTGGGAAATGTAGTTTCCAGAGTCTTAGGACCAGCATAAACAATGTAGTTTCAAAGAGTTGATGTGAAGCTGAGAGTCATTAGGTAAACAACAAGCACAGTGTCCAAGTGGAGATGCTAAGTAGGCTTTGATATGCAAATAAAGAAAGGCTTCAGATAGAGATATATGTTTGAGAGTCATCAGAATATAGATGGTATTTAAAGGAAAGATGGGATGAGATGAGATTGCCAAAAAAGCTAGTGTAGACAGAAAGAACAGAGTATACACACAATGAGTACCCTATAATTAAGTGGATGGGAAGAAGAGGAGGAACCAGTAAAGGATTTTAAAGAGAGGTCAGTGAGGTAGAAGAAAAACAAAGAGAAAGTTGCATCCTGGAGCAGGTGGAATTTTGAATGTAACCAGGTTGTGCTTTATCAAGCCATTGAAAAGGATAAGGAAGTCAAGAAGTTGATTATAACGATTGACGTAGGAAAAGGAGGATAGTGAGGGTATTGGAGAAAGAAGGATACAGGAAAATTTTGTAGGATTCATGGTCTAGAGATACCAGTAGGGTCCAAAGATTAGTGCTAAAGAGCTAATACGAGAGGCAGTCCATTAAAAAGAGTGGAGGGGGTAGTCAGGGAGAGGGATATTTGAACTAGAAATAATGGAGGGTTGTAGTTATTGATCATGATTTGAACTTCAGAAATCTGAGTCCAGAAATCAATTCATTGGGATTTTTTTTAATTCATTGAGTTTTATTGTTCTTTTTTTTTGGGGGGGGGGGCCTTGGGTTTTTCTAAGATTGTCTCAATTATATCCTATGTCTACTGGACGTATAGAGTCAGCATAAATCAGCAAATTTGCTAAGATACCCAACTGAAGCAATATTAGAGTGGAAGACATAGGAGTGAATCTCATTTATTTTGTCTTAGATCAAGACTGAGGAGATTTCATGCTGATTTTTTATCTAAGGACCTCTTATTGCCTCTAATGATCTTGTACAATTGCCAGGGGAATTCTGTGGTTCCCAGATGAAGTATGATTTTGCAACGGGATCAAAATGTTTCCTTTGAAGAGGAAGCCAGTTTCAAGGCTCCAAAAGAATGAACATGCTGCTGCCTTAGCTAATTCAGAAACTCATAGTTCTGTTGCAAACTGGTGTTGAGGAAGTTAAAGACTAAAAAGCAGATTTTGCTGTCCCACTCCCCTCCCCAACTTTTATTGTAACAGTCTAGAAGACTGGTCTCTTTCTGTTGTTTCTTTCTCATTGAAACCCATCTAGCGCACAACTTCTTAAGGTGCAGTTTTAGAATTTGATTTCTTTTTTCTAATTTGTCAATGGCTCACAGTGATTTAAGGATAAAATTCAAATGATATATAAGGCCATTCATGGTCTAATTTGCTGCTGTTTTAAAATCATACTCAACATTATTTAGTTTTCAGCCAAACTAACTCTCTGACATTCTCAATTTATGAATGACATTTTCCTAATTTGATAAGTATTCATATTTTCTCCCATCTGCCAGGAAGGCCTTTTTTTCTGCCTTTTCAAATATCTAATTCCAATGTGTCTTTTAAGACCCAGTGAAAATTCTCTCTCTCTTCTCCACATGTTCTGGTTTGCTAAAACTGCCGTTATGCAAATACCAGAAATTCATTGGCTTTAAAGGGGATTTATTAGGCTACAAATTTACAGTTCTGAGGCCATAAAAGTGTACAAACTAAGGCATCAACAAGAGGAACCTTCACTGAAGAAAGGCCAATGGCATCCAGAACACCTCTGTCAGCTGGGAAGGCATGTGGCTAGCATCGCTGGTCCTTTACTCCTGGGTTCTGGTTTCAAAATGGCTTTCTCCAAAATGTCTCTGGATTTCTGGCTCTCTTAGCTTCTCTCTCTCAGCTCCCATACATCCTTGCTTGTTCTCCCAGGGCATTTCTCCTTAAGCATCTGGGGGCCCTCTCTTAGCTTCTCTGGGGCAAACTCTGGGCTTCATCTCTAAAGTTCAGCATCTCCCAACATCTTTCTTTCAGCATCTCAGTCTGTGTCAGACCCTGAGCTCTCTTAAGGACTCCAGTAAACCATTCAAGACCCACCTTGAATGGGTGAGGTCACACCTCTACGGAAATAATATAATCAAAAGGTCTCACCCAAGTTGAGTGGGTCACATCTACATGGAAACAACCTAATCAAAAGATCCCACCCATGAAAAGATATCTATTTGGTACAGGACCTAAATTTTCTAAACAGTACAACTCTACAGTCGATTTGTTCAAACACCACAATTGCATGGAACTTTGAATAGGAAATGAGATACGGTAGGTTAGTATAGGCTGGAGTGAAATAGTGACACATCCCAGAGTAATTTGGGCAGACAATAAAAAATATATTTACAGCCTCCCCCTCCCCAGTTCTGAGGATCTGGGGGAAGGTGCGGATGTGTTGGACATCCTCACCTGGACTGGTGTTGATGTTGTCACAAACATTGGGACTGGCAGTTTGATGTGCTGAGCCCTCGATCATGGGACTTGCCCTTATGAAGCTCATTACTGCAAAGGAGGGTCTAAACTTGCATGTAATGGTGCCTAAGAGTCTCCCCCTGAGTACCTCTTTGTTGCTCAGATGTGGCCCTCTCTCTCTCTAACTGAGCCATCTTGACAGTGGAACTCACTGCCCTCCCCGCTACGTGGGACCTGACTCCCAGGGGTGTAAATCTCCCTGGCAATGCAGAATATGACTCCCGGGGATGAATGTGGACCCGGCATCATGGGACTGAGAGTATCTTCTTGACCAAAAGGGGGATGCAAAATGAGATGAAATACTTTCAGTGGCTGAGAGATTTCAAATGGAGTCGAGAGGTCACTCTGGTGGACATTCTTATGCACTATATAGATAACACCTCTCAGGTTTTAATGTATTGGAATAGCTAGAAGTAAATAGCTGAAACTACCAAACTCCAACCCAGCAGTCTGGACTCCTGAAGACAATTATAGAATAATGTAGATTACAAGGGGTGACAGTGTGATTGTGAAGACCTTGTGGATCACACCCCCTTTATCTAGTGTATGGATGAGTAGAAAAATGGGGATAAAACTAAAGGACAAATGGGGTGGGATGGGGGGGATGATTTGGTGTTCTTTTTTCACTTTTATTTTTTTTTCTTGTTCTGGTTCTTTCTGATGTAAGGAAAATGTTCAGAGATAGATTGTGGTGATGAACGCATAGCTATGTTATCATACTGTGGACAGTGGATTGTATACCATGGATGATTGTATGGTGTGTGAATGTATTTCAATAAAACTGAATTTAATAAAAAAAAGAAAAGATCCCACCCATAATAAGTCTGCACACACAGGACTGGATTAAAAGAACATGGCTTTTGCAGGGGATGTAATAGATTCAAACAAACACACCATGCTTTTATGAAAATCTCATCCAGAAGTGACCTCTCCCTCCTCTGATGTTCCCCTGATAGGTACACCATACTTCTTCTGTGACACTGGTTTAAGGGGGAATTACACTATATAGAGGTCACAGATTCTGTATGATAGAAAAGCCACATTATATTTGTCCCAAACCTTGAGAAAGGGGGCAGAGGTGGGTTGGTGCTGACAAAGGCCTAAAGTCCATGCGTAGGAGAGATGAATAATCCAAGGCATGGCAAGGAAGAGGGGACAAGCATAGGACCATGATGATAAACACTGAAGGCCTACCAGGTAAAGATTCTCTTCTTTAATGACAGAAGCAATTTATTTAGTCAATGAGTATTTATGGAAACCTACCATTATCTAGACCTGCAGTAAGCAGACAAACAAACATGGTTCCTGGTGCTCACAGGGATTATATTTTGACCAGGTGGCTCTGAAGACTATCTTCAGATTCGATGATTCACTAGAAGAACTCAGAAAAACTCAGAAATGCTGTATACTCAGTTATGATTTATTACAGTGAAATGATGAGGATTAATATCAGCACAGGAAAAGACTCCTAGGGCAGAGTCCAAGATAAACTGTGAGCTTCCAATTGTCCTCTCCCAGTGGAGTTACAGGGAAAGTGCTGAAAATTATCCCATAACAAGTTTTTATTGGGGATCAGTCATGAAAGCATGAAGTTCTTGGCTACTTATTCTCCAGTCCCCCCATTCCCCACCCAGATGTCCAAGTGATACAACATGGACTGGTGTCAAAGGTGAAGAGAAACAGGCAGTCATCATACCTCACTTGTTAAGATAAGTTATCTGGTGTGACCCAAGGCCCCAATTATACCAAGACACTTTTATAAGGCAGGATAGTCCAATGACTTGGAGGTTATCTTCCAGATGTTGGTCAAAGGCTATTCCTGAAGACCTCTGATATGTGTAGGGTTTGGATAGCACAGATCCTGATGAGATAACCTTTTACTGCTCAGGTGAGATTGCACTTCCATATTCACAAAACAAGAAAATTGGATAAAGTCAGTGGTTCTTAAGGTTTTTTTATATAGGTGCAAGTAGGATCAGAATCCCCTGTGGAATCTACATCACAAGCTTTATAGTGAAATCTGAGCATCTGTAATTTTTAAGAACTCTCTCCCCTAAGTTTTCTTTGGTCTAGGACTACTAAACACAGGTATTTACATGTATTACAGGTATTTAATCTGGGGTCAGATTACCTCATTTTGAAACTTAACTCTGCTACATACTAGCTGTTTGACTTTAGGAAAGTCATTTATACTCTCTAAGCCTCAGTTTTCTCATCTGTAAAATGAGGATAATAATAGTACTTACCATTTTAAGAATTAAAGGAGTAATAAATATTTAGAACAGTGCCTGGTCTATAGATGTATATTGTTATTATCTCAAAGAAGACTTCCTACTCTAACTTTCTAGTATTCTGGAAATCAGAAATAAAGAAGAAATGGACTCCGGAGTTTCCTTCACCCCATAGCATCAATGATCCCACAATGTTTCCCTTTTTGCTTTTTGCTGACAATTATGTTTAGAGTTGGATAACAGGAGGTGATGGTCAGCATCCTTATAGTTAAGCACTTGCTTTGCAACCATGATCATGATTGGCACTTGAGGAGGCTGCTCATCTTTTGCCATTGAGGGCCCACTATAATTTAACATGTGGTAATAAACTCTTACAGCATCATTGGTGGCATTAACTGAAAGCCAATTAGATCTGCTTCAAAGAAATAAACTCTTTGAACAAATGCAGTCCAATATTTTATAACTTAATGGGACTTCATTACAAGTTAAACTATTGGCAACTCATAGAGATAACTTAGCATTAACTAATGAATACTAGGGATGACGTGTTGCCTGATGCACTTTGGATGGATTGGCCCACACGTAGGAAAGAGTCTCAATTTCAAACAGCTCCCCCCAGGACACTTTGGCCTATCTTAGAGAAGCAATTTCTAAACTTCTTTATTGAACACCATATCAGTTAAAAGTTTATTCATAAATAATATGAGCCCTACTATTTGATAGCATAAAATACTTTCAAAATGAAGTTTTAGAGGATAACATAAAGAATATTAAAATAGAGATTATAAAATAATCTAAAATAAGACAATTTTACGTTATTTATTATTGGTATAAAATTTGATAGAATAATTATTAATTTTTTAAACTCTTGTTTTAACGTTTTGTGGTAAATCCATTTGAAGGTTTGGTTCTAAGTTCTAGGTAATGTTTCTGTCTAACCCAATACTCGGTTTTAATAGCAGAAAAAGATCTTAATGACTCTCTCTTTCTTTCTTTCTTCCTTCCTTCCTTCACCTCTCTCTCTCTCTCTCTCTCTCTCTGTCTCATCTGATTTTATTTTATTTGGAGTTATCTGCACAGAGGCAGGCAGGAACTACCTTAATGAAAGTTTTTAGAATAAGAATGTGCTTATTGATTTCTTTCAAGAAACAGAGTCTTTGATGATGAATATAGAAAAAGTCCCTTTACATATATCCCAGATGTCAAACACCCCGCAGCCACACATCACATTGTCTCTCTTACTTCTAATCCCCAGTGAACACACACCCAGGTGCTTCCTAAAGACCAACTTTAACTGTATCGCTTTCCTCCACTTTATGGCAGACAAATCTGGGCAACACAATAGAGGTCTAAGAGTCATTGCATTCTGCAGTAAAAAAGATATTAAAACTGTCGGTGGCCATAACACTTAAGAAAAGACAGTATGTTCTTACATAAACTAATTCATTGTGCCAACCCTGAGAAATGGATAGGACTACCTGGCTGAAAACAATTTAAATGTTCTAGATCAGTGATTATCCAAGTTTATTCCTGGGACAAGCAGCATCAGTATCACCTGGAAACAGGTACAATGGAGAGAAAAATCAGAATTTTGAGACACAGTTGAAATTTGACACCACACTTAAATCCAACTTGATATGCTAAATTCTAAGTTCCATTATTTTCTCTCAACAAATTAATCTTTTAGCTCCTCTGCTCTCTCTTGGCTGATTGAAACAAGTAAACACAATTAGTTGCCAGGTTCATTCTGAGGTCTTTGGATAAGAGAACTGTATAATTAGAAAAAAAAAAAAGCACACATACTCCTTACATCTCAGCTCTAGATGGCTTTAGGGAAGGAACAACATCTATTGTCAACAAGTGGAAAAAAAGTAGAAATGAAGGTAAAGCCATGTATAGAAACCAGCCATCAGAGTATTCATCATGCTAACTGATGTTTTTAAGAGTGGACACTTGATCCAGAAAAGAATGAGAAAGACCTATGGCAAAGGATGTCTAAACATACCTAGAACATTTATTTGGATTTTTTAAGCAGACTACCTGCTGTTTCATAAGTAATTATTTGTGCTTCAGCAATGAAAGGCAGTTACACTGTCAGCAGGGGAGGTCTCAATTATACCCCCATCTTGGGACTGAATGTGAAGTTCTCCATGGATGCCAAAAAAAAAAAAAAAAAATTACAAATGTTCCAAACCAGATGTTCACTTTGAAATCTAACGGAGATCTCCCAATGATCCTTCGTTCACTAATGAAGCTGTAGAAGGCTAGCATGTGGTTTTACAAGCAGGAGGCCCTGAAGGAAGTACCCAAGTCTCAGCAACATTTCCACAATTAGGGCAATGTTGGAGCCATGATGGGGAGGCTGATTGGAGAGACTTACCTGTGATTTCCTTGGATTTTATCACCTTGTCCATCCAGGAGTTTCTACACTGGCCCACTAGATGAGAAATCAGCCCTAAAATCACACATGATTTCTTTAGAGTTTTCCACACCCTAAGGAGAAATACAATGATCCAGTTTCTAAAGAATAAGGAGTATGCTTTGCTTTCAAGAAGCAATCTTTGAAAATGAATACTGAAAAACTCCCCTTGCCAGTTCTGATTCCTCACATACAAAGTGACACCTCATATTGCTGGCGGGGGGTGGGGTGGGGGGAGACACTTTAAATTAATGTTCTCAGAACAGGTTTCTCATTAAGATTTCAAAAAGAGGTTTTCTCCGGCTAAACACCAATTGATTTTAAAAAGCATGTTAGCTGAGGAGCAACAACCAGGTAATTTATCTAGATCTGGTATTTGATGCTTAATCTATGGTATTTTTCAATCAATTATGATTGAAAATAACAAACAGAAAATTGTATGTGGATTAGGAAATGATGCAAATTTTAGGTCTGACATAGGAGCTAACTGCAGCTTTTTGGGAGTATATTTGGAAACTTTATCACCAACAAAACTTTGGGTCAGATGAGATCTTTTCTTTACCCAAAGCCTCCATAATGGTAGAGGAATTGCTCTTTTTTGCTTGGGGGCTGTTTGTTTAATTTTATTTTGTTCAAGCTTTTTTTTCTTTTTTGTGTTTATCAAAGATGTTGAGGAGAAAAACAGGAAGGCACAGTAATTAAATACTAAACCCTATAATAACATGAATAAGGTTCACTTATACAAACACCAAGATTTGGAGGAGTGGACTCACAATGATTCTCAGATCAGTGTTCTGTTGGTCAGACTTGACCTGATGGAAAAAAAAAAATAATAATTTTCTCAAGGCTAAGCATCAGAAGGAAGAACTTGGAAGTGCATGTAGGGCAGATTGGAGTTGAGAAAAATAGGGGTGGTAGACCGGTTAGGAAGCTGTAACAGTCCAAGTGAGGCAAAAATGAAGGCAGGGCTAAAACAACTGGCAGTGAGCTTTGAGGAGAAGAACATGGAGCCAAGGGGCACTGACCCCACGGGCAGGAGTTCCCAATCATTTCCAAAACAAGGTACTCTTTGTAATGGTAAAACCTGTGTTCATCCCACATGATACTATTGCCCTTTTAGCATTTAATAAAGGACATATATAAAGTCAATGACCACATTTATCCACATCACTGTTATGTGCAATGTATGGTGGAATATTTAGAACATAGTAAACACTTAATAATAAGTTTAATGAAAAATAATATAAATTTAATGAATAAACTATATTCATAGTAACAATATTTACACATACTTGAAAATGAGAACATAAACATACATGTGAAATATATCATTTGGCTTTAAGATAATGATTTCTGTGCATATGGATTCAATTACCCCTTGAAATAACCCCACAGCTTTTCCTGTGCCCCCCAACCTTACCCCCAGGACAAACATTTATAGCCCATACATTGGTAACTACCATCTTAAGGGAGTAATTTACAGAATAGAGTCATACTTAGGAGTTTTAGGTCTAGAATTCCACACACTTTTGTCATTGCCTCTTAAAAGCTCTAATTAGTCAAGCAACTTGCTTAACATATTCTAGGACTTGATTTCTTCATCTATAAAATGGTGGTAACCATTGTACAAATTATTGCTTTGAGAACTACATGACAATGCATGTAAAGTGCTTAGCAAAGTGACGGGCACATGGAAAGAGCTCTTTAATATTAGCTGCTACTAAGGTTATTATTATTGTTTTCTCCTTTGTAGAACAAGCCGTTTTCAAGAGATCTGGCAAGAGACAAATCTGAATGGCCTTGTAGAATCATTTCCTCCCTGCTTTTGGTAGGTTCACAGGAGTGTCCAAGGCATATCCAGTTTAGTGCAACAGAAGGCTTGGACTCCCAAATATCAGACTAATCTCTAATCAGAGAGCCTGCATTATTACACAGTTGCAGTAGTGTGCTGGTAAACCAGGTCTCAAAAAAAATTTTCCCAATTTAGTGTGTTTGCTAATTTCTGTGATGTAAGTACCCTCCTCGTGGCCAAGATTAAGCTCCTAATGTGCAGTCACTTAAACAGAGCTGGGAGTACAGTTGACTTTTGTGAGCCATTATGAGCCTACTCCAGCACACTACTGAAAGAGTCACATAGATATTCTGTCCCCCTGATCCTATAAATATGCAGATTATGCTACTGGAACCTCTCTTTTAAAATACTGGCCATGATGCCTGCAGAGCAACTATGCCTGGCCTAAGCTTCAGGATCTGAGAGTTTGGAAGATTGTGTGAACTCTACTACCTCTCTTTTAAGATTTCCCCCAACAAATTCTGTGCTATATCTGCACAGCTGAGTGACCATAACTTCTTTGCATGACCAAATTAATGCCTGACACAAAGAACATTGAAGTTCCAAGCCATTTATTTTGGGGTGGTAGAAATGAATCTCCTCAGTCAGAACAAATAGATGAATAACTACCTTTCCCAAGAATAAGTCTGGCTCACCTCATAAAGCATTTCTAGTGGAAAATCTGGTTTTCAGCCATAAATCACCCTGGTATCTTGGTTTCCCGTATTGAAAATAACCTCAACAAGACCCCTAAGGACACTTGCAACTCTGATATTCTTGAATGTTGAACAAAAGCATTGCCCAGACCCATTAAACCATTTCACCAAAGAGCAATTTTATTTTAAACATGGAAAAAGTACACAAAGAACTGTAAAGGCTGAGGCATACAATGAGGCTTTGTTGTTCTTATCACTGGTTAAATGCATTTGGGAAAAATTGCCTCTTGAGAAGAATTATTAGCTTTTTGTCCAAAATTGAAATGCAGAGTAGTAAAAATCTGTCAAATGCAGAATTTTATTGTGCATAAATCCATACCTTAGCCAACATTCATTAAGTGAATCTCTTAGTGTTAAAAAGTATGTTCTGCCATGGTATACACAATTTCTAAGTTCATTTAACCCAAAGTTTCCTTTAGCTGCAAGTGCTTGCCTTTGACCATGGGGCTTATTTGAATAGGCTTAGGGACATGTTTCTCTCCTGATTTAAGTCTAAATTTATTACCAATTCCTTTCTTATTAAGTCAAATTCTCTCCCATCTCCCTTTGGAGTCTCTATGTCTCTACGTCCATTTCTTTCTATTGTGTTGTCAGATGCCCCTAAGGGGAAAGGAGGAGGCTGGAGAACAGCGATGAAGGGCATAGAGGTCTGGGATCTAGACAGAACACAGGTAATCAGAGTATCTAGAAAAGATGGTTCAGAATGAGACAATTTAATTTCCTGGCTAGCTCTCACACTCTAAACCTCTCGAGCTCAAGCAGATGTAATGGACATAGAAAGGATTTTGTACAACTCAATTCCCTAGATTATATTAAGGAAAAAAAGAATAGCTAAACTAGATTGGATGCTTACTAAGGCTTGGGTATTATTTTTTGAAGCACTATTTCATTCAATCCTCATTACAACCCATACAAAATAATATTCCCATTTTACTGATGAGGATGCTGAGGCTAGGAAAGGGTTGCATATTTGTCTAAATTTTTGCAGCATACAAAACGTTTGTTTTCTTAACCACGCCACACACAACCTCCTTTCAGTACCCCAAAGTTAAAAAATTTAGATTAGCTTTGGCAAGGCAAATACTGTTTTCCACAGTTTTAACAGAATTTTATTGTTATTTTAATCATTATCTGTGATTGACCATAAATAAGCAAAAATGAAGTTCATTTTTAAGTTTCCTCAGCACCCTTCTCTGTCAAGCAATTAAAAGTTTGTATGCTAAGTAAGCTTCAACCATTTTAAGGGTAATATGTAGAAAAATGAAAGAAAAAAAGACTTAGAACCATATTGTAGTGCACATATTTGTCCTAATTTATTTGTACCCTTAGGTTATGCTTTTGTAGATTGAGCACATTGCTTTATGTTCAATCTGAACAATAGGCTAAACTACTGAGTATCACACTTTCTGGGTGGTTCAATGATTATAATACTGCTCCTTTATTTCTAATGACAATAGTGAATGCTCGCTGGATGCATTTGTATACATCATCTAGCTTTTCTATCACCAGAATCTTGTGGGATCTATGTTATTACTGTACCCATTTTCAGACTAAAACAGAAATTCACACTGTTACACACAACAAACAAATGACCAAGCTAGGATTGGAATCTGGATCCCCTGATTCCAAAACATATTCTTTTCCTACTTCACCATGCATACATCTAGATCAAAATATTCAAACATGTGGAAACTTGCAATAATGACTTTTGTGTCCATTTGCTATTTTTGTCTTTGCCTTCTTTAAAGCTTCCATTTAACTTTTCCTTCTCTATAAAAATAGTAAAGCTAAAACACAATAAAATTCAGCAGATTCTTCCTCCCCCAGCCCCTAAGACTAAATTGGAACATTTTCTTTCTGGAGGGAGGTCATAAAAAGCAAGAACAGAGCCTTCCAGATTGGAACACAGTGAGCCTAGGGTTGCATCCTATTATAGTCCAATACCTTGGAATAGAATGTCTTCCACAGTCAAGCTGCTCCTCTTTGAGTAACTGGCTGAACTATTTGTAAGTCATCAAGAGAAAAATCAGCTCCTATTCCTAATAAACTTGGGCAAAAGGATGGTTGGTGGACATATAACTTGGCTGAAGACTTATGTTTCAATAGTTATTTGATAGGTGTTCACAATATGTTCTATTCTTTCATGTTTTCATCTGCAGATAATAATATACACAATATTTATTTGAGTACTTTCTTTATGCTATCACTGAATGCAGGAATTACAGGATTAACTCAACTGTTCCTTTTTAGAAAAAAAATGAGGTAAATACTATAGATATTATTATTATCCCCATTTTTCCCTCAGGGAAACTGAAACACATCTAAATAGCCCAATAGTTCTTGGGTTAGGAGTAGAAACCCTAAGAAACTCAATTCATTCTGTTATATTCAATTTCTACATCTGAAACATGAAATTAATAACATAAAGCCAGTATTACCCTAGGTGTTATCAGATGTACAAAAGAAATATATGATATCGCCAGTAACAAGAAGCTTAAAGGGGGAACTTCCAGGGAAGATGACAGAGTAGGGAGATCCAGGAATCACTCCTCCCCCAAAACAGCTAGTAAATAGGCAGGAACTGTCTGGAATGACTATTCAGGAGATCCATAGGCCAGAAAAGTACTGTACAGCATCCAGGGAAGAGAGGGAGGAAGAGGCTGAGAAACTGTGATAAAGAACTGTAAGTAGCTCACCCTACAGCAGATACTGGCACTCATCCCCTCTTGAGGCAGGCTGCTGTAGACAGAAAAGAACATAAACATCCTCTTCCCCAAGAACAAGGGGTGGGGGGCGGTGAGGGATATGGCCAAGCACTGATCACAACTTTTGATTAGCAAATTCAGATCACTGGGTTCCAGCACTGAGCTCCTGTTTCAATGTGCCCCAGACAAAAATGGCCAAAGCCATTTTTCAACCACACGCTTGACAGAAGTGGAGGCAGTGGAGGGTTAAAGGCACAGTGCCTCTTTAGGGGTATTAGGAACAGTTTGCTTAAGGGTGCCATCTGCTGGGCAAGCAAGGAAAGCACAGCTTCAGGGAGTCATCAAAAAGCTTTTGATATCTTTCCTGAAACTCTTCCCAGGACTTATCAGACCTGGTCTGCATCCCCTTCGTGGGTCTTTGACCTGCTTTGGCTTGGTAAACAATGACTTGGGAAATTCCTCTCCAAGGTGACCCTCCTTCAAGAATTTGCCCTTAGGCAAAAGCAGCTAGATGCAATGAAAGGATTGTTAAAAAAAAAACAAAACAAAATACTATAGAGGAAAAACAAAAACAAATAGAACAGATCAAGATTCCTGGAGATGGAAAAAAGAAAGGAAGCTTTCTCCTGGGGATGAAACAATTGCACAATAGTACAATCTTAAAATTTGTGCCACATTCCACAGCAAGAATCAGATGAAGAAGAGGTGAAAAAATCTGATCACTTAAACATTGGCAATTCTAAAAATCTGGAAAAAGTTGAACCAAGTGTCAAAGAAGAGCCTTAACACAAAGGGTTTTATCAACAATAAAACCCCAGGAAAGAGAGAGAGAATCTGACATCAAGAGTAAACTCATGAAAATAATTAGATGCCTAGACATCAACAAAAAATGGCAAGTCTTACTAACAACAGGAAGATATAGCCCAGTCAAAGGAACAGATTAAAACTTCAGTGGAGACACAGAATCAAAGAAGTCCAAATGAATCTCCTAAACCAATTCAAGGAGATGAAGGGAAATATAGCTAAAGAGATAAAGGATATTAAGAATACATTGGGGAATCAGTGTCGGAGGGGCAAGATGGCGGCATAGAGAAGAGTGGAAGCTAAGTAGTCCCCCTGGAACAACTACAAAAAACCAGAAACAACTAGTAAATAATCCAGAATAACTGCAGGGGGACAAACGAGACCATCCACTCATCATACACCAACCTGAATTGGGAGGAATCCCTGAGAACACAGCATAAAATCTGTAAGTAAAACCTGCGGAACCAAGTTGTGGGACCCCCTCCCCCATCCCGAGCTGCAAAGCCTCGTGGTGCCAGAGAGAAGCTCTCTCCCAGCAAGCGAATATAGCTAAGCTGAGCTCCAACTAGGGTTTTAAGTAGCAAGTGTGAACTGCTCACTACAGGTACGCATCCCCAAAAAACAGACAGAGGCTTTGGGTGACGACTGACCTGGGAGAGCCGGAGGGTTGCCTTGGAATGGGTCTGAAGGGGACTATCTGTTTCTTTTTTGGCTCAGTGGAGAAAGCCCCAGTCATTTTCAGTTTCCAGGGCTGTGACTCTGGGAAGGGTGGAGACAGCACAAGCAGAAAGAGAGACCATTGAAATGCTAATGACCTCCACCTGGGGGCTCTGTCTTCTCTAGGAGGAAAGGGGTGGGGCCCTTTCCATCCAGAACCAGACCCCAGAGCCTGGGGGAACATGGCCATACCTCCTCACACCAGTCAAGAATTATAGGCTAACAGGCATCACCTGCTGGGCAGAAAAGCACAGTGACCGGAGGCATCAAAGGATGGAGCAATTTTCTAAGACACACCCGCAGGGAAACCAGATACTGAATATTTCTTCCCTCTGGGACCTGAGCCTGTTCTGGTCTCGGAAAACCTGATTTGGATAACCAAGGAAACCATGCCTAGACAACAGAAAATTACAACCTACACTAAGAAAAACAAAGTTATGGCCCAGTCAAAGGAACAAACATACCCTTCAACTGAGATACACGAATTTAAACAACTAATGCTAAATCAAATCAAAAAGTTTAGAGAAGATATTGCAAAAGAGATAGAGGCTGTAAAGGAAGCACTGGACATGTATACGGCAGAAATCAAAAGTTCAAAAAAACAACTAGTAGAATCTATGGAAATGGAAGGCACAACACAAGAGATGAAAGACACAATGGAAACATACAACAGCAGATCTCAAGAGGCAGAAGAAAACACTCAGGAACTGGAGAACAAAACACCTGAAAGCCTACACGCAAAGGAGCAGATGGAGAAAAGAATGAAAAAATATGAGCAACATCTCTGGGAACTCAAGGATGAAACAAAGTACAATAATGTACATATCATTGGTGTCCCAGAAGGAGAAGAGAAGGGAAAGGGGGCAGAAGCAATAATAGAGGAAATAATTAATGAAAATTTCCCATCTCTTATGAAAGACATAAAATTACAGATTCAAGAAAGCGCAGCGTACTCCAAACAGAAGAGATATGAAGAGGCCTACGCCAAGACACTTAATAATCAGATTATCAAATGTCAAAGACAAAGAGAGAATCCTGAAAGCAGCAAGAGAAAAGAGATCCATTACATACAAAGGAAGCTTCATAAGACTATGTGCGGATCTCTCAGCAGAAACCATGGAGGCAAGAAGGAAGTGGTGTGATATATTTAAGATACTGAAAGAGAAAAACCACTAACCAAGAATCCTGTATCCAGCAAAGCTGTCCTTCGAATATGAGGGAGAGTTCAAAATATTCTCTGACAAACAGACAATGAGAGACTTTGTGAACAAGACACCTGACCTAAAGGAAATACTAAAGGGAGCACTACAGGGTGATAGAAGACAGGAGTGCGTGGTTTGGAACACAATTTGGGGAGATGGTAGCACAACAATGTAAGTACACTGAACAAAGGTAACTATGAATACAGTTGAGAGAGGAAGGTGGGAAGCATGTGAGACACCACAAGATAGGAGGAACGATAAAGACTGGGACTGTGTAACTTGGTGAAATCTAGAGTGTTCAACAATTGTGATAAAATGTACAAATATGTTCTTTTACGAGGGAGAACAAGCAAATGTCAACCTTGCAAGGTGTTAAAAATGGGGAGGCATTGGGGGAGGGATGCAATCAGCATAAACTAGAGACTGTAACTAATAGAATCATTGTATTATGCTTCCTTTAATGTAACAAAGGTGATATACCAAGGTGAATGCAGATAAGAGCGGGGGATAGGGGAGGCATGTGAGACACTTGACATTGGTGGTGTTGTCTGATTCTTTATTCTACTTTGATTTAAGATTATTTTTCCTTTTGCTGCTTCCTAGCTGTCTTTTTTTTTTCCTCTTTCTTTTGCCTCTCTACCTTCTTTGACTCTCCCTCCTGCCTGGTGGAAGAAATGTAGATGCTCTTATATAGATAGTGGTGAAGGTGGTGAACACATAAATGTATGACCATGCAAAAAACCATCGATTATTTACTTGGGATGGAATGTATGGTGAGTGAACAAAACCATATTAAAAAAAAACATGGGTTGATGACAAAACATTGAGGGCAATATACTGAGTGAAATAAGCCAGACACATTAGGACAATTATTGCAGGGTCTCACTGATAGGAACTAATTATAATATGTAAACTCATAGACATGAAATATAAAGTACCAAGATATAGGACGAGGCTTAAGAATGGGGAGTGGTTGCTTAGTACGAGCAGAATGTTCAATTAGGATGAACTTAAATGTTTGGAAATGAACAGGGGTGTTGGTAGCAAGATGTGAGAATAACTAACAGCGCTGAATGATATGTGAATGAGGTGGAAAGGGGAAGCTCAGAGTCATATATGTTACCAGAAGGAAAGTTGGAGGTCAAAAGATGGGGAATGTATAAAACTGAATCCTATGGTGGGCAATGTCCATGATCAACTGTACAAATACTAGAAATCACTTCCATGAACCAGAACAAATGTATGACAATACAATTAGAAGTTAATAATAGAGGGGCATATAGGGAAGAACTATATACCTATTACAAACTATATACTACAGTTAGTAGTATTTCAACAATTTTTCATAAACAGTAACAAATGTACTATATCAATACTACGAGTCAACAATTGAGGGGGGTTGGTTAGGGATAGGGGAGGATTAGAGCTTCCTTTTCTTTTCTTTTTTTTTTTTTTATCTTTCACTTTATTTCTTGTCTGGAGTAATGAAAAGTTTCTAAAAATTGAACAAAAATTAAGTGTGATGGACGCACAGCTGTATGAGGGTACCCAGGGGCAAGTGATTGTACACTTTGGATCTTTGGATAATTGTATGGTATCTGAACAATCTCAATAAAAATGAAAAAAAAAAAAACAAAACACTTAGCACAGTGGCTTCAACACAGTAAAAAAAAAAAAAAATCAATCAGTGTCAGACAAGGGCGTCCAGTGTTCTTTTTACTTTAGTGGCTCTTTTTCACTTTAATTATTATTCTGGTTATTTTTGTGTGTGTGGCAATGAGGGTGTCGGGGATTGATTTTGGTAATGAATGTACAACTATGTAATGGTACTGTGAACAATCAAATGTACGATTTGTTTTGTATGACTGCGTGGTATGTGAATATATCTCAATAAAATGAATTAAAAAAAGGGACACAGATGGTACACAAGAAAAAAAAAGGAAATATAGAATGTAAGCTTTGTATCAATGTTGAATTTCTTGAACTTCTTAGCTGCGCTTAATGGGATTGCATAAAAGAATGTTCTTGTCCATGGGAAAGGTATATGTGAATTATATTGTTTGTTCAAAGATATGTGCAGCTTGCTCTCGTATGTTCAGAGGATAGAGCAATAGATGATGGATAGGTAGGTAGGGAGGGAGGGAGAAAGGGAGGGAAAGAAAGAAATGGTGGTGTGACCGGATGTTAAAGTTGGTGGATTGGGGTATTGGGGGAGGGGGATCAGGGTATGCCGGAGTTCTGTGTATGGGGTTTGCATTGTTTTTGCAACTGTTGCTGTAAGTTTGAATTTATTTCAAAATAAAATTTAAAAAAAATAATAGAGAGGCAAAAAAAAAAAAAAAAGAATACATTGGGTGAGTATAAAGAAGAATTTGAGTATAAAGAGAAACATAATAGAAAGTATGGAAATGAAAGAAGCAACAGAAGGGATTAAAAAAAAAAACACTAGAGGCATAAAACAGCAGATGTGAATAGGCAGAAGAAAACATCAGTGACCTAGAAGACAGGACAATCAAAACCTTACAGACAGAAGAACAGATAGAGAAAAGAACGGGAAAAATTCTGCAGAGTCTTAGAGATTTGAATGACAGCATGACATGCACAAATTTACATTTCATGGGTGTCCCAGAAGGAGAAGAGAAAGGAAAAGAAGCAGAAAGAATATCTGAGGAAATAACGGCTTAAATTTTCCCAACTCTTATGAAAGCCATAAATATACATGTCCAAGAAATACAATGAACAGAATAAACAAAATAAATCCTAATAGACTTATTAAGAGACACATACTAATCAGAATTTCAAATGCCATATATAAGAAGAGAATCCTGAAAGCAGCAAGAGAAAAGCAATTCATTACATACAAGGGATCTTCAATAAGACTAAGTGACAATTTCTCATCAGAGACTATGAAGGAAAGAAGGCAGTGGTATGATATATTCAAGGTACTGAAAGAGAAAAATTGCCACTCAAGAATTTTTTATCCCCCAAAAGTGTCCTTCAAAAATGAGGGAAAAAATGTAATTTGGGCAGAGAATAAAAATATATTTGCAGGACCCCCCCCTGAGGAACTGGGGAAAAATGTAGAAATGTTGGACTGCCCCACCTAGGTTATTACTGGTATTCTCACAAGCATTGAGGACTACCAACTCGGTAGGCAGAGCCTTCGATCTAGGGGCTTTCCCTTATGAAGCTTGTTTCTGCAAATGAGAGGCTAAGCCTACTTATAATTTTGCCTAAGAGTCCCCTGCAGAGAACTTCTTTGTTGCTCAGATGTAGCCTCTCTCTTTCTAAGCCCACTTGGCATGTAAACTCATTGCCCTCCCTCCTACATGGGACATGACCCTCAGGGGTGTAAATCCCCCTGGAAACACAGGATATGACTCCTGGGGATGAGCCTGAACTTGGCATCATAGGACTGAGAAAATATTCTTGAACAAAATGGGGGAGAGAAATGAAACAAAATAAATTTTCAGTGGCTAAGAGATTTCAAATGGAGTTGAGACATCACTCTGGAGAGTATTCTTATGTCCTATATACATATCCCTTTTTAGTTTTTAGTGTATTGAAATAGCTAGAAGGACATACCTGAAACTGTTGAACTGCAACCCATTAGCCTTTATTCTTGACGATGATTGTATAACCATGTAGCTTACATGGTGTGACTATGTGATGGTGAAATCCTTGTGGCTCACACCTTTTCTATACAGTGTATGGGCAAATGAGTAGAAAAATGGTAACAAAAATTAAATGATTAATAGGGGAGATGGGGGATGGGATGTTTTAAGTGTTCTTCTTTACTTGTGTTTTTATTCTTATTTTTATTTCATTATTTTTTGGAGTAATTAAAATTTTCAAAAATTGATTTTGGTGATGAATGCCCAACTATATGATTGTATTGTAAACAACTGATTGTACATTGTAGATGACTGTAGAGCATGTGAATATATCTCAGTATACTCAATTTGAAAAAAAGAGGGAGTTTAAAACTCATAGATAAACAGAAATTGAAAGAGTTTATGAACAAGAGATCTGTCCTGCAGAAAGGAAACAGCAGGAGAGAAAGGCTTGTAGTAGAGTACAGAAATGAAGATTATCAGTAAGAGTAACTAAAAGGGTGTAAAGAGACAAAAATTAAATATGACATACAAAATCCAAAGGATAAAGTGGATGAGGGAAGTACTGCCTTTACAGCAATAACATTCAATGTTAATGGATTAAACTAACCAATCAAAAGACACAGATTGACAGAATGGATAAAAAAGTCAGATTCATCTATATGCTGTCTAAAAGAGACTCACTTTAGACCCAAAGATGCAAATAGGTTGAAAGTGAAAGGTTGGAAAGAGATATTCAGCGCAAACAGTAACCAAAAAAAGAGCTGAAGTAGCTAAACTAATATTGGACAAAACAAATTTTAAATGCAAAAATGTTTTAAGAAACAAAGAAGGACACTGTATATTAATAAAAGGGACAATCCACCAAAAATAAATAACAATCATAAATATGTAGCTAACCATGGTGTCCCAAAATACACAAGCCAAAACTGGCAAAACCGAAGAGAGAAATAAATGTCTCTATAATATAATTGGACACTTCAATACACCACTCTCATCAATAGCTAGAACATCTAAACAGAAGATAGATATGGAAACAGAGAACTTGAATAATATGATAAATTAACTATACCTAAAACACATGTATGGAATATTGCACTCAAAAACAGCAGGAATATGCATTCTATTCAAGTGCTCATGGATCATGACCCAGGAGAAACACATATTGGGTCACAAAACAAGTCTCAATAAATTTTAAAATATTGAAATTATATAAAACACTTTCTCTGACCACAAAGAAATAAAGCTGGAAATCAATAAAGGTGAGGAATTGGAATATTCACAAATACATGAAAGTTAAACAACACACCCTTACACAATCAATGGGTTAAAGAAGAAATTGAAGACAAACCAGTAAATATCTCAAGACTAATGAAAACTAGAACATAACATATCAAAACTTAAGTGATGAGGCAAAGGCAGTGCTGAGAGGGAAATTTATAGACATAAACACTTACATTTAGAAAGAAAAAAGAGCTAAAATAAAAGACCTAACTGCACACCTGGAGGAACATGGAAAAAAATAGGCAATTAATCCAAAGTAAGCATAAAGAAAGAAATAACAAAGATTAAAGCAGAAATAAATGAAATAGAAAATTTTTAAAAAACTAGAGAATTAAAACCAAAAGATGATTCTTTGACAAGATCAATAAAATTGACAAACCTGTAGTTATACTGACAAAGGAAAAAGAGAGAAGATGCAAATAGTCAGAAATGAGAGGGGGTACATTATTACAGACCCCACATAAATAAAAAAGATCATAAGAAGATACTATGAACAACTGTGTGCCAACAAATTAGACAACTTTGATGAAATAGACAAATTTCTAGAAACATATGAACAACCTACCACTGACTAGAGATTAAACAGAAGACCTAAATAAGCCAATTACAAGTACAGAGACTAAATTAGTACTCAAAACCTCCCAACAAAAAGTTCAGATCAGAAGACTTCATAGGTAAATTCTACCAATCTTTCCCAGAAGAATTATTACCAATCCTACTCAGACTCTTCCAAATATTGAAGAGGAGGGAAGACTACCAAATTCATTCTATGAGACCAACATGACCTTAATACCAAAGCCAGATAAAGATATTACAAGAAAATAAAATTATAGACCAAATTCTCTATTGTATAGAGATGCAAAAATCATCAGTGAAAAACTTGCAAATTGAATCAAACAGCACATTGAAAGCATTTTACAACATGATCAAATGGGTTTTATCCAGGTATGCAACGATGGTTCAATACAAGAAAATCAATTAAACTAATACACCACATTAATAAATTGAAGGGCAAAAACCACATGATCATCTCAATTCACACAGAAAAGGCATTTGACAAAATCCAGCTTCCTTTCTTAAAAAAAAAAAAAATTCAAAAGATAGCCATAGAAGGACACTTACTCAACATGATAAAGGGTCTATATGAAAAACCCACAGCTAACATCACACTCAATCGTAAAAGACTGAAAGCCTTCCCTCTAAGATCTGGAACAAGATAAGGATGCCAGCTGCCATCACTGTTTTTCAATATTGTACTGAAAGTTCTAGCTAGAGCAATTAGAAAAGAAAAAGAAATAAAAGACATTCAAATTGGAAAGGAATTTCACTATTTGCAGATGCTATGATTCTATACATAGAAAGTCCCCCAAAATCTACAACAAAGCTACTAGAGCTAATAAATGAGTTCAGCAAAGTGGCAGGATTCAAGATCAACAAGCTAAATCAGTAGTGTTTCTATATACCATTAATGAGCAATCTGAGGAGGAAATCAAGTGAAAGAAACTCATTTACAAAAGCACTGAAAGAATCAAATTTCTAGGAATAAATGTAACCAAGGATGTAAAGGACTTATACCCAACATACTATAAAACACTGCTAAAGGAAGTCAAAGAAGACCCAAATAAATGGAAGGGCATTCTTTCTCATGGAATGGAAGACTAAACATTGTTAAGATGTCAATTCTACCCAAAATGGTTGACAGATTCATTCAATGCAATTCTATTCGAATGTCCAACAGGCTTCTTTTCAGAAATGGAAAAGTCAATTGTCAAATTTTTTTTGAAGTGTAAGTTACCCCCCAAAAGCCAAAAACATCTTGAAAAAGAAGAATAAAGTTGGAGGACTCACACTTCCTGACATTACAAAGCTACAGTGGTCAAACATCATGGTACTGGCATAAAGATAGACATATTGGCCAATGGAATCAAATTGAGAGTTCAGAAATAGTCCCTCACATCCAGGGCCAATTGGTATTTGACAACGCTGCCAAGACCACTCCACTGAAACTGAATATTCTCTTCAACAAATGTTCCGGGTCATCTGGATATCCACATGTGAAAGAATGAAAGAGAACCCCTGTCACTAGAACAAAAGTTTGAAAGATGAAACATGGGGCGGTATAACACAGTGAACTCTTGTTGTGGACAATGGACTGTGGTTAATAGTACAAGAATAAGAATATTCTTTCATGAATTATGACAAATGTACTCCACTATTACAAGTTGTTAATTATAGGGTGGTATATGGGAAAAATACACCTAATGTAAACTATAGGTAAAAGTAATATTTTAATAATCTTTCATCATTTGTAACATAGGTACCACACTAATGCAAAGTGTCCACAATAGGAGGATGTATGGGAACGCTGTATTTTTTACATGACTTTTCTGTAAACCTATAATGTCTTTTATTAAAAAAATAACAATATTTTTTTTCAAAGAAGGAGCTTAAGGTCTGTATTTAGAGGGAAGTATTCCCCTGTGTGTGTTTGTGTGTGTGTATGTGTGTGTGTGTGTGTGTGTGTGTGTGTGTGTAGAGAGAAAGAGAGAGAAGAGAGAGAGGGAAAGTTTTATCATAGAAGAGGAAGTGAAGTTAAATGTGACTGGGAGTAAAAAATGTTTGAAAAAGACAAGAGGCACTAGGAGTGATCAGGAAGAGAGTGAGTTGGCTGTAGATAGAGGGGATGTGATCTTCACTATAAAGAATGCATAGTAACGCAGAAAATGTATATACAGGTGATAGAGCAGTCCAGTTGTGGGAAAGCAGAAGCTTTCCATTTCCTTTCTTCTCTTAGAATATGGTTTGCTTTACTTGGTAGTGCCTTTCCAATGATGCCACCCAGCACACATCTTCATTAACATGTGTACAGAATAATCCTGAGCCTCCCTCATGACTAGAGTCCAGAAAGCAAGATGAGGTAATCCAAGAGACTAAAATAAAATAAATTGCCAATTCCTAAAGTGATGTTTTCAGTGTGTGGCTGAGGTTGACGAAAAATCATTTTTATTCTATTACTGGACTTCCAGGATCAATTAATTCACTATTTTGCAGACACCCTAGACAAAAGATAGGAGGGAAACTGCAGTTAATTTAGCATCTATTCTTTTCAAAAATAACTTCTAAAACTCCGTAGCTAAGCTAAATAAACTAAAAATGAATTGAATTAAAAGAAAAGAAATGTGCTTCTAATAAAGCTTATGATTGTTGGTTAATTGGAAGCTGGATCCATACTAGAAAGCTAACAGAGAAGACGAAATTTACTGAGTAAAATCAGCCCTCCCAGCTCTGAGTTAGAAGTCATCAAGAGAAACCCTGTCCAAGGCCAGAGTTTCGGCTTTGGTTTAACATTAATTCACCAGGTATTTCACAGAATTGGTTTACTCATCAGAAAAATGGATACTGTGAATTTGGTTGTTCTGAGGATACAATGGGATCATAAACATGGTCATAATGATTAAAGCTCCAATGCATCATATGCAAAGAATGAAAGAACAGCTTGGAAAAATCAGGGTATAGACTGGAACGTGCTCTTACTCTGAAAAGTATTCTTTCAATTATCGTCCTATCATTTGGTTAATGATCTTCTGGTTTCTCCCTTTAATTTGACTTTGTCTGTACAAGAAAAATTAAATAGAGCCACAGAGACACTTGCTACCCAGAGAGAGCAACTAGGTTCCTGATTGATTGGCAATGCCTGCCTGGACCACTCTATTGTACATTTGGAAGCCACATCTGGGTGTGGCATCAATTAGTACTGTCTCAGTTGGGCTGAAAATTGAGATAATGAAGCCCTGAATGCCAGCTACATGTCACTTCTGCCCTATTTCCATTAATTAAGTCCTATTATATAGATGATCAAATATTAAAGATATCAGACTACTTAGGAGGGCATTCACTGTCTTTTGTTATTTAAATCTCTCTTCACTTTACTACAGAAACATTCAATACTCTCCTTTGTGTCTTGTTTTTTAAACCACCCAGATTTTCTGACTCTCCCATACCTGCACCATGTACCTTCCTGACTGTACTAGTGCTTGTGTTTTTCTTTCATTAATACTAACAACTACTACCATTTACTGAGTACTTGCTGTGTCCCAGGTACTTTTTCTAGGTGCTTTACATGCACCATCTCATTTAATTCTCACAGACGTAGTAAAAGAAAAATCTATGATTCCCATTTTACATATGAGAAAAGTGAAGCTTACAAATTATTATGTTATTTGTCCAAAGAAATACCACTAATATGTATCAGTCTAGAAATCCCCTCCCTGCCATGTCCAGTTATAAAATCCTATCTAACTGCTACTTCATCGATGTCCCCAGGCCCAAGAATCATTTCTCTGGTGACTACCACAGAAAGTTATCTGTTCTATTTCCATAACACCTATCACAGGTAACCTTGATATATGCAAATAGGTTGAAAAATATATACAAAGAATGAGACATGCTAGGCACTGGGTATAATATCTGCCTTTGAGAAACTCATAGTCAGGTGGAAGAGATAGACATGCCAAAATTGTGTAATAATATGTTATATTATGTACAATATTTCATACACACACACTCTGAAGTCAAAATCCTTGAGAGAAGGGGTTAGGTGGATGACATCTGAACTTAAGATTGAGAGAAAAGAAATGTGCAAGATTCCCAGGCTTCTTGCTTGAGCACTTGAGTCAATGATGGTACCACTCATGGAGATATAGGATATAGTAGGATAGGATAGGGCTGGGTAATAAGTTTTATTTGGGGACATGTTGAGTGTTTGGTGTTTGTGGTAAATTTGAATGTGATCTTCCCTTGATATTTGGATATGCAATGCTGAAGTTCAGGTGAAAGATCAGGAGACCTTCTAGAGTCAGCATTTGAGTTATTTGAAGCAGAGAACAGGTGGCTTCACCTATGACTTAACCCCATCCATCCCCAAAAGGGCTTTCCTGCTCCTCTGCCTGACTTGGGCATTACCAATACAGAGTGAAGATAATGAAGGACAGCAGAAGTGAACCCTATGGAAGATGAATATTTATGGGTCATGTAGAGTAAAGTGAGCCTAAAAGTGACAGAGAAAGTGGGACCAATATGGAATGAAGCACTGAATCATGAAAACAAAGGCAGAGAGCAATTCAAGAAGGAAGTGATCAACAATGGGCAAGATTGCAAAGTGGTCAAGACAGGTACCTTAAGGAACGGGCCCTGTCCACTGGAGTTAGCAACAAGGAGGCCACTGATGATTTTGGGGAGCAGTGCAGCAGAAGCTGGATGGCAGTAGTGGAGGAGCATCTGGGAGGTGAGAAGTTGGATAGTGAAAACAGACTTTTAAGACATTTAGCTGTGACACAGAAAAGAGAGGCATTGGTATGTAAGGTTGATGGGCTTGTTCGGTTGTATTTATTTTTAAGGCATTACATACTTGAATGTATTTAATTTTAATGAGAAGTAAACAGCAGTGAGGGAAAGGCTGAAGACAGAGTAAAAGAGAGCATATTGAATGAAACAGAAGTTTTAAGGGTGCTATTTTGTATGGGATCTAGAAAATAGATCAAGACATAAGCCAGTGGGGTACTCTGATGAAAATGTCCAACTGTTTCATTGGGCCTACAGTTTGGCAGAAAAAGTTTAAGCTGGTGAAATAGCTTGACAGTCATCTGTGCAAAGGTAGTAGCTTAAATTGTGGGTGTGGATTTATGCTTCTGGCTATGGTAGATTAGCTCACAGCAAATCAATCTTCCCAATGAGTAAAATTAGAGAAATGGGATAAAATTTAAGAAGAAGAAAAAAATGTTTCAAAGTATAACAGATCTACCAAGGCAGGCAAAACTTGAACAGGCAAGATACTGGAGAAATGGGAAACTCATTGTGCCAGTTTGAATGTATTATGTCTCCCCAAATGCCATTATCTTTGATGCAATCTTGTGTGGGCAGACATATTAGTGTTGATTAGATTGTAATTCTTTGATTCAGTGTTTCCATGGAGATGCGGCCCACCCAACTGTAGGTGATAACTCTGATTGGATGATTTCCATGAAGGTGTGGCCCTGCCCATTCAGCATGGGCTTGATTAGTTTACCAGAGCACTAAATAAGCTCAGATAGAAGGAGAAAGCTTGCTACAGCCAAGAACGACACTTTGAAGAATGCACAGGAACTGAGAGAGGAACTGCAGTTTACAGAGACATTTTGGAGACGGCCTTTGAAAGCAGACTGTTTCTCTGGAGAAGCTAAGAGAGGACAAATGCCCCAAGAGCAACTGAGAGTGACATTTTGGAGAGAAGCTGAAGTCTAGAGAGGAATGTCCTGGGAGAAAGCCATTATGAAATCAGAACTCCAGAGCAGACGCCAGCCAGCCATGTGCCTTCCCAGCTAACAGGTTTTCCGGATACTATTGGCCATCCTCCAGTGAAGGTACCTGATTGTTGATGCATTACCTTGGACACTTTATGGCCTAAGACTGTGTCTGTGTAACCAAATAAACCCCCTTTAAAAAAGTCAATCCATTTCTGGTGTTTTGCATTCCGGCAGCAACAGCAAACTAGAACACTCACTAAGGTGATCCCAACTTTCTATCCCATTTTCAGCCTTGAGGCATTTATCATTTCATAAACAGTCAAGATGCAGAGGATGAGAAACCAAGATGAATGCAGCTACTAAGGGGAGCTGAGAAGAGTTTTTATCACATACACAGGGCTGGGTAAATAAGTGTTAGAGTTCATTGCTACCAAAGAATTCAGAACACGAGGAGACAAAAGCTTAAAGAGAAATGAAGTGCATTAAAATGAGACTGATAGCATAACTGCGTTTCCTCTCAAGGCATCTCCTGATTTGTAGCTGCTAAGAGGCAGAAAATTTAAGCAGATCTATCAACAGCTTATATCTGGGAAGATAAAGAATTGGGTCTTAGGGCCTTATTAGCCATGCAGACTTTAGATGGGCTCCCTAGAGAATTACACTCAAGAAGTAAAGGTAAACTAGAAATACACCAGGCTTTAGAATGATTATAAACATCCTTAAATCAGCTCAGAACATGATTGGACTAAAGTGGCATGCTCCTGTTCTAATTACCTGCTAAGAAAATTTATTTTGGACAAAGACAACATTATCCAAAGCTCCTAAAATTTTTCATAGGCACTATCTGTCATTAAATTTAAAATTGATCAGCTAGATAATAGAACAGACATGGAGGCAATTAAGATATTTGAGATATCAGACATGAACTTTAAAATAACTGATTAATATGCCCATGAAAATAGATGATGAGAGGATTTCATAAGTGAACTATAATCTACCTAAAAAATCATATGAAAATTCTACAAAATAAACTTCAAAACCAATTAGAAGCTCGATGGACAGGTTTTATAGCACATTAGATATAGCAGAACAAAAGATTAGTGATGTGGAAGAGAGGTTGGTAAAAACAGAATATCCATATTGAAGAATGTAGCTAAAAAATGTGGAAAATAAAGAAAATAGCAAAAGAGATATATTTCACACAATGAAAAGGTCTAATGTGTATTTGAATTCCCAAAGCAAAAAGAGTAAAAAAAAAAATGGAAGAAAGGAAATATTTAAATGATAACGGCCAAGAATTTCCCTAACCTGATGGAAGACAACAAGCCAAGGATTTAAAAAGTGCTATGAATGTAAAACATATTTACATTGTTGGAAACCAAGTCAGAGAAAAAAATCTTAAAATAAGAGTTGATGGAAAATAAAATGTGCTATTTTGAAAGCAACAATTCAATTGACGCTGGCCTCTCAATAGAAATGATGGAAGTCATACAACAATGGAATAATATATTTAAAATGTTGAAAGGGAATAACTATAAATAGAATTATCATCCAGTGGAAAATAAAGATATTTTTAAACAAATACAATGGGAGAGAATTCATCTCCAGCATATGCATATTAAAAACTAATACATATATATTTTTATATGCACGTGTATATACATATATATGCACATACACACATATATGTACATATGAATTCCCCATGCAGAAAGAACATGATACCATATGAAAGTAAGGAAATGCAGTAAGAAATGAAAAAAAGAATTAACAACAATAAACAACAACAATAATACAATAATAGTTTTAAAACATAGGGAAAATGTACTGTTGTGTTCAAAAGGCATGTAGAGTTAAAATACTTGTATTTTTCCCCTTATTCTGGTAGACACCAATTTTCAGATTATTATCCAACTTTGCTGAGGGGTTTTTATTTGTGTGTGTGTGTGTGTGTGTGTGTGTGTTGAGACAGACAGAGAGAGAGAGAGAGAGAGAGAGAGAGAGGGAAAGAGGGAGAGAATTTATAAGCTGATGCTAAAATTTTATGGAAATTCAAAGGCCTGAGAATTGGAGAGAAGAAGAACAAAGTTGGAAGAATTACTTTACAAGTACCATAATTTACTATAAAATAACAAAAATTATAGCAATATGAGACTGGCACAAGAATAGAAACAAAGTGACCAATAGAATAAACTGGAGTACAGAAACAGACCTTTATGCATATGATGCCACTTGATTTATGCAAAGATAATCAATACTACAGTGAAATGGGGAAAGATCAACTGGATATCCACGTGCAAAAAATATGCCTTAGTTCCTCATATTGCATGTAAAAACTTATTCTAGGTAGACTGTTGATCTAAGCAGAAAAGGTAAAACAAGACAACGTTTAGAAAGCAACATAGGGGATTGTCTTTATGATATTGAGGAAAACAAACATTTCTTACACAGGAGTATATCAAAATTAACAACTTCTTTCATCAAAAATAAAATACCATAAAAAGAGTAAAAAGACAAACCATAGAGTTGGAAAAGATGTTTATAATGCATTTATCTGTCAAGGACTCAGAACCAAAACAAAATAAAACTCCTAAAAATCAATAGAAAAACAAAATATGGGCAAAGAGTTCACAAAAAAAGCTATCCAAATGACCAATAAGTGTATGAAAAGGAGCTCAACATCATTATTTATTAAGGAAAGGAAAATTTAAATTACAATTACATACCTACTAGAAAGGAAGGTCAAAACAAAAAGGATAAAAGTGACATCATTAACATGGCAATGTAAGACATCCTCAGGAAAAATCTTATCTCATAATCAACTAATAAAGGGGTATCCCATTTGCTTGGAATTCTGGAGTATAACGGAGACTGGAGAAGGATTTCACAAATGTGAATTGAAGAAAAAGTAAGACAAACACCAAAATCAGGTAGGAGATTTATGTCCTGGACCTACCAGTTTGGTTCCTCTCCTCCTCATTTAGCTTGGGAGTCACACACAGGCAGTGTGACCCAGGTCCCTCCTGTTACGGATGCAGGCCACAGAACCACTCACAGCAGCAAGTTAGAACCCCACTCACATCCAAGCACAGGCACCTAAATCCACAGAGCCTGAGAGTAGAACACAGGCAGCAGAGGAGCACTGCATACAAAAGGACCCCAAGGAAAAACAAGAGACCACGACAGAACTGTTGGCATGAGGCAAACACACTCATTCCAATCTCCGTTTGCTGGACCACCGAAATGCAAAATGGACCTTTCTGGATTGACACAGTATGACTCCCTGGAGTGGGATACACTAACGGGGAAGAAACTACAGAAGAAAAGCCTCACAGGAAAAAAGCAAAACAAAGCAAAACAACAACAACAAAAAGAAAAAAACGGGGGAAAGGAGAGAACTGAAGTGTTGTAAGACAAGATGGGTACCAGAACTGAAAAGTGAAAGGAAAAGGGGGCACTGAATGAAGGAGAGAATTTTAATAAATCATAGGAGCTGGAGAGAAAATTGCAAAAAAACAAAGAGAAGAAATCAAGATTTCCAGAGAAGGAACAGAGGAAAGGAAGCTTTCTCCTGAAGGCGAAACAATTGACCTCAAAAAAGGGCAATCTTAAAAGTTGCACTGCATATCCAGGTCACAAATCATGTGCAAAAGAGATTAGAAAATCTGAACATTTAAGCACATGCTACTCTAAAAGTCCAGAATAAGTTGGATCAAGCCTTAACACAAGAAGAGTCTTCACAAAAAGCCGATAAAAAATAAAACCCTAGGCAAGTAGGAGAAACTGATATTCAGAGCTAGCACATTAAAGTAATCAGACGCTCAAACATCAGCAAAAAGCCATAATAAGAAACAGGAAGATATGGCTCAGTCAAGGGGATAAGAAACTTCAGAGGAGACATAGAGTTTGGGACATCTAATCAAAGAAGTTCAAACAAATCTCCTAAATCAGTTCAAGGAAAAGAAAGAAAATTTGGATAGAAATAAACTGCTAGTAGATAAAGAGCTAAAGGATATTAAGAAGACAATATGTGATCACAAAAAAGAATTTGAAAGTTTAAAAAGAAGCATAACAACACTAAATAATTTAACTTGCACAGTTTATTCAAACACCATAATTTCATGGAACTTTGAATGGGAAGTGAAATCTGATAGGTTTGTACAGGTTAGTGTGAAATCCCAATATATCCCAAAGTAATTTGGGAAGAGAATAAAAATGTATTTGAGGGCCCCCATGAGGAATTGGGGAAAAGGCAGAAATACTAAACTTCCCCACTTAGGGAATTACTGATATTCTCACAAGCATTGAGAACTAACAATTTAGTAGGCCAAGCCCTCGATCTTGGGGCTTGCCTTTATGAAACTTGTTATTGCAAAGGAGAGGCTAAGTCTACTTATAATTGTGCCTGAGAGTCTCCCCCAGAGAACCTCTTTTGTTTCTCCAATGTGGCCTCTCTCTCTAAGCCCACTCAACAGGTAAACCCACTGCCCTCCCCCACTACATGGGACATGACTCCGAGGAGTATAAATCTCCCTGGCAACATGTGTCATGACTCCAGGTGATAAGCCTGGACCCGGCATCTTGGAATTGAAAACATCTTCTTGGCGAAAAGGGGGAAGCAAAATGAAACAAAATAGTTTCAGTGGCTGAGAGAATGAGTCAAGAGGTCATTCTGATAGGTATTTTTATGCACTACATAGATGTATATCTCTTTGTAGTTTTTAATGTATTGGAATAGCTAGAAGGAAATACCTGAAACTGTTGAACTGCAACCCAGTGGCCTTGAATCTTGAAGATGATTGTATAACTATGTAGCTTACATGGTGTGACTGTGTGATTGTGAAAACCTTGTGGCTCACACTCCCTTTATCCAGTGTACGGACAGATGAGTAGAAAAGTGGGGACAAAAATTTAATGAAAAATAGGGTGGGATGGGTGGGATGGGATGTTTTAGGTGTTCTTTTTTACTTTTATTTTTATTCTTATTTTTATTTTTTTGGAATAATGAAAATGTTCAAAAATTGTGGTGATGAATGTACAACTATATGATGGCACTGTGAACAAATGATTTTACACCATGGATGATTGTAGGGTATGTGAATATATCTCAATAAAACTGAATAAAAAACTCTAAAAAAAGGAAGCATAACAGAAATTATGGGGATGAAAAGCACAATAATGAAAATTAAAAATATACTAGAGGCATGCAAAAGCAGATTTGAACAGTCAGAAGAAAGAATCAGCAAACTAGAAGACAGGACAATCTAAATCAGACAATCAGAACAGAAAGAGAAATGATAGAAAAAATTGAGCAGTGTGTCTGGGACTTAAGGGACAGCATGAAGTGTACAAATATACACATCATGGGTATCCCAGAAGAAGAGAAGGGAAAAGGGGCAGAAAGAATATTTGAGGAAACAATGGCCAAAAATTTCCCAACTCATGAAAGACATAAATACACAATTCCCTAAAGCACAGCAAAGTCCAAACTTAATAAAACCTAATAGACCTACTCCAAGGCACATAATTAATCAGAATGCCAAATGCCAAAGATAAACTGAGAATTCTGAAAGCAACAAGAGAAAAATGATTTGTCACATACAAGGGATCTCAATAAGACTAAATTCTGATTTTTCATCAGAAATCACGGTAGCAAGAAGACAGTGGTATGATATATTTAATACAATAAAAGAGAAAAACTGCCAGCCCCCAATTTTTTATCCAGTAAAACTGTCCTTCAAAATTAAGGAAAAGTTTAGAATATTCACAGATAAACAGAATCTGAGAGAGTCTGCCAACAAAAGAACTGCCCCACAAGAATTACTAAAGGGAGTTTTTCAGGTTGAAAGGAACAGACAGGAAAGAGTGGTTTAGAGTAGTGTGAATAAATGAAGATCATCAGTAAGGGTAACTGAAAGGGTAAATGTAAAACCCAATTGTACTGTATCCTCAATGCACAGCTCCAAAAGAGTCAGAAAACAATTGAACAGGAAAAAGTCATATTTCCTGATAATGGACACAGAAAATATGAAGAGGAAATGTGGGACAGAAAAACATAAAGAGGAAAATGGAGGGATATGGGAGCAGAGAACATGTATGCTATTGAATCTAAACTGGTATATTTTCAAATTAGGTATATTTTCAAATTAGGTTACAGATGTAGGATGTGCAATAAAAACCCTAGGATAACCTCAAAGAAAGTATTTTAAAAATATACGGAAAGAGAAATGAGAAAATGATCAGATAGATACATTACAAAAGATCAACTTTACAGAAAAGGAGGCTGCAACAAAGGAAAAGAGAGACAAAAATATATGACATATAAAAACCAAAGGGCAAAATGTTTGAAGTAGGTACTGTCTGTTCAGTAATAACCCTGAATATTAATGGATTAAACTCCCCAGTGAAAAGACACAGATTATCAGCATAGATTTAAAAAAAGCATCATCCAACTATATGTTGTTTACAAAACACTGACCTTAGGTCTAAAAATACAAATAGGTTGAAAGTGAAAGAATGGGAAAAAATAATCCATACCAAGAGTAACCAAAAAAGAGCTGGGTAGCTATAATAATATAGGAAAAATAGACTTTAAGTCAAAACTATTGCAAGAGACAAAGAAAGACACTATATATTAACAAAAGGATAAATCTATCAGAATGAATAATCATAAATATTTATACAACTAATCATGGTGCCTCAAAATACACAAAGCAAACACTGGCAAAACAGAAGGGAGAAATAGACACCTCTACAATGATAGTTGGGAACTTCAATACACCACTCTCATCAGCAGATAGATAATTTAGACAGAAGTTCAATAAGGATGTAGGGAATTTGAACAATATGATAAATGAACTAGACCTAACAGACATATCCAGAACATTGCATCCAAAACGGAAGGATATGCATCCTTCACAAGTGCACATGGATCATTCTCCAGGAGAGACCACATATTGGGTCCCAAAACAAACCTCAATAAATTTTAAAAGACTGAAAGAATACAAAGCTTCTTCTCTGACCACAGTGGACTGAAGCTGGAAATCAATAACAGGCAGACAACTGGAAAATCTCCAAATATATGGAAGTTAAGTAACACACTCTTAAATGATCAGGGTCAAAGACAAAAAATTACAAATGAGATCAGTAAGTATCTTAAAATGAATGCAAATGGGAATACTACATATCAAAACTTACGGAATGCAGCAAAGGCAGTGCAGAGAAAGAAATTTATAGCCCTAAATGCTTACCTTTAAAAAGAAGAAAAAGCTAAAATCAAAGACCTATTCGCACACCTGGAAGAATTAGAAAAAGAGAGCAAATATACACACAGCAAGCAGAAAGAAAGAAAGATTTGAGCAGAAATAAACAAAATAGAGAAATCAAAAAATAGAGAACATTAACAAAACCTAAAGCAGGTTTTTTGACAAACCTTTATCTAGACTGAAGAAGAAAATGAGAGAGGATACAAATAAACTCAGATATGAGAGGGGGACATTACTACTGACTCCTCAGAAACAAAAAGGATCAAAAGAGGATACTAGAAACAACTATATGCTAACAAATTAGACAACCTAGATGAAATAAATAAATTGCTAGAAAAATAGGAACAACCTACACTACATTAAAAGAAATAAAAGATCTCAAAAGATGAATTACGAGTTAAGAGATTGAATCAGTCATTAAAAACTTCCCAACAATAAAAAATCCAGGAGCAGATAGTTTCACAGGTTAATTCTACCAAACATTAAAAGAAGAATTATACCAATCCTGCTCAAACTCTTCCAAAAAATTGAAAAGGCGAGAACACTCCCTATCTCATTCCATGAGGCCAACATCACCCTAATACCAAAGTCAGGTAAAGACACTACAAGAAGGGCGGAGCCTTGGAGTAATCCAGAATGACTACTCTGATCTTTGTTGATAAGGAAAATGGAGAACCAGGCACCTGTGTGACTCCTAAGGATGGGCTGAAGCTGGGCCTGGGCCTTCGGTCAAAGCCCTCGATGGAAGATCACAGGTTTCAACACCTCATGTTGGCAAAATATTTGATGCTCCACCAGCCTTACCTAGAGCTGCCAGAAAGGCTTTGGGAACTGTCAACAGAGCTACAGAAAAGTCAGTAAAGACTAATGGACCCCTCACACAAAAACAGCCAAGCTTCTCTGCCAAAAAGATGACTGAGAAGTCTGTTAAAGCAAAAAGCTCTGCTCCTGCCTCAGATGATGTCTATCCAGAAATAGAAAAATTCTTTCTCTTCAGTCCTCTAGATTTTGAGTTTTGACCTGCCTGAAGAGCAGCAGATTGCACACCTCCCCTTGAATGGAGTGTCTCTCATGATCCTCAACGAGGAGAGGGAACTTGAGAAGCTGCTAGAGCTGGATCTCCCCTCCCCTGAGAAGATGCCCTCTCTGATGTGGGAGTCTACTTTGTTGTAGTCTCCTTCAAGCATTCTGTCAATCCTGGATGTTGAATTGCCACCTGTTTGCTATGACATAGATACTTAAATTCTTAGTGCCTTATAGTTTGTGTATATTTTTTTGGTATTCATAGAGCAATTCTTTATTAAACTTTTCCTAATAAAAAAAGATACTACAAGAAAAAAAATTAAAAACCAATTTGTCTTATCAATATAGATGAAAACATCCTCAACAAAATACTAGCAAACCAAATCCAACAGCACATCAAAAGAATTATTCAACATGATCAAGTGGGTTTTATCCCAGGTATGCAAGAGTAGTTCAACACAAGAAAACCAATTAGTGTAATATACTACATTAAAAAATCAAAGGGGGAAAACTGCATGATCATCTTAATTGATGCTTAAAAGGCATTTGGCAAACTCCAGCATCCTTTATTGATAAAAACGCTTGGAAAAATAGAAATAGAGGTAAACTTCCTCAATGTGATAAAGGGTATATCTGAAAAATCCAGTGCTGACATCATACTCAATGGTGAAAGACTGAAAGCTTTCCCTCTAAGATCTGGAACAAGACAAGGGTGCTCAGTGTCACCAATGCTATTCAAAATTGAACTAGAAGATCTAGCCAGAGAAATTGGGCAAGTAAATGAAATAAAAGTCATAAAAATAGATAAGGAAGAAGTGAAACATTCCCTGTTTGCAGATGGCATGATCCTATGTAAAGACAACCCTGACCACTACTGTTTTTACCATTTTATTATCATGAAAAACATAAAATTTTAAGCACTTTCATATGAAATACTTCATTGTCACTCTAAAAGAACTCTGTGAAGTAGATATTCTAACACTGACTTATACCCACTTCTCATTTCAGAAAAATGAGCATTAGATCATGTAAGCAACTTAGCAAAGAGATCACATGACTAATAAGTGGCAAATCCAACAGTCACACACTAATTTCTCTGAACTCAAATTGTTAAGTGTTTTTATAAAGTCAGGCATAGAGCAGTAATGATGATTGGGATCTGTTCTGCTCTATGACCTGGGTTAAGTGCCACATGTCATATTTAGATTCAAGACTCATAGTTTATCTAATCTAATACCATCATTTTAAACTGGGGAGACCAAGGCTCAGAGGAGGAAAAATTTGGTCCCAGGTTATTCTTTCATCTTTAGACAGTATCTATGTAAAAAAAATATTTGCCTAGAAATATCTGTGCTTTTGACTCTGAAATATCACTACTAATATTAACACATTTTCTCCTCCATAAAGTAGCAAGGCAGCAGAGTGGTGATCTTACATCCCTGATGTTAATGACCAATTATTACATTAACCCAGCTTAAGCATTTTATCATGGAATTTAAAAATTTAAGGTAACATCATCTGCTCAACCAAGAGGTAAACTCTAGATGGATGTTTATGATGTGTTCAATTCAATTAGTAGTTTATTGTGTGTGGTTTGGGCCATTATAAATCAATTCTAGTAACACCAACTACTCAGTAGCCTTAGAGATATTTTGTTTTGTTTCTTTACAATTATATGGAGTATGCAGTATCTATCCAGGGAGCATAGAACATCAAACTTTATTAGAAATACCAAATGAAAACATATTGTTCAGAGTTCCCTTTGGGTACCTAGATGTTAAAATAATATTGTGGCTATATTGAACTTTGCTCAGTCACTCCTTGAGTAACCAATTACTTGGCACCAGAAATCCTAAGGAAGGGACTTCCTTATATAGACTGAGTACATGTTCACTCCTAGACAACAGCTCGGGCCAATCAGGAGGAACCATTGAGAAGGCGGCTGTTTCCACAGGAGACTATGAGTGGAGTTTGTGAGGAGGCCCTTCCCCAAAAGAATCATGTTGGGAGGGGGCTGAGCAGACATAGCAATAGATCTCCCATACAACAGTTCTCTGCACCTCTACTTGTGCTGGGTTAGCCAAGTTGCTGGGTGGGGAGAACTATTTATCCTGAGTATAGTGGAATCCTGGGTAAAAGGAACAATTTTGGTCTTTGACCGAAAGGATTTGGTCTGGACTCTGTTACCATTGTTCCTTTTCTTCCTTTTATCAATCACATTTTTCTATGCAGACACCAGTTGACTGAATCATTTTAAAGAATTCTGATTAGATGGTCCCTTTTCTCCTGGATAGTGTTCTTTCCCAATTTCAACTTGTATATTGTTTTTGTCTGACTGAAACAAAGCCATCTAACCTCTGATTTTTCCTCCCTCCTCTCTTCAGCAATCATTCCAGCTTTACCTCATTGGGTATATGTTTAGTAAAGACTGGTTTTGGTGCTCTCAATCCTCTCTGTTCTCTTCCACTTCCAGTACCTACCTCACTTTTCAACACCTTCTTCACCTTCAGGCATCTCACTCAACACTGTTTTAATCATGGCATCCTTTGACATACAGGGAATGAACTGGATCAACCAATTCACCCTACAGTGAAGATTTAAATATTAATTCAAAGTAAAATCTAAATTTACAAAGGGAAACAGAGACATCAAAGCCTATCCCCCAAAACTGAATAACTGTATTACTTGGATAGTACATACTTGGGGTGGGTAGTCCCTCTTAGTTCTCCTCAGATTATATATAATCTGTTTCCCAAAAAGTGTGACTAATGTCATATCAAAGGGGAAATTATAATACTCTAGCCTACCAGCTCACGAACAATAAGTCCACTGTGTACCCATACCCTGATTATTCTATGGAAAGGATATATTGCCTTTATCTTGGGAGAAACATGCTTTGCTCCAAAGGACAGAAGTTTCTCAAGATAAAATCTGTCAAGTGGATGGACTGAGAAACTGTAAAAATTGAAATTATGATCTCCAAGGACTATTTAAAAATAAATAACAGCTTTATTGAGGTATAACTCACATACCATACAACTCATCCATTTAAAATGAAAAACCCAATGGTTTTTAATATAGTCATGGAATTATGCAACCATTACCACAATCATTTTTGGAACATTTTCATTACCCCAAAAAGAAATACTGTACCCAATAGTAGTCACTCCTTATTTCTTAATCCATGAAAATTAGTGCCTGGTGACAGCTCTAGAGATGAATCCTATATGTGTCATTTCTGTTCACTTAATTTTAAATGGCAAAGGCCTGAGAGGGAGCTCTTGTGGGTACTGCAACAATGATGAAGCTTTGCCTTCAATAGGGCTGGATTGAGCACCCATAGTCGGAATCACAGGAGCTGTGAACTGCTGGATAGTTTTAAAGATCATCTGGTCTATCTGCCCACCCCTCCTCAATTTCACCTGTAGGAAAAGTTAAGACACTGAAATGAGTGGCTACCTAAGGCCATAGAGCAACTCAGGTTCAGAACTCACCTGATCAATACCTGACATTCCTTTCCCAGAAGATCTCATGTTTCTTCCTTTGCATATGCAGAAAAGAGTCAGAAATGGACAGCAGAGGACAATGAGTTACATAATGGGCCTCAAAAGAAGATTGGGAGGCTTGCATCTAAAAGGGATAAAGGAACAATCAGAGATCCTGGGGAGGTGAAACACATTGCTGACTTCCCACATTGACCTAGCCTGCCCAGGGCAGAATCATTTCTGGGACTAATTTGTCCTGGGCTTCAGTGAGGGTCAGTACTTTATGGAGAAACAATCCTTATTGGTCTTACTTGCTAACAATTGCTGAGTAGGCCCTGAAATTCTGCTCTCTTGGTTTGATACCAATATATCGCAATTGAAAAGGGGTATATATAAGTAAAATTCTAGGTCCTAGGGCACTGCTGTGGAACAGTGATGGACTTAGGGAATTAGGACAAATGTGTCTTTTCCCATTGGGATAACAGGAATTGTTATGGTTACTTTTGTATTAAAAAAAGTCTTCTTTGTCCAGATTCCTTGAAAATATCTTGCCTGAGGCAGAAGAGTATAGTAGAAAAGGCACAATCTTGGGAGTATCAGATCAACAAACAATCAAAATCTATCTCAACCATTGTGGCCTTAGAAAATTATTCCAACTATATGAACTAACTTCCTCTTCTGATTATATTCTGTATCATGGGGGTGTTTAGATTTGAAGAATAAATTATAAAATGAATGAAAATTGTGCATTAGTGCCTGGAACAAAGCAAGTAGCTATTATTATGTATGTTATTGAGCCTCTTTCCCTCACAATCTATCCTCATATTTTCTCTCCTCATTTTTATTCCCAGGAAGGGATTGAAAACTTAATTTATGTCAAGAGAATAGTGATTAAAAGGGGGTTAATATGTTACCCCTCCCGGTGACATTTACACTCAGATGGGAGCAATGACAGAAATAAAAGGAGTGCTTATCCATTGGTGGAATTCAGCTGTGAGTCAACCAACAGAGAAAATACCTGGGGAAATGTGGCTGCCCCTGAAATCATTATACCTCAAAGAATCCTTCTTATTTGATGGGCAGGAACTACATCAAAACTGTATGGTAAAGACAATCACCCCAGAGCTGAGCTCTGGTGTGGGAGCCTTTATAATGGCAAAATTGCAGCATCTATATTAGTCAACAATTTTAAGAGGGCTTTAGGGTGAACATCTAACTTTCTGGACCTCAGTCCCTCTGTCTGTCAAATGGGTTTACTATCTCTTTTCCTTAGATAAGTGAGGACCTGTAATTCTCTGTCAGGTTTAGTGCACTTAGTGCCAGGGCTGGATGGAAACCACAGAATTTATAGGTTGCAGAGTAAGAAGAAAAAGGAGACCAGAAAGAATCCAGGGGTGAAATCAGGATCAAGGAAAATGGACAGTTCTACCAAAGACAGTCTGGAGAGTTTCCAAGACTGGAGGGACATTTTATAGGCTCATGAAGCCTTCCTGTCTGTAAGAAATGAATTTCTCTGGACATTAAATCAACTGTCATAAGAACTGTCTTGCACTGATTCATCTCTAAGAGTTGTCTGCAATTCAAATGACATAATCTGTGTGAAGCAATTTGAATATCAGTCATATTATTACTGCGAGTTTATGAGAACATTTTCTTTTTACTCCGGAAAAGAAAAACGCCCTCATCATTTAAAGGATAAACCAGGTTTCATAGCTATTTGCAGCATTCAGAATGTAAAGTTAACATACAGGCAAACAAATTAGTTACCGTATGGTTACCTGTCAGGAAATCTGGGAAAAGGGAGAGAACCCTGTATTTAGATTCAGGAGTCGTGTGTTGGAGACCTAGCTAGGCCACTTAGTAGCTCTGTGACCTCAGGCAATTAGTATAACCTCACTCAACCTTAGTTGCTGTCAGCCGAAAAAATGCAGGGATAATTATGCCTGTCTAACAATATTATTGGATTCTTATTAAATCAAATTAGAGAATGCAATGTGAAAGCACTTTGTAAATGGAAGTATGTGGTGCAAATGTAATAAGAAGTATAACTTAAAAATTAACCTTTCCTAAATTTCCCCAGCCTCAGACTCCCCAGAAATATTTGCCCACGCCCAAACACTCTCTCCCTCTCTCTCCCTCCTGTTCGGTCTCTCTCTCTCTCTCTCTCTCTCTCTCTCTCTCTCTCTCTCTCTCTCTCTCTCTCTCTCTCTCTCTCTCTCTCTCTCTCTCCTTCTCCCCTCCTCACATACACACACACACACACACACACACATACAACCACACCCTTGTGTCTCAATCTGTCTGTAAAATCAGATGAATTCTCTGAGAACAAGTGAATTAAGAATGAAGTACACTAGTAGGCTGGGGCTAGCCTGTTTGATCCGTTGCTATTGAGTACACGCACGGAGCTGTGCCATTCTGCCAGCAGTTAATAAGCCCTTATGAGCCAATCTGGGATGGGGTACTCTGCCCCCCAAATGGCAGCAGCCCGACTGGAGGACTTCACCCTATGAGGCTATAACTGCGCTGTGAGCAAGTGGAGTGACATCAAGGCAGTTCCGGAAGGATGGCTTCTTTCCCTATTATCTCTCTTTTCTTATTAAGAACAGGCTCTCCTCAGCTGACATTTTGCAGTGGGAGGAAGACAAGTGACATCCAAAGGCTCACAGCCAAGTGTTTGATTGGAACATTGATACTGAATGTGTCTCCTCAGAGCTGCTATGCCCAAATTACCCACGCCCCCACCCTTTTGGCGTATGGGCATTTTGCAGTGAAAATCTAGTTCCCAGCTTGGCTCATCCTTCATGGGCTGTCTTGTGTCAACATTTAAGGCTGTATTTAAAAATTGCAGTGAATTTCTCCCCGAGTTTAATCAGTTTTTATTCCATTTTAATTGGATTTGTTGGTATGGACAAATTTAGAAGCAGGCAGAAAATACAAGGGCATGGTCCTTCACTATCTTATGGCTTAATTTTGTTTTTATTTTTATTATGTGTTTTAAGTTACATGATTAATGCACACAAGTTGTATAAACTCGTATAACACAAAAATAAGTAAAGCAAAAAGAGGAAGCTCTTCCTACTTCACTACTATTTAAGAAACAAGAAGTTTTTTTGTGTGCAAAACACAGTGGCAAGGCTATATAAGAAATGACAACTGAAGTATGAAGTGAAATAAAACATAATTGGAATTAGAACCAGACAGAAAAAGAACATTCCTTAGTAGATCAGTCAGTTTTGGTTGGAGTGTACATGCTGACCAATTAGTGTAAAAGGAGCTTCCAACCACATTTATAATTAGGCTTTTATGAATAATGATAATAATAGGTAAAGTAGAAAGGAGAAAAAAGCATAAAAGAGCAGAGTTAAAGAAAAGATTGTTATTCCATATAGGACATCTACAGGAAATGGCTTGACAAAAGGAAAATATTATATTTCCAATTAGACCTATGCAATTTTCTTTGAATCATTAATATAGTTAATTTAATTTATATATTCAGAAATTCATATTTTATCTTTTGCTTGAATATTAGAAATGTAGCCCTTATTCATAATATCACAGAGTTCACTGAGATGCTGAAGTGTGTTCCTTCTTATCCTCTTTCCTCTTTTAATGGTTGGGTGAGTAGGGAATATCAATTACCTTCTGAAACTGAGTCACAGAATACACATTCAAGGTGAATGCTCTATATTTTCTTTCATCTTTCTGAACTGATTGATCTGCTTCAAATCAATTTCTTTCCTTGCTTGGAACTGATCAGATAATAGATTTTTACTTGGTTTATATGTCAGGTCCAGCTTTTCTTTGTCTCCATGTATAATCCAAAGTAAGTATGAAGGTTAAAAGGAGCTCCTTGCTTTTATCTGTACCCACTTACTTAATCTTCAAGGCAGAAGTTCAGCATCAAGGATTGCAAACCATACAATGGACATTGTTATGCCTACAAAAGAAGAATATGACATGATCCCCATTGTCAATGAGTTTATAATATTCTTCTGGGGACTGTAATTTCCATCAAAACTAATCAACATTTGTCTTCATTCTCAGGGCTACTGTAACAAATATCATAGACTAGTTGGCTTAAACATCAGGAACTTATTGTCTCACAGTTTGGGAGGCTAAAAGTCCAAAATCAAGGTGGAGGCAGGGCCATGCTTTCTCTCAAGTCTGTAGTGTTCTGGTGGTGGCTCGTGGACAATCCATAGCTCAAGCTCCACCTCTGTCACATGGCCACCTGTCTCCTCATTTGTCTTCTTCTCCTCTTGTCGCCTCCAGCCTCCTACTGGGTCCAAATTTCCTCTGCCTATAAGGACCCAGTCATACTGGATTAAGGCCCACCCTGATTTAGTTTTGCCTCTCTTTAAGTAATAGGATTTTTCAAAACTCCCATTTACAATGAGTTCACTTTTGCAGGACAAGTGGTCAGGACTTGAACATGTCTTTGTGGGGGATGTAAAACACAACATAATAATATTAAAATTAAAGAATCAACCTATAATTATAATTCTGTAAAATGAGGGGGAACTTGGTGAAACAGAGATTCCTGGAGTTTTAGGCAAATTATTCCCTCTTCCTTGGAAAAGATTCCTCATTTTGTGATACAGGGATTAGATTATATCAGTGATTTCCAGACGATTATAGACTCAATCCAGTGAAATTTCAACAAACAAACAAACAAACAAACAAAACACTTTAGGTGACCAAAATAGGATCATCAGCCAATAGGCTGATCATTTTATTTTCTTCTTTATTTTGTCAAATAAGGGCATCAAACATAACTTCTATCTGTAACCATTATTTCCTAAAATAAAAGATATTTTAACACCAAAAAAGGACATAATCACAGAACAAAGCACAGCCTTTTCCAAAATAGGATACTGTATTCATTCATTTATTCAAGAAGTATGTGTTCAGTACCCGCTGTGTGCCCACTGTACCTGGTGGTGAGAACACTGGAATAAGGAAGCAGCTAAGGTCCAATGGAAAGTAGGAGTGACAACAAGGGCAATCAACGTATCCATCAGATTTAATTATTCAACATACCATGGGTGAGTGAAAACATTATGAATGATGCCTATCCGTGTGCTAGAATTAGGAAACCTCTGCTCCAGAGGATCAATCACTCCCAGATCCTATGGCCAATAAGGTCCAAATCTATGTCATATTAAGTGTGCAGGGGGAAGCATCAAAGTGTTTGGAATCTAAGAGGAAATGAGAAGCATTTTATTTGCATTTGCATTTGGTGGGAACTGGGGTGCATATGAAGTCCTCACCCTGGCTTAGAATCAGATTTTTTTCGAATCACTGGCCAAAACACTGATACATTCCAGACATCATTGGTTATTATAATCACAACATTATAATCACTATTACCCTTCCTGGAAACCCAAAATTAGGGGTGGCATCCTAACTTCCACAGGACACACATAGAAAGGGATGACATAATATTTCCAGGAGAAAATAGAAAAGCAATTTTTTTTTCTTCATTTTATTGAGACATATTCACATACCATGCAGTCATACAAAACAAATCATACATTCGATTGTTCACAGTACCATTACATAGTTGTACATTCATCACCTAAACCAATCACTGACACCTTCATTAGCACACACACAAAAATAACAAGAATAATAATTAGAGTGAAAAAGAGCAATTGAAGTAAAAAAGAACACTGGGTCCCTTTGTCTGTCTGTTTGTTTGTTTGTTTCCTTCCCCTATTTTTCTACTCATCCATCCATAAACTAGACAAAGTGGAGTGTGGTCCTTATGGCTTTCCCAATCCCCTTGTCACCCCTCATAAGCTACATTTTTATACAACTGTCTTCGAGATTCATGGGTTCTGGGTTGTAGTTTGATAGTTTCAGGTATCCACCACCAGCTACCCCAATTCTTTAGAACCTAAAAAGGGTTGTCTAAAGTGTGCGTAAGAGTGCCCATCAGAGTGACCTCTCGGCTCCTTTTGGATTCTCTCTGCCACTGAAGCTTATTTCATTTCCTTTCACATCCCCCTTTTGGTCAAGAAGATGTTCTCCGTCCCACGATGCCAGGTCTGCATTCCTCCCCGGGAGTCATATTCCACGTTGCCAGGGAGATTCACTCCCCTGGGTGTCTGATCCCACGTAGGGGGGAGGGCAGTGATTTCACCTTTCAAGTTGGCTTAGCCAGAGAGAGAGGGCCACATCTGAGCAACAAAGAGGCATTCGGGAGGAAGCTCTTAGGCACAATTATAGGGAGACCTAGCCTCTCCTAGCAAAGCAGTTTTTAAAAAATATTTGGGTAATTGCTTTGCCCTAGAAGATGAGATTACAAAACCAATGATGCTAACTTGTGTCCAGGTTTCTTCAGGTCTTAATGAGAATATTAGTGAGTGTAGTGATTGCAATCACTGTCTAACACATGTTGTCATTTGTTTGGTCATGTGATAAATATATGTCATGTTAATTTGGGGTTTCCTTGATAAATATTTACAACAAAGAAGAGTGAGCAAACGATATTCCATGGCTCTCCTGATATCATATCCTTAGCAAGGAATTAGGCAAGATAGAGTTGTAGTCCTCTGTCCTAAAGGTTTGGCTGAATTAGATCATGTATCCAGGATAAATGGCTTGAAGAGAAATAAAGATGAGAAGAATAACTGGAACAAATACTTAGGCCCACCAGGCTGACCCAGGGATAAGAGGCAATGGAAGTGGACTTGATATGTAATTATAGATGGGGCAGAAGTCATCTCAGTATTTAGTCATCAGAGGAATATCTATGAGATACCCAGTTGTTATGGAGAAAGAATAATGATATGAGAGAGTATTAATGGTACCTAAATAAAAGAACATGGTAACTAGGAAAGCCATTGAGAGTGACTCAGCAAACATGGAGACCTTTGTTCTGGTCCAGATTCTGTTGCTAATTCACTGCATGACATTGGGAAATTCGCCTGTATTCTCTCAGCTTCAGTTGTCTCTTTACTGTTTGTGCTGGGTGGGTTAAAGGATCCTGTTTCCTTTCCTGGGATAGATCTACATGCATCAGGATGCAATATAGTTTGGTGGTTGAGAGTAAAGATAATGTAGTCAAACAGACAAGGGTTCAAAATTCACCAGCCACATAGCTCAGTCATGTTACTTGACCTCTCTGTCTTGTTCTCTTCAGTGGTAAAATGGAAATAATAATAGCAACTTCTTATGGCTCTTGTGAGAATTAAAATAAAATAGTGCTCATAATGTTCTTAGCATAATGCCAGACTTTCAATGCTGTTGTTGTTACTGGCGACCGCTGAAGACTGGGCTTTTCAGGTCCTGCCCCATCATGCAGCAGCTGCAATAAAGTGTGTCTCTCCAGGATCCTTTACTTACCATCTGACTCTACCAAATAGCAAAAACGGCAGCACAATTGCAGGGAGTGAACTCAGAGTTACTATCAAATGTGAAAACAGTCAGCAGATTTTCTCCTTTGCTTGTTGTTTACATGCATCAAAAATAAAAATAGAACAAGTAACAATAAAAGCACTTAAAAACTAGAAATCAAAGTGAATCTGGCACCTTGTTCCTGATCCTTGTGCTCTCTCGTTTCAGTAATGTGGTTGAGGCAGAGGAGATCCTAAACGCCACAGGGCTAGGGAAGACAGACAAAGGCAACTTCCACTTCTCTTAAGGAGAAATCTTTTCTGGCAATAATACGAGTCACTTCCAATGTTTTGCCTTTGGAAAGACAGGCCTGCATTCATTATATTGAGCATTTTATAAAAATTTTCCCGAAGTAGAAGCAGTTCAATTCAATAAATGTTTATTACATACCTACTGCAATTCAGACACAGTGTTTGAGTTGTTCAAGGTGGGGGAGTTTACAGGATAAGACATTTTCTGAGCTCTCTCTGTACTGCCTTCCCCAACCACACACATGGATATACATGCAAGCAATTAGGGAATTGACAAGCAGTAAGATATCTCACATAATAGTTGTCAAAGTGTGCTCCCACATCAGCAGCATCAACATCACCTGGGAAACTGTTAAAAATGCAAATTCTCAGGCCCTACTCCTGACGTCCAGAATCAGAAACACTGGAAGGACACAGAGATCAGCCCTCTAGGGGATTCTGATGCACACTCAAGTTTGAGAAAACTGCTCTAAGACAACTTTTCACTGTCTCTGGAACACACTCAGGAGACTTCAGAGAAATACTCTTCCTACTTCTGAAACACTATCAGGTATATACTTGCATTCTATTCTGAAATGCAATATCTAAAAGTTCATGCCCTGGAGTTATGCATAACTGAATTTACATCTCAATCAATCCCCCTAGTAGGCAGATGACCTTGGATATGTTACCAATAATCTCAATGAACCTCAGTTTCTGTACCTGTAAGATGGACATAATGACAGCACCTGACTCAGAATTGTGGGGAGTATCCAAGAAGAAACCCTTATAAAGGTCTTAGCACAGAAGCTGACACATAATAACTGCTAGTATTATCATTATCATTCCTACTTGGACTAACCAAGTAGTGTCATATTCTTTGGATATCATAATTTGTCATGAAGCAAGGTTAATTTCTCAAGTCCCCATCCTGCTTTTAGAAACAGATGGATTGATACAGTTCCAGCTACTGGTTCTCCTTGCTGCCCCCTTTTGTTGCAAGTAGATTATGTGCCCAGCCCTAAGATAGGATGCTCTCGTATCACACAGGTTTGTGTGAAACCTTAAATTAGGGATGTGAAAGATCCTTGAGAAATGCAAGCTAAAGTCACCTGAGAGCAAAAGTTTTGTTTTATTTCATCTGGTTTCTTTTGGTATTTAGCACAGCACCTGGCACTTAGTAGAGTCAAGAGATGTTGAACAAAGAAGCAATTTGGTAAGTTTTGTCGGGAGAGTGATACTTCGTTTCACTCTTAAAATGTCCTTCCATGTGAAGGGAATTTCAGTATGCATGACAATCCTAGCTCTTTCCTGTCCATTTACTGACTGCATCAAGTGAAAATGGAGTGATTTACCTAATTGGCAAATTTGGGAAAAAAAGAAATTAAGGATCGTACCCTTAATTCCTCCTTTTTTTTTTTTCTCTTGGAATTGCACTATTCTCAGAAAGCAGGTATTTTCCTCTGCCCCTGCATGCCATAAGTCTAAATATAGGGTTCAGTTAGGAAGCCAATTGAACTCTTAAGCTAAGATATATCTTCCACCCTAACCTTAATAAAAAGTGACATTTTAACCCCTATCTGCCTTACTCTTTGTCTTAATTCTCAGATTGTTCGGAATCCAGGCAGGGAAGAAGGGTCTTATTTATTCATCTCCACTGAAGGTCCCAAAGCCAAGATGTATCAAAAGCCTAAAAACGGGCTTAACCATAGACCCAGATATTTTGAATCTAGGAATTTATCCCAAGAAAATAATCTGTAATACAGTCAAAAATTTCTATAAACATGTGCCCATTATTACTAGAATCTTTAAATTACTCTTAAAAACATAATATCCAATAAGTGGAAATTATGTTATCTCCTTGCAATAAACTGAGATGCAAGCCTACCAAATCATTTTTTTTTCAAAGAATATCTAATGGCTTTAGAAAATTCTTATGGAATAATGTTAAGTGAAAGAAGGAAAGACTCAAATACTGTGAATGTACATACATATAAGTAAGAAAGACATATTAAGTGTATTTGTTTTCTAGGAACAAATTAACTTTGTTTCTCTTTCCCAACAGAGAAATCCTGGAGGGAACTGTGTATCATTCCTAAAGTGATCCTAGATTGAAGGAGGGGAGACAAAAAGGATCAAGTTCATCTTCTACTTCTGCCTCTGTATTACTCAGCATTTTCCAGGGAAACACAACTGACAGGATATATATATGTATATATATAATGTAAATTTTATGAGATTTATTATAGGAATTGGCTCACAAGTTTGTGGGGAGGGGCAAATCCAAATTCCATAATGCAGTCCATATGCTGGAAAGCCTTCATAAGAAGGGTTTGGATGAATTCCCCAGGAGAATCTAGCTGTCTAGCTGAAGTAAAGATGGAAATTCTTCCTTATGGCTTCTGAAATCACCAGTTCACCCTTTAAGACCTTCAAATGATTGAATGAAATATTTCTGATTGTTGAAGGCAATCTCTTCAGTTGATTGTAGATGTAATCAGCCATAGATGCAATCAGCTTACTAATGATTTAAATCCATGAAATGTCCTCACAGTAAGAGTCAAGCCAGTGTTTGCTTAACCCAACAACTGGACACCATAACCCAGCCAAACTTACACATGAACTTAACCATCACAGTCTCCTATCTAATGTGCTTGCTCTGTCTTTTACTCAGCCTCAGCTTCCATATCTGTAAAAAGGATTTGGAATAAATGACTGCTAAGGTCCCTTCCCACTCCAACACGTTAGGATTCCATGATCTCATCATTAGAAACTTTATGCTAAGTCATTCCAGGCAATTAAATCTGAAGGCTGACAATTCTTAAGTGAATCTGAGTGCAAAGTTATCTGGATAAGAGATTCAATGGTGCAGTAATTCCTTCTAAACATTTTCCAAGTTACCAGGATGATCTAGAGAGATCAACTATACCTCCATACCTTCAATTTCCATTTTTGTTGCCCTCATTTTTTTTACAACCTTCTTCTGAAAATAGAGGAAGGAAAATATGTAGGGCTTAAAAAAAAAAAGCATTATCATTTAAAACCTCAATGACTTTGTCAAGAAAAGGCCTCCTCAAGTATTTTTTTTTCTTGCACATGCAGAGAGGTTTAAAAAAAAAATGGAAAAAAAGGCACATAAAGAAAGAAAATTGGTATCATCTTGTATTTGTTTTTTAAATGAGGGAAAATAATTATTCCAGTTCAGTTGCTCATTGAAATGCCAACATTCTTAATTTTTCATTGTTTTTTGTTTCTTTTGACATAACTCAGCAAAATGATTTAGCTCTATTTTTTTCTCTCTGCCTGATAATTTCATGAGCTTTATTTGTTTCCAAAGGATAATGACTCACTTCAGGTTTGGTGCCTACTGGATCCTTCCTCCCTGAGATGGGATATTAATCTATGACAAACTCAGCCCATATCTTCCAGATAAAAGAGGGACTTTAATAAAATAGAAATAATCATGACTCTATTTTTCTAGAAGAGAGGTCTCATATCTCACCAAGATTTAATTAAACAATAAGTTAGATGTCAAGAGCAATTATAGTCGTGAAGGTCAAATCTCCCTTAATTAAAAAATTGGAATGGCCTCTCCTTGTTCAACTATTTCAAAAATACCAGGAGACCTTTAATATCTACCTGGAGAGCCAAAGGAAATGAAGTCATGGCCAAATAGGCTAACACTGCCTTGGAATTCCGACTCATGCTCCCTCCTGTGGGTTGCATTGGCTTCTACAAATGGCCATTGTTTGATGCATAAATTAAATATATAATATTATTACCCAAAACAACAAATAGGTAATGCTCTGAAACTGCTATCAAATGGAAAAGAATTTCTGGGTTATTAGGTTCAAGCAGGTAGAAAGCAAGGGTTACAAACTATGAGAGCTTTGATGGGTCTTTTTCCCAGTATTTTTTAAGTTTTTCAGGTGTGGTTCTAGAAGCCTCTCCAATGGAAACCCCCAAAGAGCCTGATACAAGGCAGATTCAAGGACCCTATCCCAAACTGATAAATCAGAATCTCTGAGAATGGACCCTTGAAATATGCATTTTATTTAGCTTCCTTGGTGATTTTTCTGCACATTAAATCTGAAAAATTACAGATCCATTCCATTTTCCTCATTACTAATTTCAAAGAAATAAAACATCCCTGCTAACCACTTTTGTGGACAAAATTAGAATCCATCCTTCCAGGTCTTTTCCCACTAATCAATCAGGCTACCTAGGTGAACCCATACAACCAGTTTTCCCCACTTTTAGGTTAATAAGTATGTTTGAGAAACACCCTTGTCACCAAATTATTTTCCACGCTGTTATGCCTTTAAGTTTAAAAGGTGTATTGAGGTGTTCTCCATCTTCTTATCTGATAATTCTGAAAAACACCCCTCCAAACCCATTCTCATTTCTTTGCTGTCTTCTCAAAATTATATTTCTATCATTAACCTTGAGTTTTAGCAATGGGAGATATTCTTGAATTGAGAGGCTCATTCCCTAGGTATATCCCTGCAATCATGCTCTTTTTAATAACATAACTGCAACCCCTATTTTCTATATAATACAAGTACCAAGATGTAGAGTTGATCTTGTAATATAAATTCATGCAATATAGAACTGCAAAAAGTGTAGAAGATTTGGCTTCTAATCCCTTTCTCAGTCACTAACTTGCCTTAGACCAGTCATTTCCCCTCTGATCCCCTATTTCTTCACTTATGCAAGGAAGTTCTTAAAAAATAGGCCCCTTTTCAGTTCTGACATTCTGTGAAGGAAAGCAGGAAAACTAGGAACTGGTGTCATTAACTCACATTGTTCTTGAGAAGTGTGAACAATCAGGAGACGCAAATATCTCTAATAATATCAAGCTGCCAAACAAAAGACTGTCAACGCATTCTATTATTTGGCTGTGAGGAGCCTAGGGAACTGTTAGATTCCCTGAGGTTGGAGAGGAAGAAATGAATGAGCCCCTGCAGGCTCTGTTAATGAGGTCCCAGTATTTGCTAGGGAGGGCAGAGGACACACCAGGGAGGAAATATCTCCAGAGGATTTAGTCCTCCCTATGCAATTTCTGCAAAGGCTGTGGATGCTAGGGAGAAGCAGGTGCCTCAAAGAAACAGTAGAAATTTGGCTTGCAGTGCAGGAAGTTCAGTTTAGAACAAGCTGTAGCTAAATAACTCAAGCTAATTAAAGCATGATCAAATGACTCATTCAGAAATGCATGCATGAGCTTGAGTTTCTCTTTAATAATCTCATGGTTAAAACAATTAATAGAAACGTGCCCTGTTTGCACCTAATTACCAACGGGTCCTCCAGAGATGCCAAAGAAATGTGTGGAATGCAGACAAGAGAAGTGGATTTGGATTTCACCTGTCATGCCTTAACACTGTCTGTGTTTAGGTCACTTGATGCTTCTAATCTTCCCTTTCTTTAGACTGGATTAATAATGATGGCCCTACCTCCCTCAAGTGGTGGAAGAAAAACAACAGTCAATAAGAAATGGCATGATGAAGTCATATTAAACTTTAAATTGTTGCTCATGTGTAAGGTACATGCTGAGAGAGAGAGATTCTGGGGACAGATACAATTTCAATGACGGCTTTCCACTTCCTAACTGGGTGACCTTACATAAGTCATTTGAAACTTCTGATCCTCTGTTTCTTAAGCTGAAAATTAGAGAAGAAAATTATATTTTTCTGTGATTGCTCCAGTGATTAAATAAGAAGAATGAAGTACAGTATCCACCTCAGAATGTGTAAGAATGAATGCTAGTCATTATTAGTGTTGTAATTATTACTATTGTAGATCATAGATAATAAGATAGATCATAGATAGGTCAAAGAACTTGAAAGAAAATGCGTATGTACTCAATGCATTGTCTTGGGGAATGGCCTTCGCTTACTGTTCAGAGGATAGAGGATTTGATTCTAACTCATCCAAGAGCCAAAGGGAGTTTCCGTAGAAACTGCAGGGCTAATCTTGACAGAGACCCCGACCCTCCATCCTTGAGTAGTACAGGTGTGTCTGCTCTTTTAGTTGACAGATTCATCTTATTCCTAACCTCATCATCATTGCACTTCACTCCTTTGTATGAATTTTTGTTTATTTTTATTATATTTTTATGGAGAAATGAAACAGAAAAGAATGTAAAACATACATGGACCGCTTAATTTATTATTGTAAAATAAACACTTGTGTAAACATCACTAGGGTCAAGAAGTAGACATAAACAGCACTCCATAAATTTTAGAACATTTTCATCACTTCTCTGTTTGCCTCTCCCAGCATGGAACTGTCATCTTATGCGTGAGCTTGGGTGAGGGCAATGGGGGACTCGGTATATTCAGTCTAGCGCACCTGGGATAGAGCCACTGCCTCATAAATGGGTCTGGATGGAGGAGAGGAATCCCTAAAATCTCAGCTGCACTCACTTGGAAACTGGCTTTTGTAAACACAGATGGTGAAGGTGGGTAGGTGGGGGTGGGGCGAAGAGAAAGGCTAGCAGCCTGCCCCTTCTGAGGAGACAACATAGCCCTTGACTAGAAGCTGGGGAGAAATAGAGTCCTGTCTTCATCAGACCCACTTGAACTGGAGCTTCTGTCATGTTTTACTGGGGATGGTGGGGGGGATGGAGAAAAGGAGTGGGTTGTCATCCAAAAGCCCCAAACTCTCACTGTTCTTACTGGGATTTAGATTTTCTTGAATGAGTGTTTCTTGATTCACTGCATGCCCTTTCTAGATTTTAAATGACCGGAGATTTTTATTTGTTTGTTTTTTCATTATTGTTTAATAATTTTCACCAGTTATGGTTGTTTCCCTGGAAACAGATCCACAGAGCTCCTCAGGCTGCCATTCCAGAACTTGGATCCTCAAATTATGCCTATAATTTGTTTTCACTGTTTTTGAAATTAATATACACAGAATCATAAAATGCATATTTTTGTGTATCACTTATTTCATTAAATATTAGATTTTTAATATTTATCCATGCTGTTACTGACAGCTGTACATCATTCATTTTCACTGATGTGTAGTATGCTATCCTATAACTTACATTTTATTTAACTGAACTACAGTTTATAATATCTGCTATGCATGGTTCCATCTTTTGATGCATCTAAATTTGTATTTCTGTGGTATATGCTTTGAATTGGTTGTGATGGTTAATTTCATGTGTCTGCTTGTCTACACTACAGGGTTCAGTCATTTGGCCCAACACTGACCTACTTGTTGAGGTATTTTTTATATGAGATTAGCATCTACAATCAGTTGACTTTAAGGAGATTACCCTTGATAATGTGGATGGGTCACAACCGTTCACTTGGGGTTCTTGAGAGTAAGACATTCTAGGGATCAGAAGAATTTCTGCCTCAAGACTTGAACATCAACTATTTTAAGAATTTCCAGACTTCCAGCTTTCCATAAGGAGTTTTGACTCTTGACTTCAATATCAACTTTACTGAAATTTCCAGGCTGCCAGTCAGCCCTATGGTATACTTGCTAAGTTCTGCAATTGCATAAGCCAATTTCTTAAAATAAATATCTATCTATCATCTATCTATCTATCTATCTGTCTGTCTATCTATCTATCAATCATCTATCATTTATCTATGTCTCCTATTGGTTTGGATTCTTTGGAGAACCAAGACTAATGCAGATTTGGTGCCAGGAGAGGTTCTAGAAGAATAGAATCTTAAGGATGAGTTATCTGAGTTGGCACTGATGATTTTGGAACTGGATATTTAATCTGTTTAGATTTAAAGGCACTAATGATTGTATTTCCAGTGGTAAAGAAGGCACTGATAGTCCATCAAGTGTTGCGGCAATGGAACTATACAAATAGTACTACTGGATACAAGGCAAATTTCTGGATGACCATGTACTTGAAAGCGTAGAACATTTATATGTGTCTACCGTTTTATTTAGAATACTGATTTCTACTCTAGAAAATAAGAAAAACAGACAAATAAGGAGTTTAGAGGCAAGCAGCTTGTGAGACATGTTAGACCTAGACAAAGTAAGGAGAAATGTGTATTAAACATACGTAGAAAAAGATGGAAGGACCAAGTAGGCACTACGTATTTTTGAGGCACATAAGGCAAAGCATTTCATGGTGTAATAAATATGTGTTATATATGAGGAACCCAGTATTCATGATATCTTAAATCACATTTTTAAAGTATTTACAATAGCAGCCTTTCACTTCTGTTTTAGTTTCTTAGGCTGATCAAATACCATGAAATGGGTCAGGTTAAACAATGGGAATTTGTTTGCTCATGGTTTCAGGCTGGGAAAAAGTCCAAATTAAGGCATCTCAAGGCAATGTTTCCTCCCCAAAGACTGTGGCGTTCTGGAGCTGGCTACAGTGCTCCTTGGTCCTTCTGTCACATGGCAAGCCGTGTCTCCTGGTTTCTTCCTTCTCTTCTGGGTTCCATTTCAGCTTCCTGCTTACTGTGGCTTTTCTCTCTGTGTCTGGATTTCATTCTGCTTATAAAGGACTCCAGTAATAGGATTAAGACCATCCTGATTGGGCTTGGCCACACCTTAACTAAAGTAGCCCCATTAAACAGTCCTGTTTACAATGGGTTCACACCCACAGCAATGGATTAGATTTAAATACATATTTTTCTGGGGTGCATATCACTTTAAACCACCACACTCACCCACTAGTGACACCTATTATGGTCCCGTTCTTGCTCGATGTGTCCTATTCCCAAGAAACACCTACAAGCTCCATGTTTGCCCATCAGGTTAACCGGGTGAGCCGCAGCTGTGAAGCTACATCTCCCCAATACAGCAGTACATTTTTGAGTAGACACCTTTCTCCTATTTTCAAACTCAATTCTAGTTCTTGTAATTAAAGCATCAGCAGGGAAGGCTGATGTAATAGAAAGGGAGAGAGAGAGAGAACACATAAATGTCGCATAACACAGGATTCAGGAAGTGTGGTGCTTCCATCCATTTTTGCCGTGTATTTACCTTACTTCTTGCTGTTTGTTTTAAACTGAGTCAATAAATCATGTGATTTGAACATTTTAATTTGGTCTGTGAACTTTTGTGTTCAATGAGATTTTGGATAGCATGCTTGATAGTGTACTCATGTTTTGTTCACATTACCTTGTTGGTCGTAAGGTAAGGAAGACACAGGTCAAGAGAGAGAGAAACCAGAAGAGTTTGAAAGATTTATTATGTTCACAGTTCCCTGGTGACAGGACAGCACACCATACAGGGCCACTCTGGGGAAACACCAGGGTTGGTCAATAGAGAGAGAATATAGGACAGAGAAGGTGTCTTTCTTGTGGTTTCTGAGGGAAGTGTGCAAGGTTCCGGCAGGGGCACACCAGCATGGGATTGGTTGGCTATATTTGAAAGTGGCTCTCTGACAACTGGGGTCAGATTTATCTAGGAGTTACAGATATATAGTCGGGGCTTAGCCATCTGGGGACATCTGTTGATGTTAAAGCATCAATACAGAAGCTAGAAAATGGAGTCAGTATAATTGGCAGCCAATTCTTGTATCAAGATATTTATCATTATTACATTTGGAAATGTTGGATCACAGGGTATGTGTCTTCAAGTTAAGTACCTAATGCAAAACGATTTCCCAGTAGTTGTTCCAGTTCATATTCTAACCAACAATATATAAATATTCCTGTTGATTCTCATCCTTGCCAACACCTGCTATTGCCAGAATTATTCGTTTCAGTCATACCTGATGTGGCATCTCATCATGCTTTTAATTTACATTTCCCAGATTTCTTATGAAGTTAAGAAATGCCTGTTCAAGGCTTTTAGCCTCTTTTTATTGTTTTCTTTTCTTATTTATAAGTTGGAGCTATTTTTATATCTTGAACACATGACCTTTGTCAGTTAATATGTTCAAATACCTTCTCCCATTTGAGGACTTAATTTCTATGGTGTCATTTAATGCATAGATATTCTTAATTGTAATGTAATCAAATTTAAATAATCTTTATGGATAGTGCTTATTGTGTCCTCTAAGGAAAATTTGTCAACGACAAGCATATGAAGACATTTCCCTCTCTGTTTTCTAAAAGCTTTATTGTTTTGCCCTTTACATTTAGATATACAGTCCCTCTTGAACTGTATGTATGTATGCTGAAAGGTAAATGTGATGTGGTTAGATTCATGTGTCAATTTGGCCAGGGGATGGTACCCAGGTGTCTGGTCAAGCAAGCACTGGCCTAACCATTACTGCAAGGACATTTGTGGCTGGTTAATAAACCAGAAGGCTGGTTTATTAAATAATCAGTCAACTGGCTGCAGCTGTGACTGATTACATCCATGAAGGGCATGTCTTCCACAATGAGAGAATGCAATCAGCTGGATTTAATCCAAAAAGTTGAAGACTTTTAAGCAAGACAGATAGAGGACCTTCACTTCTTTGGCTAACCAGCAAAGCGTTTCCTGAGGAGTTCATTGAAGTTGCCAGTTCACTGCCCTAGGAGTTCATCCAACATCTTCCTTAGAGTTGCAAGTCTGCTGCCTGCCCTAAGGAATTTGGACTCGTGCATCCCCACAGTTGTTTGAGACATTTTTATAAATCTTATATTTATAGATATCTCTTGTTGATTCTGTTTCCCTAGAGAACCCTAACTAATGCAGTAGACTTACAGTTTTTTTTTGTTTGTTTGTTTTACTTTTTTAGTCAAGTGGATAAAATTGTCCCAGCAACAATTACTGAAAAGATCATTCTTTCCCTTCTTCTTTACATAATAAGTCAAGTAAACATATATGCCTGAATCTCCCTTCTGGTATATTGGTTTATCTATTGTGTCAGTTCAAAACTGTCTAAGTTACTGTAGGTCTTCATATCTTACAGAGAAAGATATACGTCTTCATATCTAACAGTCTTCTTATCTTATAGAGTAAGCTAGTAAGTCTTCATATCTTATAGAGTAAAACCTTCTATCTGGCTCTACTTATACTGAATTACCTTGGATATTCTTGGCCATTTGCATTTCCATATATATTTTACATAAATTTTTCAACTGTCACGTGTTGATTGGGATTTCACTGAATCTGTAAAGCATTTTGGAGATAATTCACATTTTTAACATAGTGAATCTTACAATCAATACATGTGCTACATCCTTCCATTTATTTGCCTAAATTAAATTTTCTTAATTATATTCCGCAATTTCACTTATAGAGATTTTGCACATCTTTTGCTGGATTGGACCCTAGGTATTTGATTTTTCTCAGTGTTATTCTATATGGCATGCTTTTTAAAATTTTATTTTCACAGTTTTAATGCTAGTAAACAGAAAAACAATCAGTTTTTTAAATACTGATTTTTGAATCCAGCAAATTTGCTGAATTATGGATTATTACATTATATTAAATAATTTATATACAATTATTTTGGATTGTTTACCTATGTAATCAGATATATAAATAATGACAATTTAATTAACTAATGTATTTCTAATCCTTGTATCTTTTTTTTTAAATAATACATACCAAAATTTATTGAGTACATTTAAATGTTTACAAGGAAAAATCAAATCAATAAACACTTAGAAAAAATGAAGTAGTGAAATATATGATTTAAATTACATAGTCAAAAACAACTTGAAAAAAAATCAAAAGAAAGCATAAAAAATAATAAAGAAAATAAAAAACAATTAGGAATGGAGAAATAGTAGATGCATTCAAAAAATAATATTTAATATACAATTCACTATTAAAATGTAAAACTACCAGTTAAAGAAAAAAAAGAGAACATATACATAATAATAAATGAGAGGAAAACAAAATAAAAATGAGCAAAAACAAAATAGTCTTCTTTGAAGAACTCTATGCAAATAAATTTGAAAACAGAGATGAAAAATTACTTAGGAAAATTAGACTCAATAATTTCATAGGGAAATTTTTATTAGAAATAGAATCTTAGACCAATTTTCAAGGGAATTCTACAAATCCTTCATATTCTAGTTATTCCCAACTCTATAAAATGTTTCACTGCTTACAAATGTAAAACTTCCAATTCCCTTTAAAAGCAAGGGTAAACTGTTGAACTGTAATGCCATAGCCTTGATACTTGGTGATGATATAACCATAAAGCTTTTGTCATGTCACCATGCGATTGAGAAAACTTTGTGACTGACACTCCCTGGATCCAGCATATGGGCATATGAGTAATCAAATAAACAAACCCAATATATATATAAATAATAGGAAGGATAAAGGATATGAGTTGTTTTCAGTGCTTCTTTAATTTTTATTTACTTTTCTTCTGAGTAATGCAAATGCTCTAAAATTGAATGTGGTGATGAATGCACAAATATAGGAAGATACTATGCGCCACTGATTGCACACATTGGATGGATTATATGGTGTGTGAACATAATCCCAATAAAATTCCATTTAAAAAAAAAGCAAGGGGAGGAACAACTCAAAAATACTCTGGAACAACTGATGGGTAGACATTCATGACAGTACAACATCATGCACCAGACTGGAATGGGTAGAAGGGCTGAGATCACAGCACAGAACTGTAAGTAAAGTTCCCCACACTGCAGAGCTCTACCCTTCTCCACTGGCATGGCAGGCTGAGTTGCAAAACTTCACTGTTGGAAAAATTAGCACTCAATGCCAGTAGCAAGGGACTGTAGTGCAACCAAACCCCAATTTTGGATGCAATTAACAAATTTGAACAATGAACACATGCTACAAGCACAGATAAACCCAGAGCAAGCAGGAAAGGAACCTAGAAGTTTATCCTGGCAGAAACAGGGTGGGCTGATGGAAAAAAAATACATAAATAAATAAAACAGAGGCTTTTGGAGTCTGCTGAGCTCCGAATACTGGAAAAGGACTGTGTTTCAAGAAAAAGGAGACACAGAACTGGGTACCAACTGTGCTTTTTGCCTGGTGGACTGGAGGGCTAGGGACTGGCTTTGAAAAGGCTACATTTTGCTGTTTTCCTTTTTTTCCTATCTCTTTTAAGTAGGTCATTACAGTGAGCCTCAGGAAATTTCAATTGTCAGCAATGACTGAGGCAATGGTGGAGTAATGATAGAGAGTCAAAGGAAAATCTCTCATGTAGGAGACACTTTGCTGATATTAAGACACAATTTTTTCACATGTTAATATCTCTAAAGTTAGGATGCATCTTACAGCTGATAGCATCTTAAAATGATAATTGTGAGCATCTTTTTGTACATAACATGATACATGTTTCAATCAATGGTACATTAGATTGATAAAATCAGTGATATAGAAAAAATAAGAAAGAGAAACAGGTAGGGGATATGTGGAGGTTTCCAGTTTAAGTATGATACATTTTATGGTTTTTTATTTATAATTATATATATTAGACATGAAGGGCCACAACCACTGAATGAGATAACAATTTTAAAAACAACAGTGCTAAATGCAGTGGACAAAGGACGTTAATGGAAAAACTGGTGAAATCTGAACACATTCTGAAGTTTAGTAAACAGTGCTGTACCAATGGTAATTTCTCAGTTTTGATAACAATACTATGGTTATGTACGATACTAACATTAGGGGAAGCTGGATAAAGAGAATTCAGAAATTCTCTGTACTATGCTTATAATATTTCTAATAATATCTAATATTATTTCAAAAAAAGTTTAATCAAAAAAAACAATGGTAGCACTGACATCTAAACCTCATAAGAACAAAAAACACATAGCCATACATCACTATCACTTATAAATATTAGTGCATAACTTTTAGCACTATATTAAACAGAACTCACATAAAAGTAAGAAAATAATACAACATGACAGCATAGGAATGCAAGGTTAACTCCATATTAGGAAATCTATTAATATACTATGTCATAAAAATAGATCTAAGGAAAAATCATGACTATCTACACAGGTGCTGAAAAGGTTTTCAGCAAAAATTCAAACCCATTCTTTTTTTTTTTTTTTTCCATTTTTATTGAGATTGTTCAGATACCATGCAATTATCCAAAGATCCAAAGTGTACAATCACTTGCCCCTGGGTACCCTCATACAGCTGTGCATCCATCACACTTAATTTTTGTTCAATTTTTAGAAACTTTTCATTACTCCAGACAAGAAATAAAGTGAAAGATGAAAAAAGAAAAAAAGAAAAGGAAACTCTAATCCTCCCCTATCCCTAACCAACCCCCCTCAATTGTTGACTCGTAGTATTGATATAGTACATTTGTTACTGTTTATGAAAAAATGTTGAAATACTACAAACTGTAGTATATAGTTTGTAATAGGTATATAGTTCTTCCCTATATGCCCCTCTATTATTAACTTCTAATTGTATTGTCATACATTTGTTCTGGTTCATGGAAGTGATTTCTAGTATTTGTACAGTTGATCATGGACATTGCCCACCATAGGATTCAGTTTTATACGTTCCCATCTTTTGATCTCCAACTTTCCTTCTGGTGAAATATATGACTCTGAGCTTCCCCTTTCCACCTCATTCACACACCATTCGGCGCTGTTAGTTATTCTTTCTCTTTCTTTTTTTTTTTTTTTCTGGTCTATGTTCTTTATTTATTATTTTTTTTTATCTTCATTTTATTGAGATATATTCACATACCATGCAGTCATACAAAACAAATCGTACTTTCGATTGTTCACAGTACCATTACATAGTTGTACATTCATCACCTAAATCAATCCCTGACACCTTCATTAGCACACACACAAAAATAACAAGAATAATAATTAGAGTGAAAAAGAGCAATTGAAGTAAAAAAGAACACTGGGTACCTTTGTCTGTTTGTTTCCTTCCCCTATTTTTCTACTCATCCATCCATAAACTAGACAAAGTGGAGTGTGGTCCTTATGGCTTTCCCAATCCCATTGTCACCCCTCATAAGCTACATTTTTATACAACTGTCTTCGAGATTCATGGGTTCTGGGTTGTAGTTTGATAGTTTCAGGTATCCACCACCAGCGACCCCAATTCTTTAGAACCCAAAAAGGGTTGTCTAAAGTGTGCATAAGAGTGCCCACCAGAGTGACCTCTCGGATCCTTTTGGAATCTCTCTGCTACTGAAGCTTATTTCATTTCCTTTCACATCCCCCTTTTGGTCAAGAAGATGTTCTCTGTCCCACGATGCCAGTTCTACATTCCTCCCCAGGAGTCATATTCCACGTTGCCAGGGAGATTCACTCCCCTGGGTGTCTGATCCCACGTAGGGGGGAGGGCAGTGATTTCACCTTTCAAATTGGCTTAGCCAGAGAGAGAGGGCCACATCTGAGCAACAAAGAGGCATTCGGGAGGAGGCTCTTAGGCACAACCATAGGGAGGCCTAGCCTCTCCTTTGCAGCAACCGTCTTCCCAAGGGTAAAACCTATGGTAGAGGGCTCAACCCATCAAACCACCAGTCCCCTATGTCTGTGGTCATGTTAGCAACCATTGAGGTGGGGTAGGCCAATACCCCTGCATTCTCCACAGGCTCCTCAAGGGGGCACTACATCTTTTTTATCTTTTCTTTTTTTTTTTTTTAACTTCCCTTTTTTTTCAAATCAACTGTATGAAAAAAAAGTTAAAAAGAAAACAAACATACAATAAAAGAACATTTCAAAGAGACCATAACAAGGGAGTAAGAAAAAGACAACTAACCTAAGATAACTGCTTAACTTCCAACATGTTCCTACTTTACCCCAAGAAAGTTACCTAATATAGCAACATTTCTGTGAACTTGTTCCTACTATATCCATCAGAAATTAACAGACCATTGTCATTCCTGGGCATCTCCAGAACGTTAAATAGCTTATCTGTTCTTCTTGGATTATTGTTCCCCCTTCCTTAATTGCTCTCTATTGCTAGTTCCCCTACATTCTACATTATAAACCATTTGTTTTACATTTTTCAAAGTTCACATTAGTGGTAGCATATAATATTTCTCTTTTTGTGCCTGGCTTATTTCGCTCAACATTATGTCTTCAAGGTTCATCCATGTTGTCATATGTTTCACGAGATCGTTCCTTCTTACTGCCGCGTAGTATTCCATCGTGTGTATATACCACATTTTATTTATCCACTCATCTGTTGAAGGACATTTGGGTTGTTTTCAGCTCTTGGCAATTGTGAATAATGCTGCTATGAACATTGGCGTGCAGATATCTGTTCGTGTCACTGCTTTCCGATCTTCTGGGTATATACCGAGAAGTACAATCGCTGGATCGAATGGTAACTCTATATCTAGTTTTCTAAGGAACTGCCAGACTGACTTCCAGAGTGGCTGAACCATTATACAGTCCCACCAACAATCAATAAGAGTTCCAATTTCTCCACATCCCCTCCAGCATTTGTAGTTTCCTGTTTGTTTAATGGCAGCCATTCTAATCGGTGTTAGATGGTATCTCATTGTGGTCTTAATTTGCATCTCTCTAATAGCTAGTGAAGCTGAACATTTTTTCATGTGTTTCTTGGCCATTTGTATTTCTTCTTCAGAGAAGTGTCTTTTCACATCTTTTGCCCATTTTATAATTGGGCTGTCTGTACTATTGTCATTGAGTTGTAGGATGTCTTTATATATGCAAGATATCAGTCTTTTGTCAGATACATGGTTTCCAAAAATTTTTTCCCATTGAGTTGGCTGCCTCTTTACCTTTTTGAGAAATTCCTTTGAGGTGCAGAAACTTCTAAGCTTGAGGAGTTCCCATTTATCTATTTTCTCTTTTGTTGCTTGTGCTTTGGGTGTAAAGTTTAGGAAGTGGCCGCCTAATACAAGGTCTTGAAGATGTTTTCCTACATTATCTTCTGGAGTTTTATGGTACTTTCTTTTATATTGAGATCTTTCTTCCATTTTGAGTTAATTTTTGTGTAGGGTGTGAGGTAGGGGTCCTCTTTCATTCTTTTGGATATGGATATCCAACTCTCCCAGCCCCATTTGTTGAAAAGACCATTATGACTCAGTTCAGTGACTTTGGGGGCCTTATCAAAGATCAGTCGGCCATAGATCTGAGAGTCTATCACTGAATTCTCAATTCGATTCCATTGATCTATATGTCTATCTTTGTGCCAGTACCATGCTGTTTTGGCAACTGTGGCTTTATAATAAGCTTCAAAGTCAGGGAGTGTAAGTCCTCCCACTTCGTTTTTCTTTTTTAGAGTGTCTTTAGCAATTCGAGGCATCTTCCCTTTCCAAATAAATTTGATAACTAGCTTTTCCAAGTCTGCAAAGTAGGTTGTTGGAATTTTCATTGGGATTGCATTGAATCTGTAGATGAGTTTGGGTAGAATTGACATCTTAATGACATTTAGTCTTCCTATCCATGAACATGGAATATTTTTCCATCTTTTCAGGTCCCCTTCTATTTCTTTTAGTAGAGTTATGTAGTTTTCTTTGTATAGGTCTTTTACATCTTTGGTTAAGTTTATTCCTAGGTACTTGATTTTTTTAGTTGCTATTGAAAATGGTATCTTTTTCTTGAGTGTCTCTTCAGTTTGTTCATTTCTAGCATATAGAAACACTACTGACTTATGTGCATTAATCTTGTATCCCGCTACTTTGCTAAATTTGTTGATTAGCTCTAGTAGGTGTATCGTCGATTTCTCAGGGTTTTCTAGATATAAGATCATATCATCTGCAAACAATGACAGTTTTACTTCTTCTTTTCCAATTTGGATGCCTTTTATTTCTTTGTCTTGCCAGATTGCCCTGGCTAGCACTTCCAGCACAATGTTGAATAACAGTGGTGACAGCGGGCATCCTTGTCTTGTTCCTGATCTTAGAGGGAAGGCTTTCAGTCTCTCACCATTGAGTACTATGCTGGCTGTGGGTTTTTCATATATGCTCTTTACCATGTTGAGGAAGTTTCCTTCAATTCCTACCTTTTGAAGTGTTTTTATCAAAAAGGGATGTTGGATTTTGTCAAATGCTTTTTCAGCATCTATTGAGATGATCAATTGATTTTTCCCTTTTGACTTGTTAATGTGTTGTAATACATTGATTGATTTTCTTATCTTGAACCATCCTTGCATGCCTGGAATGAACCCCACTTGGTCATGGTGTATGATTTTTTTAATGTGTCTTTCGATTCGATTGGCAAGTATTTTGTTGAGGATTTTTGCATTATATTCATTAGGGAGATTGGCCGGTAGTTTTCCTTTTTTGTAGCATCTTTGCCTGGTTTTGGTATTAGATTGATGTTAGCTTCATAAAATGAGTTAGGTAGTGTTCCATTTTCTTCAATGTTTTGAAAGAGTTTGAGTAAGATTGGTGTCAGTTCTTTCTGGAAAGTTTGGTAGAATTCCCCTGTGAAGCCATCTGGCCCTGGGCATTTATTTGTGGGAAGATTTTTGATGACTAATTGGATCTCTTTGCTTGTGATGGGTTGATGGAGGTCTTCTATTTCTTTTCTGATCAGTCTAGGTTGTTCATATGTTTCCAGGAAATTTTCCATTTCCTCTACATTATCCAGCTGGTTGCCATACAGTTGTTCATAGTATCCTCTTATAATTTTTTTTATTTCTTCAGGATCTGCAGTTATGTCACCTTTTTCATTCATTATTTTGTTTATATGGGTCTTCTCTCTTTTTGATTTTGTCAGTCTAGCTAGGGGCTTGTCAATCTTGTTGATCTTCTCAAAGAACCAACTTTTGGTGATATTTATCCTCTCTATTGTTTTTTTATTCTCTATGTCATTTATTTCTGCTTTAATCCTTGTTATTTCTTTTCTTGTACTTGGTTTAGGATTGGTTTGCTGTTCATTTTCTAGCTTCTTCAGTTGATCCATTAGTTCTTTGATTTTGGCTCTTTCTTCCTTTTTAATATATGCGTTTAGTGCTATAAATTTCCCCCTTAGCACTGCTTTTGCTGCATCCCATAGGTTTTGGTATGTTGAGTTCTCATTTTCATTCTTCTCTATATATTTAGCAATTTCTCTTGCTATTTCTTCTTTAACCCACTGATTGTTTAGGAGTGTGTTGTTTAACCTCCAGGTATTTATGAATTTTCTAAGTCTCTGATGGTTATTGACTTCTAATTGTATTCCATTGTGGTCAGAGAATGTGCTTTGAATAATTTCAATCTTTTTAAATTTATTGAGGCTTGTTTTATGTCCCAGCATATGATCTATTCTGGAGAAAGTTCCATGAGCACTAGAAAAGTATGTGTATCCTGGTGATTTGGGATGTAATGTCCTGTATATGTCTGTTAAATCTAATTCATTTATCAGATTGTTCAGGTTTTCAATTTCCTTATTGGTCTTCTGTCTGGTTGATCTATCTATAGGAGAGAGTGATGTGTTGAAGTCTCCCACAATTACTGTGGAAACATCAATTGCTTCCTTTAGTTTTGCCTGTGTTTCTCTCATGTATTTTGTGGCACCTTGATTGGGTGCATAGACATTTACGATTGTTATTTCTTCTTGTTGAATTCCCCTTTTTATTAGTATGTAGTGGCCTTCTTTGTCTCTCAAAACATCCCTGCATTTAAAGTCTATTGTATCTGAGCTTAATATTGCTACACCTGCTTTCTTTTGGCTGTAGCTTGCATGAAATATTTTTTCCATCCTTTCACTTTCAGTTTCTTTGTGTCCCTGTGTCTAAGATGAGTCTCTTGTATGCAACATATTGATGGTTCATTGTTTTTGATCCATTCTGCGAAACTATATCTTTTAATTGGGGAGTTTAATCCATTTACATTCAACGTTATAACCGTGAAGGCATTTCTTGAATCAGCCATCTTATCCTTTGGTTTATGTTTGTCATATATATTTTTCCCTTCTCTCTATTAATATCCTTTATTGTACCCATACCGAATCTCTTTAGTACTGAACCTTTCTCCAAGTCTCTCTGTCCTGTCTTTGTTTCTCTGTCTGTAGGGCTCCCTTTAGTATCTCCAGTAGGGCAGTTCTCTTGTTAGCAAATTCTCTCAGCATTTGTTTGTCTGTGAAAAATTTAAGCTCTTCCTCAAATTTGAAGGAGAGCTTTGCTGGATAAAGTATTCTTGGTTGGAAATTTTTCTCACTCAGAATTTTAAATATATCGTGCCACTGCCATCTAGCCTCCATGGTGGCTGCTGAGTAGTCACTACTTAGTCTTATGCTGTTTCCTTTGTATGTGGTGAATTGCTTTTCTCTTGCTGCTTTCAGAACTTGCTCCTTCTCTTCTGTGTTTGACAGTGTGATCAGTAAATGTCTCGGAGTGGGTTTATTTGGATTTATTCTATTTGGGGTTCGCTGAGCATTTATGATTTGTGTATTTATGTTGTTTAGAAGATTTGGGAAGTTTTCCCCAACAATTTCTTTGAATACTCTTCCTAGACCTTTACCCTTTTCTTCCCCTTCTGGAACACCAATGAGTCTTATATTCGGACGTTTCATATTATCTATCATATCCCTGAGGTCCATTTTGATTTTTTCAATTTTTTTCCCCATTCTTTCTTTTATGCTTTCATTTTCCATTCTGTCATCTTCCAGGTCACTGATTAATTGTTCAACTTCCTCTAGTCTTGTACTATGAGTGTCCAGAATCTTTTTAATTTGGTCAACAGTTTCTTTAATTTCCATAAGATCATCCATTTTTTTATTTAGTCTTGCAATGTCTTCTTTATGCTCTTCTAGGGTCTTCTTGATATCCTTTATATCCCATACTATGGTCTCATTGTTCATCTTTAGTTCTTTGAGTAGCTGCTCTAGGTGCTGTGTCTCTTCTGATCTTTTGATTTGGGTGCTTGGGCTTGGGTTATCCATATTGTCTGGTTTTTTCATATGCTTTATAATTTTCTGTTGTTTTTGGCCTCGTGGCATTTGCTGAACTTGATAGGGCTCTTTTAGGATTTGTAGACCAATTGAATTCCTTATCTCTAATTTATCAGATCTACATCTTTGTGGAGTACACTTTCTCTAACTAACCAGTAGGTGGTGTCCACGAGCCACCTGTTCTCCACAAGCCAGTTCTCCCCTGCTTAGCCTTTTTGGTGAGTGGGGGAGTGAGTCTTGTGGGGTCCAATTGGTGTACCAAGCTTGCGTGTGTAGTTGGTGTTGCCTGCCCTGTATATGGGGCGTGTTTCTGGGCAGTCAGGGAGCGGGGGGTGGCTCTAACAATCAAATCTCCCTGGTGATCCTAGAGTTTTAAAGCTGCTGCAATAGTCTAATCCTTCAGTTCAGTCCTGCCACAGTTTGTCACTGCCACTGACCCACAAGTCCTTGGTATTGGCGTATGGCTCCTGAGACTTGCAAGTCGGCCCCTCTTCCAGGCTGTGCACCCCGGGTCCTCTGTTGAGGGATGACTGTGCTATGTCACAGGTGAGTGCCATCCCCCCAGGGCACTTCTGGGCTGCTGGGCTGTGTAGGGAGGCTCCCAGTCTGCTGAAATGATGGCTGAATGGGGCTTTGTTAATTCACACTGCTCCACCTTCCCAACTCTGGGACAATCAGCTGAGGTTGCAGGGAAGGCTAATGTCCACACCCAGTTTTGTGGTGTGTGCCTGTTATTTGAAGCACTTCCGTTACACTGGGTTGTCTGGGGCAGCTCTGGGCTATGGGGCTGGTGATGGGCAGGAGTGTTTCCTGTCCACCAGGATGATGGCTGTGAGGGGACACCCCCCTTTTCTTGGGAAGTTGTAGTGTTTAGTGAATTTTCTCAGCCACTGGATTATTGCCTTTTGTCTCAGAGCTCTCTTAGTTCTGCTCTTCTCTTGACCTGCCCAAATTGCAAGTCTTTGAAGCTTTCTGTATTGGGCTTCTTAGAGTAATTGTTTTAGAAAAAGAAAAAAGGATTAAAAAAAACGGCCCTCCTCAGAGATCTAATGGGTTATTGAAATGCTAAGAGACAAAGCAATTAGGGCCATTAAGGAAAGGTCCACAGGGCAGAGAGATCAGCTTTTCTTCGGGATTTGCATATGAGCCTCAGGGCCTGAGCTCTGCCCTTCCCCTTTCTATGTTCACCAGAACTCCAAAAATCCTCCGCTTTTATTTTGGAGTTTTTCGTGTTGTTTTTTGCTATGCCTGTCTCCTCTCTGCTGGGCTGGCTGCTCTCAGATTCTCTGGTATCTGGTCTCAGTCTATCTATGGTTGGAGTTTGGATCAGTAGAATGAGTTTCTGATAACGGCTGCCACTGCAGTTCTCCCTTCTCCTTCCCAGAGCTGACAGCCCCTCCTCCCACGGGACTGAGCCTGGCAGGGAGGGGTGCGGGTCCCCTGGCCACAAAAACTTACAGATTTCATTGATCTCAGCAGTTCCACAATTTCATGAGTGTTGTATGAAGTATGCCCAAAGTCAGATTGCTCTGTGGTGTCCAGTCCACGCAGTTCCTGGCTTTCTACCTACTTTCCTGGAGGAGTAACTAAAACATACAGCTCACCAGTCCGCCATCTTGCCCCGCCCTCCTTGTATCTTTTTGTTTTCTTACTTGCATTTATGCACTAACAAGGATTTCAGTGCAATGGGATGTCATTGGGAATATTTGCATTGCTTTAAATCTCAAAGAAAAAAAAATTCAACCTTTCACCTTTAAGCATAGCATTTGCTGTCCTTTTATTTTATGTTGATCCTTTTTATCCCTATTAAAAATATCATCTGCTCTTATTTTACATAGAGTTTTTATCATTATTAGGTATTAAATGTTACCAAACACTTTCCTGATCTACCAATATGATAATATAACTTTTCTCCTCTAATATAGTACTGTGGTGAATGACATTGACTGAATTTTTAAAGATAAATATGCTTCCATTACTAAGATGAACCCAACTTTGTCAAGATTGCATTATTTTATACATATTGCTGGAACCCATTTATTAATGGTATTTAATTTAGAATGTTTATATATATGTTCTTGAGTGAGATTTAACTCTAACTTTTATTTCTCATAACATATTTGCTAGCCTAATAAGAAGTGTTGATGAGTATACCCTTTTATCTATTCCTTGAAAGAGTATATGTAAGAGTACAGGTATATTTTTTTCCTTAAATGTTTGGAAGAGCTCTCCAATAAAGCAATTAAAGCTTGGATTTCACTTTGCAGAATGGGTTTTAATTGCAGATTCAATTTCTGTAAAAAGTATAAAATGGTTCAGTTTTTTTTTTTTCTTCTGTGTCAATTTTGAAAGATTTGTTAGATTTTTTAATTTACTGACATACAATTGCTTATAATCTGCTCTTTGTATTGTTTTAATGTTTGCAGGATTTGTCATAATGTTATATTTTTCATAGTTATTATTTATTATCTATGCCTTGTCTCTTTAAAGATAATAACAATAACATTTAAAATCAATTTAAGTAGTATTTCAAGGGATCAACATTTGTATTTATTGGGATTCTCTCTGTTGTACATTTGCAGTCTCTTTTATTAATTTCTCCTCTTTCTGCTTTTTTTTTCATTTTCTTTCTGCTATTCTTTATCTACCTTCATTATATGGATGCTTAGTTTATTAAATTTTCAAGCTTTTTTTTCTTTATTATTATGTTTATTTAAAACTATTGATTTCCCTCAAACTACTCTTTAAGTTGTACCCCATAATTTTTGATGTGTAGAATTTTCATTGTTGTTCAGTTAAAATATAGTCCAATATTCATTGAGAGCTTTTCTTTACCCAGTGTACTATTTAAGAAGTATATTTATGAATACCCAAATATATGAATAATTGCATTGTGGTCACAGAAAATACCCTATATAATTTCAAACCTTTTGAATCTATTCATACTTGCTTTATGACACAATACAGAGCCCAATTTTATAAATATTCTACATCTGCTTGAAAATAATATGTGATCTGTAATTCTTGGACTTACTGTTCTGTCCATTAGGTAAAGTTATTTAATGATAATGTTAAATTTTCTAGTTGCTTACTATTATTTTATTTGATTTTTCTATCAGTTGCTGAGGGATGTGTTAAAATTATCCTATTAAAATTATTCCATTAGTTTCATAAATTTGTCTATTTCTCCTTGCAGTTCTCTTATACTTTTATTTTCAACTTTTCTGTACTTTTATATATAGATTGTATCTCTTATAAACAACATATAGAGATTGAGTTTTTGTTTTTCTTTTTCTTATCAATTTGGACAATTTTTTTATTTCTACCTGGAGATTTTAGTTTCATTACATTGAATATAATTACATTTTCCTGTGTTTTACATTTTCATTGCCTGTTCTATGTCTTTTTACTCTCTCTTTTAACCTTATTTCAGACTTGCTAAGGATTTTTTTAGATTTCCTTTTTCTCTCTATTGGTTTGAAAACTATACATTCACATTCTATTCTTTTTATGGTCATCTTAGAATTACCCTTTATTTATATTCTCCTGGTCGATTAAAATATTTTAGAAGGAAATTAATTCCATTTATATCCTTCCCAACTTACATGACACTGCTCTTGCATGCTTTAATTTTCTTTTTTTTTTTTTTACCTATGAGATATGATAATTGTTTATGCAGTCAATATTCATGTAGATTTACTCATAAGCTCTCACCCCAAACCCTTGGATTTCAGAATTCCAGTTATTTGAATTTTTAAAGGTAACATGGTATATAAACCCTGTATTATTTAACACCTCCAGTGGGTGCTGGGCTGTATCTCATAATTATGTACATATCTCCACAGTGAAACATATGACTATTCATTTTAAGTGGAATAAAGATTATACATAGCCTCAAGTCAGATCAGATTAGGTTTTGAACTTACTGTTCTGTCCATTAGACAAAGTTATTTAATGATAATTGTAAGAAAGGAATAAGTTTAGTTTTCACATAGAGACAGCATGGAATAAGGGAAATGGAGGCAAAACCAGTTTAAACAAGCCCCAGACAAAGAGAAGAGAGAATCTGCCTGCTCCTTATATGGAAAAGTAACCATAGTTACTGGAATGTAAAGAGATATGAGGTAAAATGAGAGGCGGGAACTCACAGCAAAAAAAATAAAAATAAAAATTTGGGGGGATAGGCTGATCAGTTCAAAATCTCAATAATGAGCTAGTTGGCTCTCTGGGATTGGCTGTACAAATTAAAATCTCAAAAGACGAATTAGTTAGTGTTCTCGGATAGGCTGTAACCTCTGTAGTACCCAGTCAATGGGGAAACAGGGGAGGGACTTGCGAATTAGGAGTAGGAGATTTAAAGATCGCCATTCTCTTCCTCTGGCGCACCAGCCTTCCATGTGTTTGGCTGGACGCCCTATCTTGCAAGATCGTAAATAAATTCTTTTCTCCTCCAGAACCAAGTGAGCGTTTATTCCCTTACAGGTACCACTTTATTTCCGACAACTATGAGCTCAGATCAGTTGTTGCTATCTTCACAGGTTTTTGGATTTGCAATCGCAGATGAGAAACTGGGGATAGACCTTACATAGTGCCCGGTTTTCAGAAGGAGGTCAACAAATATTTTTGCTGAGCTGATCTGTTGGCAAGGAGATTTTAACATGACACTTTATTCCTAGGTAGATGGTGGAATTTTAGGGAACTGGGGCTCTAACACCACAAGACTACCAATCTAGCTGGCAGATGTTCCTGCAGCCAATATTTTTATGCTGGAAAAGATTGGAATAATGAGGGGGAATTGTGGGGAGATGGCAGGGTAGGAAGAGCTAGGAATCAGTTCCTCCACCAAAACAACTATTAAAGAGGCAGAATCAACTATTTCAAAATTCTGGATTCCAATAGGACATTGTATAGCATCCAGGAAAGATCAGGAGGAAGAAGCTGGTAAATTACAGTAAATACCAGTAAATTGGTCTGTCTGTGTGGCTGTTATCATTCCCAATCCCCCACTATTGTGACAGGCTTTCAAGAGTTCTGGCACTTGCCATAGCTTGCTGTTGTCAAAAAGGTACATAAAAACCCAGTTCCCCAAGAACTGGGCATGGGATGAAAGGGCGGTCATGCTCCACCTTGAGATCACTGCTTTTGATTAGATACTTCAGAATGCAGGGGGCTGCCTCTGAGGATAGCCATTGTTCTCAACTGCCCCAGACAAAGGCAGTGGGGGAGACTTAAATATGAAATGTTTCCTCAGAGCTGGGAAGGACAGGTGAAGGAAGGACTGCATTTCTGGGCAGTTGATTCTGCCTTTTTAATTGTTGTGGCATCAAGCAAGTGCAGTTTTGGGGATCCATGGAAGAAGCCACTGTCACCCTTCCCTGGAACTTTCCTCATTCCCTCCCCAGGGCAGTTTGGAGCTGGCCAGCACTACCTTTATAAGTCCTTGTTCCAGATGGGAAAGACTGACTTGGGAAACGTACTAACATATCCCCCTCTGAGAATTTTGCCCTCCAGGCAAAAGCACCTTGAGACAAGGAAAACAGTGTAAAAAACAATTGAGGTGTGTGGCCTGGGGCAAAGGCTTACCAGGTCTAAGTCCTCAAGGGGAACACCTAGGAGAAGGAGAAGTTCTGTTTCCCAGAAAGTACAGGGGGCTTTCCAATTCATGTAAACAGGGGAACTCCTAAGGTCACTAGCAGGCTCAAGCCCAGGACAAGACACAGGCCCAGGAAAAACAAGGAAGATGCTGCACTTTGCTTTTGCCTTGGGCTGACCTTCCTAATGGAAGGCTAAGCTCTGATGCAGAGAATTATAAAAAGCAAAAATAGCCTAAGGTGCATCTAGGAAATCATCAAGCATACCAATAAACACATTACAGAAGGAGAAAAAAAAGAAAAAGGGGTAAAAGGAATATTCAAAGAAACAATGACAGAAAACATCACAAACTAAGCAAAAGACATAAATATGCACGTCCAAGAAGCTCAGAGAACAGCAAATAGAATAAACATGAAAAAATATATTCCCCATCACATATTGATCAAACTGTTGAAATCAAAGGACAAGGAGAAGGTCCTGAGAGCTGCAAGAGAAAAGCAATGTGCTTTGTAGAAGAAAGTCCCAATTAGTTTAAGTGTCAATGTCTCAGCAGAAACTGAAGGCTAGAAGGCAGTGGTTTGAAATACTTAAAGTGCTGAAAGAAACCATTTGCCAAACAAGAATTTTATATTTGGCAAGTCTTTCTTTTAAAAATGAGAGAGACATTAAGACATTCCCAGATAAACAATTATCACTAGACCTGCTCTACTGCTAAAGGGAGATCTTCAGACTGAAAGGAAAGGATAGTAAACAGCGGTTCAAAGCAGCATAAAGAAATAAAGACCTCCAATAAAGGTAACCATTTGGGTAAGTACAAATGCCAATATTATTTTATTGTATTTATTGGGATGTAACACCACTTCTTTCTACAGGTGCTAAAATGCAAATGCATAAAAAGTAATGATAAATCTATTGTTTTGGACATTTGTAACAAAAAAAAAATGTGGGGAGTGACAGAGAGGTATAAGAATAGTGTATGGGTATGCTGTTGAAGTCAATTTGCTATCAAATCAAACATGATTGTTAATGTATTTAAGATGTTAACTTTTAACCCTATGGGAACCACAAGGAAAATACATGGAAAATTATATACAGCTAGAAATAAGAAGGGACTAAAAATGGTACAATATACAAAAGCAAATAAATATGAAAGTAGGCATTAATGGAAGAATTGGGGGATGAAAAAGATAAAACACAAAGGCTAAATAGCAACATGGCAGAAAAAAAGTTCTGCATTATACGTAGTGACTTGAAATGTAAGTAGATTAAACTCCCTGTCAAAAGGCAGAGATTGGCCAAATGGGTAAAGAAGAATGATCCAACTATAAGTTGTTTACAAGAGACTCACCTTAAATTCAAAGACACAAGTATGTTGAAAGTGAAAGGATGAAAAAAAATATATATCATGCAAGTGGGAGCCAAAAGAGATCTGTGGTATCTACACTATTGTTAGTCAAAATAGACTTTGAGTCAAAAAAAGGGACAAAGACAGTCATTATATATTGATAAAGCAGTCAATTCAACAAGAAGACCTAATAATGATAAATTTATAGGTACCTAAGACAAGAACCCTAAAATATATGAAGCAAATATTGACAGATTTGAAGGGAGAAATAGACTAATTGTAGGAGACTTCAACACACTACTTTCGTTAATGGATAGAACACCTAGACAGAAGATCAGTAAGGAAATTTAAGACTTGAATGATATGCTAAATCAACTAGACATAATAGACATATATAGAACATGTCACCCAAAAGCAGCAGAATAACATTCTTCTCTATTGCAGTTGGATCATTCTCCAGGGTAGTCCATATGTTAGCCCTCAAAACAAGTCTCAATAAATTAAAAATATTGAAATAATATAATGTACCTATTCTGACCACAGTGGAATGAAGCTAGAAATTAGTAACAGAAGGAGAAATGGAAAATACCCCAATATATAGAACTAAACAATGTACTCTTAAGAAACCAATGAGGCAAAGAAGAAATCACAAAAAAAGTTAGGAAATATCTTCAGGCAAATGAAAATGAAAGTACAACATATCAAAAACTATGGAAGGCAGCAAAGGCAGAGGAGAGATAGAAATTTATAGCTTTAATGTTTACGTTAAAAAACAAGAAGTCTGTAAGTCAGAAACCCAACCTCAAAACTGGAAAAACTAGAAGAAAAGACAGCTGCACCCAAAATGAGCAGAAGGAAGGAAATTAAAAAAAAGAAAAAAAAAAAAAAGGCAAAGATAAATGAAACAGAAAACCAAAAACCAAGACAAAACTAAAAGTTAGTTCTTTGAAAAGAAATCATTAAGGTTGAGCTCTTAATGAAACTGACAAAAAAGAGAGAGGAAAAAAGTGACTAAAATCAGAAATGAAAAGGGAGACATCATTGCTAACCCCACATGAATAAAAAGTCTCATAAGAGGATACTATGAACAACTGTATTCCAACAAATTAGATGAACTTGATGAAATGAAGAAATTCCTCGAACCACACAAACTGCCTATACAGACTTGAGGAGAAACAGAAAATCTTAAGAAATGAATAACTAGTGACAAATTTGAATCAATAATCAAAATCTTTCCAACAAAGAAAAGTCCAGGACCAGATGGCTTCACAGGGGAATTTTACAAAACATTCCAAGTAGAATTAACACCAATCCTACTCAAACTCTTCCAAAAAATTGAAGAGGAGGGAACACTTTCTAACTCGTTCTATGAGGCCCACATCACCCTCATACCTAAGCCAGATAAGGAAACCACAAGAACAGAAAATTATGGGCCAATATCTTATGAATATAGATGTAAAAATTTTCAGCACATTACCAGCAAACTGAATCCAACAGCATATTTAAAGAATTATACAACATGATCAAGTGGGATTTATCCCAGTTTTGACAGGGTGGTTCAACAGAAGAAAATTTATTAATGTAATACAGCACGTTAACAGAATGAAAGAAACACACACACACACACACACATGATCATCTCAACTGATACAGAAAGGACGTTTGACAAAATCTAGATTCCCTTCTTGATAAAAACAATTAGAAAAACAGAAATATAAGGAAACTTCCTCAACATGATAAAGGGCATCTATGAAAAAAAAACACCACTAATATCTTAATGATGAAACACAAAGTTTTCCCTCTAAGATCAAGAACAAGACAAGATGTCCATTGTCACCACTGTTATTCAACATTGAACTGGAAGTCCTAGCTAGAGCAATTGGGCAAGAAAAAGAAATAAAAAGAATCCAAATTGGAAAGTAAAAAGTAAAATTTTCCCTGTTTGCAAATAGCAAGATTGTATATACAGAAAATCCTTAAAAATCCACAACAAAGTTCCTAGAGCTAATAAGTGAATTCAGCAAAGGAGCAGAGTACAAGATCAACATACAAATATCAGTAGTGTTCCTATACACTAGAAATGAACAATTGGAAGAAGATATTCAGGAAAAAAATTCTATTTACAATAGTAAATAAAAGAATCAACTATCTAAGAATAAATCTAACCAAGTATGTAAAGGACTCGTACACAGAAAACTACAAAGCATTGATAAAAGAAATCAAAGAAGACATAAATAAATGGAAGGACATTCCATTTTCATGGACTGGAAGATTAAATGTGGTTGAAGTATCAATTCTACCCAAATATCTATAAAGCGACTTACAGATTCAACGCAATCCCAATCAAAATTCCAAAAGCCATCTTTTAAAAAATGGAAAATCCAGTCATCAAATTTATATGAATGGATGTGGTGGTTTGGGACTATATGTACCTAGAAAAACATGTTCTTAAATTTAAACAATTTCTGTGGGTGTGATCCCATTGTAAGCAGGACCTTTTGATGAAGTTACTTCAGTTAAGGTGTGACCCACTTCAATCAGGATGAGTGTTAATCCTATCATTGCAGTCCTGTAAAAGTGGAATGAAATTCAGACAGAAAGAGAAAAAGCCACAGAGGGTGCAACCAGAAGCTGTCCATCAATGGCATCTGGAAGAAATAGGAGAAGCCAGGAGACCCTGCCATGTGCCTTGCCATGTGACACACTAAGGGCCAAAGATCACCAGCAACAAGCCTCAGAATGCCACAGTCTGTAGAGAAAGTATTGCCTTGATGATGCATTAATTTGGATTGCTATCTTAGCTTCAAAACTGTGAGATAATAAATTCCCATTGTTTAAGACAACCTTTGCATTGTATTTGCTTAAGCAGCCTAGGAAACTAAAAAAAAAAAAAAAAAAAAAAAAAAAAAAAATGGGTAAGGAGTCCTGAATATCCAAAGCCATTTTGAAAGAGAAGAATGCAGATCTACACTTCCCAATCTGAAAACTTATTACAAAGCCACAGTAATCAAAACAGCATGACTGTCACAAGGACAGACAATAAATCAATAGAATTGAATTGAGAGTTCAGAAAGAAACCATCACATCTACGGCCAAATGCTTTTGACAAGGGGATACAGACCACTCAATTGGGAAAGAATATTCTCTTCAACAAATGGTGCAGAGAAAACTGGATCCCCATTTGCAAAAGATTGAAGGTAGATCTGTACCTCACACCATATACAAAAATCAACTCAAATAGGATCAAAGACCTAAATATAAGAACAAGAACTATAAAACTGCCAGAAGAAAACATTGGGGGGCATCTTAAGGACCTTGTGTTAGGCAATCAGTTCTTCAACTTTGCACCTAAAGCACAAACAACAAAAGAAAAAATGGATAAATGATACCTCATCAAAATTAAAAACTTTTATGCCTTAAAGTTTGTTATCATGAAAGTAAAATAGCAACCTACATAATGGGAGAAAATATTGGGAAACCATTTATCCAGTAATGATTAATACACGGAATATATAAAGAAATCCTTCAACTCAACAACAAAGTGAAAAACAACCCAATTTAAAAATAGGCAAAAGGATTGGATAGACATTCCTCCAAAGAAGGTACATAGCTGGCCAAAAAATACATGAAAAGATCTTAACATCATTAGCTATTAGGGAAATGCATATCAAAACCACAATGAGATACTATTTCACACCCACTAGAATGGCTACTATTTTTTTTTAAAGTGGAAAATTAAAAGTGTCAGTGAGGATGTGGAGAAATAGAAAAACTCATTGATTGTTGGTGGCAATGGAAAATGGTACAGCTGCTGTGGAAGACAGATTGGCAGTTCCTCAGAAAGTTAAGAATAGAATTACCATATGATCAGCAATCCCACTTCTAAGTACAAACCCCAAAGAATTGAAAGGGGGACTTGTATAGCTATTTGCACGTCAATATTGGTAGCGGCATTATTCACAACTACCAAAAGATGGAAGCAATCCAAGAGTCCATCAACAGGTGAATAAATAAACAAAATGTGTCATATACACACAATGGAATATTATTCAGTTGTAAAAAGGAATGAAATTCTGACAAATGGATGAACTTTGATAACATCATGTTGAATGAAATGTCAAACATTTTTTTATCTCAATGATATGAAATAATTTGAATACACAAACCCATAGAGTCAAAATCTAGAATATAGGACTGGGGAGTTAAGGTTAACATGTAGAGATTTTCTACCTAGGATAATAGAAAATTTTGGTAATGGATGGGGGAGATGGTAGCACAACATCGTGAACATACACAATGAATTACATATTCAAATGTGGTTAAATGGGGGAAATTTTAGGTTGCATATATGTTATTACTAGAATAAAAATTATGTACAACATAAACAAAGAACCCTAAGTTAAACCAAGGATTATAATTAATAGTGCAGTTATGAAAATGTGCTTTCATTAATTATAACAAACCACACTGGTGCAAGGTGTTAATAATTGGGTGGTATATGAGAACCTTGTATTTTATGCAAGATAGTGTTCTCTAAACCCACAACTTCTTTAATAAAAAAATGGAATAATGAGATTTTGGAGCTTGGTTAATAACACCCACAGCAGGTTCAGATCACAAGAGATATCTGAACCCGGAATCTCAGACATCTTACACTTTCGCTTTAAACACATCCTCTGACAAAGTAGAGTAGGAAAAAAAAATATCACAGCTGGGTGAAAGAAAAGACATTCAAACCAAATAATGAAGGGCAATGGCAGTCCAGAACCATAAGAAAATTTCTCACAGAGGAATGTAGTGGGCAAAAATCTTGAAAAGACCATTTGAGGGGGAAAAGAAAATCAATGTCTATCTCTCCTGAATTGAGATGTAATCTTTCTCAGCTAGAAGACTGCACACCCTCATAGATTTTATACAGAAATAACTTATTTTCAACATGGACCCAACATTTATTACACTAATTATACCATTATTCACAGCCCTGTGCTAGAATGGTACAACATGCACGCCTTTTAAAATATGGATTTATAGAACTTTGTATCATAAATTTCTCTGAAAAACCAACCAACCCACCAGATGGTTTAATGGAAAAAGGCTTATTCTCAGTTGTTTCAGGTTTCCACGCACTAAAAAGAAATGAGCAGAAGAGTTAAATCTATCCTTAAAACATGGGACTGTATAACAGAGTACCGTGTTGTGTATAACTCTGGCTAATAGTACAAATATAAGAATGTTCTTAATTGAACCAGAATAAATGTTCATCTCTAGAACAAGGTATCAAGAATAGGGTACATACACCTAATGCAAACTAAGGACTATAATTAAAAGTAATATCTTAATATTCTTTCATCAATTGTAACAAAGGTACCATTCCAATGCTAAGTGTCAATATATTTTTTGGGGGGGTGGTATGAGGAGTGTGTTTTTTTCTTTTTGGAATAATGCATATGTTCTAAAATTGATTGTGGTGTAGAACATACAACCTTGTGATTATACAGAGAGCCACTGATTGTTATATTTTGAATGGACTGTATTCTGTGTAAATATATCTCAATAAAACTGCTTTAAAAAAAGACACTGCACGCACAAAGAGTTAAATCTTGTGTCAGTTTGGATATATTATGTTCTCCCAAAAGCCATATTCTTTAACGCAATCTTGTGGGGGCAGATTTATTAATCTTTCTGATTAGGTGTGACCGCTTGATTGTTTCCATGGAGCTATGACTTACCCAACTGTAGGTAATACCTTTGATTACATTATTTCCATGGAGATATGGCCCTGTCCATTCAGCATGGGTCTTGCTTAGTTTACTAGAGTCCTTTAAAAAGAGCAGACCCAGACACTTGCTAACGCTTTGAGATGCTAGCCCAGAGTTTGCTCCGGAGAAGCTAAAAGAGAACAAAACATCCCAAGAGCAGCTGACGCTTATAGACACTTTGAGATACTTGGGGTTTCGGAAAGAAGGATGTTTGGAGATGCTAAGCCAAGAGATGAAGCTCAGAGATTGCTCTAGAGAAGCACAGACACCAGCCACATGCCTTCCCTGCTGACAGAGTTGCTCTGTACACCATCGACCGTCCTTCACTGAAGGTATCATCTTGTTGATGCCTTAGTTTGGACACTTTTATGGCCTGTAAATTTGTAACCAAATAACCCCCCCCCCCCTTAAAAAGCCAATCCATTTCTGATATTTTTCATAATGACAGCATTAGCAAGCCAGAACAAATCTATTCTTATAAACTACACATCTCACAACAATCCTACAAGTTTCAAGTGAATAGAGTCTTTAAAATAGTCTCAGCAAAACTCAAACAATTTGTTTGAAGTGTTTCTGAAGAGTTTATTAACTGTATGTGAATTATTTAAGCTACTTGGAGGCATCAGAAGCAGAAGGATTGAATAATAAGTAAACAGTGCTGAAGCAAAAATATCAAAGTATAAAATCACCCAGTGCTTGGGTTGACTCAGCAAAATGACTACTTTTATAGATCATTGTTGGTAGAATAGATTGCTATATCCTTTGTATAAAATTAATTTTGCATAACAGTAAAAGTAAAACTAGTTTTTATTACAGCAATACCACCTTTGGGAAATCTACCCTATAAAAAGAAAAACAACAGTGCATGAAGATCTGTGCATGTAGGATTTATTCTTTCAACAAATATGTGAAAGAATAGTTGTTTCACTATCACTAAAGATAGACAATAACTCTTTCTCATATAACTTAAGTTTTCTTACAAAGCTTACACCTTAAAGGAGAGAGATGGTATGGTGGCTTGGAGTACTGTACCCCCCAAAAAGCACGTTCTTAATCTTAATCCATTCTTGTGGGTGTGAACACATTGTAAATAGGACCTTTTGTTGAGGTGATTTCAGCTAAGACATAGTCCAACTGAATGAGGATGGATCTTAATCCTCTTACTCGAGGCCTTATAGAGAAGGCTACTAGAAGAGAAGCCACATGAGAAGCAAGAACCTGGAAGTCAATGGAACCCAAAAGAGAATGGAGAAGATGGCATTTATATTGCCACGTGATGGAAAAGCCTAGGAACCCCAAAGATTGCCTGCCAGCCAAAATATACCAACACTACTATCTTTGGTATGCAAGCCTTCTAGCCTCTGATACTGTGAGCCAATAAATTCCAGTTTTTAAGCCAATCCATTGTATGACCTTTGTTTTATCATCCAGCTTACTCAAACAGATGGATAATAAATATGTAAATATATCAGGTGGAGATACATGCTAAGTAGAGGATCTAAGAGGGGCAACGTGATAAATTACACCTTTAGAATGGGTGATTAAAGAAGGGCTCTCAGCCCTCTGAAAAGGTGACATTTAAGCCAACAAGAATCCAGCCTTGGAAGAATTACAGTGATGCTTATATTTGCAAAAATCTGAAAATAACCTGACTATTCAGCAAAATTGAAATGGCTTTGCAAGTTAAATGATGACTACATCATGAAATACTACACAACTATTAAAATAATATCTTATAGGTATCTTAAACGTAAACATGTCCAAAATATAACTTCTGGTCTCCTGAAAACACATCTTCATTTTGCAGTTTGCCCACCTGCCCCATCTGAGTTAACGACAATTCTATTCTTCCAGTTTCTAGGCTAAAAACCTTGGTAGCATTCTTGGTCTACTTTGTGTTTTATACTCCATATCTGGTCTCTCAGCGAATGCGGTAGAATCAATCTTTAAAATATACCCAGAATTCTACCAGTTCATACCACTCCCACTTTCACCAACCCTCTCCAAACCATCATCTTTCTCCTGGATTATTGTAATGACCTTCTAATTGGGTTCCCAGTTTATGCCCTTGGCTTCCCTTAGTCAACTCTCATCACAGAAGCCAGAGTGATCCTGTTAAAGCCAGAGTATGTTACTCTGAGTATCAAAACCATTCAGTCTCTGTCAGAGTAAAATCCAAAATCCTTATAAAGACCTTTAAGTTCCACTAGAATAGACACCTATTATCGCTCTAGCCTCACCTTCTCAACTCCTTCACTCTCCCTTGTTTACCAGCTGAGCTGTGTGGCTTGAACACACAAGGATCATTTCTGCCTCAGATCTTTGTTACTTAAACAAATATGGCTAAATCCCTCACTTCTGTCTCACTTCTGTCTGTTCCTCAAATAATACTTTCACCCCGAAGTCCTGTTTTGCTTTGCTAAAGCTGCCAAATGCAATATACCAGAAATGGATTGGCTTTTACAATGGGGATTTATTAAATTACAAATTTACAGTTCTAAGATAATGATAATGTCCAAATTAAGGCATCAACAGGATGATACCTTCTCTGAAGACAGGCTGCTGGCATCTAGGACACTCTGTCTTATGGGAAGGCACGTGGCTGGCGTGTGCTGGTCCACTCCTGGGTTTCCTTGCTTTCAGCTTCTGGCTTCAGTGGCTTCCTCTCTGAGCTTCTGTGGGTCCTTTCTTAGCTTCTCCAGGGCTTTTCTCTATGAGCTTCCGGGCTTTTTCTGTCATTCATCCTCTCATAAAGGACTCTAGTAAAAGGAATAAGACCCACCTTGGATGGGGTGGGTCACATCTCAACTGAAACAACCTAATCAAAAGTTCCCACCTATAGCAGGTCTGCACCCACAGGAATGAATTAAAAGATCATGGCCTTTCCTGGGGTACATAACAGCTTGAAACCGGCACAAGTCCTCACTGTCTTGATCAACTAAAATTTCAACTCCCAATGCTTCTAATCCCCCTTTCCTACTTCACTTTTCTCCTTAATCTGTTTCACTATCCTATAATACCACATATTTTACTCAACTACATTTTCTGTTTTCTCTCTCTCATTAGCATATAAGCTCCGTGAAAGCTAGGGTTTTTTCCTTGCTGTTGTTCACTCTTTTTCCCCAGTGCCTAGAACAGGTAAACATTCCATAAGCATTTGATGAATTCATAAATAATATATTTTTTAAAAGACACAAACATAAATACATGTGTGCATATGTATGAGTATATAAATTGGTATGGAAGAATACAAATCAGACTGTTCACATTGGATCACTCAAGGGAGTAGAATTAAAGGTGATGAAGTAGTTATTAAGACTTTTCTTACACATCTCTGAATTGATTGATTTCTTATTATAGGGGTTATATTTGCGACTTTTTTGAAAAAATGTTTTAATTTAATTTTATGTAAAGCATATTGATGCTAAAAAGAAAATGTTCTTAAAACTGTCAAATCTAAAGATTAATTCATTTCTCCCTTTTCAACATTAGTATCAGTATTTTAATTGGGAACACATAAAAATTCAGGCTTGGTAGCTGTTTATATGATTAAAGATATTGGCATTTTAATGGATTCCAAGCTTCTCAGAACTAGAGGCTGTTCTGGACTTCCTCAACAACAGCATAGCTTCTGGATCATGACCATGGAAAAATTTAAATGAATTTTGAGCAAATCAGCCCTCATCCAGAGAGGTGATTTCATACTCCGATTAACTATGGCATTAGGGTATAGTTTAAGAAGGGCAAAAACAAATTAGTGCATTGATGAGAAAACCTTTTTTTTCCCAAATGAAGTTGTATACAGAAACATGAACAAGACAGCTAAAATCTGGGTTCAGCTCAACAACTCTCTTGGCCTTCCCTGAGTCCATTCTGAGAGGGCTGAATGGAAGTTTCAGGGGTCCAGGAAACTGGAGCATTTTTGAATCATGATGTGGGTGGGATGGGGAGCAGAGGAGTCTGCTAACTTTCCAGTAAAGTTGAAGGAAACATTTGAAAAATATGAGACAATATAACTGACTTCAATTATTTTAAAGAAGCATGTGGATTTTTCCATGCAGCTCCAGAGAGCAGTATGAAGATTTTTGAAGGTAAGGTTTAAGAAGATCCTGTGTTTCATATTAGGAAAATAAACTGTCTGGAAATTACAGCTGGCAAATAGTGGAATGGACTCTCAAGTGCACAAATAAACTCCTGTCACAGGAAGAATTCAAGCAGATACAAAGCCTAGGTAACCAATGGCAGAAGTGGAATACAAGGTGTTTCTTACCAGGTGGAGGTTAGACCATTAGGATTCTCTAATTCTTATGTTCCAGGAGTCTATGTATTAGTCCTCTTTTGGTTGCAGATGACCAAAACCCTGCTTTTGTGTAAGCTTTAACAACTAAAAACCCAAAATTAGATCCCAGCTTCAGTTGTGGCTTGATTGAAGAGTTTAAAGTTTTGTATCTCTTTCTCTCCCTCTCTTGAATCTACTTTTTTTTTCCCTTTTGTTGTAATTCTTGGGCAGGCTCATTTCACATACCAACAAAGGCTCTCAGCAAACCCAGACTTATGCCATCTTCACATCAAAAAATCCTCAAGAAAGGAAAGGAAAAATCCTCTTTCTGCATGGCTCATGTAAAAGTCTAGGGAAAACTCTGGTTCTGATCATGTGCCGCCCCTGAAGAATCTCAGCGTCCATGCAGGTGGGGACCCATGGTTGGGCAGCCTGGGTCATGAACCCGTTCCTATCACAGGCAAGACAGGACCATGTGAATAATGGTTCTTCCAGGTGCAATGGGCCAGTTTCCCAAAGAGAAACATGCTGAGCAGAGAAAAAGGAGCAGATGTCCATTATATTCCAAAGAAAGTACATAAAACCAAAAGGATTAATTGTTACATAAATATGATCAGATGGGTTCAAAAGGAGCAACAAAGGTCATCGTCATTCTTTTGTAGACTACAAGGGAGAAGGCCTTGAGTCCACGCACATGTTTTGGCTTAGAGAGCGCTTTCCCAAGTTAAGGAAAAAAATCACGCTGTTTTCACCATTGCATTGCAATGGGATGGTACTGAGATACAGACATATGTGCTGTCACTGAATATGTTTCTATAACAGATGGGAATTGCTTTTTCTTGAAATAGCTACTGATGTGGGGATGTCAAGATTAGCCAGGGCATTAGTTTTCCATTTGTAGGAATTTGTATTATAATAATCAACCAAACAGAAGGAACTGTTACTCATCCTTTCCCTGTTTAGAGGCCGAGATTTGCAAATGGAAAAGAACAATATATATGTAGGATGGGTGTGTGTGTGTGTATGCATTTACAGATTGTGTGCAAAATGAGTCTACATATTTCTAACAAAATGCAGCATAGCATAATGTGAAAGAACAGAGGTAAGAACCATTCTTCCTGAGTTCAAATCCTGACTCTGGCTTTGTAGCTTTGGTCCCCTAGGCAAAATATTTCACCTTTCTTTGTCTCATTTGTCTCATCTGTTATTTACAATAATGACAATGCCATAAAGTGGTTGAATGGATTAAATAAGGAGACTAGTGAAAAGTATTTAGAATAGTGCCTGAAATGAGGATGTGGACCATAGAATTAGTAATCATTATTACTGCTGTTGTTGTTATTTTATATTATTGTTCTTGCTACAGTGTAGAATATTGGGAAGTACACTGAACTAGGAGTGAGGAGAACTGAGGTCTAATGCCACCATTGTCACCAACTTCCGCATGATCTTGTGCCCTCCGGGTTTCAGATCCCACTGCCAACCTGCTTTGAGTGCAGGGTGAGGGTCCCCTGGCATTCTAATGTGCTATATTGACTTACCCAGAGCATTTTTAATCTTATTATCTTCCTTATGTTCATGTCAAATTAACGTTGCATTTTCAGAGCCAAAAAATTCCCCCAAATATGTTAATAGACAAAAAAATTAACCTAATGATGGGTCATTTATATTAAAAATTCCACATATGCAATGGTTTGGAGCCAAAGTAATTTTGTAAATGTGCATTTTTCAAAAAGAGGAAAAGGAAAAAAAATCAGAAATTAGGCATTTAATTTCCCAAAAGGAATTACGTGCTTATCAGGTAGGGCTTGGAACATGAATGTGAAAACATTCAAAGAGGGAAATAGGAAGAAAATGAAAACCAATTTTGCAATATTGCTTAGTAAGTAAATATATCACTATTCATTAACAGTTAATTCGAATGTCTAAAATTAGTGAAGCATGAAGTTATTCTGGGCCCAGCTACTTTACCAAGAAATAATTTAAAAATGGAAGATGAGTGTTTCCAGAACTTAGATTTCTGTGTTACCTACCAAGTTTGATTCTAACTTTCTCCCAATAAAGATTATTTGCTGGATATGAATGAAATCTTTCCCTTTTGGAATCCCCCATCTGTCACAGTGTAAATTGGTTCAGAGAAAGTAATTTGGATACCACAAATAGGATTTCTGTACCACAGGTAGGCTAGGCAGTGGAACAAGGCAATTCTCAGAAACCCATAGCCGAGTTTCAGGAAACTAGCCTTTTAAGGGAAGAATGAGGAAAGAAACTTAGTAAATGTGTTAACTCAAAGCCAAATTATCCTCAAATAAAAGATATACATTTCATGGATTCCCAAGAGGTGTCAGTTTCTCTTCAGTGGCTGCTAATGCCTTCTAGCTCTTCAGATGTCACTTACTGTAGCTTAACAGCCATAGTCAAGAAAGAAGGAACAGGTAGGAGAAAGAAAAGCAACTAATGATGGGAGATGCACAGTGCGAGATAGCTTGGCCCACTGCCAGCCTAAGCAAATGATAAAAACTGATTCCAGTAAGATTTCTTGCCTCCCTTTGAATTTAGAGGAACCAGGAAGATAAGGGTGAAAGAAATATGAAAGGACATCTAATTTAATCCTTCATCTCTTACATGATTTCCCATTATGATATTTACCCAAAGCAGTCTTCCATTCTGGCTAGAATACTCCCAGTGGTATTTTTCAGAAACAGTCCATTGCAATAGCACATAGTACAGACTCAGAAAAAATTTTTGTAAGCCTAATATAGATTGATCTTCTAATAATTTTCACTAATTAATCCAAGAATGGTCTTTTTAAACCCTCTCTTTAATTATAAAGATATATTTCTTGAATTATTTAACAACTATTTATTGAACCTCTCTCACCTGTAAGATACTCTTTTAAGAGCTTTGGGGGTGGTGGGAGCTGTATATAACAATGGGAAAAAAAACAAAACACATAGACCCTGCCCTCGAGCAGCTTACAGGGATGAAGGAGAGGGACATAATTAGCATCAGGGCAGATCAGTTTTATGTGTAAGCTGATACATGGTAGATGCAAGAAAGATTTCATTACTGTAGGAGAGAGAGGAATTGCTTATTTTAGGGTAGACAGAGAGGACTTCGTAGAAGCAGAATAGTGGGGTAGCGGCATCACAGGGTGATTCAATAGCATAAGCAGAGGCAAAGGAGAGAAGTTTTGTCTCCTGCATTTCTCATTTGGACACCGAGATGGGAAACCCTGGAAATGTTCTGTCACTATATATGTGTAGTACCTGACATATGGGTATGCCATCATGAACTGTTACATCATGAACTTGTAATGGATGGACTTTTACATGCCCATGTCCCTGCACATGAGGGGCAAGAGATGCTCACCTGAAAATGAGCTATTAAGTTCTCTGCAGGTGGGGTGTATATATGTCTGTGTCTCTTGTATATATATATGAGCATACAGGTGCATAAATAGGTGTGCATACGTGTGTACATGTGTATGTATATGTTTACTTGAGTGTATGTATGCACATATGTATACATGCATACGTGTGTTTTAGTTTCCTTGGCTGCTTGAAACAAATACCATGAAATGGGTAGAGTTAAACAATGGGAATTTATTAGCTTACAGTTTTGAGGCTGGAAAAATGTCCAAATCAAGGCATCATCAAGGTGATACTTCTTCCCAAAGACTGGCTCCTAGAAAACGTTGACTCCTCTATCACATTGCAAGGCACTTGGTGGCATCTGCTGGTTTCTCCTTTCTCTTCCAGGTTTCGTTGATTTCAGTTTCTTGCTTCTGTGGCTTTGCCTCTGTGTGTCTGAATTTTATTCTCTTTTAAAGGCCTCAAGTAATAGGATTAAGACCCAACCTGATTGAGGTGGGACACTCTTCACCTGAAATAACTTCATCAAAACATCCTGCTTACAGTGGGTTCACATCCACGGGAATGGATTAAGTTTAAGAACATAATTTTCTGGGGTACATACAGCTTCAAACTACCACACACACACACAAACAGGGTGTGAGACGCAGTTAGTCTGACAAAGAGTGAGATCTCTCATCTTTTCACTTATCTCTAGAAGAACCATAAACCTTACCCAGAGGAGAACCAAGTGGGAAGGCCCCAAATGAACAGATTTTTGGCAAGTGATATTTTACCCTTGAATAATAAGGATGCTGGTTACCCCCAAACTGCTTCTAAGTGGCAGAAAATGCCATGGGCACACTTCGGGGGGGCAGGCAAAAATCCAGGAGGGAAGGGGGCCAAGTGTGCTTTGTATTCCACAAGGAATCAGCCCTTTAGAGGACTAGAAGCTTTTATTTTAAACATGACAATGGTTATGCCTTTTGTATTTTCTGTAATTATTGCCTTTTTGTTCTCTGAGCATTGAAGTTCTTTTTGAAAATGTCAGCCTGTCTCAGCTGAGCAAAGGGAAACAAGAAAAGTTGTTTCCATTCATGCAGTTGCAGTTTTTAAGGGGGAACAGGGCTTCTGGGAGTAGGGTGTAGCGGAGGTTACAGTAATTTAATGGAGAAGAAGCTTCGGGAGAAAGGGACATTTAAGAGAAAGAACCTGGACCCCTTAACTAGCCATCCCTTTTCATAAAGATACTTTTCTGGACTCTTATTTTCTCACATCATGAAAGGGTCTCTATATTCTTCAAATGTTTTCAAAATTAAACTTTTTATTAAACAAAAATGCCTATGCACTCTGGAACAGAATGCAGAATGCAAAAAAGCATGAAAAAGAAAATAAAGGTGAACCATAATTCTGTTACCTGAGCATAAGTTACATTCTGTTATTTCCATTAACATTTTCATTTTATGAATTTATATACATGGTTGGCACAAAAATGGAATTAAATTGGATTTGGTATTTTGATTTTTTGCCTTTATTATACTGTAAACTTTTTTCTATTGTTTACCAATACACTGTGGCTGAATTTTTAGTGGTACCACAGCATTCTGCAATGCACTTAGTCAAAACTCAGTTGTTAGACATTTAATTTGTTTCCATTTTTATATGACTAATACCACATTGCAATAACTGTTACATTTTCATAAATGAGAAGGGAGGGGTGGAAAGAGGGGCACTTTTACAACCTGAAGCTTTTTCTGTACATCTCAACTTTTCAATGCAGCTTCAGTTTTTACATCAAACACACCTCAGAGCAAGGGTAGGTAAATTTTTTCCATAAAAGGCCAGATAGTAAATATTTTTGCCTTTACAAGCCATATGATCTTGGTTGCAACTTTTCAACTCTGCTATTGTAGCATAAACAGGAAAACAGCCATCGGTAATACGTAAATGAATGGTCATGGCTGCATTCCAGGAAAACTTGATTTACATAAGCAAACAGAGGTTTGGATTTGCCATGGGCCTTGGTTTGCCAATCCCTGCCTTAGAAGGCACTTGAAATGTTCAGCTTCTTACTGCCATCCCTTATATGGCTGCCTTATGAACTTAATATATGCAGATGTTCTACTAGACTTGGGAAATACAAAGGTGAAGAAGGCACAAATTCTGCCCTTATAGTATTTATTATTCCATAACATTGATCTGAGAGCAAAAATCTAATAGGAATATGTGCAATTAGACATTCAGTATGGAGTGTTTAGGATCATCTCCATTGTCACACCACCGAAATATGATGGTAATGCCTGGTAACACTTCCTGCTACCTCAGTCCTACAAAACGAACCAGGGAACCCTGAGACATGGAAAGAAAGGAAAAAAAAAAACACCACAGTAATTAAGCAGAAAATAGAAGTCACAAAACTGTGGTACATTTCTTGCAGCTTACTAGCTGTGTGACTTAAGCAATATCATCAACTTCTCTAAGCCTGTTTCCTCATCTGTAAAACAAGAATAAGGATGGGGCTATGTGAGGATTAAGTGAGGTCATACATGTGAAGAAGTTGAAATAGGTGCTGAACAAATGCTGTCTGTTTTATTTTATAGAGAGGGAAGAAACCGGCTTTGGGCATTGTCATAGACAGTTGCTTATAAAATTAGGCAATATCCACTAATTCATTTGTACAGTAAGCATTTTTTAATTACTACTTTTTAAAATTACTACATTTTTAGTCAGGAACAGTATACATGTCTTGGACAAGTGGCAATAAAGGAAAGAAAGAAAAATATAAAAATCAAACACAAGAACTGAAATGTAGGATCTGGAAGTATTTTTGCTAATGGCCCACCTTGTTCTTTACAGTATAAAAGTTTTTTTCACACGCTGTACCCGACCCAGTTTACGCACCTGCGTAGATCTTCTAGGTCCTGTTTGCTCTGTTTCCAGCCCCAGAGGTGGATGCACCATTCTCAGGCATAAAGTCATGGCCTCATCCAGTTCTGCCTCCTCTATGGACATCACCAATTATCACAGACTTCCCCAGGACTGAACATCTCGGGGGCTCATGTGCCAGCTTCTGCGTCCCCTGTAGCTGCCAGGAGGGCCAGATGATACAACTCAGAAGTTTGTGGGAACTGCTGTCCTAAGGGGCAACCTTGTTATCTATGAGAGACTGGAGAACAGGGCTGGGGATTTGGGGGAGGGAAGGGGACAGTTAGAAGATAACTTGCTTTCTCTTCTCCGGCTCTCAGACTGTTCTGACGTTACCAGCCTAGTTTCTTGCCAAGCCACAGCCTTGTATTTGTTTGTTCCCTTCCTGTCCTGCCCCAAATAGACCCATGTGGACCCAATTTTTTTGTCTCATGCCCTGCTTGGCAGTAACCTCATCTTGTCTCCTCAAAGAATAGTTTAGAAGATAATAAAAAGGAAATCCATGACCTCCATTACTAAACTCCAGGAGATCAAGAGCTGTTTTGCTCACACTGAATACTCAGCACTCATAGCAGGTTTTGAATAAATATTTGTTGAATGAATGAATGAATGAATTGTTCCAGTTTGCTGATACTGCTGGGATGCAAAACACCAGAAATTGATCAGCTTTTATAAAGGGAGTTTATTTAGTTACAAAGTTACAGTCTTAAGGCCATAAAGTGTCCAAGGTAAGTCATGAACAATCGGGTACCTTCACTGGAGGATGGCCAATGGTGTCCGGAAAACCTCTGTTAGCTGGGAAGGCATGTGGCTGGTGTCTGCTCCAAAGTTCTGGTTTCAAAATGGCTTTCTCCCAGGACATTCCTGTCTAGGCTGCAGTTCCTCAAAACTGTCACCCTCAGTTGCTCTTGGGGCATTTGTCCTCTCTTAGCTTCTCCGGAGCAAGAGTCTGCTTTCAATGGCTGTCTTCAAACTGTCTTTCATCTGCAGCTACTCTCTCAGCTTCTGTGCATCTTCAAAGTGTCCCTCTTGGCTGTAGCAAGCTCACTCCTTCTGTCTGAGCTTATATAGTGCCCCAGTAAACTCATCAAAGCCCATGCTAAATGGGTGGGGCCACACCTCCATGGAAATTATCCAATGAAAGCTCTCCCCCATAGTTGAGTAATCACATCTCCACAGAAACATACAATCAAATGTCTCCAACCCAATCAACACCAATAAATTTCCTGCCTACACATCAAAGATAATGACGTTTTGGGGGACATAATACATCCAAACCAGCAAATGAATGAATGAATGAATGAATGAACAAATGAATGAATTTGACCTTACCTACTGATGCTTATGAAAAATTCACACTAAGATATTTGACAAATTCAATATGTGCTATAGGCATAGGGGTTCATTCCCTCTCTCTTGGATGATTCAGGGTCTGTTCCTGGTAAATTTAGAGTGGCTGAACTAGATCAAGTATCCTTGGGACTTTCCTGCTGTATGTCCCCCTCCCATCCCCCCCATTTCCCCGTCTATAGGAAGTTTTAAAAATACTCATCACTGTCTGTCACTTTGCTACTTTGAATTGTTCTGCTCTCTGCACTCACCTTTTAATGTAATAGCATCAATTAGCTGCTACAGCTAAAAAAAAAAAGCAGTTACACTGGTGCCAACTGATGCCTTATGGGGTCTCCATGGTGCTAAAAAAAACTCATAATGGATTCCTTAGGGTTTTTTTTTCTTTTCTCCCATGATGAGTAACCAAGTGGGTGGTATCTTATACACAGTAAAAAATAGTAACTTCCATCAGGTATTTGGAAGTAATGTAAAGTTTAATGCACTATGTTATATACATGGACTTTCCAATTAAGGCCTGAAAGTGGTCACAATTATAACCAGAGTAAGAGTTCCAAGGCCTGCTGAAGGATAAGCCTGCTCTCCAGGGCTGCCATCCCCTGGCCTTGGGGCAGTGCTTCCTAGAAAAACTCTTCCAGAGAGCTATGGTGTATATAGGTTGTTGTGTAAGAAAATGTTCCCCACCTAAGAATTCCAGAGGAAGACACCATTGCAAGTGGTTCTCTCACTTTACAGAGGAGTAACCCGAAGAATGGCGAGATTGCCAGCTGTTCAACAACACAGAGCATGTCACAGCAGAGCTGAGGCCAGAGCTCCTGGATCTTCTGGGATTCTCTCTGATGCTTCTCCATGAGCTGCCTTATCGCCAGGGCAAAAATAGTTACATGGGAAGTATGCGTGCAGGCATGTATGCAAGCAACCTTCATGGTTCATTATTCAGGGTTTATGAAAAAAGTTCTTTGTTAGGTTTTCAAGAATCTTATGTTTACAAGAGATCAAATACACATTTCCCCTAAATTTAGAGCCTGCTTAATCATGTATGTCTCATCTTATTTTCCTTGTTGTTTGTTTGTTTGTTTGTTTGTTTGTTTAAGGGACAAGGTATCTATCGAGGCTAGATCTTCTAATAGTTATGCCTCTTTTCTGGGTCTGTTTTTCCTATCAATAATGCAAAGAGGTTGAACAAGTTTAATCACTAAGGTGTCTTTTAAATGGAAAATTCTGTGGTCCCAGTTTTGGTGGTAATCATAAACTGGAGGCATGAGCTGTTTCATGTCCAACATTTTGCTGTTTCCCATTGTCTAACATAATTTACCATACCATATTCTCTTCATCTAAGATGTGCAGGATAGTCCGTAAATGTTTGTTGGATGGATGCGTAGATGGGTGGATAGAATATTGAATGAATCTACCTTCAGAAGCAATGGACTTCTGACTCTGAAATTACTTGTGATTGTAAAGAACATTGACATGGTCCAGCAGAGAATCTCCATAATTTACAAATATAAAACCCAGAATCTCACATCCATATATTTTAAGTTACTTTCATTTAATTAATGCATGAACTAGTTAATTCATTCATAAATGTGTAGTCCATGAGTTTTGGTTATCCTTCCTGTCATTCATTCATTCACTCTTTCTGTCTTGAATTGACTCACTCAGTTAACATTTATTGGAAACTAACTACATACCATTCCATCACCAAATTTGTTCAGATAGTAAATTAGATCAAAAAAAGAACAATAAAAATATCATTCTTTCAGGAAAAAATCAGTGATAATATTTTGTGTTCTTCACATTGTTTTTTCTTAAATTAGTAGGATACATGTATCAATCAAGATAATAATCAATGTCTGTCATTATTATTATTTATAATAAAACATAAAAAGTTTCTGGACCAGGACCAAGGGGCATGTGGCAGAAAATTTTAGGTCAAGTAAGCAGACTTTTTAACAGTTTCAACAGTTGAATGACTGACTGAGATCTCCTTGGAGATGTTAAAGCCCAGACTGGATGATTTTCTAAAAAAGTAACTTAAGAATCTTGTGGTCAATAATATCTTTAAGAGCTTAATGAACTATGCTGATCCTTTCCTAAGAAATATCCATATACCTACACACAAACATAGTTTTGCCTATAATATTAGGGGGTCATCTATCACCCAAATTCCACTTATTAATTGTAGATTAAGCACACCTGCTTTACAAAGATTCTTACATTTGGTAAGGGGCTGTAATAACTGGACTTTGAGATCATCAGAGCTGCAAGAGGCCAAATGTTTCACCATACTATATTTCCTCGAAGATGTGCTTCTTTATATGCCCCCCCCATATAACTTCTTCTAAAATTGGTATGAATTTAACAATTAATGTGGACATTTCATGTAATGAAGTTTTGTTTGTTTTCTGAAGGGCTTTTATTAAATCAGTGGTACAATCTCACAATCAACGGCATGTTTGAAGCAAGTAAACATGTTACAGTATTTATTGGATGCTGTGCTTGACATTGCTACAAATAAAAGTGAAAATCAAGTTCTGCCTTTAAGGAGTTTGTAATCAAACAAAAATCTTGACTAACGTTCGTAAAAGAAGCTAATACACAGCAACACACATGAGCAAGGAATCCTTTGTGAGGTAGGCAATTTCAGAAGAAGGGATATCAGTAAAGGTCAGAGAAAAAAGTAGAAGGGGCTTGAGATGGAGCAAGGGTCTGTCAATTGACTCTATGGATGGGATTGTGGGGGGGGGTGGTAAACAACTATTAAAAAAAAAGTTGGCACAATGGTGTGATGGTGTAGTAGAGACAAATTGACTTTTAAATCTACCAACAATTTATTTTAGCTATTGGAGGTGAGCTATTAAAATTATCATTGAACTTATGAAAATGAAGGAATGGAGAGGAATGTCAATTATCTTCTTTTACATTCTAGCGTGAAGCTAGAATGTGTTCTCCATGCAGATCTGCCCTTTGTTTTGAGAAAGACCACTTTGATAAGTCATTTAGGTATAGGTATTTCTGGCAAGTATCTATCCCTTTTTCTTAGAAAACACTGAAACTGTGATATATTCCAAATGCTTCAGACCAACCATTCTGTTTCTGAATATAAAATCTTGGCATGCATAGGGATAGAGTTGTTTCCTTGAAAAGTGTATTACATTGTTTACTGAGTACCACATTCTTCAATCCTTCCTGTTCCCCTACAGGGAGGGAAATTTGAATCCAGAATGAAATAGAGAAGCCTGGGATCTCTAATGTGTGGGGGAAAACTGGCCCTGCAACAAGGCTACAGACCAAGGCTCACAGGAAAGAGATGACCACTGAGGGATCTTCTCTGGGGCAACAGAAATAAGATATCACAGCAATAACCTCTAATACTCAGTTTCATTTCTCCCCATCTGTGTACTGTAAATCCGCAAACCTCCAGTTTTTCAAAAAGTTCTGTTAATGCTACAGTGTGATATTAGCTTTTACAAACTCAGACAGGGGTCCAAGTCCTTGCATGTATCAAAGTAGACCACAGAGTCTGAAGAAATATTTTTAAGCAGCAGGATGGCACTGATGGAGCAGGACACAACAGTGTGCTTATAAGCATTAGCCAGAGAAAGTGTAAGAATTCCCAAAAGAGCTCAGAAATACAAGGGAGAGAACTGGACTTTCCACATTCATGAAAGATTGGGTTCATTTGATGCAGGTAGGGTACTAAAGGAATGCATGACTCTTTGAAGACCTCTGGGCACAGAGAGAAAGTATATATGCTTACCCTTTTTTGGGAGGAAGGGTCCTTGTGTTCTCCTGTAAGTGCTCTATGACTCCCAAAATATTATGAACCATCAAATATAGACATTGAAGGATGGCAGGAATTTGACAGGCAAAAAGAAAAGCTTTTAGAGGAAAATAAGATTTTCTCTAAATACACATTTTAAATATACTAAGGAAAATATTTTGGAATGTCAAGAACATTTTTGTTAATATATTAGATGTAATTAGACTTTATGACATACTCTATTATGATCCTTGAATATCACTGGTTTTGGGTTCCAAAGCTCTCCCAACAAGTCAAGGGATAATGCAGCTGTGCCAGGGAGCCCATTCTTTGAGGAGGGTTGCAAAGCCCAGGGCACCTGGCTAATTAAGACCCATGTATTACCTTAGACTTCTACAGCATTAAACCTAGGACACAATGCCAAGCATCAAAAGTGGATATTCATCCTAAGGAAACAATCAGAGATATATACCAAAGTGGATGAAAAAGAATGTTCATCTCAGGTTTATTTATAAGAGTGAAAAATAAAATAAATAAATAAATAAATAAATAACCTTACTGTCTAGTGTACAGGATTCTTTCACTGAATTATGATGTTATCTATATGATACACTATAATGCAGTCATTAAAAATCATGTTGCATCAAAATGTTAACGGGGTTATTATTAATATAATGTTGAGGGAAATTCTGAATGGTAGACTTTTCCTTTTCTTTTGGCTTATCTATTTCTACATGTTCTAAAATGGTCATGGTTTCTTTGTATAGCAAGAAAAACAATAAAAGTTGTTAAAATCAGGGTAGAAAAGTATATTTGTGTTCATGGTAAAAACATTCACAGTGTATTGCTGAATAAAGAAGGAGGTTATACAAGAGTATTTACAGGACAATGCAATCTAAAATGTAGATATGTACAGAAAAATATTTAAAGGACACATAGCAAAATATTGATGGTAATTATATTTATTTTATTTTTTTTAATTTTTCAGATTTTCTGAAATGAGTATGTGTTACTGTCATAAGTTTTTTTTTTTTTAATTATCACAAGAAATAGAATTAAAGGGTGATAAGTTTCATCATTAGGACATTTCTACCTTAATAAGCAGTTCTGTCTAATGATTGGTTATCCATATTTGGCCATCCCTTCTTGCCCTTTGCAATAATTCAGCAAATGTCAGCCATTGTTTGGGGAAACAGCACTTTTATGGCTCACTTAGAGGCCTAATTTAGGCACTGCAAAATGACCCCTGTGGTGTCTCCCCCTGGTACTGTGCTTATATATATATGATGAAAGACCCTGCTTTGATTCTCCTAATGAGCCTTTAGGTTTTCAGCAATTAAGCAGAACGAAGTTTCTAAATCTGTTAACAGTTACTGTTTCCAGGAACAACATAAGATGAGAATAAGGTGAAAGACTATAGGGACTATAGAGAAAAACAGCAGTTGGCAAAAACAATACTTGGCCGAGTTTGGCAAGTGTCAGCTTGATCAGCATAGAATTTTGAACTGATCCGTTTTAATATGCAGATGACTAATCTCCAGTGTGAAGTATGAACTTTGCTATTGCTCCAGCCAAGCTCAGGGTCCTTCCCTCTTCCTTTCCTTCACTCTTGCAACTCTATGAACTAGAACAGTCAACTCCTCCTTCTCTTCACTCTTAGAACCCAACCATTTCTCAAGATCACTCCAGACAGCACTTTACAGTATCAGTCAAGGTCCCAGGTGGAAAGAGATGGCACATTCCAACTGGGCAATCTGAGGGGAGTTTAATAAAATACTTTCACTAAGTTGTGGGCAAGGTTTAGGGAAATGACAAGAAATAGTGCAGTACCCCAAGGCTAGGAGCTGCTTGAATGTTTAGGGGTAGATTCAGGTTTTGTGGCATCTGACCTTGATTCACTTACTCACTTTATTTACTTTCTAAGAAAAGAAATACAAAATTGCAAATAAAAAATAAATATACAAATGAAGGTTTTAAAATGAGAAAAACCACAGTAACTTTTAAGTTTGAACTGGCAACTACCACAAAGACTACAAAATCCAGAAAAATAACATGGTTATATTAAGTAATTGCCAGACAAGTCTCTATAATTTCCTCCTAACTTTTAACTGCATATTCTTTGATTGCTCCCTTATATGACAACATTGTGCTTCATAAATTGTTATTGGTGATGCCATGTAAATTTTTAGGATTATTGTGGAATTTGGGAAAAACTTTACAAGTCTCTTTTACATGTGCCCTGTATAATTTGGAAACAATTTCCATAGACTAGATTCTGGTCCTGTAAATTTCAAACCTTACCTCTCCTCCATGATCCAGTTATTTCTATATCAAGCACCATAGGACATGTCACAATTTAACCCCTGGCTGTGCATTTCCCTGGCATGGTGCTAGGTGAACCAGTGGATTATAGGAATATTTCTGGACTTACCAGGAAGCCCCTCCATAACCTATAAGGACTACACTTACACATGGAAGTAATTGTGAGCCTTGTAAATTACATCCCACTAAATCCAAACTAAACCTATCCCTAACTCCAGGTCTCCGTAGTAAGATCCCCTAAATTCCCATGGCCACTCCACGGTACCTGACACAGAGGAAAATGTGACAAAGGAAAGTTGGGGAAAGAAAGAACAGTCTTACTCAATATGAATTGAGATATCTGCATTAGTTTTCTATTGCTGCATAGCAAATCACCACATATTGGCAGTGTAAAACAACACCCCTTTGTTAGCTCACAGATCTGTAAATCAGAAGAATGGCAGGGAGTGGCTGGGTTCTCTGCTCAGGATATGGCAAAGCTGAAATCAAGGTGTCAGGCTGAGTCCTGGTCTGGAGGTTCTAGGGAGAAATCTTCCAAGTTTAGTTAGGTGGTTGGCAGAGTTTAGTTTCTTGCATTTATAGGGCTGAGGTCCTCATTTCCCTGACTGCTGTCAATGGGGACCTCTCTCACCTTCTTAAAGTTGCCTGCCTGCCTTCTCATGTGGCCCCCTCTGGCCCCTCCTTATTCAAGCTAGCAATGGTTCTTTGAATTCTGCTTGTGCTTCCAATCTCTCTAACTTGCTCTTCTGCTACCAGCTAGAGAAAGCATCCCAAGCTGAAAGGCTCCTGTGATTGTATCAGACTCACCCAGATAATCTCCCCATCTTAAGGTCAATTGTGCCATGGAACACAATATAATCACAGGAGTGATATCTCATCACATTCACAGTTTCTGGGGATTAGGGTGTGGAATCTTGGGGATAATTCCTAGAATTCTGTCTACCACAATATCTTATTTTAGCAAAGTAGTCAAAAATATGTGACCACAAGAACACACTGCTAGGATACCTTCCAGGGTTTGGAAGGGGCCTGTGCAAATGAAGGATCCTGAAGTTTAACGCTAGGACCACTTCTGAGCTTTGATGCCTCTACCCTTCAGAGGCAAAGTGAGGGAACTGTTAAACTGGAACCCAGAGAGGGTATCTGCATGGTGAGAGCTGCCTAAAGGGAGCTGAGCTTTAGAAGAGGGATGTAGCCAACCTACAGTGACACAGCATGAAGGAAGCCAAAGGAATAAATATCCCAACCTCATTCTCTTAGGATCTGCTGTTAGGGCCTTCCATTTTCCAAACCCAAATGCAAGCCTGAAAGCATAGGAGTCTATTGATGCAATCCAGGCGTATCAGGCACCCTGGGCATAGAGCAGGGTGGAGAAGTCAGAAAGGGGATGTGGAGAGGCGAAAAGAAGACATCAGGGCACTGATCATTCTCTCTTGCTAGTCCTTTAGTGCTTACTGACTGATGCTATGGTGTTGGGTACTCTCTGATACCTTTCTTTCTAGTACTTGAATTATTGTTTAGGTGACAGTGACATCTTCACCCCCAGATCTCAAACTCCATGAGGGAAAAAATTATATCTTTTACTTTACTTCCATGGCCTACAACACAACAGATAATATTCAGGTAAGCAACTTGAGATTAGGATTTATGCGAGCTCATCTTTGAATTTTTGACTGTCACCATGGTTTGTGGCATATAATTAAGGTAACCATATGCTATCTCATCCAAACTGGGACACTTTGGAGAGCAGAAAGGGGTGCTATTTATAATTATGCTAGGTCAAGAAGCACTAACTGCTACTGTCTCAGACAAAATAGTATATATAGTTATCAACACAATGGATATTTTTTAAATATGTAAATTAGTAAATGAATCAAAGTGCAGATGGAAAGTTTTAGTGGACTGTTGGCATTATCTCCCTTGTGTCTTCATGCTCTGTGCTTTCTTCTTGGGTTCTATCCTCTACTTTCTTGACCTCTATTCTCACCTGTTCATCTCCATCTCTGACCTCTCTCTGGAGATCTAGAAGAGAATTCCCTAATGTCCAAAACATCTTTAAAATTCAACATGTCCACAACTGAAGGTGTTACCTTTTACACAGTCCTACTCATCCCCTTCTATTTCCTATCTTTGTAAATAATGCCACCACCTCTCAGTCCCCAAAGTGAGTGACCTTATTAATATTTGGTACCACCCTACCATACCCCAATAACTCCAATTCAGTAGTTGTCAAGTATTCTAAATTCTTTCTGCTCCATGTAATTTCTTTCTATTCCTTTCTCTCCTATCCCACTATCCCTGTTCTATCCAGGTCTCTATCATCTTTCTATTGTTCTTCTTTTTGCTACAGCTTCCTATCTGGTTTCCCACTCCCAATCCCTCACTTTTACAGTCCAGTTTTGACTCTGGCACTGGAATTATCATCCCACAACACAAATGAGATTATGTCACAAAGATTTTTGATGTGTGCAGTGCCTATAAAACAAAGTCAAGCCTCTTTAGCTCGGCATTCAAGGTCTCCCATAATCTGGCTCAATCCTATTTTAGCAACTTCATCCACCACTATGCTCCCCCAGAAATCCTATTTCACCAGACTTTTTCTAGGATGCATTTATACTTCTGGGCATCTGCAACTGCAAGGGATTCCTAACCTCCTTTTTAGTGGTGTACTGGTAAAATAACTCTGAAAAAAAAAAAAGAAAAAGGAAAAAAAAAAGGTCCTGCCAAATTCCATGGTATACATACTCATACTATTGCCAATTTCAAGCTACCAACTGGATGTGGAGTTAGGAAGAGATGCACATATTCAGCTCTTATGAGTTAGCTCCAACATATCCCTACTCCTTTTTTCTGCCTCTAGAAATTCTACACACTTTTCAAGGGTCAGATCCAGTGACTCTGAATTCAAGAATACTCCTACAATTCTACCTATCATCCAAACTCTAGATCATTCAGAATTACTCCTTCCCTTCTCTGCCTTCTCAGAAGATGTGGCTTGGACTGATATTGAAGCACATACCTCATTCTACTTTATAACTTAGAAAGCAGTAAGCTAGCAATTTATCCCATCCAAAATGTACAATGATTTTCTCCCTGATACACTGCATTCTTGTTTTCTCAGGCCAAATTATATATGGCCAGCAGCTCTGCTTTCAATTCAGGACTATTTCATTATTTACTATGGCTCTACTTTTATTATGTTATGAAGAAATCTGTAAGAACCACATAAATCCATTTGCAATCTTCACTCAAATGAGTCTTCTCTCATTCTTTCATTCTGTTCATGAGTCAAAAGAACATGAGATTCTGTTACACCAACAGAGCTTGGCTTCCAGAATCTTAGGCTCCTAGTGACCCAGTAACACAGAATCACAGAAATAAGCAAAATGTTATCTAAAATCTAGCCCACAGAAATAACTTTTCCCTGAAATTGTATAAACCAGGCGTGCCAGTTTGAAACTGTTATGGACCCCAGAAGAGCCATGATCTTTTAATCCAATCTTGTTGGGTGCAACCTTTTGACTGAGTGTTTCCATGGAGATATGACTCATCCAACTGTGTGTGAGAATTTTATTAAATCATTTCCATGGAGGTGTGGACGCTGCCTGTTCAGAGTGGATCTTGATTAGTTCACTGGAGTACTTAAGAGAGCTCAAGAGCTGACACAGACTCAGATGCTTGGAGACACTGGAAGATGCAGACAGAAGGATGTTTGGAGATGCCAAGCTAAGAGATGAAGCCCAGAGTTTGCCCTGGAGAAGCTAAGAGAAGACCCCCAGATGCTCAGAGACACCCCAAGAGAACCAAGCAGAGAGCTGAGAGAAGCTAAAGGAGATAGAAGCCCTGGGACAGTCTGGAGAAAGCCATTTTGAAATGCAAACTGGGAGCAAAGGACCAGCAGATGCCAGCCATGTGCCTTCCCAGCTGACAGAGGTGTTCTGGACGCCATTGGCCTTTCTTCAGTGAAAGTGTCCTCTTGCTGATGCCTTAGTCTGGACACTTTTATGATCTTAGAACTGTAAACTTGTAACCTAATAAATGCCCTTTATGAAAGCCAATCCATGACTGGTATTTTGCATAATGGCAGCATTAGCAAACCAGAATACCAGGTCACTTCCCTCATATCTTATATAATCCAAAAAGTATATGTTTGGAGACCAGAAGACCTGAGTTAATTAAAATCCTGACTCTACCACATTCTAGCTGTGTGACTTTGTACAAGTTACTTAATTTCCCTGTGTCTCAATTTCCTCAAGTAGAATAGAAGCAATAGTATCTACCTTATACAATTATTGAATGTATTAAGTAAAATAATGCTTATAAAGTGTGCAATACAGTAACAAGGTCTGTAGTAAATTCAGTGGTGGTGATATTAGTAATTATGATAACACTTTTTTCAATCCATAGTCATTAATAAGTGATTCTAATATGAAAAATTTCATTCATTTTTTTGCCTGTCTCTTTCCTGGCAGCAAGTTGCACCCATGAAGGAGGTGTGTATGTTACTTTTGCTACCATGATGAATCTTTAGCATAACTATCTAATCTTTGTGGTTCCTGAACAGGTGATATCTGCAGTTTTCGTCCTTAGTTTTTCCTAAGTACAAATTCAGTGCAGTCCCTATCAAAATTCCAGCAGTCATTTTTGCAGAAATGGAAAAGCTGGTCCTCAAATTCATCTGGAATTGCAAGGTGTTGGGACAACTGTCAAGCCACATGCAAAAGAATGTAAGCAGATACCTACCTCTCACTACATAGAAAAATTAATTCAAAATGGATCCAACAACCTAAACATAAGAGCTAATAATATAAAACTCTTACAAGAAAACAGGAAAATATCTTCAGGACCTTGTAATAGGCAATGGATTTTTATATTTTATACCAACATCACAAACAACAAAAGAAAAGATACATAAAATGGATTTCATCAAAATTAAAGACTTTCGTGCTCTTGTATTTTAGCAGAGATGTTGAAGATACTGCTTTTCGGAGAATCTGCCTTTATGCAGACCCAAAGATGAAATATTTCTCTAGTTTTAGTGACTAGGAAAGCTGCTATTTTGTTTGTTTGTTTGTTTTTATGGGCATAATATCTTAACTGATCACTTCTCCCTCCTTGGCCACTGGGAAGCTTGGAGTCAAATTTACAGTGTAGGTCAGCAAATCTACCATATTTCTGGTCTCATTTTCATTTTTCTCCAGTTTCTTCACTTTTCTCTCCATATATTACCCTTGCATGTAACAAAGCAGCAAAGGAAAGAAGAACGGGAGAGAAGAGAGGGAGGGAGAAAATAAATGAAAATGGTAGCAAAAAAAAAAAAAAGATATTATCTGTCTACATGTCTTTCTCATTAGTTTTAAGATATTGTATCTCATTCAACATGAGGCTGGACACACAGTAGTTGCTCAGTAACAATTGTTAATAATTCCTTTAACCACCCTCTTCCTCTGGGGTCTTCTCTTCCCATGTGTGCTCCTGGCAGAAGGCCCTTAGATTCACATGCCCATCTGTGATTTCTCAGGAGTGTAACACTGGTCAAGACTTTGTTGCTTGTTTCTATTAAAGCAGAAAAGAGAAGCAATTCATTTTTTGAATGTCTCTCACATGCCTGGGTGTGTTTTGTGTCTTTTACGTGACACATCATTTAAACTCCACAACCATGTCCTAAGGTGTCTTTCCAAAGATCACTGACATAAGCAATGAAGTCAAAATTTGAATTCAGAACTATCTACCTCCCCCCACTCTTTTTCAGATTATGTTTTAATGGCTTATAATACATAGTGTTTGATATTTAGAAAAAATGCAGAAGCATTAACTCATGGGTGTCTTAGAGCTACTCTCTGCATATGGAAGAAGGAAGATGATAGACCCCGTCTGACAGATGAGGAATCTGAGGCCCAGAGAAGTAAAACCACTCATGCAAGTTCCCAGAGCTCACTCTTTTAGAAAAGGACTTAACAGAGCTCTTCAAGAGGCAAGGAACTTAGTACTTAGGCACATGGGATTCAGTTTCAGACAGATATGTTTTGAGGCTCATCCTGCACCAATTTATTCATTCAAGAGTATTTATTAACTCCTATGTGCTGGTCCTGGTTCAGGAGGCTGGAACATTGGATCAAAGACATTGAACCCTACTTTAATGGAGGTAACATTCTAGTTTGGGAAGATAAATTATAAGTAAAAAGATAGATAGATTAGAATAGGTGACTTCAAATAATGGTAGGACTGATGAAAAAAATAAAGTGAAGTCATGTGACAGAGGGTGCAGGGAGGGGTCTGTTTGGGCAATATGATCAAGGGTTAGGATTGCCTCCCTGAGGAGGTGACAACTCACCTGAACCCTGAATGATGGAAATGGCCAGTCACATGAAAACCTGGAGGAAGAGGGGTTCAAACAGAGACCAGCCCATGCAAAGGCCCTGAAGGGAGAATGAACTTGAATGTTTGAGGAATAATAGCCTCTTACTGGTTGATTTTCTTGGGCAAATTATTACATTTTTCTGGGCCTCATTTTCTTCATTCCTGGAAATAATAGCACTTTCTTCACAGGAACTAGCATATGGTTAACACTCAGTAAATCTTTGATCAATAAATAACACTGATTCCATTCTTTGTTCATGTCACCCATTGCTCAGGATCATGTCTAAATGGGCCATCCAGGCAATTTTCCATTCCTAGGGTCATCTCTCTCTTCCATAAAAAAATAAATAATTAAAAAAATTCCAAGTCACATTTACTTGAGGACCTTACCCAGAGCAGTCGTCCAGGTGCAAAGCTGTGTTCAGCAAGGGCATCTGGGCTCCTCTCCCTGTCCTTGATCTGTCAGCCTGGATTTGCTTGTTGAATATTTGCTAGTTTAACATGCCTCCCTCCAGATGCAGGGCATTAATTCCGAGTGACCGATCCCCCTACTTTCCTGCCAGTGGTTGTCATTTGCAGAGTGGGTGATGGAAAGACTGAGTGATGGATGGCAGTTCCTTTATAGCCCGTCAGCTTCATTCTCAAATCAGACACTGAAAATTACAACACTGGTGCCAAGTCACTGAGCTCAGGGAGAATTAGCTGCCTCTTTTTAAAGCCTGAGAGAATAAAATCCTCTGGTCAGTATCACATTGCAAAGTCTAAGGAGGACACAATAATCACGATTACAATGCTAATAACAATAGGCATGATCTGTTGGGCACTTATTCCACAATCCTCACACATCGACAATACCTTTTATCCTATAGCCATTCCACAAATATTTATTAAGCACTCACTATGGTGAGAGTTATATTTTTCAAGAGCAAGACAAACAATAAATGATCAAATAATATGCAATGATTTCAGGTAGTAAGTTTGAGAAAACTCAAACAGGGAAAGCGATCAGGGGGCACAAAGTGGGAGGGGCAAGTTCAGAGTGGGTGGGTGGTCAAGAAAGGCCTCTGAGGAGAGGATGGGTGAGCAGAGACCTGATCTAACCTGGCCATTAAGGTGTCTGCTGGACAGTGGGCCAGAGGGGGTGAGAAGGAACCAGGGGTTCTGTACAGGGATGTGTCTCTCAAGACAAAGCAGTAAAGCCACATTCTTCCACCTGGGATGGGGTAAATCATGAGGGGAGGGGCCACAGTGGAGCGCATTCCTGCTCTGTGTAGCAGGGCTTCTCAAGCTCAGCACCATTGTCATGTTGGGCTGGGTAAGTCTTACTGGTGGGCAGTTGTCCTGTGTATTATAGGATGTTTGGTAGTATCCCTAGCCTTGAACCATCAGATGCCAGTAGTACCCCCCTCCCAGTTGTGACAATCAAAAATGTCTCCAGACATTGACAATGTCCCATGAGGGGCAAAATTGCCTCCACTGAGAACCACTACCCTATGGAGCACACACCACTGAGGGTCAATCTGTGTGTAGAAGGCTGCTTTATACACAGAGGTGGGCCGATGGGGTTCTTGTCTTCCTTGGGTGGATGACACCCTGTAGAAGTTCTGCTGTAGAAAGTAGCTTCACTACTGAAAATGTCAGCTAAGTCCTAGATCTGCTGGTGTCACTATAAAAATGCTTTTGACAGGTAGTTTAACCATGAAGAAAAATGGCCAGAGAGAATCATCTATATAGGGACGAGAGATAGTGATAAGGGACAGGAGAAACTAGCCCAACCCCTTCACATTTATTAGTTTTTAAATATCATGAGTATCCTATGAACTAAGTAGTAGTAGAGAGTATCCCCATTTTACAGATGAGGAAACTGAGATGAAGTAAACTACCTCATCACATAGATCCTAGGTAGCAGAGCTGGGATCATTCTAACCCAGAACTTTCTGAATTGTACCTGAAAATTCCAAACCCTCTACTGCATGGCCTCTTCATAATGCATTCCCAGAGAGATTTGTGGGATTCTAAACAACTGTCATAAATGTTGTTTTATTTTGTATCATAGTATTACAATGAGATAGGCAAATAAAACAATTTCTCCCATTTTACAGGTGATAAAACTGAGACCCAGAGAGGTGAAGCAAATTCCCCTTTTCCATAGTTAGACTAGTATACATCTCTCTTAAATCATGGTCTTTTAAACTGCTTTGCTGATAGTAGGTGAATCACAAAATCACTGGGGTAAGGCCATGGTGCAAAGGGACTTGGAGTGTGTATAAGATGGGAGAGGAAAGTTGTGTTCAGGGGCTTGTGTGGACCTCAGCTGCTTTATGTGGTCTCCCTGCAGTAGGAATCTAGAAGCTCTAGCTGGGGAGACAAGTAAGGCACAAGAACCTCAAATGAATCTCATTTAAAGGTCCTAAAACTATCCCCATCCTCCTCTCCACCCCTAAACTCACACACACAAGCATGTAATGATTTATTTTTCCTTCTGAAGGAAAGTAAGTGGGACTATGACTCCTAGACATCACACTGCATATCTGCAACAAGGGAGAAGAAAATTGAATGTCAGCAAATTCTCTAACCATCTCTATTAGTTTAGAAACCATGCTTGCTTGCACTCTATGTTTCTCTAAACAGCACAAGAAAACCTGTCCAACAGGGTTCCAGATGAGGTAGCATGATGTGATTAGACGTTTCCCAAAGATGATGATTTCAGCAGAAAATTTGAGGAAAGTGATACAGCAGATTAGAATACTTTCCTGTATCTCCCAAGGGATGGTTGCCGGTCATGCCAGATAATATTCAACTGCAAGATTATGAGCCACCACTTTGTCATCTGTCCCCAAGGAAAATTTCCCCACAGGCCCTGTGGCCCAGTGGATCCTCAGATACATGCTTGTCCTGTGACCCGGGCTGCCTTCTTCTCCTAGAGATCAGAGCCTAGATATCTGTAAGACATGATATAACTTAAAAAATAATTAGATCCTTAACTATAAAAACTGGTACAGAAACTGAAACTCAGGAAGGGAAGTGATTTATTTAAGACATCTCAGCAAACTATCGACAAGCTGAGACTAGAATGAAGACCTCCTGAACCCCAGACCTGGTCTCCTCTCTCTACTACGTGATCTCCAGCACATGGACCACCACCACCACCCCCCAGGCATAGCAGGCCTGAAAGAAGGGGGCTCTTATGTATTCCATGCAATGAGGAGTTAGAGCTAGAAAGAGTGTACCCATAGACGCACTTCTCCATCTGCATCTCCTTACCTAGCACATCTCTTGCCCTATGCTTCATTCTTTGCAGATGCTCTCAGCTTTAAGGCAGGTAGGTCTGTTTGATCTCCCCAGCAATGCTGTAGACTGCTTGATATCAGGGACCCCAAGTGGGTATACATTTCAAGGTATACATCAATGAGGATTTACACAAAGCTAATGAAGTTAAATAAGACAATGTGTCCCTCTCTTGCTGGGTCCCTTCCTTAGCTTTGAATCAGAGATTTGTATCCATTTTCTTAAAGTGGATTCCCAAGATGTATAAGAATAAGACCCTACAAAAGTGGCTCTACCTCTGGATATTCATCTCAACATAATTCATGTGATTTACCATATAGATAAGGATAGTGGGTAACAGCATTTCACTTGCTTCCTTATCAACCTGGCTCATATCACTCAGCCCTTCCTGCCCTGCTCTTAGTCTCTTGAATGCATGCATGTGGGTTGTGGGCTGGTTTATCTTCCCCGATAGAATGTATTTTATAAAGGAAGAGACCATGTCTGCCTGTCCTTCTTTGGAATAAAAACAGTGCCTGGAAAATAGGGGTAGGGTGCCTTAATAATTTTTATGAGATAAATATACAAAACAGGAAGAACTAGTGTGCATTGAGGGATTATTAATGGCTTACAAAGTGTGGTCCATGGACAACCGCCAGCAGCAATAGCATTGACAGGACCTTGGACTTGTTAGAGATGCACATTCTCAGGCCGCAACCCCAACCTACTGAATCAGAAACTCTGGGGGTGGAGCCCAGCACTCTGTTTTCAAAGCTGTTCAGAAGATTCTGATGTATGAGAATCTGTTGAGAACTGTTGTGATAGATACTGGCATGGCTCTTCATACATTATCCTATAGAGTCCCCCAAGAGAAATTATCTGAGATAGGTATTATTATTATCCCCATTTCATAGATTTGTAGACTGAGACTCAGAAACGTAATTTCACCTAAGATCAATGCACTAAGCAAGTAGCAAAAACAAGATTTGAATGTTCGAACGTCTGACTTCAAACCCTATGTTCTTTCCGCTATGCACATTTCTTCTGGTGGAGAATTCCAGAATAATACTTTATGTGAAATCTCTTTGAAGAACAAGTAAAGCACTATATGACTGTGAGATAGTATTATGGATAGCAATAATAATAACCATCCTCATAAGGAATACTTTTTGGCACACTGCTGTCATGCCCAGTTTTGAGGACAATGGCACCCTGACATGACTTTTCAGAGAGCTGAAAGGGTTAATCCACCTCCCAGAAGAGCCAACATCCTCCCAGTGAGTCACTAGGACACAGGGGAGAGCAGGTACGTGGGTGTAAGAACTTACACAGCACAGCAGGAATATGCACACATGTGCATCCCTACTGGGATTGAAATGAAAATAGAAATGGAAAGCAAAACCCCTTCCCTTCGTGCCTGTCATTCCCTGTCACCTGTCATGAATCTTAGACACCAGAGCTCTTTGGGCAAATGAGATTCCCCCAGTCCATCACATGTGGCTTTTTGGAACACTGGTCTAACATCTAGCAGCGAATGGTCTGTGACTGCTTTGTGTTATGCACGGGTATTGGCATCAGCCATCCCAAGTCTGCGATTGGAGAAAGAACAATACAAAGAAAAGCAGAAAAAGTAAGATAACTGGCTATTTATATCTGCTCTGTCGGAAGTGGTGACAGGTATAATTACTGAGTAGAAATTACAGAGCTGATTCCAGCGGCATTCCTCCCGCTGTTTTTGGGAAGATAAAAGATTGAAAGTGCTCCTGACATCTCTTCAAAGAGAAGATGCTCTGGCATTTGGTTCCATTTATTTCAGATTGATTAAAAGCAATTTTCTGTTGTTCATGGTTGAACCAAGAGGGCATTCCTGGTCCCCTAGATTCACTGACACTTCTTTGAGGGGAAAACCTCTTTTTAATCTCTACTTTCCTCCCAGCAGCCCAGTCCCCCTGGTCTCAGAGGACTGTATTCCAAGGCCCTGTCAAGAGGAAAACATGTTACTAAATTATTTGACAGAAAAGTGTTACTGATGTAATGGACTATTTTCCCAGGGGTATTTACATTAAAAACAGGAAAAGAACATAAAGTAAAATCCTATGATATTAAAGTTGGAAAGGGCTTAAAAATCATATAGCTCAGTGGCCACCAAAGAGAATCAATTATCAGAACTACCTGGGGTTCCTTTAGATAAAAATCTTCCCTGAGGACCAACCCAGACCTAATGAGTCAGACTAGCCAGGGATCAGGTGCAGGAATTTCTAATGTTATGAAGCTCCCCAGGTCATTTTGATCATTAGGTGGGTTTAGGAACCACTCATCTGGTCCAAACCTCTTAATTTAAAGGTAGAAGAAATGAGCACAGCAGAGCAGAGACCAGGGTAAAGGGAGTGGCACTCACCTTGGGGTCAAAAGTTAAGATTTTGTCAAAAAACTCAGTAATCAAGGTAAATTGTACTTTAAAGCAATTACAAAAATTAAAAATTAATTTGTAACAATTGTAAACAATTTACAACAATTAAAATTAATGTTTCAATTCCATGATGAAAAAATACCAAACTTTTAAATAAAGCAGGATCATTAACAGTGCCAAGCCAAGTTGTGAGGAGTTGTTTCTTATTATATATATATTAATTAAAGAAGTTGTAGGTTTACAGAAAAATCATGTAAAAAATCCAGCATTCCCATATACACCACCTCCCTCTTATTAACACTTTGCTTTAGTAGGGTACCTTTGTTAGAATTGATGAAAAAATATTATAATTGTACTATAACTATAGTCCATAGTTTACAATAAGAATAACTGTGTTGTACAGGCCTATCTTTTCTCTTTTAATTTTTATTCTAGTAATATATATACTACTTAAATTTTCCCCTTTAAATAAATTCATATATTTATAATCAATCAGGTAAATTACACTCACAGTGTTGTGCTATCCACACCACCATCTTTCCCAACACTTTCCAATGGACCCAAATAGAAATTCTGTACAAATTAAGCATCAACTTCCCATTCTCTACCCTCAACCCAATCCCTGGTAACCTACTGTGCCAGTTTGGATGTATTATGTCCCCCAAAACACCATTATCTTTGATGCAATCTTGTGGGGATGGACATATTAGTGTTGTTCAGATTGGAATCCTTTGATTGAGTGTTTCCACGGAGATGTGACTCAATCAACTGTGAGTGAAACCTTTGATTGGATAATTTCCATGGAGGTGTTACCCTACCCATTCAGGGTGGATATTAATTGGATCACTGGAGTCATATAAAGGAGTTCACAGACAGAAGGACCTCAGAGCAGCTAAGAGTGACATTTTGGAGAGTAACTGAGAGTGACATTTTGAAGAAGAGCTGCAGCTAAGAGAGGACAAATGCCCCAAGAGCAACATTTTGGAGAATGCCATTTTGAAACACAACCTGGGAGCAAGCAGACACCAGCCACATGCCTGCCAAGCTAACGGATGTTTTCCAGGTGCCAATGGCCATCCTTCAGTGAAGATACCCTATTGTTGATGCTTGGACAATTTATGACCTTAATACTGTAACTTTGTAACCAACTAAACCTCCTTTATAAAAGCCAATCCATTTCTGGTGTTTTGCAAAATGCAGCATTAGTAAACTGGAACACCTACTTTCTAGATTCTAACTCCATGAGTTTGCTTGTTCTAATTATATCGTATCAGTGAGATCATAAAATAGTTGTCCTTTTATGCCTGCCTTGTTTCATTCAATACAATGTCTTCATGGTTCATTCATGTTGTTGCATGAACCAGAAGTCTATTCCGTTTTAATATGAATAATATTCCATTACATGTATATATCAATTTTGTTTTATCCCTTTATCAGCTGATGGACACTTGGGTTGTTCTATGTTTTGGCCATTTGAAGATTGGTGTTATATGTCTGAGTCCCTGCTTACAATTCTTTTGAGTTTATACCTAGTAGAGGGAATGCTGGATCATATGGCAATTCTATACTTAGCTTTCTGAGGAACTGCCAACTGTCTTCCACAGCAGCTGCACCATTTTACATTCCTACCAGCAATGAATGAGTGTTTCTATTTCTCTACATCTTCTCCAACACCTGTGATTTTCTGTTTTATTAATATTGGCCATTTTAGTGAGTGTGAAACATATCTCATTATGGTTTGATTTGCATTTCCCTAATAGCTAGTGATATTGAGCATCTTTTCATGAGATTTTTAGCCATTTGTATATCCTCTTTGGAGAAATGTCTATTCAAATCTTTTGCTCATTTTTAAATTGAGCTGTTGATCTTTTTATTGTTAAGTTGTAGGATTTCTTATATATTCTGGACCCTTATCAGATATGTAGTTTCCAAATATTTTCTCCCATTGAGTAGGTTGTCTTTTCACTTCCATGACAGTCTTTTGAGGCATAAAAGTTTTTAATTTTGAGGAAGTCCCATCAATCTATTTGGTTGTTGTTGTTGCTTGTGCTTTGGGTGCAAAGTCTAACAAAACATTGCCTAACACAAGATCCTAAAGATGCTTCCCCTACAATTTCTTCTAGGAATTTTATATTCCTGGTTCTTATATTTAGGTCTCTGATTCATTTTGAGTTAGTTTTTGTATATAGTGTGAGATATACATATAGATATCCAATTCCCCCAGCGTCATTTGCTGGTGACTCTTCTTCCCAAATGAGTGGACTCAGCAGCCTTGTCAAAAACCAATTGGCCATAGATGTGATGGTCTATTTCAGAGTTTCCCTTTTGATTCCATTGGTCTATATGTTTATCCTTGTACCAGTACCATGCTGTTTTGACCACTGTAACTTTGTAATCAGCTTAAAAGTCAGCAAGTTGTGAGTCCTCCAATTCTACCCTTCTCCCTCTAGATGTTTTTGGCTATTTGAGGCCCCTCCCCTTCCAAATAAATTTAATAATTGGCTTTTACATTTCTGCATAGTAGGCTGTTGGAATTTTGGTTGGGATTGCATTGAATCTGTAAATCATTTGGGGTAGAATTGACATCTTAACCATATTTAGTCTTCCAATCCATGAGCATGGAATTTCCTTCCATTTATTTAATTCTTCTTTGACTTCTTTTAGCAATGCGTTGTAGTTTTCTGTGTATAAGTTCTTCATATCCTTTTTAAAAGTTTTCCTAGATATTTTATTACTTTAGTTGCTATTGTAAATGGAATTTTTTTCTTAATTTCCTTCTTAAATTGCTCATTACTAGTGTATAGAAACACTACTGATTTTTGTGTGTTGATCTTGTATCCCACAACTTTGCTGAATTCATTTATTGGCTCTAGTCACTTTGGTGTAGATTTTGGGGGACTGTCTACATATATATATCATGTCGTCTGCAAACAGTGAAAGTTTTACATCTGCCTTTCCAATTTTTATGCATTATATTTCTTTTTCTTGCTTAATTGTTCTGGCTAGAACTTCCAGGACAATGTTGCACAACAGTGGGGCCAGTGGGCATCTTTTTCTTGTTACAGATCTTAGAAGGAGAGCTTTCAGTCTTTTACTACTGAGTATGACGTTAGCTGTGGTTTTTCAACTATGCCGTTTACAATGTCAAAGAAGTTTTCTTCATTTCTTAGCTTTATAAGTGTTTTTATCAAGAAAGGATGCTAGATTTCATCCAATGTCTTTTCTGCGCCAATGGAGATGAACACGTGGTTCTTTCCACTTGTATTATTGTGGTGTATTGCATTAATTGATTTTATTGTGTTGAACCACCCTTGCATACCTGGGATAAAACCCACTTGATCTTGGTGTATAATTCTTTTAATATGCTATTGGATACAATGTGCAAGTATTTTGTTGAGGATTTTTGCATTTATGTTCTTTAGAGAATTTGGTCTTCAGTTCTCTTCTCTTGCAATATCTTTTTCTGACTCTGGTATTAGGGTGATTTGGCCTCATAAATTGGGTTAGACAGTGTTCCATTCCTGTTCAATTTTTTTTTTGAAACTGAGTAGGATCATAGTAATTCTTCTTAGAAGTTTGGTAGAATTTGCTTATGAAGCCATCTGATCCTGGGTTTTCATTTTTGGGAGGTTTTTGATGGTTGATTTAATCTCTTTATTTGCAACTGATCTGCTGGGGTCTTATATTTCTTCTAGAGTCAGTGTAGATTGTGTGTTTCTAGGAACTGACCCATTTCATCTAGGTTGTCTAATTTGTTGGCATACAGTTGTGCATAGTACCCTCTTATGATATTTTTTACTTCTGTGGGTTCAGTAGTAATGTTACCCCTCTCATTTATGATTTTATTTATTTGCATTTTCTTTCTTTATTTGTCAGTCTAGCTAAGGGTTTGTCAATTTTATTGATCTTTTCAAAGAATCAACATTTGGTTTTGTTAATGCTATTGTTTTTTTATCCTCTATTTCATTTATTTCTGCCCTAATCTTTGTTATTTCTTTCTTTTTGTCTTCTTTGGGTTTAGTTTTTTTTTATTGTTGTTGTTCTTTTTCTAGTTCCTCTAAGTGTTAAGTTAGATCTTTGATTTTAGCTCTTTCTTAATTTTTAATGTTAGCATTTAGGGCTATAAATTTCCCTCTGAGCACTGCCTTTACCGCATCCCGTAAGTTTTGATATATTGTGTTCTCATTTTTATTTGTCTCGAGAATTACTGGTTTCCCTTGTAATTTTTTCTTTGACCCACTGATTGTTTAAGAATGTGTTATTTAACTTTAATATACTTGTGGATTTCCCAGTTCTCTGTCTGTTATTGATTTCTAGCTTCATTCTGTTCTGGTCAGAGAAGATGCTTTGTATAATTTCACTCTTTTTAAATTTATTGCAACTTGTTTTGTGACCCCAACATATGGTCTATCATGGAGAACAATCCATGTGCACTTGAGAAGAATGTATATCCTGCTGTTTTGGGGTGCAAGGTTCTGTACATGTCTATTAGGTCCAGTTTATTTATCATATAATTCAGTTCTCTTTTCCGTATTGATCTTGTGTTCTGCTTGGGCTCTATGAACTTGGGTCCCTGTGCCCAGATATTGATGGAATTCTAACTCACTGCTGTGAGTGGCTCTATGGTCTTCATCCATAGTAGGAGGTACCCGGGCAGTGCTGTCTCTGCATAACTTCCAAACTGTGCAGGACTGAGTGAGGGGGAGGAGTCCAGACTGGACTTGATTCTCCTCCTTGATTCTGGAGATTATTTTACTTTTTCTTCAATTCAGTGTTTGTGGCATCCTTCTCCAGTCTCTTTTACCTTCCAGAGTTGTAATCAAGTTGTAATTGTCCTTTTATTTGTTGATTTTGAGGGGACACTTTTCCAGGGGATGTCTTCATCACCTCATTGATGACATCCTACATAGGAGTCTTTGACATTAATTTTTACTTTTAGAAATAGTGCTTTAAGACATTTATGATTACTGAGTTTTCTGACACAACCTTAAATTTCAAGCCCAAGGTGAGGGGCCTCACTCACCTCACCTTATATTGAGAAAAATACTGAAAACTCATGGCTGTGAGGACATATACAATCTGCATAAGTGATTTTTGGACCATTGGGGCTATTTGTGTATATATTTTAAAAAATCAAATTAGTTACCAGCAGTTTAAGGTACGGAAATTTCACATTAGAAAATGACTTCTAATCTTGAAACTTCTTTTTAATAGCCCCCTTGCTTTTATTACAACAATGTTGCAGAATGAAGTACACAAAGAAGTAGTGGCAAGATAATGTTTACCGTAATTGATTCATTCACTCAACAGATAGTTAAGGTATACTTTCAACACTGCAGTTACAAATAGGCAGGACCTATCTGATGTGTGCCTGAACCCCCTGCCTGCCTCCTTTACCTCTGCTCTTACCCCCACTTGCAGGTTCAGTCTTGCCCCAGGCTCTGGTACCAATATATTCAAGTGAGAAAAGTAAGGACATTTAGTCAGGCATTTGAAGCTTTAGATCTGTTTCTTTCCTTAACTGACCTTGTGCTTGCAACCTTCCCACTCAAGCTTCTGCATTTGTTGGCAGTGAAGATCCTGCTTTGACTCCTTTTCTGGCTGTCGGGTCCTTGCACTGCCTCCAATGGCTGAGACCTTGGGACCTCAGTTACCAGGTGTTCTCATCATATGGAGACTGAAGATTTGGCCTTGGCCCTACAACCTGTTTATAAACATTTATGAAGCACTTTTGGTGTGCAATATACCAATGCCACAACAGTTTACAACACAGATGGAATCACTGCCCTTGTGGAATCTGTAATCTGTTAGAGACTATGGAAAAGGACACATGCCCCTAACCAGAGGATGCTTACTGCATTTTCCAACAAACTCTGTTGTTAATTTCTTACAGATGATGCAAATTCAAATCACCCCAGGGGTTTAGCATGACATAAATAAATGAAGCAGCTCAGTGTAAAATGAAAGGAAGTATTAGAGACTGTGGAGAGAGACTACTTTCTCCATTTGATGGTATTCACATTCATAGTTTTAAAAATATGGGGAGGCTAAGCAAGACACATTTGCTGACTTAATTTCACCTGTGGACCATTAGTTTGCAACCTCGGTATAGAACTTAGCAGGGTTCCTTGCTATTAGCTTTGGCTATGCTTCTCTCACAGTGGTCTGCTGGTTCTGCCAACTCTCTTCTGTCATATGCTCCCCACAGCCAGCAGCTGGTCTGTCCCCAAGAAATGCATCCCACTGCAATTTTCTAGTTTGCATTTCCAAGGAGCCCTAGAATCGGCCATGATGAAGTGCCCAGACTGACCGACAACCAGTCTCCTTCATGGGCAGCTGTCCTTAAACTCTTTTGTGTTTAGGGTCCCTTTGGCAGGACAATGAAGCCTATGGTCCCATTCTCAGAATAATGTTTTTCACACCGAAGTCAAAATACATATGATTACAAAAGAAGTCAAATATATTGAAAGATAGATTTAAAACATTAAAAATAAATTCATATAAATGATATATGTGTTCTTTTATTGATGAATCAACAAGATCAAGCAGCATGTATATAGCTACCATAATTTCAGACTAGCGCTGAGCATAAAAAAGATTTTATGCTCAACTGTAGAATATGAAAATGTATGTGATTTTGACTGGTGACAAAGTCACAGTTACTGCTAATACACCTGTGGCTTGTTGTTTATTTTCACAATTGAAGGAGATCTAAATTGAAGTTAGAGACTAGTAAAACTAAACTGTAATGTATTTGCTCTCCAAGTTCATGGAAACCCTGAATTTTATCGGAGGACCTTTTGGGGTCCATGGAAGACAGCCTTTGATCTGGAGCAATACTTGTAAAATGTGGTGCAAGTCCTCTCAGACCTTCAAGGGTGATCAAATACCAAGCACACTGAAAATGTTAACTTCATTTTTCATTGAGTTATTCAGGAAATGACCAATTGGATGTTAAATAATGTTGCTTTGTTAAATAATGTTAGACACAAAATAATTTTCATAAACTGACGGTGGGAGAGTAAGTTGCTACAACTTGATCATTTTGCTCTGTGTTTAATAGCCTTGAAAATGTGCAAATATTCTTTGACCCAGCAATTCTTCTAGAATTTATCCTCAGAAACTGATGATAAATGTGTGCAAAGATTTAAGCACAAGGATATTCATGCTCAACTGCATAAAGAAATAATATGCGGCCAATAAAAGATGATGCAGATTCATGCTTATTTATATGAAAAGATGATAAAGAGAGTGAAAGCAGTATATGGAGTATAAAAATAATAGCATGTGTATGTATCTGCACAGAAAAAAACTTTAGATGTACACTGTGTTTAGTGGTGATTTCTGGTGATTTGATTCCCATTTTTTGGCATGTCATATTTTCTGTTTTTTTTTTTTTTCCTAAATTGAAAGTGTAAATAAATGGAATAAATGGGAGGGGTAACAGAAATGTGGTCATATTATTGAGTGTTTTTTTACCAGGTTTTGGAATATTATTTCCCGGGGAGAGTTTCTATATTTACATATTGTTATTTATTCAAAAACTAGGTGCCAATCACTATTTTATCATGCTGAAGATGCAAAATTGAACAAGAAAAACAGACTGCTTTATCTCATGGAACTTACTTTCTGGTGCAGAAGGCAGATGATAATCTGACCAGCAAATGCATAAATAAAAAAGTACTGGGCAGAGATAAGTGCTATGAAGAAAATAAAACAAGGTGAGGTAATAGGGAATAGATGGGGCAGGGGAGATTTCTCTGTGTTGGAGATACAGGTCTCTCAGTGGAAGCATATTTTAAGTGGAAAATATAAGAAGCAGCAGACTTGCATAGATCTGGACTAGGGAAAAGCATTCCAAGCAAAGGGAAAGGATGATTCAAGGCCCTGGGGTAAGAATGAGCTTGGCATGTATGATGCAAAGAAAAATCTGTTTGGAATGCTGAACATTCTTATTCCTTTCAATCATTCTCACACATCTGTCTTCACCTGGGTCAGCTTCAGATGGCCATATCCCTTGTACTATTTTGCAGCTAGTTGTTTATATGCCACTTACCCCCAAATATCACAAGGGCGAATACACTTGTACATACTTTCTTCTATACCCTACAGTATCTAGAACCTTGCACTCAATACTGGAAAAGCTAAGTGAACATTTGAAGACAGCTATTATGTTGCTTCTGTGCCCTCTCTTTTCCAGTTCATTCAACCTAGGTCTTTTGGGAAAATTCTACTGAAACTAACCTGACATTTCACTTTGAATGAGACATGAGAATACCAGTGGAAATCTTTAAAGATTTCCTTGGTTCTACTGGGAATCATATTGGTTTGTTATCTAGCAACACAGAGCTTATTACTGGGTAATTTAAAATCATTTCTCATTTGTCATCATTTGTCTAATCAGATCTGACCATAAATAAAATCTCACACAATCAACAGACTTCTGTTTGTAATTAGAATCCATCTCCATCAGGGACAGGACGTTAATAGTCTGGCATCTTGCATCTGTTGATTTATTTGAACTTTTATTTGTCATTTTCTAATATGCTAACCCTCACCATCTTACATGGTTCAGTCTGTCTTGATTCCCTTCAGCAAAATTCCATCTTTTGTTGTGAGCTGTTATCAATCCAGGTGTCTTTGGCTGACATTTGTAGGTCATCTCTGCTAATTTATTCTGAGCATGTCACCCATGCAAGGTGACTTCAGTTTGGTGGTATACTTCTTATGTTTAACACAGCTTCTGGCTTCCTTTCTATCATGCCAATTAGCTTTGTCCACTCAAATCAGTGCCATAAATGTTTCTTATTATGAATTGTTGTGGACATAAGTTGTTTGTCTTTATGGCACTACAACTTCCTTTTTCTGTTAGCAGCAACCCCATTCCTTTGGGGATTCCAACCATGAGGTTTTGGTTTAGGCTGCAGACCAGGGTACCCTATGCCTTTTGTTGCAGGAACAGAAGCGAAAAGGAACATTTTTCCAATTATGGTACCCCATATCCAGGTCACAGGGTGGGGTACAGGATGGGCCCATGACCAGTCTTTCAGGAATTGTCCAAGTGAAGTTGACATAGGGGATCCTTTATCCTCTCACTTCTCAAAGATAAAATGATATAAGCCCAGTATTACCTGTGGCCATGTCTCCTGCCATGTGGAGAAATCCCATCTGCAGTACAGAGTTTATAGCCAATAGAAAAAAGCAGAGAAGAAAGGCTAAGAGTCAGAGAGAGACAGTCAACTGAAATAGAGACAAAGATAGAAATAGAGAAAGTGAGACATGTAAGAAAGAGAGAGAGAAACTGAGCAGGAATAATGTTGATAGTATTTTGAAGCCCTGATTCCTGTCCCTCAGGCTGCAGAGTTGCCCAGATTCCTAGAGCTTTTTCTTTGACCATATGAGCCATCCCCACATCCTTCCTATAAAGCCCATATTTGCTTTTAGACATATCAAATTAGGTTTCTCTCAATGCAATCCAAGGGTGCCATAGAAATATAAACCACTCTTCAGTTTAAAAATTATTTTCACTTTCATTATCTGATTGGCTGCTCACAACAATCCTTGCATCCTCAAAAAATAGTTAAGGAAGAGAAAATGGTGCCTATTGTGCAAATGGGAAACACGTGTGCAAAGAAGATGATTTTTCTATGGTTATGCATCTGACAGGACTTCTGACTTTTAGTCCAGTGTGCTGTACAATATAGCAGTTGCATCCTACACCACACCATATCTGCTAAATACAAAGCAGGGTGAGACTAGCTGTGGGAGCTGCAAAGAAACATATGGTGCAGTAGCTAGCCTGATCAAGAAACTTATATAATTGGAGAGATAAGATAGGTTCAGATACAACAGTAACTAGAAATGCAAAGACCAGCTTCATATAGGTAGAACTGAAAAAGACTATAGCAGTTCTGGGCTGTGGTCATCAGAAAAGAAGGGGTTTGGATAGGCAGGAGAAGGGAGAGGGCATTCCAGGTGCCAGGAACAATGTGAGCAAAACTGTGGAAGTGAGAATAGACATGGTATACTGTGGGAGCACATCCGGCTGGAGGGGAGGGTGCTTATCAATTTTACCTTCTAAATATAGCTTGAATCCATCCATTTCTCCCCTCCTTCACTGCCATCACTCGATCCTTTCATCTCTCACCTGGACTTTATGCAGGACTGCTTCCTCTCTTGCATTCCAATTCATTCTCCACACTGCAGCCTGAGTGATCTTTGAAATAGACAAATCTGATTTGGTCACTCTCCTACTTACAGCTAAGCAACAGCCTCCCATTGCCCTTAAAATGCAGACCTTATCCTTCATGTGGCTCATGGTGCAGGCCCCATCGCCTCTCCAGCTTCAGCAGACACCCACTGCACCTGCTCTCCATGTCTCAGCTGCATTGACTGTCTTCCAGTTGAAACAGCCCATCATGCTTTCTGGCTGCAGAGCTTTTGCATTTCTGGATTTCCTTGCCTGGAATGTTGTTCTGTCTCTATTCTTCTGCTTCTTCTTTCATTCATTTATTCGAAGTGCATAATTGGGTGCATACTTAGCCCCAGAAAGGCAAGTTTAGGATAGTCTTTAAGAACAAAGACTATGGAGTCAGACTTCTGTGTTGAAACCTGGTTCTGAAACCACCTGTGTGACCTTCAGGAAGTTACTCAAATTCTTACCCTCTCCACTTTCTCATGAAGGTACCTACTTCATATGGTTGAGGATTAAGTGAACATATAGTAAAGCATGTATCAATTCCCACATAGAAAGGGCTCTGAGTGTTTGCTAAAACTACTATTATTGCAGCTGAACCCTACTCGCCTTCAGTGTATTGGGTTGGCTATCATGTCTACAGGGAAGACTTCTCTAAGTCCCGGAACTAGGCTGGGTCCCCTGCTTTATGATCCCACTTGCTTTTTCTTTTCATTGTACTCATCACACCTTAATCCATTTTCCTTGTTACATTATAAATACCAAGAGGCAAGGATTATGTCTGTTTTATTTACCATTTTGTCCAAAGATTCCATATAATGCTGGTTCTACATTGAAGTTAAATAAACTATTTATTTATGAGAAAGTCGATCAAGGCTAAAATGGTAATTACTGTGAAAAGGAAGAAAAATGAATTTGGACTTCACTGATAAGCAATGGGGTGAATTGCTTTTTTGAGCTTAGAAAATAAAAAAACCTTTTATGTTTTTCTGAGTATAAAAGAGACAAGGGGAGTATTTGACATTAGGAAGTTGGATATTCACAGCACCTGCCTCTTTGAAAGTGATCTTTCCAGTCCTTATCACCTGAAACAGCCAGGAGCAGAACATCTTCAGAGATGTTTGTCTCCCCAACCTGAGGACATCTTGGGTCAACCAGTGACTCATGCTAATCAAGGGATATGACAGTGCCCCACTGATGCCAAGACCTTAAAAGATATTAGAAAAGATATGAAAACCGGGCTAAGGTACACGGGCCTGTGCTCACAGCCAGGGTCAGGAAGATTTTTACATGTCAGAACACAGGAATGAACATCTCACGGCACTCTAAACAATGAGAAAGGGAGGACTTTAAACAGAACTTGGGGACCACAGATTTCATACAAGAGATCAAACAGGAAGACTCATCACTCCCATGTCCTGCAATCAGGAGGAAACCCATGAAACCTCTGACTTAATTGCAGCCATTTCATGTACAAAATGTTGCCCAGAAAAAAAGGTCTTCTTGGTGATAGGAGAGGATGTCCCTCGATATGAACAAATGGGAAAATCCCTTAATGGGAAGGTTAATACATCTGGTGTCTTTCCCCTGGTATGCTGTGTGGCAGTCATTCTTTAGACAATGATTGGTTCAGTGCCCACTCTGCTAGGTATGAGCGCTGAAGATGGAAAGGTGAAGTCACTTCCCCTGGGAAGGTCATAGTATTGTAGGGGAAATAAGCATGTGTAGTGGGGGAAGCCCAGCTGGGTCCTAAACTATGGCCTCAGCTGGGGTTCAGACAGATCTGGACAGAACTAACAAATTAGTAACTTAAAATCACCAGGATATCTTAATATGAAGTACTGAGAATTCTCCTGAGAGAGAGCAGTTCAAGTAGACAATGAATGGCAAAGCCCCAGTCATCTGAAGATGTTCTGACAATTTTTAACACAATGTACATCCTCCTCCCAACTTCCCTTTCTCATCCAGTGCACCATGGACTCATCATGCCTGAGTCTCTAGGAGGAAGATGTGAGTTAAAACTGAAAGAAGAGCATCTGCTAAAATTCTGTAAGCTATCAATGCAGAAGCAGCATTGCTATCATGCACATGCCGCTAACAAGAGTAGAGGCCACCTCTGCCTGTGGTATGGCTTGATTCAGCACATTGAGGACCTCAGATGGTACAGCCCATTGGCACCTGAGGACACCACAGCACCTAAGATGAGGAACTCAGTGGAGGCTACAGCAGTGAACTGGGATGATGGTTCTAGGCAAAAGGCCTGTGACCAGGGATGTGCTGGTAAATGTTTAATAACTGGCTCCCCAGTAAAAGGGTATGTGTGCATATGTATGCATACATAAAGTTACTATAAATTTTACTGAAATAAAGGATGTGTAGCACACAATTTGGAATTAATAATGAAATATGCAATACTCTTTATTCTAAATTCTATCTAGTCAACTGATTCTCATGGAATGCTTTCATTTGGTTACGCCAAACTCTTGTATCTGTGCCTTTCTTATGGTTGAAGTTGACAAACAAAGCTCCAACCTGAATATTAGCTGATATTTTCTTTATGCTAATGAGTACAATGAAAGTGAAACAAAGTACTTCACTCATTTGTCAATAACTTCACTGAATTTGGAAAATGGATTTTGAATGCCAGAAGATATTTTCTCAATTTTTGTGTCAGTCACAATATAATATGGACATGATGCACTTTTAAATACATTCTGCATTATTGACATTTTTTCTATCACTTCCTTAGACAACTGAAAAAATCATGAATCAAGCTCTGCTTTGTGGAGTTTGCCACTTTCCATGGGGAAAGTACTCTCACCGAGGCCAATTTCCAGCTACAAATATGATGTCACTGAATGGGAATTGGGAAGAAATGTGCAGAAAAACATTATTATATAGTATAAGATAATCACATAGGCATAATCAACATAAGAAACCTCAGGAGCATAAATAATAGTAAAATACAGTAAAATAACTAGGTAGTGATGAGTTTTGAGTATTTATTACCTTCATTTTTAACATATGTAATTGTCAGTTTATATTATTCGGTTTTTAATAATAGCTGTGTTTAACAATGAGCTTCAAATTCCTGGAAATCTAACAATTAGCTGCAATACAAGCTGACTGTAGCCAACCACTGTGTTTGGAAATGTGCCATCCACACTCCCTTTTAAGAGAAGACTCACCGCCTATCTTTAAGGAGTAAGCTTTGTTAACAGCTTTCAATGTCTTCTTTGGCTTTCAAGCCAAGGTCATAGTGTTCTCAGGGTGGCCACCAGCCAAAACTGAGCAAATAGAGGTAGAAGGGTCAAACCATTTCTTCCCAATGGGGGACTTCTCTGATAGCAATCTTTTCTCTGGAAGATTGCCAGTCCTTTGGATGGGCAGAATTTTCTCATATTGGCACCACAGTCCAATAAATCCCCCTGCTCTATCTTGCGTCCTCCCTTTTCCTGTCACAGGTGCTACTCCCCAATAAACCTTTTATACTCCCAACTCCATCTCACTGTCTGCTTCCCAGAAAACCCAACCTACAGTGAGGTACTACAGTCAGAGGGAAAGTAGCTTCATGCAGCCTCACAGAGAGTCAAGACTGCCAAGAAGAGGAGATCACCAAGAGGTCAAAGCCTCAGAGGAAGCAGATGGTACCCATCGGGTGAAACTCAACTAGACACATCACTTTCATGAGTATAAGTGAGATCCCCCTGGGATCTCTAACAAAGAAATCATGGTAAAATTTTGCAGGGACTGGGATACTTGATGTGACTGTCAGTCCATTCCCAGGTGGAATAGCCAGCCTGGGAAAATGCAGGTAATTATATGCCAATGTGACAAGTGCTTTACTGGAGGTATGAATCAGTGGCTTTCAAAACTGAAAAGGCATCACTAAATTAATAGGGGAGCCAGAACTGGATAGGAATTTGATAAGCAGACAATTTACTTGGAGAAGTCAGTGGAGGGGTGGGGGTAGGCTGGAGCTGATGCCAAGATACAATGACTCATCACCATGATTTGAATTATTCCCAAGAGCAGATACAGGTTTCAGTGAAGCATCTATACAGTTTCTTGATCCTACCTTAAAGTCAAGAACATATTTGTGAAACATCTCAGAATGGTGATGGGCTGTGGGTGGGGCAGTCAGAAACTTGGCAAAAACATAATTAAGCTGCCTCTCATGGCGTTCAACCCCATGGCTATTTATATGGGGTCATTAGAGCTGTTTTATGACTTAACTGTAGTGAAGAGCATTCTGAACCAGGAATGTGGAGAATGGTGTTCTAGATCTTGGCCCAAGTTTGTCTTCTCACCTATAAAATGGAGTTGATAATCCATACCTCTTTAACTCAGCAGAGCTTTTGTGAGGATCAATTGAGGTAAGAGATGGGAAGTGCTTTGAAATGATTAAAATAGTATGAGCTTGTATATGCTGATAAATTTGACATCTCCTTGGGAAAGCCTTAATTGAACCACCCCTCTCTATCCCCAAGCCTAGAGCAGTTCCCTCTGTTATATTCAGTCTCAGCTCCCTATAGTTTTTCATCATAGCACCTACCACTGTTGGGAATTAAGAAGTTATGTGATTATTTCATTAATGATCGGCTCTCCTACTAAATCCACTGGGGAGATATCACAACTTTACTCACTTTGTGCCCAGTGCCTAACAAAATACCTGCAGCATGTTCAGGACCCAGTAATATTTGTTGAATGAATAGATTCTCTGTTGTGCCTTTCCACGAAGCTTCATTTCATCCTTTAATCATTGAAATGATGACCCTTCCTTTGAACTATTTGAAAATTAGGCACCATGTCTTTTAATATGAGTATCTTCAATCTCTAGTCCAATGCCTGGCACATATTAGACACTAATAAATATTTAATTGATAGATAGCTTACATATTACTTCCTGGTACAGCTTTTCAAACATAGCAGGAACTCAATAATTCATTGTAAATATTTGTCTTAGCTTATACATCCATTTAAATATTTATCCCTATCTCTTACTCAATAAGTATTTTATTAATAATATTATGATTATTATGATTATTATCATTATTATCCTACTCCCTTTTGGAAGTTTAAAGCAGTAGCACTGGTTAGTGGAAAAGTCAAGGGTTTGAGAACCTAAATAGACTTCCATGTATTTGAATATATGTCAGCATTGGAGCCAGAGAAGAGTTACCTAATTCCCTGAGCCTCATAGGTAGAATTGGGATGTTTTGTACATTATCCCGATTAATTAAATGAGATGATGTATGTAAAAGGCATCTTAAAGCCTTGTGTGATGGCAGGGTCTCAATAAATGTTAGCTTTTCCTACTGGGATCTTGATTCTCCCTTCACTAAGGTCAGAGCTTCAAACTTCTCTGTAAAGGCTCAAAGAGGAAGTAAGTGGTTATTCTTCTTTATAGTCCAGTCCCTGGCTATATCTCAAATGATGCTATCCGGGGTCACCTCCCTCACCTCAGTCTTTAGCATGGTGCAGTGGGAACAACACTGGGCTGAGAGTTACCCATGTTTAGTTCAACTCCTTGGCAATGACCAGCTGTACAACCATATGTAGTAAGTCATTCATTCATTAGCCATTGTTGGACATTCTGACACTGTTCACATCTCTTGGAAATATATTAGAGGCAAAAGAGGCAAAATCCCTGTCTGTACAGAACTTACAAATATGCTCTCAGTACACTGGCCCCAAAAAATAAACGTAACAAGTAAATTACATAATATGTTAGGCGGTATTGAATGCCATGGAGTAATTAAAAAGTAGTGCAGGATAAGGGGGAATAGAGAGTGCTGGGGTAGGGGTGGGGCAGGTAATAGCATTAAATAAATTCCTTTAGTAAGTGAGATTTGAGCAGACTTGAAAGTTGTGAGGAGTCACTCAGTGAGTATTTGGAAAGAGCAAGGAAGGTAGAAACCAAGGTAAGGGGGAAGCAGCAGGTATTGTAACTTTAAGGGGTTTTGCTTTTCTCTTTGTGAAATGGCTTCACTGTCCATATCTATATATATGGAATAGGAACTTAGACTAGATTCTCCCTGGGATCCCTTCCAGCTCTTCAGTTAGAAGACTTCCTTACCATTTTGTCTGTGATATTTTCATGGGAAGATCATGAAACACTGGGCAGATGTATGTGGAAGGGGTTATGCCACAAACTGCATTCTAACAGATGGGCACAGACAACATCTATACGTGTAATTTTACCTCTTGTCTAAAACTGAGAAGGATAGAGCACAATGGTCCAGGGCTCCAGCCTTGCTCTGGACTTGGACAGGCCGGTGGCTGAATCCCGTCCCTGCCGCTTCAGCTGGGCAGTGCACTGCTATTGCCTCACCTCAATTTCCTGATCTGTAACATGAGGGCCACTGTGGTACCAAACTCGCTGGGTTATTCTGAGTGCTAAATAAGATGATATAACAAGTTCTCAGCACCATATTGGACACACAGGAAACTCTCAAAATTAGCTATTTTAAAACATCTTTATAGTAGATATTAACAAATGCTTATGGAATAGAATTTTCAAAGCTCACATATTTAGGATTCGTGTGCTAATTTTACCTCTTGTATATTATAAAATGTGCATCGTAGGATTTCATTTCAGCAAGTGTTTGCTAATGCATATAAAATGCAGGGCATGAGCTTGCGGACGAATAAGACAGAATCTCTGCTTTACAGGGACCTAAGTGGGAGAGACAGATATCCATAAAAGTCACTGGGATTCAAGGCAGACTATTCAAACTATTATAAAAGAGGAATCACACATAATGGCAGACTGGAGAAGGATAAATTAATGCCAGTTGGTATTATGTATGGGATGGTTTCATGGCGGAGATGAGAGATTTGAGCAGATCAGGAAATATGTCACATCTCCCAGTAGACCAATAATACTATAAATAGCCTTCCTTCCTTTCCAGATTGCACCAGTAAATTTTAAACTCAGTGACTTATAAAATAGTGACAAGTTTGTAGACACCTGACTCATATTGCTCCTGGCAAAAAGTGACTTCACAAAAGCAACACTGAGTCCTAATGGCCACAGTGGTGAAGCTGTATTGAGGAGTTAAATTCAATTCCCATAACTGCCTGCCAGGGAAACAGCAGAGGGAAGTTCTAAAACAATTTTTCGAAAGGAAAAAAAAAAAAAAAGAAACATCTGTGATTGCACTCAACTCCATGGTCATGTAGGGTATAATTACCCAAGAAAGTTATTTCCAAATGGATCTTTGCCCCCTCACTCTTTTCTTTCCAGATCCACTAATTCAGCTGTTGGACAGCCTGAGGCAAATTGCTCTTCTTGGTAAGTAACTGCACACTTCTATTCCTGCTGGGAAAATATGAGATGCCTGGGAGAGATTTTGTAAAAAAAAAAAAAAAAAAAAAAAAAAATCAGTTCACACATACATTTTCCAGGAGTTAGTCCAAGGAAAGTGTGGATATTTCCAGGGCTATAACACATTTCACTAATAGAATGTACTGGCTGTTCCCGAAGGAACAAATATCCTTCCTTGCCACTCCCCTTTGCCCTCTTTTGCTCTCAAGGTGCACGGATAAATGGCCAATGCAACATATTTTAAAACAGGTATAGATTTCTAGACTTTTTGAATTAGGTTGTTCTATTTAAGTAATGGAAGCTCGCGTATGTCTTCTAGAACCAAAAGAATGTCCACCACAGCATATACTATAAGAAGCCTGGGCGAACATGGGAAAAATGGCCCAGGATGTTTGATGATATAGGGAATTACTATTAACATTTTACACATGGTGTTGTGGTTATGTTTCTGTTTTAAAGTTCTTATTATTTATAAATGCATTCAGAAATATTTAAACATAAAATAATTTGATGTTTTGTATTCACTTCAAATAATAAGAGTAGAAGGGGTAGAGTAAGATGAAGCCCTGGCTCTACATACATGCGATGGATACACAAGGTTCCCTATACTCTTTTTTACTTTTATAAATGTTTGAAATTTCCTGTATTACTTTCAAAGAACCCCTATCCTTTGAGAAATGACTGAAGGAACTAAGGGTGTTGAAGAAAAAGATTCATGCAGGACAAAAGTGCGTCTGATGTGCTGGATGATGGAGGAGAAACACACGCTGTTCAGCGTGGCTCTAAGGGGTGGAATTGGGCCAAATGTAGATACGCTATAGGGGATCACAAGAGGAACATTTCCATAGACCAGAATTTTCCATGGATTGGAAACCCTGCCATGTGAGTCACTGGAGGTCTAGGGAAGGTTACGTCTGTGCTGTCCAACACAGTAGTTGGAAATGTGGCTGGTCCAAATAGAAATTTTTGCTCTAAGTATAAAACACACACAGTATTTCAAAGGCTTGGCAGGAAGAAAGGAATATAAAATAGCACATTAATAATTTTACACTGATAATATTTTGATTATTTTGGGTTACACAAAAACATATTGAAATAGATTTCACATCTTTCTTTCTCTTTTTTAAAATGTGGCTACTGCAAAATTTTAAATTACATATCTGTCTTGCATTTGTGGATCTCGCTCCATATCTTTTGGACAGGGCTGTTTAGCCAACACTTAGTTGGAGGTGGGGGAGGTTAGGCTAGACTTTAAAGGATGCTGAGAATCTAATTTAGGAGATGCCTCTGGGAGTCAAGGACATGGTTCTCAACCACGGTCTGCTTCTAACTAGCTGTGTCACCTTGGGCAAGTGACTTAATCTCTCTGGACCTCAAATTCCTATCTGAAAATGATAGACAATCTCTGAGGTATTTCCTATCACTGGCATTTTGGGATTCTGTGAAAGAACTCTGCCCAGGCTGGGGTAAATGTTATTTTTTGTCCTAGAAGACCACAGGCAACTGACTTAGGCAAACACCACTTCGACCAATCATTTCACTGTTGTTTTGATTTTTAAAGCCCATGGGAACAATTTAGGGTTTAAAGACAGACAAAATTTAGTCAGGTTTCTGACCTTTCCGCATCATTATCAGCTTCATTATCATCATTATTAGCTTCATCCCCCACACAATATTCAAGCTACATGTATTTCGTGTTTCTATTGTGCTAGAAATTTTGATGCATTACATCATTTAATCATCACAGCCATTTTTTGAGATGGGTGCTATTACTATCCTTTTATAACCAAGGAGGTAACAAGATTCAAAACTGTTTGGGTGACCTTGGTGTGTCATTCAACTTCTCTAGGCCACAGCAAGGTGGCATAATAATACCAATCACCATAGTACACATTGGGGTATAAGCTATAGTGAGGATTAATTGAAATTAAGTATGTGAAATTCCACTAGAGTAACAGATTTATAGTGGGTAGAATTTATATGCTACAATCTTTCCCTTGCTAACCTCTTCCATTATAAGTCCTACATATCCTTGAAATCCTGCTCCAATAATATCCTTTTCCACAGAGCTTTGCCCTCTCTCCACATCTGGAAGTAAGCTCTACCCCTCTGAATCAACCTAGCCCTACATCTGATAATTTCTTAACACTGTCATCATTCCAAACTTACCTGAAAGTCACATGCATAAGTATCATATTCCATATTAAACTGTACAGCTCTTTAGTGCAAGCTCTATATCAAGGTCATATTATATCCAGTCTAGTATTTGACAAAGCAGATTATTAAGAAATATCTAATGAGTTAATAATGATAACAACCATTTATTGAAAGTTTACTAGGTACCAACCACTACAGGAACTTTAAGCCCTTTACAAACATCCCATTTATGCTTCACAGCTTGAAAGATAGATATGAATTTTACCCATTTTGCAGATGAGGACACTAAGTCTTAAAGGAGTTAGGTAACTGCCTAAGAATACACCAATCTTAAGTGGCAGAGGAAGGATTTGAACTCTGGCCGGCTCTAAATCCCATGACCATAACCATTATAAAGGAAAGACAAATAGATCACGGATGGAGAGATGGAAGGAAGGGTGAATGAATGGATGGATGGATGGATGGATGGATGGATAGATGGATGAAATCAATAGTGGACAGACACATAACTGTATCCTTTGAATCCAAGCTCCTGATATCCTTTCAATTTTGGCTTTCCTTCCAGTTCTTAAACCCCCCACCTCTAACCCCTCATCCTAGCATATAACTGGAAAGTTCAGCAGACAGGGAAAAGAGGTACATTTCACCATTTTAAAGACTCATAATGAGCTAAAAGGCCAAGTCAAATCAATTTATTATTCACCAAAGTCCTAGGTCCCTGCCTGTTTTGTTCTCCTGAATAAAACATATCTTCTCAAGTGTACAAGCTGCCAGAAGCTGGGAAGAAAAAACAGGTAGCAAGTAATACATATTTACATAATTAGAAAGAAAGAAAGAAAACCATTCAAGCAGGTTTCCTTTTTACCGTTTATGGTTATCCAAGTCTCTGGCTTGGGAGAATGTTTACGTAGTGTAGAAAGCATGTGTATTTTTCACCTGATAGCAGGATTTTTATGATTCGGATGTATATACATATAATTTTTTTATATTATATACATATTTTATATATTATATATATTTTTTTATATTTTATATATCATATATTATAAATATATAATATATATAATGGAAGAATTATATATATATAATTTTTTTTTCATTTAGAATGACAAGCCAAGAATTTAGCAGCTGCCCCACAGCACCTTAAGCCCCCTAACAAAAGGAATTTTCAGTCCCCTGTAAACCCAGGGTTCCTTAGCAAGGCAGCTGAAAGCCGCAAGACCATTCATGACAGTGACAAGCAGCCCAGCTGCATCCCTTGCATAGGTTGTAACCAAGCCTTGTGGCTTTGAAAGTGACAGTGATTATAATTTATTACCTACACTGATTCACTGAATGTGTTTCCTTGTACAAACAGGCAGACATTTTTCAATTGTGAAGTGTAATGACTAAATTGTTTTGTATAGAAACTGTACTTTTAAAATTAATTGAGGTGGGCATTGCAGATATATGCATTATACATGTACAGATAGTACATCCTTTTGAAAAAAGTCCCAGATGAGTTCTATTAAACTTTAAAATTGTGTTTTATTAATGCATTGTCAGGGAAAGACTTTAAATCAATGACCCTATTCCCACTAAATCCAGAGAATTCAGGCAAAACAGTATCCAGGATCTTACATTATTTCCCACCTCCTCCCTGAAAGCAATGCCATTTCATTTTCCAACAGCGCCTTTTTGATTCATGTCATATTTTAATCCAATCAATGTACATTAGCTACAACTAATGTAAATGTCATTGCTACTCTTTCCTCAAACTATTTTTTATTTTGCTAAAACTCAGTACAACACAATCTTTCCACCTCAGATTAATAAGTATTGGACAGCTTTTCTATTTTTCTTTTTCCTTCTCAGTGGAGTATTATTGAACACAGCTCTAGGACATTTTAGGACAATGGATGAAACAGATTCTTCTTGAATCCTAAGCAAGTGCTTGGAACCGCTAACCTTTTCCCTGCTAGGCCCACAGAATTTGTCCTATCCATCCTCGCTTTCCAGGTTCCCTGCCTTTGTTTATGTTGTTCCTTACATTCTGAATGCCCTTTCCCCATATCCAAATTCTGCCTGTAATTAAGGGTTAAATCAAGTGCCCCTCTTCCAGGAAGCCTTCCCTGATTCCATGCTTATCTTGTCCTAGTTAGATAGGATTCCTTTAGTCTCTAAATGCTCCAAGAGTTCATATACGTTTCCTTTGGGGCTCTGGGAATAGTTCACCTTGACATCTAGTTGCTGATGTCCTAGTATTATCTCCCATGTAGACTGTAGGTTCCTAGAATATCGGGGCCAATAAACATCACCTTTATATCCTCCATGTTAGTTAGCACAATGCCTGCACAAAATAGATGATAATAATTGTCTAGAGAAATGAAGAGAAGAATGAAAATAATTAAAAAAAAAAAAAAAAGAAGAAGGGAAGGGGTGAGGAATGGGGGCAAGAGAGGACAAGAGAGGAAAGAAAGAAACAAACAAAAAAGAGAGCGAGGGAGGGATGGAAGAAAGAGGGAGGAGGGAAGAAAGAATGAAGGAGGAGAAAGTTGGCAGGAGGGCAGGGGGGAGGCCTCAGTGGCTTGGAGGATGGGGTTTGGAGAGCATGGCATTAACAACAACAAAGCTCCTTGGTTACTGACTGCATTGTCTGAGACATCTCAGTTAATGCTACTTTTTCAGGGAAGTAGCTGGAGCCCTAGGAGAACCTGTTGACCTAATCTCAATTTTCTGCCTCCAGGATATGCTGAGAGCAGTGGCTCTCAAAATTCAGTGTGCAAAAGAATCATCTGGGGAGCTTAATAAAATATTGATTCTCTGCAACTGGATTCCCTTCCTTGCATAACTCCCAAAAGAATCAAATTAAGCAGAGCTAGTTAAAGGGTGCCAGAATTCTGCATTTGTAACAGCATCCAAGATAATTTTGAAGGAATTTGGGGATCATGTTTTGTGAAACACTGATGTAGGAATAGAACCAGGTTCTGCTCACCTGGAGTTACACTCTTCATTGGATGCCCCTTTTCACCACTTTATCCAGGTGATGTGTCACCTAATTCCACCTGCAGCATTCAGCTGAGATCTGCTGGGAGTTTATCCTGAACCTCAGAACCCAGAAAATGTCTCTAGATTCAGGCTTGGCTTTTTGTTTGCTATGGCATTGTTGTTGTTGTTGTTGTTATTATCATCCTAGAATTTGATCCCTTGTCTAGACTAGGGCCTTCGCCTCTTCTTGGATACTCGCTGGCATGGTTGATGTGCTGATTCCTGGCTTCCTTAGATCAGCTTGAATATGCTTGCTTCCTCCTCTGCTCTTTGCCGTCATTTACATCAGAGATATTTGAACACAGACAGACCTTCCTGACCCCACCTCACTGTCTAGTCCAAATCTATATCCATCTCATCTGAAGATATCCATACTCCAGTGCTGACAGGTGGAATCATGGCCACCTTACTCTTGTACTGTCATAAGTGATAGGACAGGATGATTAGTTATGGTATAACAGACCGCTGGACTCTTTATCAAGAGCTTGGGTTCAAATCATGATTCTGTGCATAGTCCATAAGATAATAACAAAATTTTCCCTCAAGGTATACATTCATTATGCATGTCATGCAAGATTTGCAAGTTATGCAAAAATTGTAAAATATAGGGCTTCAAATCACATAGACCTGGATTCAGATCCCAGATCTACAACTTACTGACTGTATGAAAGGGGCACATTTATGCTTGAAGTTTCAGTTTTGTTATCTATAGAATGAGGCTAATATGCCTACACCTGCCTCAAGGAGTGGTTGTAAGGAATTAAAGTAGATAATAAGTGCAAAGAGATAAGCACAGTGCTTGGCACATGGTGAGTTCTATATAAATGGGGGTGATTGTGATCAATGATATAACAATGCTATTGCTGCTATCATCATCATCACCATCATCATCAGTTTCATTTACCATATTTGTTCAGTGAATACAGATGTTCTTACTATGCTTAATTATTTATTGGGTCCTAGGCAGAATGTCAGTTCCTGGGACTCTGAAGAGAGACAAGAATGATCCCGAATCCTGTCCTTGGGCATTCACAGTGTAAGGTCGAAGATGTTTGGGTAAACAGACCATTACATCCAGTGGGCTGAATGGTAAAATGGAGAGGTAAATATACCGTGTAAGCAGAAAGTGGGGGAGCCTTGAGTGGAGGGGCACTGGACAGATTTCACAGATGAAACAGTATTTCACTCAACCACGAAGCCTCACATGAAACATATGATTATCATGAGGCAACTTGTTAGAGTCACTTAAACCCCAGTTCCTACCAAGGGTTGCACTGGCTCCATATTTAAATTCAGTGTTCTCTGTATTCAAGGCAGGGCTCTGTGGTCCAAAATTGCCCATGCAATTGTTCTAGTTCTGTCTGCATTGCCCAAGGGTGCCCTTTAAGCTACTCTAGTTGTAGGCTGTGTTGAGTAATTCTTTGCTATAACGGAGTAGATGTCTTCTGCTTGTCCCTGCTCTGTAAACAACACATTCAGAATAGGCATACAGCTGCTGATCATACTCTGTTTGCCCTTAACTTGCCCATCTAGGGCCAAAATTTTGCCAAAGTAGAAATAAGCACTTGCTACAGTTCCCTCTTGGGAATATCACTTGCTATATTAAAATAAATATATATTATATATACACATATATATGTATATATGTATATATATGCATTAAAATCACTGCATGTTTTAAAAGATTAAAGACAACAACATTTATTATTTGAATGCTTGCTGTGCTCTAGGCACTATGCTATAGTCATTATATTCATTATCTTATTTAATCCTTCCAGAACCCTGCAAGGGAAAAGTTATCCCCAGGTACAAAAAAACTGAGACCAAACTGAGTTAGGTAACTCCTCCAATGTCACAGAGATGGTATATATAAAATTGAGCATTTGATTCCAGATTTATTAAATTCTAAATTCATTCTCGGAATCTCTATGCTGTTCTAGTGTCGTGTTTATCATCTCCGGTTAAGCAGTTGGACCAAACAAGTTGGCAACTGATTATTTTGAAAGTTGAACTCAATGCTGCATGTTGAAATGCCCATCTCTTAACAGAGATAAGCCAGTTCTGGTCAGTTAACAATTATTACCACATTTTTGTTTGCATAAATGCAAGCTTGTTTTTTTTTCATTCAAACCAGATTAACTATTTAGATACACCATTTAAGTCTGTATTTCTGCTGCTAAACATCTCTCTAGACATCTGCAACTAAGTTTTCATCCTCTGCGGCTATGCAGGTTAGCTCCACAAGAATCTGGATTAGTTTTTCTTTGCAGGCACCAAAGAGAAAAGGCAACCTAAATAATATTCAAAAAGAAAAAGAAAATGGCTTATATTTTCACAGTTGAAATACTGAGTAGCCCAGAGGATGTGAATATAATTTATTTCAGAGACATAATTACAATAAATTCTGCAACTCAACTGAGGTCAATTGAAACCTCCTTTCTGAGGCATAGTGAACAAGAAGACTGTGGGAAAAGCTACCCATAAAGCCATGTGGTGCTTGAAAAGGGGTATCTTATAAGGCCTGAGCAATCTTTCCTTCCTTTTCTATTCTATGTCCTTTTATTTTGTGAGAGCAGAGAGGAGACTTCAGCAGGGCTCTATCAAAGTGGTCCAGAGATTTTTCCTCTCTTGAGAAGTGGGATTGAATTTCCTGCCCTAGTCTTCCCTCTGAGTGCTTTGGCTAGGTGAAGAAGTTTATTTTAGGAAATCATATGTTTTCTAGAAGTAGTCCATCAGCTTAAGAAAAATACCAACTGTTGGTATGGATTTGGCCCAAGAGATACTCTTACTTGTGTCTCTTTGGGGCAGCCAACTCCCTGTTTATTCCAGGGAAGCTGCACTATCTGGGAGAACAAAGCAAGAATTTCCAATAGATTGGATTTTTTCATGTCAGTTTTAATAAAACAGCTGAATTTTAGCTGGACACTTGCTTTATTGAGAAATCGTAGTTTAGAAGAAACCATTTTTTCTTTAATCAATTACTCATTGAATCATAAAGTGTTGAAATTTGTAGGGAACTTAAAGAAGTGAAACCAGGAGATTATAATTTGGGGGTCCATAGAGCTATATGTTAAACCATGAATAAGCCTCAGTGACCTCATGAATAAACAGAGATTATGTACAAGACTCATTTATGCTCATGTGGACTGGTCACATTAGTTTTTCCCTCAGGGAAGAAAGTAGAAAACTTTCATCAGAGTTTTTAAAGGGCTCAAAATGTTTAAGAACTACTGGTTTAGAGAAATATTTATTTATATGTAAGCAATCTGATTCCCAGGGAGGGCAAGTGACTTGCCTAAAATCACATGGCCAGAGAGAAGCAGAATTGCTAGACTCTGGGTCTTCTGATTCCTAATCCAGTGCTAGTATACTGCTTCTAAGCTACCAACCATGATGGAAACTTTTTCTCGTCATCTTTTGACTTGCAGCCTATAATGGGTATGAGGGAAAAAAACATGAAATATATTCCTCAGGGGCAGGAGGTTTATCACATTGAGTGCACTTATATCCGAAATAAACAGAACTATGCAAATGAGTGCCCAGTTGTAAGATTTGGAATCTTTTGAATCTTTTGGAATCTTTTGAGTTCCCCCAAAAGAAGACCTGAGAGAAACACTTGGATGTGAAGAACTTAATTTGACAGTGATCCCAGGAAGCACATTGAGAGAGTAAGGGAAGATAAAGGGTAAAAATCCATAATCAATGTGTTAATTAGAGATAAATAGGGCCTATGGACAAATAGAGAATGAAGTTGGAGACCTCTTGGAAAGTGTGTGGATCATGGCTCAAGGTTATCCCACCAGAGGTCAAAGGAAACTGGAGTACTTATCCTCTAACTCCTGTACCTCATTAGCTGAGGGCTTTTCTTGGCCAGAAAACCACCTCAGACAGGAAATACAGGACTCATACATCAGAATTGTCTACCAATAACCCCCAAAGTAGACCAAGAGGATATGGTCAGGATATCCCAACATCTGCTAAAAGGTGTTTTAGGAGTTAAGTAAAAAAAAAAGTTTATCTGTGGACTTAAGTATTGTTTTATCATAGAATTTTAGGAATAAAATGGATCCCAGAAGTCATCCGCCACTATAACCCTGACTTTTTCAACTCATGCAGAGTTAAAATCCCCTCTTCAATATCACTTGAAATTAGCAATCAGGTCTCTGGTTATTCTCCTCAATGTTAAGGAATATTACCTGTAGATACAGATTTTCTACTTTGGAGTCATCCCTGTACATTACTGATTTCATTTATATGGAGTTAGAATATACCAGAATCTTCCACTGGTGATCCAATTTCTATTCTGCGTCTATATGAAATATATTCAAGGTCTCTTGCAAATGATGGCCCGTGGTAGTCTGCTTCCAAGAAGGCTCCTGACATTCTCTGCCTCCTGGTCATTGTGTCTTGTGTAGTCTCTTCCCACCCTAAACAGGACTGACTTATGTAACCAACAGAATATTACAGAAATGACAGAATGTGACTTCCATTACTGTTCTGTCTTGCTTTCTTGGATCACTCACTCTGAGTGGGGAGTTTCTTCAGTGTTGTGAGGGCACTCAAGTCCTGTGGAGAGGTCTATGTGGCAAAGAACTGGGTCCTCCCACCAGTAGCCAATTAAGTGAGATATCTTGGAAGTGGATCCTCCACTGCCAGCCACGTCTTTAGATAACCACAGCTGCAGCCAACATTTTTGATGGTAACCGTGAAGACTCTGAGCCAAAAACACCCAGCGATGCTGTTCCCAGTTTCCTGACACCCAGAAACTGTGTGAGGTAATACATATTGTTTTAAGCCACTGAGTGGCTATTGTGGGATAATTTGTTACACAGCAATAGATAGCTAATACTTAGCCTTTTTAGTGTTTAAAAGCTGCTCTCAATCTTCTATTCTAATTAAATATCCCCCTTTATTTTCAAAGTTCCTTGGTGTGGCCTGGTTTTCTGATTTTGTACTACATTTCAGGGTCATTCCTGTAAGTCAATATTCCATATACTGTCAATCTGTATTAGTTAAATCTCCTTGTTGAAAGTGACAGAAACCTAAATTCAGTCAGTTTATGCATAAAAAGAGGGGATATGTTGCTTCATGGAATCAAATTCCCAAAAGGGAATAGGAGGATCTGGCCTTAGAGACAGTTGAAACCAGGCTCTTGAGCACCACATGGGTTCTTTCCCTTTTCTGCCTTTATTCTGGGTTTTGGCTTTATTTTCAAATCTCTATCTGAGAAAATCTTAATAATTTGTATTAACTGGCTTTCATACTGTGAGCTGTGTGACGAGAAACTAAAGAAAGTTTTTCTCTGCCGGACAGTCCCAGTTGGAAAAAAAAAAAATCTCGGGGAAAAATTGCAATCGGTCTGACTTAGGTCATGTACCTAGCACCAGATCACTGTGACCGTGACAATTTACCATGCCCAGGAGGCCCATGTGTGCACTCCTGTGGCCAAGGGCACATTGGGTGGAGGCTTATGAGAGTGTGGGGTGAGCACGTAACTCCAAAATGAAGGTGTCCTTGTGGGCAAAGGAAACAATTAATAACTCCTGCTGTCTTAACTGGATGTGATGCCTCTTTTGTGTTTGGGCCAGGGTGAAATGGGCAGAGATTATTTCCCAGGTGTCAGATTAGTTCATTTTGTATAATACATACGATAAGTTGATGGAGGATAAGATCTTAGATCAAAAGGGAAGTGTCAAGAGCACAGTGGGTAGAAGACAATGAAAAAATCCATACATATAGAGAGTGGTCACTTGGCATAAGGGACAGAAGTCCCATACAAAAGAAGAAATGTTGGTGAGGTGACCACTTGGACTTCCAGGACCAGGATATAGGCAATCAATGCTCATGGCCATGACTTTTCAGTCACAATGCTGTGACACACTGGGTTCAGAGTCCTCTGTAAGGTAGCCTGTGACGTCCTTCTCAAGGAATTTTTTGCTGCCAACAGGTAAGATGCCAAATGATTTCCTTTTGTATTGCACCAAACCTTCTGGTTAGTGTTTACCCCAAGAGGTGTCATAGCCTAATGGTTAGGAAGATATCCACCTGAGCAGACAGCCTGGATTTTAAACTTGGATTTGCTATTTATTAGCTGTGTGACCTTGGATAAGTTCTTTTACCTCTCTGTACCCAATTGTACCTCATTACTGAATGTGGAAAAACAATAATAATAATAATAATAATACCTTATAAAGATGCTACAAATTAAATGAGCTAATATATGGGAAGTTCTTACAACAGTATCTGGCATGGAGTAAGTGCAATATAGATGTTAGCGATTACCATTACTATTATCTCCATCATTGTTTTTGAGTTGGGAGGGGTATTGTACTTAAATCTTCTTCATGGAAATTCGTGTCACCCATTTGAATATCATCTGCCCCATATGTTAAGGAAGAAGAAACTTGAAATGTGTTGTTCTAAGCAATCAGTGTACTTGATCAAATGTCTAGCAAGAGAGTGACAAGACAAGTGAATTGGAATAATTTGTGGGGTATTTTGGCTGGAGTTAGAGACCTCTTGGAAGACTGCAGCACCCATCGTTATGTGTTAAAGTCTGTGCTGATTGCATATGATCTATCTTCAGATAATACAAGAGCAAATATATACCAATGCACACCCATAAGAAATGAGCATTCATTTGTGGATTGTTGGTTTTCCAAATTGCAGTAGCAAAAATTTAAACTGTATTTAGGAACCGACAAATCCATCATAAAAGCTAATCTTTCCTAATGCCCATTTTTATCCAAGTACAGTGCATAATTAAATGCTAGCACTGAGAAGCACTGTATTTAGAAAAGAACAAGGCAAGATCATCGACCACAGCTATTTATATACTCCTCCAGCTCAAATGTTTCAGACTTCACAGGCTTGCTACTGACGCTGCTTATTTTTTAAACCTTTTAAAAAACACTAAAAATCATATTTTTGAAGGATATGGCAATTAGATCATTAGATCATATAACCACAAAGCTTTAAAAACTGAAAGATGCTTAAAGATCAATTAGTACACCTATCTGAAACTATGTTTACTGAATATTCTTGAGATATATGCTCCAAGTCATAGAATGTCTTCAGAAGCAATAACAGTGTGGCATGTGTGCCAATACTATCCCATGGTGATCATCAACAATTTGTTGTCCAGCCTGAACCAAGCCTCAGAATCCTTTTCGACACAGTGGTCCAGGTAGCCACTTCAAATCAATTAGAATTAGAATGATAAATTGTACCTATTACCAAGCTCTGATGATGGCTGGGCTGATACCCAATTTCCATAATAATCTGATGATACTACTCACCTTCTTCATCTGCTATAAAGTATTTGATCCAGATTTTTCTATCTCCACACTGTTCTGTTGGCTGTTCCATGAAAAATCAGTCCATCTCAATGAACATGTTAGTGAAATACCTTTTCCAGAGCTGGTCAGTGGAAGCCCACATGGTGCAAGTTATTATTATTTTTTAAAATGAGATACAATTCACATACTATACAATTCACCTTTTAAAGTACCCAATGTAGTGGTGTTTAACATAATCACAAAATTGTGCAATATCACCATTATCTAATTCCAGAACATTTTCATCACTCCAAAAAGAAACCACATACCCTTTAGCGTTAACTCCCCATTTCCCTTCTCCTGGCCATGGAACCATTAATCTATTTTCTCTAGGGATTTGCCTATTCTGGACATTTCATGTAAATGGAATCACACAATATGTGGCCTTTTGTGTCTAGCATTTTTCATTTAACATAATGTTTTCAAGGTTTATACATATTGTAGCAAATATCAGTACATAGAAAAGCAAACTTTTTATGGATGAATAATATTCCATTATATGGATATGCCATGGGATAGCATATTCTTCAAACAGTTGGAGGGACACTTAACTTGCTTCCATTTTCGGCTATTACAAATAATGATGCAATGAACGTGCATGTACAAGTTTTTGGGTGAACATATGTTTTCAATTCTCTAGGTTATATACCTAGGTATGGAATTGCCAATCATATGGTAACTTTATGTGTAACTTTTTGAGGAGCTACCAAACTGTTTTCCAAAGTGTCTACCAGCAATGTATGAGGGTTTCAATTTCTTTATATCCTTGTCAACACTTTGTTGTATTCTGTCCTTTTGATTGTAGTCACTCAGGTGGATATGAAATGGTATCTCATTGTGGTTTTGATTTGCATTTCCCTCATGATGAATGATAATGTATTTGCTTATTGGCCGTTTGCATATCTTCTTTGTAGATCTATCTATTCAAATCCTTTGCTCATTTTGAATTGGGTTATTTGTCTTTTTATTGGCAACATGTAAGAGTTCCTTGTATCTTCTGATTACTAGATCCTTCTCTGATATATGATTTGCAACAGCTTTTTCTGCCCTCCTGTGTATTGCCTTTTCACTTACTAGAAATCCAATTTAACTATGTTTTCTTCTGTTGCTTGTGCTTTTGCTATAATACCTAAGAAACCATTGCCTAATAAGGTCACAAAGATTTACTCCTATGTTTCTGTCTAAGCATTTTATAGATTTGGCTCTTACATTTAAACTATTTTGAAGTAAGTGAACACTACTTTTGCTGCATCACACACATTTTGATATATTGTATTTTCATGTATATTCATCTCAAAGCATTTTATGATTTCCCTTGTGATTTCATGTTTGGAACACTGGTTATTTAGGAGTGTGTAATTTAATTTCCACATATTTTTGAACTTACAAAGTTTTATTCTGCTATTGATTTCATATTGCATTTTATTGTGGTCAGAGAACATAGGATGTTAGTATGATTTCCATCATTTAAAATTTATTGAAAATTGTTTTGTGGAGAATGTTTTATGTGCACTTGAGAAGAATGTATACACTACTGCTGTTGAGTGGACTGTTCTAGAAATATCTGCTAGGTATATTTGGGTTCTTGGGTTCAAATCTCCTAATTCCTTGTTCATCACCTGTCTACTTGTTCTACCAACTACTGAAAATATGGTATTGAAGTTTCCAACTATTCTTGTTGAATTATTTATTCTCCCTTCAATTCTATCAGATTTTGATGCATATATTTTGGGTTCTGTTATTGGATACATGTGTGTTTATAACTGATAGATCTTCTTGATAGATTGATCTATTTATCATTATTAAATGTCCATTTTTATCTCTAGTAACAAGTTTTGTCTTAATATCTACTTGGTTTGATATTAGTGCAGTCACTCCCTTTATTTTTGGTTACTATTTGCATGGTATATTTTTTTCCATCCTTTAACTTTCAGCTGTTTTTTTTTAAAAAAGTTATTTTCTTAAAGGTTGCCCTGGGCATCACAATTAACATTGGTCTTAGTTTTCTAGGGCTGCTGTAAAAAAGTGCCACCAATTGGGTGGTTTAAACCAACAGAAATTTATTGCCTCACAGTTCTGGAGGCTAGCATCTCAAAATCGTAGTTCATAGGGAAGAATCTGTTGCATGCCTCCTCTAGCTTCTGGTGTTTTGCTGGCAATCCACAGAGTTCCCTTCTCTGTCCCTTTGTCTTTGTTCAATTCACTCTTCTTATAAGGGCAATAGTCACTGGAACAAGGACTCACTGTACTATAGCATGACTTCATTTTAACTTGCCTAATTCCATCTGCAATGACTGTTTCCAAACAGATCACGTTCTGAGGTACTGGAGATTAAGACTTTACCATATGTTTTGGGGGGATGCAATTCAATCCATAACAACATCTTAACATATAACACTAGTTTAAAAGACTACTGATTAATTTCAATAGTATATAACAGCTTTGCTCTTTTATAGCTCTATTCCCTCACTCCTCTTTTCTGCTGTTTTCATCATAACCATCACATTTTTATAAATTTTATGCCCATTAATACAGATTTATAATCATTGTTTCCACAGTTGTCTCTTAAACCATATAGGAAAAGAAAAGGATTAAAACTAAAAGTACATTTATGCTGTCTTTTATATTTATCGACATAGTTATAGTTACCAGAGGATGTTATTTCTTCATGTAGATCTGAGTTACTGTCTAGTGTCTTTTCATTTCAGTCTCCCTTTAATATTTGTTACAGGGCAGATCTACTAACAGTGGATTCTCTGTTTTTATTTATCTGGCAATGTCTTAATTTTGCCCTCATTTTTGAAGGATATTTTTGCTGGATATATAAATTCTTAGTTGACAGTCTTTTTCTTTCAGCACTTTGAATTTGTTATCTTTGTGCTTATGGCTCCATGGTTTCTAATGAGAAATCTGCTGTTGTTCTTACTGAGGATCCCTTGTATGTGACAAGTCACTTATCTCTTCCTGCTTTCAGCATTCTCTTTGCCTTTGGCTTTAAATTTTTTTTCATATGAGAAGTTGTGGGTTTACAGAACAATCATGCATAAAATACAGGATTCCCATACACCACCCTACCACTAACACCATGCATTGATTTGGAACATGTTATAATTGATGACAGCACTTTTTTATAGCTACTATTTTTAACAGTAGTTACCATTGTTATAATTTATTAACCATCATTCATAGTTTACATTAGATGTAGCTTTCCCATATACCACCCTGTTAACACCTTGTATTACTGTCATATATTTGTTATAATTCATGTAAAAACATTCTTGTACTGTAGTTCATCATCTATAATAGGATTCATTGTGTTATTCAGTCCCATGTTTTATCTTTCAATTTTTGTTCTACTAACATACATGACCTAAAGTTTCCCCTTGTAGCCACATTCACCTATATAATTCAGTGCTGTTAGTAACACTGACAATATTTTGCTACCATTGCCACCATCCATTTCCAAACCTTTACTGTCATCCTAAACAGAAATTCTGTACAAATTAAGCATCAACTCCCCATTCTCTAATCCCAATTCTATCCCCTGGTGACCTATATTCAAGATTCTGACTCTATAGTTTACCTGTTATAATTAGTCCATATCAGTGAGACCATACTATATTCATAGAGTGAGACCATACTATAATGTTCGTGTCTGGCTTATTTCACTCAGCATAATGTCCTCAAGGTTCATCCATGTTGTCACATGCATCTGGACTTCATTCATTTGTATGGCTGAATAATATTACATTACATGTATATATCACACTTTGTTTATACTTTTGTCAGTTGATGGACATGTCAGTTGCTTCCATCTCTTGGCAATTGTGAATAATGCCACTATGAACATTGTGTACAAGTATTTGTTCAAGTCCCTATTTTCAATTCTTTTGGGTATATACCTAGTAGTGGGATTGATGGATCATGTGGTGCTTTGAGGAACTCCCTAAATGGCTTCCACAGTGGCTTTTCCATTTTACATTGCCACCAGCAATGAATAAGTTGTTCTTATTTCTCTACATCCTTTCCAACACTTATAGTTTACTGCTTTTTTTTTTTTTAATAGCAGCCATTCTAGTGAGAGTGAAATGGTGTCTCATAATGGTTTTCATGTGCACTTCCCTAATAGCTACTGATATTAAGCATCTTTCCATGTGCTTTCCAGCCATTTGTATATCCTTTTTGGAGAAATGTTTATTCAAGTCTTTTGCCCATTTTTAAATTGGGTTGTTTGTCTTCTTATCGATGAGTTATAGGGTTTCTTTATATATTCTGGATATTGTACCATTACCTGATATGTGGTTTCTAAATATTTTCTCCCCTTAAGTAGGTTGTCTTTTTACTTTTATGACAAAGTCTTTTCAGAGTCAAAAGTTTTTAATTTTTGTTGCTTGTGCTTTGGGTGTAAAGTCTAAGAGAACGTTGCCTGACATAGGATCTTGAAAATGCTTCCCTACATTTTCTTCTGTGAGTTTTATGCCTGGCTCTTCTATTTAAGTCTCTGGTCCATTTTGAATTAACTTTTGTATATGGTATGAGATAGGGGTCCTCTTTTGTTCTTTTGCATATGGATATTCAGTTATCCTAGCACCATTTGTTAAAGAGACTGTTTTCCCCCAATTGAGTGGACATAGAAGTTTTATTAAAAATTAGTTAGCCATAGATATTAGAGTATATTTCTAAACTCTCATTTCTATTCCACTGGTCAACATATCTATACTTGCAACAGTACTATACTATTTTGATTACTATAACTTTGTAATACATTTTAAAGAGAGGAAGTGTGAGTCCTCCATCTCTGCCCTTTTCCCTCGAGATGTTTTTGACTATTTGGGGCCCCTTACCATTCCAAATCAATTTGATAATTGGCTTTTCCATTTCTGCAAAGTAGGCTGTTAGAATTTTGATTGGGATTGCATTCAATCTGTAAATCATTTTGGGTAGAATTGCCATCTTAATCATATTTAAACTTCTAATCCATGAATATGAAATGTCCTTCCATTTATTTAGGTCTTCTTTGATTTCTTTTAGCAATGTTTTGTAGTTTTCAGTGTTCAGGTCCTTTAAATTCTTTGTTAAATTTATTCCTAGATATTTGATTCTTTTAGTTGCTATTGTAAATGGAATTTTCTCTTGATTTCCTCCTCAGATTACTCATTACTGGTATATAGAAATACTACTGATTTTTGCACTCTTCTGAATTTGTTTATCAGCTGGTAGTAGCTTTGTTGTAGATTTTTAGGACTTTCTATATATAGCATCATGTCATCAGCAAATAGTAAAACTGTTACTTATTCCTTTCCAAATTACCTGCATTTTATTTCTTTTTCTTGCCTGACTGCTCTGGCTAGAACTTCCAGTACAATGTTGAGTAACAGTGGTGACAGTGGACATCCTTGTTTTGTTCTAGATCTTAGAGGGAAAGATTTCAGGCTTTCACCATTGAGTATGATGTCAGTTCTGGGTTTTTCACATATGCCTTCATCATGTTGAGGAAGTATCCTTTTATTCCTATTTTTCTAAGTGTTCTTATCAAGAAAGGATGCTGAATTTTTTAAAACTCCCTTTCTGCATCAATTGGGATTATCACAGTTTTTTTTTTCCCCTTTATTTTGTTAACATGGTGTATTACATTAATTAATTTTCTTTTCCTGAACCACCCTTGCATACCTGGGATAAAACCCTCTTGATCATATTATATAATTCTTTTAATTTGCGGCTAGATTTGATTTGCAAATATTTTATTAAAGATTTTTACATCTATATTCATTAGAGAAATTTGCCTGTAATTTTTTTTTTTTTTTTTTTTGAGTGTTATCTTTTTCTGGTTTTGGTATTAGGCTGATCTTGACCTCATAGAATGAAGAGGTAATGTTCCAATCTCTTCAATTTTTTGCAAGAACTTGAGCAGGATTGGTATTAATTCTTCTTGGATGATTGGCAGAATTCACATGTGGAGCCATATAGTCCTTAGGCTATTCTTTTGGGGGAGGTTTTCTGATGATTGAGTCAATCTCTTGAATCAGTCTGTTGAGGTATTTTATTTCTTTTAGAGTCAGTGTAGGTTGTTTGTGTGTTTCTAAGATTTTTCAATTTCATCTAGGTTGTGTAATTTGTTGGCATACAGCTGTTCATAGTATCCTCTTATGATCCTTTTTATTTCTGTGAGATCACTAGTAATGCCCCCCACCTCATTTCTGATGTTATTTCCTTGTGTTTTCTCCCTTTGTTTTCCTTGTCAGTCTAGCTAAGGGTTTGCAAATTTCATTGAACTTTTTGAAGAAACATCTTTTGTTTTTGTTGATTCTAACTTTTTTTAATTCTAGTTTCATTAATTTCTGCTCTAATCTTTGCAATTTCTTTCCTTCTGCTTGCCTTGGGAATAGTTTGCTGTTCTTTTTCTAGTTTCTCCAGGTATGCTGTTAAGTCTTTGATTTTTAGCCTACATTTTTTAAATTTAATGTAAGTATTTGGTGCTATACATTTCTCCTTACCAATGCCTTTGCTGTACTCCATAAGTTTGATACGTTGTGTTCTCATTTTCACTCGTCTCAAGATATTTACTGATTTCCCTTGCAATTTCTTACTTGACCCACTGATTGTTTAAAAGCATGTTATTTAATTTCCACATATTTATGGATTTTCCAGTTCTCTGCCTGTTATTTATATAGTTTCATTCCATTATGGTCAGAGTAGATGCCTTGTATAATTCCAATATTTTAGAATTTATTGAGACTTGTTTTGTTACCCAATATGTGGTCTATCCTGGAGAATGATCCATGTGTAGTTGAGAAGAATATAAATCTTGCTGTTTGGGGATGCAATTTCTGTATATGTCTGTTAGGTCTAGTTCATTTATCATATTATTCAAGTTATTTTTATCCTTATTGATCTTCTTTCTAGAAGTTCTATATATTGATGAGAGTAGTGTATTGAAGTCTCCAACTACTATTGTAGAGGTATATTTCTCCCTTCAGTTTTGCCGGTGTTTGCCTCATGTATGCTGGGGGCACCGTAGTTAGGTAAATAAATATTTGTGATTGGTATTTCTTCTTGATGGATTGCCCCTTTTGGTATAGTGTCTTTCTGTGTCTCTTATAACAGCTTTTGACTTATAGTCTATTTTGTCTAATATTAGTATAGCTACCCCAGCTTTTTTTTGGTTACTATATGTATGGAACATCTTTTTCCAACCTTTTGTTTTCAACCTACTTGTATTTTTGGGTCTAAGGTGAGTCTCTTGTAAACAACATATAATTGGATCATGCTTTTTTATCCATTCTGCCAATCTGTATTTTGACTGGGGAGTTTAATCCATTAACATTCAGTGTTACCACTTTAAAGGTAGTGCTTACTTCAGCCATATGGTCCTTTGTTTTTTTTATATCATATCTTTATTTATTTTTTTTTTTTTTGGTCTCTTGGTCTCTCTTTTCCTTTATTGCAAGTTCCGTTCCTGTATAGTTGATCTTATGTGATGTCACTGATCCCTTTCTCATTTCTATTTCTGTATATTTAAAAATTACTGTCTTTGTGTTCACTTTGGGGTTTATACTGCACAGCCTGCATCTACAACCCACTAATTTGAAAAGATACTAACTTAGCTCCAATAGCATACACATTCTCCAAGTCTTTGTTTCTTCACATTACTCCAAGCCACTCTGTCCTCTTTTCTTTTCAACCTGCAGAACTCCCTTTAGTAATTCTTGTAGGATAGGCTTTGTTTCAATGAACTCTCTCAGTTTCTGTTTATCTATGAATATTTTAAATGACAGTTTTGCTGGATATAGAATTTTGGACTGGCAGTTTTTCTCTTTCAGTACTTTAAATGTAACATCACTGCCTTCTTGCCTCTAGTGTTTCTGATGAGAAATCAGTACTTAGTCTTACTGAGGATACCTTGTATGTAGTGAATCACTTTTCTTTGGCTGCTTTTGGAATTCTCTTTTTATCTTTGGCATTTGACATTCTGATTAGTATGTGTTTTGGAGTAGGTCTATTAGGATTTATTCTATTTGGAGTAAGTTGTGCTTCTTGGACATATTTGTTTTTTTAAAGGGTTAGGAAATCATGCTTAGAAAAGGGTGAAAACAGTGGATTAAAAATGGCAACGTGATGTGCTTAGGATGAGAAGGGTTGACACTGTTCCACAGATGCAACTCTGGAGGATGAGTTCAAGACTCTGAATTTAGTGGGCATGAGGGAGAAGCAGAATTCATGGAGTATACTTTGAAGTGACTAAGATTTCATTTCTCCCATGAAGTTAAAGATGGCCTGTGAAGCCCTGTTTTAGCAAAATAAAGTTAATTTTTTGCATTAAAAAAAAAAGGAAATTTTCTTGGCATGGATCTATTCGATTTTTTTCTGTTTGCAGTAGTGCACTTCTTCAATATGTATATTTATGTCTTTTGTAAGAGTTAGGAAATTTTCACCATTATTTCCTCAAATATTCTTTCTGACTCTTTTCCCTTCTTTTCTCCTTCTGCTATATCCATGACATGTATGTTAATGCTCTTCATGCTGTTATTCAGATCCCTGAAACACTGCTCATTTTTTTCCATTTTTCCATTCTTTTCTCTATCTATTCTGTGTGTACAAGTTCAATTGTTTGCTGATTCTTTCTTCTGTTTGTTCAGATCTGCTTGTGTATACTTTTAGTGTATTTTTAATCTTCTCCTATTGTGCCTTTCGTCCCCATAATTTGTCACGTTTCCCTTTTTTGCTCCTCTCATGTATTTATTTATAACCTATATTACACTTGACTGCAGTCAGATTTATGTATTTTAAAAAGCAAAATAAAATTTACAATTTCATTATTTGTTTCCACTTGGCAGTCAGACCCTGACATATTTCAGTGGGTGACACTGTTATGTTTCTTTTTATACTTTCAAATTCCTCTTTATGCTCACCCAATGCCTTCTTAATAGCCTTTAACTCTTTATGTATATTTTCCTTTATTTCCTTGAACTGATTTAGGAGATTTGTTTGAACTTCTTTGATTATTTGTTCCAAATTCTGTGTCTCCTCTGAAGTTTTCATTTGTTCTCTTGACTGAGCCATATCTTCCTGTTTCTTAATATGGCTTATTATTTTTTGCTTTGCAATAATTTAGGCATCTGATTATCTTGATGAGTTAACTCTGAAGGTCAGTTCTCCCTCTTGCTAAGGTTTTATTGACTTTGTGTTAAGCCTCTTCTTCAACTCTTGGTCCAATTTATTCTGGACCTTTAGAACAGCCAAAGTTTAAATGACAGATTTTTCAGTATTTCTTCATCTGATTCTTTCCCTAGATATGCGGTTCAATTTTTAAGATTGCACATTTTGAGTAATTATTTTACCTCCAGGAGAAAGCTTCCTTCCCTTTGTTCCTTCTCTGGGAATCTTGATCTATTCTATTTGTTTTTGGCAGAATTTTCCTCCTGTTCCTATGATTCTCTCCCTCAATCAGTGCCCTCTTTTCCTTATACTTTTTCAGTTCTGGGACCCTCCTGTCTTTCAGCAGTTTAGTTTAAACTTCCCCATTTTTTTTTCCCCTCTATGAGGCTTTTCTGCCTCTGGTTTCTTACCCATTAGGGTGTCTCACCTGGGAGAGCCAGATGGGATCCATCCAGAAAGAAGAGTCTCTCCAGAAAACTCCATTTTGCATTCAGATAGTCCAGCCAACAGTGACTTGATTGGGTGAGGGCACTACTTATGTGGCAGGTACTTCTACAGCATCTATCTCTTCCTTCCCCACCCTCTGCCAGCAACCCTTTTGTATGAGGCACTCCTCAGTGTCTTGTGTTTTGCCCTGGGTCTCTGTGGACTTGGGTTCCTTTGCCTGGATATGTGTGGGGTTCTAGCTTTTTGCTGTGAGTTACTCTATATTCTGTTTCCCTAGTGGGAGGGATCCAAGCTGCTGCCTCTGGGCAACTCTTAAGCTGTGTGGGACCAAGTAAGGGGAGGATTGTCTGGGACAGAAGTTTCCTACCTGATTTTTTTGTCTTTCTTTGATTCAGCATTTGTGGAGTGAGTCCTTCTACAGTGTCTACTATCCTCCAGAATTCCAAGAAAGTGGGATCTGTCCTTTTATTCACTGAATCTCTGGAAATATTTTTTCAGGTGAGGTCCTACATCACCTGGTTGATGATGTCACTCTTCCTTTGGCTTTTGACAGTTTAATTATGATGTGTCTTGGTATGGATCTCTTTTATTTTACCCCACTTGGAGTTTGTGGAGCTTCTTGGAGTCATGGCTTCAACACACAACCAGGCAGTTTACACCTCCACCCTAGCCTCCTCTTCTTCTTTTCTCAGAGACTCAAGGTTAGCCAGAAGTTTGATCTTAGGGCCTTGTCTTCCCTGAACATGTGCACATCCCTGGACATGTGCATAGTCCTATGTACATTCATGGCTTCTAGATTTCCAGGAAATCTAGGCTGAGGTTTTCCACAGCCCCCCTGTGGACATTTAAAACCCCAGCTTTTCCTTCTAATCTTTTTGAGAAAGTTTATCATTTGCCCCAACAGTAGTTATAAAGCACCTCAAAATGCTGCAATGTTCAATAATTGCCTCTGATTGTTTTTGACAAATGCTCTCAGGGAAAAGGCTATTTGCACTGAGGAAGCTCCCAAGACAGGCAAAATAAATGCAGCCTTGCAAATGGGGCCTTCCATGAAACCACCCAACAGGTAAAATGATCACAGTTCTCTTGGAATGAGGCTTTCAAGGAGCCCAACTCTACTTTTCCTTCTCTGGGGGTTACTAGGTTGAGGATTTTCATCACCATTGCAGTGTATTAGTTTTCAAGGCTACTATACACTGACAAGGGGGCATTGTAATAGAGAAAATTAAAATGACACAAAAGTTGCTGTTCTTACCAATATTCTGATATCTTACATAAGTGCTCCTTGTAATGCTGTAAGACTTTCTTAATTTTAAGAGTTCAGAGAAAATTGATTTTGACAATTTTTGCCAGAGTTCTTGCTGCTTTTATGGAGGGCAGGATTTTTGGAGTCCCTTACTCTGCCATTTTCACTGATATTATAAATTAAATTTATATTTGTTCTACACACTGAATACTTTATATAAATAATATTGATTTATAGAATCAGAAATCTTTACCATGGCTAACAAAACCCTGCATGATCTGATCTTCTGCTTCCTTCTCAAAAGTTATCTCTTATCCATCTTTCCCTCACTCTCTGGGCTCCTTTCCAATGGCTCCTTTCCAATGTCCTGAGACACCTCAAGCCATTATGATAGCATGGCCTGTGCATTTAATATAATATCTGCCTGGAATTTTCTTCCTCTTTGTGCCAGTTTGAATGTATTATGTCCCCCAAAAAAAGCCATATTCTTTGACGCAATCTTGTGGGGCAGACATTTTAGTGCTGATTAGATTGGAGTCCTTTGAGTGTTTCCATGGAGATGTGCCCCAACCAGCTGTGGGTGATGACTCTGATTGGATAATTTCCATGGAGGTGTTACCCCACCCATTCAGGGTGGGTCTAAATTAAATCACTGGAGCCATATAAAATGAGCTGACGGATAGAGGGAACTCAGTGCAGCTGTGAGTGACAATTTGAAGTGCAGCTGAGAGTGACATTTTGAAGAGGAGCTACAGCCAAGAGGGACACTTAGAAGAATGCACAGAAGCTACAGATGAGAGACAGTTTGAAGACCACCATTGAAAGCAGACTCTTGTTCCAGAGAAGCTAAGAGAGGACAAATGCTCCAAGAGCAACTGAGGGTGACATTTTGAAGAGGAGCTGCAGCCTAGAGAGGAATGTCCTGGGAGAAAGCTATTTTGAAACCAGAACTTGGAGCAGATGCCAGCCACGTGCCTTCCCAGCTAACAGAGGTTTTCTGGACACCATTGGCCATCCTCCAGTGAAGGTACCCAATTGTTGATGCCTTACATTGGAAACTTTATGGCCTTGAGACTGTAACTGTGTAACCAAATAAAACCACTTTATAAAAGCCAATCCATTTCTGGTGTTTTGCATTCCAGCAGCATTAGCAAACTAGAACACTCTAGAAGAGACTTTTCATCATTATGTTCTCATTTCAGATCACATCTTCTCAGAAAGGATATCCCTGACCATCTTCTCTGAAATAGCTCTGCTATGGTCAGCATTCCCACCTCCAGTTAATCTCTATCACATTACCACTTTATTTATTTCACAGCCTTTATCACATTCCATATTCATCATGTTTGCTTAACTTGGATCATTTGTGTCTTCCAGTAGATGCAAGTTTCATGAGAATTGACACCTTGTTGGTATTATGCATTCCTATATTGCTTTATCCTGTACAATTACTAGCACATAGATCACTGAATGAGTAACAGATAGTTGAATGAATGAGACTACTCAGAATTCTGTTTACTATCAATATCATCCCTTGGTTTAAGATCCTACTAGAATGTCCTATCTTTAAGTTAAATTCTAAGAATAAACCAACCCAAATGTGATAAGGAGGCAATTTTCCTAAGAAGGTAACTAGCAATACCTTGAATTTCTTCTTGTGGAGGCACCCAGTTAGGGAAGAAAGGGTGCTTGCCTAAGACTTGGGATAGATTCCTCAAATTCACTGTGACCTATTATGAGACACCATTTTTATCTCAGTTTCCATTTTCCCATCTATAAAACCATAGTGTTGAATCCAGGGCTTTCATAATGTCTTCTAGCCTCTACCCTCCTGCTCTTGGAGTGTCAGAATGCACCCCATTGACAATCAGAGAGAAAACTGCTTAAACTTCAGAAAGTAAAATTGATTTCAAATGCTATACAATGAAAGAACAAATATGAAACACCAGGATACCACTTTAATAGAATCTCTTTTATGTCCATAATGGTACTTTAATGTTTTGTGCCAGGGACATTTTGAGGTTTATAGCACTAGAATAAAACATACAATCTTTCATCTGGTTAACCAACTTATGGCTATTGTATTTTAAACTGCTCCAAGATACCAATGGGATTAAATTTGCTGAATTTCTTTTAAATGAAATAAGTTGTGAATCAAATCCACTACATGAGGAAAGAGATTTGAGGTTGGTCTTTTTATGGGTTGCCCAGCAAACTGGAAGATTCCTCTCATTATTCACAGCTCTAGCTCCCATCTCAGAAGACCACTTTGGGGTTATGAACTTTATAAGGCTATTAAATAATGAAATACATTTAAAGAGGTGATCAACAAATAGAAAGGAAATTTCCATCTCTGAAGTGGAAGAAAAAACACTTTCAAAATGCTGGTATTTCTAGATGTTCTTAAGAAATTTGGATCCTTAAAATACAGTCCAGATGAGTGAATCAAGTGAATAATCTGTGTATGTTTTTGGAAATTATAATTCTCACTCACCTTTTTCATAGATTAAAATTCTCCTGTGTGCCTAGCACAAAGTCCTTTATAAAATAGGTAACTTGGATATGGGTTAAGTGGGGGTTTGGTCATTATCTAGTCCACATCAAAACAAGAAAAGCTCTTCATCAGATTTATGTTGCCTGGGAGCTGGAGAGCACTGCCTCACCCAGGATTATACCCTTTCTTCAAAAGCACTTTGAAGGCACCCTATGGTTTGTCAGTTCTCTTCAATGGAAGCAGTGAAGGCGTGGGGAAATAACAGCAATATTGTACACAGGATGGCCTTTTTTTTTTAAAAAAAAAAAAAGCATTTGCTCTACTCAACTAAATTCAGTTAAAGATTGTTTAGAGGTCTCTCACTTTAGTCTAGACCAGGGTTTCACAAACTTAGCACTACTGACATTTGGGGTTGGAAGATTCTTTATTGTGAGTGTTGTCCTCAGTACTATAGGATTTTCAGCAGCTTCCCAGCACTCTATACCCTGGATGCCAATAGCAACTCTCCCTTACCAGTTGTGACAACCAAACATGTCTCTAGACATTGACAAATGTCTTGTGGGGACAAAATTCACCCCAGTTGAGAACTACTGGTCTAGGGGTATATTCCTCTGATACAAGAGAAACTGAGCAAATAACAGTTTAGAGTATACCAGTAACCAGAGTATGCAAGGACCTTCAGCTTTGGACCAGTCTCTTTGGCTTAACAGACTGACATTTCATTCATTCAACTATTATTTCTGGTAGCTATAGTATAGGAACATTATAGCATAATAAGGGATACTTATTGAACACATTCTCTGAGCTGAGTATTTTACATATTTTAAATCATTTTCACTTTCTGAGAACCCTAAAGGTATGCAGGAAAACAATGGTGGAAACTGGATTTGGATTTGAATTTTGTTAGCTCTCCAAGATCGTTAATCCCTCATTCATTCCTACCTGTTCTTGAAACCTAAGAAATTTGATGGATGACAGAACATAGAGGTTAAGAATGCAATTTCTGGCATCTAGCTGCTTAGATTTGAATCTTCTCTCAACAATTTCCTAGCTGTATATGCTTGAACAAGTTACTCTGAGCTCAGTGTTTTAACCTATAAAATATTCTCCTCCCACGGGATTGCTGTGAGGATTAAATGAGATAATATATGTGAATGTCTGAAAATGCCTGACCCATAGTAAATGCTCAACTAGTATGAGAACAAGTTTTTCAAAATCAAATCTCTAGCAGAAATAGGCAGATAATGTCCAGGAGTAAGCTGGGCTTAGGGATGGTATTAGGGAGTCATGGAGACTGTGGTATACTAGATAGATCATAACCTGTCTATAGATTTTTGAGGTGATTTTTTAAAAAGCAGATATCAAATAAATCCTATTTGCAGAATGAATTGGGATCATAAGCTCCAGTTTATCAGTAAGATATCTGAGACCCAAAGTAGCAGAGAGGACTGTTCTCATTGGTAGGGTATGACATGGAACCCAGGCATTCTTTTTCCTTTGGCCCAGGCCCTGGATATATCTATTCCCATTCCCTGTAAAGCAGCTCTTGCTTTTATTGCTGTAAGAGAGTTCTGATTTCCTATAAACTGAAAAGATGTATTCATAGAGGGACCCAGAGCAGTGCTTGTGGGCATGGGATTGCTCCTACCAGGGCACCCGAGCATTTAAATTGCTCCCCACTGGGCATCAGAACCCCCCAGTGACAGATTGCAGGGTGCTCCAGCATGAGGATTATAGTTTTCTGAAACAATGAAAAGGGCCAAGACTTGTGAATAAATACAACCGCCAATTAGACTCCCTCGACACTATATTTAATTTAGAGTCCTTAAAACAAACAAGAATTGTTGTATTTTAAATATAAGATTTTTTTTTAAGGCTACTACCATTTAAAACATTTCTTGCTTTTGATCCCAAGGCAAATGGTTTCTGGGACTTGAGAATGGAATGCATTATATTTGATAGAATCATACCTCTTTGAGAACAAATGACATCATAAAAGTCCAGAAAAATTCCCTACACTGTTCCTAGATTTCCAAATATTCCTGCCAGTTCACCATGCAACAGTTTCTCCCAAATATCTCTCTCTCTCCCTCCTTCCCCCCTCCCCCGTCTCTGTCATAAATACGCATACATACACATGTGCACACACACACCAGTATTCACTGCTTATTATTAACAAGTAGGGCAGGGGTCATTACTGTTTTATTCATCTGTATATACTTTAGCACACAGAACAGTACCTGGTAGAGAGTAGGCACAAAATAAATATTTGCTTTATTTATGGAATAATTTGTTTGAAAACTTACAATCACAAGGGACATGTTCTCTTTCACAAGTAGCCAATTCTACCTTCTTTGGCCTCATAATGATATCTTTCTTTCAGTCTTCTTAATTTATTCCTTGTAACTGCTAACTATTGATCCTAGAATTGGACTCACAGATTATGTAAAGAAGAGCTTCTACCTCTATTCCATGCACTTGAAGTCTGGCTATACAATTCCCCAGTGTCGTTTATCTTATAATCCAGATATCCTTTCATTCTATGACATGGTTTCAGGTCCCTAAAGCACACTGATCACCCTCCCTGAGCTATGCAACAACTTTGTCTTTGTTTAAATACTGTGGCATAGCCTTCCAGTTGGCCTTCAATATCCGTATGCCATTTCCTGTATAATACGGACACATGGCCCCTAGCTTAAGACATTTCCCAAATTTCCTTGGATCAGGTATGTCCATGTGGCTCTTCTGGTAAATGGGATGTGAAGAGAAGTGATGTGATGGTAATAGAAGCTGTACTTCCTCCCCCTTTTCATCCTGCTGCCCGGATGACGGATGTGGTAACAAACCATCTTGGACCATGCATATAAGGGGGCCACATCTTAGGGATAAGCAGGACAACAAATTAAGAAGGAATCTAGGTGGTCTTACAGCACAGAGATATTCTGCCAGCCCTCGACTACCCACCTGTAGATAGTTACATGGCAGAGAAATAAGCCTTCCTTTTTAAGCCACTGTGGATTTAAGACTATTATATGGAGCTAGATCTAAAGTCTACTAACAGTACCGGCTCCCTGTATTCTGCTTCCACAGGTGAAGTTCAACAGATAGCATCTATCCAGAATATATGATGGCTTTGATTTAGCATTTGGAGAGTAGATGGAGAAGATGTAAACATTGTAAGCTAAAGCTGGTCACCCTCATTATGTCAGATGCCATCTCAGAAGGCAAACCAAGGGCTCTTTGAGACTTCAGTTTGATACCAAAATTTCAGTATAGTTCTTCATCCCAAATGCAACCCACCTTCCTCTCTGTGACCCCTAATCTGTTATTTTTTTAACTCTTTTAAAAATCATTTTATTGATACTTCACTGTACAAAATGTATTTAAATTATATCCATTTGAATTGTTAAGGTCATGGCTAGAGAACAGGTCATCCTGCAACAATCTATGTACAAAATCCATCATAAAAACTTTCTTTTTTATATTATATTACATATTTTCTTTTTTAAGCTAGCATACAACACAAAGCTAAACTGATTAGTAGTTTGCCTACTCCCAATTTTGAGAGAAAGACTTCCATTTTACAAAATCATGTACAATGTAGGAAAAGAAATTCCTAAAACCTGACAATCGCCCCCAACTTATCTCCAAGGCATCTTCCTTCAAATTCCTCCTCTCGTATACCTGAGTTGTCATGCACACACTAAGTTCTTACTTTCTTTTTCCTGAAAGCTAAAGCTTTAAATACTGCAATTTTATTTACAGAGCTACACTTACAAAAAAATGTGAAAATAAGTACCACAACAAACAACAAAAACAAAAATACACTTCAAAAATTACAAACCAGCTAGAAAATATTCGGCAGTGTTTACAAGTTAATTGCTATCTTTGTACAAAATTGCTAGATAATGAAAATGTGAATACACTACATATCAACTGAAAACCATCACTATGCACAAATCTGTACATATAAACACACACTAACACTGTTTGACAGCTCATATGTTGCCCTGCGTACATTTTACTTTCTAAAACTCATGCAGTCATAATTGGCATGATTGCAACTTTTAGTCATTTCATGTGTAAGCTTTAATAGCAGCAGCTCAATGGTACCAGGAAACCTGCATACTTAATACTTAAAATAACACAAATACTGCAGTACTAACCCACTTGGTGTGCCAGATACTATGTCAACCATAAAATGACAAATGAAAACAAAATACAGTACAGGACATCTAATTAACATACATCAGTTAAGTCCATTAACTGGAAAAATCTCATACATGAAGGAACTTTTAAAACTTATTAGTATTCCTTTCCTTTTCAAAATAATAAATACAGTATTACATCACCAAAAGGTTTAAAAAGAAATTGAACAAAACGCACAACAACCTTGTCAGGTGAGCTCATTCTTTAGACTTTGGAAACAAGCAAGCTTTGTGCAGCTGGCAAAGAAAATTGCACAAAGCTGGAAGCAGATGTAGCTAACTAGATGAGAAAAATATGGGAAATGGGAAAAAGCTTGGCATAAATGGTTTCCCATAGAGGAAAAAACCCCACCGTGCATTTTTAGTGGCACTTAACACAAAGGCCCCCTACTTCCCTCACTGCAATGCTTTGTCACAGACCACACTATTATTTTGTACCAAGTCCAGCATGTGTGAGGGAAGAAGGGTAGAGATGGAGGCTGAAGAAAAAGGAAGACAATCTGCACCTTTGTTTTTCTTCCCAAACATATACCCATGCAGAACTACACACATAGTTTAAAGTGCTGGTGTCATTTGTTTTAACACCACTACCCCTTGGCATATTGTGGAAATCTACGGAAAGTAAACTGGCTGGAGCTTTCTTCTTTTTCTTAAGGGATGTTTTCAATTCAATTAAACACATATCAATCGAGTACCTTTTATTTGTCCACCATTGTGTCAGGCATATAGCATTTCAATTTAACTGTTTGCTTTGAGGGTTTGCTTTTTTTGTTTTTAAATGACAATCCTTAGCATCCAGGGAATGGATTTGGGGTACTATGTCACACCCCCAGTGGGAGATGTCCATTGCCATCTACCGATGGGAAAGACACCCTCAGACCTGATTTGCAGCTGACACAAAGGTTTCTAATTGAGAGACCATTCCTGAAGAGCAAATCGGGAGATGCCCCGGAATTCCATCCCTTCATTTCCTGGATTCTGACTCTTCTTGGTCCAACTTGCTCATTTACAGATAAAGGGGACGGGTTCTGGCCACACTGTCACAGCACTGGACACAGTGGGGCTCCCTGTCCTACTAGCTTTAGTGAATGCCACTGTGTCCTCACAGAATGGGGGTGCCTTTCACCCTAGAAGCCTCTCCTTCTGACCCCATCCTGAGAGTGGTGTCCCCGAGTGCAATGTAAGAGAGTCTTTTCCCTGTTCACGGATCACTGGGAAGTGCAAGGATGTAGGGATCCATCCTGCTGCTCCTTGAGACTGACACATCAGCCAGCCTGCATCTCCTTCAAATGGGCCTCCCATGGCGGTGGGCTCCAGGACTGATTCACTCCAAGTTCCCCTTCCAGGGAAGGGAAGTAAGGTGGGGCAATGCTTCTTGCAGAGGCTGTTAAACCTTCTATCACATAGGTTTAGATACTCTGACCAATAGAAGTTCTCTCTCTCTGCTTAACTAATTTGAATTAGCAAAACCCACTTCAAAGTCAACAATTAAACTGAAATGGGATGAAATGCTTAAATGGCAGCTAAAAAAAATTAAAAGTTTAAAACAATCCACAAAGAACTCCTTAGCAGGCATTTGCTACAGATGGGAAAATCCACAACAACTTAGAGGGACAGAACTCTAACTATTCTTCTGTCTTTGCAACAAATATTTGAAAACAGGTTCTTCATATGAAAGACTGTAGAGGCTTTCTCAATCTCCAAGTGTGGCAGACAGTACATAGCTTAAACTGAATTATGACAGTAATGTTAAATATTCCTAAGAAGAGCTAAAGAAATCCATTTCATACTTTCTTTTGCATGACTTCAAGTTTGCATTTCCTGCATTTCCATTCCAATATCAGCAGACACCAAAGACACGCATTCTGCTTAGAAGGAATGGCTTGAAATGCTTTTTAGGAAGATTGCTGCTTTTGAATGGACCAGGTGGCCAGACCCAAATCTACAGCCCATCCGTCAGGTGCAGCACGCCAATCTAGGAGGCACGGGAGGTACACGTTAGAGATACATGATTGCACATCTTCTCACTTCCTGACACATCCATGAGATTCTGGAGACTGAGGCAAAGCAGGGCTTTCCCAGGGAAGACTGCAACTGTACATTTAGACAATTTTCTTTTAATTCACTAAAATGTCAGCTTTGTTCTGAAGTTTGTAGTTTACTTCATGATATCTTGAAGGAAGATGGTAGGAAGGGACAACACTGCATGACCGATGTTCTGGTTCCATGATAAATACACACACACACAACTTGTTTGTAAGCAGAATTCACACAAAGCATAATCAACTACACATAAAAGTCTTCCACCAGTGGGGGTTTTTCCAAATCATAAGCATCAAAGAGATCACTGCTTAACAGATAGTCTTCTTGGAGCAGGGGAAGCAGTAAGTTCATAAAGGATCCTTCCGGGTTGGAAGGAATTTGGTCCTCAGTCTGCTATAAAAGATATTGGCTGGGGATGCCAAAGGAGAAAGTTTTGCCATAGAAATTGAGCCATCATTCTGTCCTGAGTTGATTGAAGCCAAGTCTTTGGAAGTGGGTTTAGGGATATTCCCATTGTGGCTGTGGTTGGTTGTTTTCATCAGACTGTGTGTTTTAGTCTTTTCTGGACACAAATAAACCTCAGTGGGTCCTTGGGTACTTGACAGATATCTTTTCAGGCTCTCTGTTGGGCCAGGCACTTCAAGTCTTGTTTCTGGAGGGGCTTTTACAAACTATAACAGTTTGGTCTTTAAGGCCACTCATTTTTCAAGTATCTTGATATATAATGTGAGCTAACCTTTGGTTCTCTGGATCCTCTGTTAACAGTTTGAGGTCCAGGGTGCAGCTTCAGATCACTTCATCTAAGTTCTTCTCTTCCTGACTGACAGGGCTTGACACTGGGCCAGCACGCCCCCATCCTCAGACAGACTAGCCCATCCACTGGACATCGTTTTTAGATTTCTTCTTTTTTAGAGATAGATGCCTTCCAGTACATTGGTGATAACATAAATTCTTTGCTTTTGCCCTTTAAGCACCTCGACTGCCATGTTCAAATCCTAGACTCCATCAAGGGATTGGCTTAGTAGCTGAGTGAACTTCTTGGTGAGCAGATGAAGTGATATATCATACTGTGTTTCATCTGAGAGAGATAACCGCAGTTTTTAGACTATCTGGACTTCGTAGTGTAGCTGTTCCTTTGCCCTTGAGGGTTTTTAAACCATCTGAGAGGTACCGATGACCACTTTCTCACAGCTCCAGGCTTCGCGTTGCCTGCTGCTGTAAGGATATTTCTGAAACCAGCCTGGCTCCAGGGAGAGCTGGGGGCACCAGCTAGAGAGTGTGCCCAGAGGGCTGAGCAGACCCACGGCATTGGGCAAGGGCAGGCATTGGAGGCACAAATGGAGGTGGGGTGGGTGGCCGTGCTGGGGGCAGGTACAAGGGCCCTAGACCAACCCAGACCAGGGAGCCGGTGAGCAGGTGGAAGTGGGTGCCCCCTCTCTCCCTCTCTAATCTGTTATTTAATGCATTTTCCTCCCTCCTTACATCCTGCTTTTTACTGTGTGATAAACATGCCTCTTGAATTTATTATATTTTTTAGTTTTAACTAAAATCCCAGCATTACTACCTTGTGACATATCAGGAGGAATTTCCCTCAAGTTTGATGTCCATTTACTTATAACATTTTGAGGGACAACGGCTCAATTATACTCAACGGGAAAATTCCCTTAATTGGCCATTTGTATAACAAATATTCCTTACAGTTCACAAAAAAATGAAACAGTGATGTTCTAGTTTGCTAATGCTGCCGGAATGCAAAACATCAGTGATGGATTGGCTTTTATAAAAGGGGGTTTATTTGGTTACACAGTTACAGTCTTAAGGCCATAAAGTGTCCAAGGTAACATCAGCAATTGGGTACCTTCACTGGAGGATGGCCAATGGTGTCCAGAAAACCTCTGTTAGCTGGGAAAGCATGTGGCTGGTGTCTGCTCCAAAGTTCTGCTTTCAAAACGGCTTTCTCCCAGGATGTTCCTCTCTAGGCTGCAGTTCCTCAAACATGTCACTCTCTTAGCTTCTCCAGAACAAGAGTCTGCTTTCAATGGCCATCTTCAAAATGTTTCTCATCTGCAGCTCCTGTGCTTCCTTCAAAGTGTCCCTCTTGGCTGTAGCTCCTCTTCAAAATGTCACTCTCAACTGCACTGTGTTCCTTCTATTTGTCAGCTCATTTATATGACTCCACTGATCAAGGCCCACCCTGAATGGGTGGGGCCACATCTCCATGGAAATTATCTCATCAGAGTTATCACCTACAGTTGGGTGGTGCACATTTCCATGCAAACAACCTAATCCAAACATTCCAACTTAATCCCCACTAATATGTCTGCTTCACAAGATTTCATCAAAGAATATGGCTTTTTCTGGGGGACGTAATACCTTCAAACCAGCACAAGTGATAATCATCATTAATGTGTCTGCATGACAAGAAGGCAATTATCTGGTAATTTTTTTTTTCCTGATCCTCTAGACCAAACTACAGCCCATGGGCCAAATCCAGCCATCCTGTTTTATAAATAAAGTTTTATTGGAATATAACCATTTCATTTGATTATATATTGTCTATGAATGCTTTGTTTTGTTTTGTTTTGTTTGCTACAATGGCAGAGTTGAACAGTTGCAACAGAGATTGTATGACCCACAAAGGCAAAATTATTTACTACTGGACCCTATGCAGAAGTCTCAATTTTTATTTTTTCATTATGGCTCCCCCTAAGAGACTTTTGAAACATTTTACCCTAGTCACTCCTAACCCGTGACATTTTATTTTAATACCTCAGATATACTGCTCATCTGTTTATACATGGTATGCGTATCTGTGCTTTACACATAAAAACAGTAAGATTTGTTTTCACTCTCTAAAAACCAATTTTCACTCCCTTGGGGGCAATATCTGCCCTGTTGAGAATGCATGCTCTATACAGAGTTTCTGCACCTTGGCATTATTGACATTTTGGGACAGATAATCCTTTGTTGTGGGGGCTGTCTGGTGCATTGTAGGGTGTTTAGCAGCACCCCGGCCTCTGCCTAATAAACAATGGTAGCACACCGTCCCCCAAAGCTGTAGCAATCAAAAATGCCTCCAGACATTGCCAGATGTCCTCTGGGGAGCAAAATTGTTTCTGCTTAAGAACCATGTGCTCTAGACTAATAATATCATCAAGAAAATAAAGGGACTAACTTATGTTACTATTGCTTAAATGTAATACATTTTTCTTCATAGTATCAATCACTAATGAAGTTATTCTATGTCTTTACTTATTTGTCTGCCTTATCCTACTAGAATATAAGCACCATGAGAGCAGAGACCTGAGTTATTTAACAACATATATGAATAATCATCCAGAGCAGTTCTTGGATCTCCATATATGTTTTAAGGATAAATCAATAATTCCAAGTAAAACTATGCCAGCTCGCACTAATCACAATTTCTTCTTAAATGGGGTCATGAACTGCATCTCTGAACACTTTATTCTAAATTTTTCTCCAGAATTAACATTTTATTCATTGGTCAGGAATTGTCTGAATCCCCTTCCTATCTCCAATCTTCTAGGACACTTTCCATTTTAACAGCATTCCTCAAAAATTAGTCAGTGGTTCAGTAATCTTATTTGACAATTCTTTCAGTGTGTCTCTTCCAAGCCAGGAGAATTGAACTTTTTGAGATTAATAATTACCATTGTTTCTCATATACTGGGCTTCCATTCCCAATTAATAAAACCCACTCTACCATTTGCTTTGTAAGGGTTATTCTCATTACATATATAATGGAATTCGGTTTTTTCTGTCATCAAGCACAGGCATTTATTCTTTAGATTTTCTTATTGTGTAGAAAAATTTAAATATTTTGTTGTTACTCAACCTCATCATATCATGCAGGGTTGCCTTGAAAACACAACGGATGACAAGATTCAAATGTGCACATTTGCTATAGAAGGACATACATAAGACAATGTGGTTGTTCCTTCTTGGGTTGTCTGGAAGCAAGATTGACAACCGGCAATTCCATAAGAGAAAGACCTCCTTAACTCCAGTGTCTCAGTAGAATCAGGTGTTTGTGCCAAGGAACCATTCTTAGAATGTCTGTAATTCTACTACATTTCTGTGTAATTTGCTGGGACTTGGCTTTTACAAGGTAATAATCCACAAGAAAAATAAAATGACCTCTTAGGTTTCTGAAGGTTTGGGAGCAAGGACAAACAGAAATGATTTGAGAACCAATTGAAAGTCATTGCAAACTCTGAAAGGTGGTATTGTAGCCTGTTTGAATTGGAGTCTTGCTCCTTCCAACCAGTCTTTTGATCCCATCAGGAAAAGACTATGTTTAACACCATAAAATTGATACATACTCAAAATTCATTGAATTAGGAGTATTTTCCTATGCTATCAGAGTTAAATAATGGAGAAATCTAAGTGCCTACATTTTAAAGTCCTCATTACCTCACTTTGTGATTTCTGAACAAATTTGAAGCCAGAAATCAGTGCCTCATCAACTACATTGTTTAGTCACATTTAAATGACCAAAATTATGGTGTAAGATTTGTGCTTTGTGCTATGGTTGAATTCTAGATGAACTTTGATGGATGCTTGAGGTATGTGTGCCTCTGTCTTTTCATATTAGTGTATTTGTCTCATAGTTTGAGCTGTGGCTCTGCTAACCTTTTCTCTCACATATTTTTGTTTGCTTCAAAAGCCCTGATCCTTGTGTGATGAAAGTAAAACAAACCCTGAACTTGAGGTCCAAAGACCTGGGTTATAATTCTGACTCTGTCACTTACCAGCCATGTAACTTTGAGTAAGCCCTTCCCTTTGCTGTACATAAATCTCTTCTCCTCCTCCCTTCTCACACTAGGAATGTCATTGGGCCACATAACTGCAAAGGTCAGGAAATGGTTTTAGGCATAGCTGTATCCAGGGATTCCACCAAGATTGCGGAATCTGCCATTCTCCCTCTCTTGTTCTAACTTTATTCTCAGGCTGGCTCTTTGCCTGGTGGGTCCTAGCAGCTAAAGGCGTACACCTTTCCAGGCCTAAGCCTGGCAGAGAGATGGAATATCCCATTTCACCATTCCCAATGTAAGTCCTAGAATTAAGCATCGTTTCCTGCCTTGCCTATGTGTCTGATCCTGAACAGTCACTGTGGCCAGAAAGATGGGTTGATTTAATTAGGGCTGGATGATTCCCATTTCTGGAGCCCCAGTGGTCATTAGAGTCACACGGAATGAGAGTTAAAGGTGGGAGGATTTTCCAAGAAGGAAAATAGCATGTTATTACGGAAGGAGGAGGACACAGGGAGAACACTGTATCGGAGATAGAAAGGCAGCTCCACTTTAGTTTAACTCTCCCTCTATTTAACAAATATTTTAATCTTACACCCCTTCAGGTGCCCCTGGGTGTACCAGTCTCCCTTACCAGTCCTAAGTTGATACTGTCACAGATACCCAACCACAGAACTTAGAGACCCCTTCTGTAGATTTTACAGTACCCTCCAAATTGGAATGGCAAATTGACTATGTCTGCTCCTAGAAGCTCAAGAAAGGAAATCATTAGTGTGTGAAAATTCACCCATGAGTAAGTATATTATTGACACTACAGGGTGAGGGCTTATAGCCTTGTTTTCTATTCACATTTTTATCTATCATTACTGCAAATTTCCATGTGGTAGAGTTTATAGGAGTCATCAGAACTCTCATCCCTGGAAACTGGGTACCAGAGGAATGTTCTTTTGAGACTAGTGTTTAATACCAAGTTTACTTCCTCCCAGCAGCTCCCACTTCACCATGTAGTTCCATCACTGAACTCCTTTATAGACTTGTGGGTAGCATTGTATTTACCCCAAGAGATGTGTTGTCTTTTAGCTTATTTCTAGGGCATCTATGACTTTGCCTATCATGGGCTAGAATTCAGACTTCAGTGGGCCTCTGGGCGTGATGCAACCTCCTCTGGATCTCACTTACCTCCAGTTTGTTGTGAAACATCAAATGAGTAATATATACGGGTTTAGCATGGTGATATTATATCAGGAAGAGTCTTCAGGGTCAGGAGATTTATGTGCAATTATGCCCAAATATGTGGATTTATAGAGACAGAAACAATACCTGATACTGTTATTCCATAGAGTCAGTCAGATGGGAGAAAATGCTAATTGTCTATTATTTTGTGAGGTCAAAGGGCCTTCTTGATCACACCTCAAACCTTAACACTGTGAGCTCCACCAATTATTCTTAACTTAGCCTGTGCCCCTTCCCAAGCCCAGTACTGGTCTGCACCATCACTACTCCCAGCAGCACTGCCTCCACGCTCTCCCGCGCTGCTGGGGGAGTCATCTCACCCTGGGGTGTGTGCCCAGGAGTGGGCAGTAGGCAGCTTCTCTGTGTTCTGGCTCCCAGAAGGTGAGGCACAGCCATCTGCTCATGCACAGGGACAGCTGTGCTCCCCACTGTGAGGCACGGGATGCATCAAGACCAAAAAGCATGGGTGAGAATTTGTTTCACTGGATGAAAAATGCACAGAACCTTCATGGTGCCATGAGGTTCTTTGGGGGGTAATAGTAGAGAGTAGTGAATTTAAAACCTTTTGTTGAAAATTTGAATTGATGATAATTTTATATGGTATCGTGGCTTGGGGCTATATACTCCAGAAAAACCTATTCTTAAATTTAATCCATTCCTGTGGGTGTGAGCCCTTGTAAATAAAACCTTTTGATAAGGTTACTTCAGTTAAGGTGTGGAGCAACTAAATCAGGATCAGTCTTAATCCTTTTACCAGGCACCTTATAGAAAAAGATTCACAGGAGAAAGGCACAGGAGACAGCAAGAAGTTGGAAGTTAGTGGAACCCAGAAGAAAAAGCAGAAGCCAGGAGAGTCTGCCATGTGCCTTGCCGTATGACAGAAAAGCCAAGGACCTGGAATCACAGGCAGCCGGCCCCAGAACGCCACAGTCTTCTGGGAGAAATCATCGCCTTGATGATACCTTAATTTTGGACTTCCCTTAATCTCAAAACCATGAGCTAATAAATTTCTCATTGTTTAGGCTAACCCATTGTATGGTATTTGTATAGGCAGCCAGGAAACAAAAACAATGGGTCAAAAGTAAAATTTATATTATATACAAGTAGTCCTTGTTTTGCACAGTTCCAATGTGCACTAATTGTAGTCACCTAGTTTAATTAAATAATACCAGTCCCCAGTTCAAATTTCAGTTTCCACAATATATTAACTATGAGGAATTGCGTAAAGTACAAACGTCACTGCTAGCTCTTCAGTCCACAAATCACTGCATAAATAACAGATACACACCATGATCAGTGACTAATCACATCACTTCTTTTAAAGTCTGTCAGCAATTTTTCATTGCACATCTGTCATTCAGTTCATGCACAGATAGCAAAGCATATAGTTGAGTTGCCTTCTTGTCTTCCAGTGATAAACACATGTGAGAGTTTACAAAAATGGATAACTAAGGGAGGGGATTGGCCAACAAAGATGAAAGTGCAGCAAAAAAAAAAAAAAAAAAGTAGTGACTCTGGACATGAAATTTGGATTGGATGTAAATGGAGTTAATAGAAGACATAGTTGACAGTGGGAATGCTGACACTGCCACCATTTGAGAGATTCTAGATACGCAACCACTGGAATTTAGTGAAGGTGAGCTTACCAACATGCAGGTGCAACATATGTGGTCACGATGAAGAGGAGAAAGATGTCCCAGACATCTTTCTGTTCTGTTTTGCTGTTGACACCAGCAAAACACTCCACACCAAAGGACCTCTTGGAGATATTTCACGACCTCAAAAGAGCAAAGGACAAAATGTTAGATGCTAATCAGAACTTAGAAAGGTGTGTAACAATTCACCAAGTCATAGGAAAGATGTTTGCTCCAAATCATAAGTTATACAAAAAGAATGCAAGCATTGTTCAAACCACTCTTGATAAGTCCTTTTACACCAGAGAAAAAACTTTAATTCTCAATGTTTCTAGTATTTTAATTATAGGGTACTAAATAAATATTAGTTTTAATAGTTTTTTCAGTTTCCTTATACCTATATAATGACATTAAGAGAGTTTTTAATGTTTTCAAAAATGTTTAAAAGTCACAGAACAATCTTTTTTTGTGATTATTAAGATTGCTTTGTATAATTTCAGTTGGCACAGTCATTTTTGTGATCCCACACTACTGTCTGAAGCAAGGGCTGCATATAAGTTTGTGTGTCTATGTATACATGCGTGTATACATGCACACATATAGTGAAAAGTCTCCTGTTCACTCCTGTCTTTCATTCTCCCAGTTTCCATTCTAGTGTTTCATAAGAAACACTATTAATTTCATATGCATCATTTCAGAGTTTATTTTTTAAAAATACAAGCAAATTCATACAAATGTTATTTCTGCCCTTCCCCTCCATTTTGCAAAAAAAGGTAATATATTGTACATACTGTCCTACATCTTGCTTTTTCATTTAACTTATATGGAACTCTTCCCATATCTGTAAATCAACAGCTTTCTCATTTCTTTTTATAGCTGTGTAGTAATCCATGGTATATATGTAAACAACTTATTAAATTATTTATCTATTGAGAAACATTTCAGGTTGTTCTGAATCTCTTGCTCTTACAAACAAGGCTGCAATAAATAAACTAACTCATTGTATTATTTTGCACATATAGAAACCTAATGGTAGAATTAATTTCAAGAAATGGAACTGTTAAGGCAAAACCTATTTATATCTTGATATATATTTGCAAGTTGTCTTTGGTGATGTGTGTGCATATTTATACTCCTACCAGCAATATACAAGAAGAGAAAAATAGGACTTTTAAAAGGGAGAATTTGGGTGCCATGGGTCATAAAGGAAGTGAGTATTCACTACTGGTTGTGAAATATGATTCTGGGTGCTGTGGGAGAAGACAATGAATTAGATGCACCTACTACCCTCAAGGACGTCAAGGTCTCTTCAAGAAGATGAGGATTGTATATAAAGGAAATCTTTATTGGATAATTCACACAGAAAAATCCCCTTTAAAATAAGCACTCCTAAAATAGGGTCCACGTTTTTATAATAAATATATGAAAGAGAAAATCAGACCAGGAAGTGATCTTAAAAATGAGACTAAAATTATGAAAACAGGTTTGTTTTTACATTTATTAGTATTAATTTAAAATTGCAATGTCCCAATTCATAGGATAAATAAAGAATGAACTGTTATCTGTTGACATAATTTTCCTTTAATTTTATGTAGCAAGATGTACCATCCTTTGCTTCCTGAACATAAAATCAGTTACGCTTGCAAAAAGACTTATGTTTTCATCAATTTTCTCAAGGACATTTTGGCTTCCTTTGATATTCAATTCCATCTCATTTGAAATGCCTATGCTACTGAGATTTTTCCCCCCTTTTTTCACTGGTCTAATTCTGCCAGATTCTTATTTGTCCAGGGCTTAAGTGTAGCTCGTGCAGTTTTCCAACATCACTTTCAGGGACATCATGAAGTCTTACAGTTTGCAAATTGACTTTGCAACTGTTTTGCATTGTGTTATAATAGTAAAATCTAACATTACAATGTTGTCAAGTGAAGGTAACAAGATGGTCTACACTGGAGTCAGCAAACTATACTCTAAGAACCAAATCTGACTGACTGCCTATTTTTGTAAATAAAGTTTTATTGGAACACAGCCCCTTGTCTATTTGTGTACTTGTTATCTACGACTGCTTTCTTGCAATACAGCAGAATTGAATAGTTGTGACAGAGACCATATGACCAACAAAGCCTAAAATATTTACTCTCTTGCTCTTTATGGAAAAAAATTTGTCAAGCCCTGGTCCCACATTGAGGCTAGTGTTGAGTGAATAAAGACAGTAGTATAGACACTGATTTGATAAGATATCAATTAATTAGTAAATGTACTGGGGTCATAACTTTTGCTTTCCTACCAACTTCTAAAGGTAGAAATATTCAGGAATGAGTATCCCTGAGTCTTAGATTCCTAGGAGTGAATCAGTGCTATAGGAGCTTGGAGGAGAAAGAGAATCTGCATAGTTGCTGGAGGGAAGTGAAGGCTTCCTGGAGGAGGTGGCACAGCTGTAGGGCTTCAAAGGATGTGTAGGACTAAGGATCAGAGCATACGCTAAAAAGAACAATATGGACAGTAGCTCTCTATAGTTATAAGCAAACAATAATTTACCACCTTGTGAGATAATAAAGTATAACCAGCAGAAGAGAAACATAGAGGCTAAGTCTGACTAAAAATCTTCTTCTTGATTCCTGTTGAGTTGACAATGTTGGCAGCAGTTCCAGTATAGGGACTGAAGGGTCCATCAATAACTGTGGTAAAATATAACAAAGGACTTGCCACCTCCCTCGTTCAAAGTCTGTACTGTTACAATCCCCAAGCCTTAGTGGTCAGTGAGGCTTATCCCTTCTCAACTAGTGGTCAGGTTTGGTAGGGAGCCTAAGTGAACTTCCTCTCTATCGCATTTGCTGATAATCTAGGGGCTTTTGCTTCCAGGGGCTAATCCTTCCAAAAAACTTTCAGGACTCAAAGAAATGAGGTCTGTAAGGGAAGAGATGTTTAGTTGGTGCAGGATCTATATTTCATAAACAATTTTACTCATACAGTTCTTTCAAATAACATAATTACATGGAACTTTGAATAGGAAGTGAGACCTGGTAGGTTTGTATAGGTTAGTGTGAAATAGTTACACATCTCAAAGTAATTTGGACAGAGAATAAAAATATATATGCAGGCCCCCCTGAGGAGCTGAGGAAAAATGCAGAGGTGTTGGGCTTCCTCGCCTGGATTGTTGCTGATGTTCTTACAAACATTGAGGACTGGTGGTTTGATGTGCCAAGACTTCTATCTTGGGGCTTGCCTTCGTGAGGTTCATTGCTGCAAAGGAAAGGCTAAACCTGCTTATAATTGTGCCTAAGAGTCTCCCCCTGAGTACCTCTTCGTTGCTCAGATGTGGCCTCTCTCTCTAGCTAAGCCAACTTGGCAGGTGAACTAACTGAACTCCCCCCTACATGGGATATGACTCCCAGGGGTGTAAATCTCCCTGGCAACACAGGATACAACTCCCAAGGATGAATATGGACCTGACATCATGAGATTGAGAATATCTTTTTGACCAAAACGGGGATGCAAAATGAAACAAAGTTTCAGTGGCTGAAAGATTCCAAATGGAGTCCAGAGGTCACTCTGGTGGGCATTCTTACACACTGTATAGATAATCCCTTTTTGGTTTTAATGCATTGGAATAGCTAGAAGTAAATACCTGAAATTATCAAACTCCAACCCATTACCCTTGACTCTTGAAGACGATCATATAGCAATGTAACTTACAAGGGTGACAGTGTGATTGTGAAAGCCTTATGGATCACACTCCCTTTATCCAGTGTATGGATGGATGGGTAGAAAAATGGGGACAAAAACTAAATGAAAAATAGGGTGGGAGGGATGATTTGGGTGTTCTTTTTTACTTTTATTTTTTATTCTTATTTTTATCTTTTCTGGTATAAGGAAAATGTTCAAAAAATAGATTGGGGTGACAAATGCACAATGAATGGTTCTGTGAACAGTTGATTGTATACCTTGGATGATTGTAGGATATGTGAATATGTCTCAATAAAACTGAACTTAAAAAAAAAGAAAAAAAAGAATTGAGTTCTGTGCCTTAAAGGTAGAATTTCAGGCCAAGTAGCAGACTGGGGGACGTGGAGTGGATTTCCCTCTCATTAACAAAAATTTTAGTTTACATGGGGTTACTTGACCTTTCCTCTGTGCGTTTCACATTTAGCCTGTACCCAGTCTCTTTCAAATTAAGGATCCTTTGACATGCACAATGGGATCACCAGCTCCTCCACCCAAAGCAAAGGTATTCAGCCACAGCCGTCTGCTCTCAGCAAGGTCTCTTTTAATGACCAGTCCTCCTGCCTCCCCTCCTCTCCCGTGAGCCCATGGAAGTGATTAGCAATGTGGGTGGCCCCAGAAGGCTCTGGAGAGGATTCCAGCCCTCAGATCTGTCTTAGAGTTTGTCAGCTGGGAGAAGGGTCCAAACTGAAGCACAGCAGTTGCCTGACAGGGGAAAGAACGGGGCTGCGGAGGCCTGTGGTGCTTCTGCGTTCTGGGCTATGCTTCAAAGGTTTCTGCAGCACATTGTGTGAGGCCACCCCAGCAGGGGCGGAGGCAGCTTCCCTGGTTCTAGTCTCAGCTTTGAGGCCACTTCAGGATTTTAAGCTACTTGGGGAGTGACAGTTTGTCACTGCCTCTGCCCCTGGGGAATTGGGGCTGGAGGATTTGGGACTAACTACCAAGGTCTATTTCCCGCTGTTCCAGTTTTGTTTTGTTTTATTCCTTTGCTAAGCAAAGGTAAGTATAGACCATGATTTTAAGTAGTTTTGTGGTTGCTCCAATGTTTGCTTTCTTCCCCAAAATTGGACTGTATATTGCTGAGAAGGTGCTGTAAGTAATTTCCAGTATAAAATTGATTTTAACCTTCTAGGGTTCTCCCAAATTTGAAGGCTCAGACCCATCCTACCTCCTGCTAATTATCCCAGGCATCTGACTTCTTCCTGTTTAGACTTGTTGCCTCACCTGCTACCCACTAACTTGTGTGAAAGCTCCTTTTGGGCAGAGACTGTCTTGCTCATCTTTATATCTCCTATGTTACCTGGCAGTGTGATGTGTTCATAGTGCTTGCTGTGTGATGTTGGCCACTTCACTTCACCACTCTGATTCTGTTTTGTTTACTAGAAAATGTGGGACTTACGCTAAATGGTCCCTTGAGTGCTGTCTTGCTTTTATGCAGGGCAAAAATACTGCCCAATTCTGCACCTACTAGCTATATAATTTTAAACAAGTTTTCATCTTCTTTTAGACAATTTTCATTTTTGGAAAGGGGGATGATAGCCATTTCCTGTAAGCTATATTATACAATTAGTAAGGGATTTTTTTTGCCACATATATGAAATAACCCTGTAAAATGGGATGTATCATTATTACCATAATCCAGATGATAAAGTCAGTTCAAAGAAGTGAAATAACCTGCCCAAGGTAAGACAGTGGAGAAACAGTCAGGTTGAGATTTGAATTTAAGAGTCAGGCTCCAGAGAACGATCAGTTGCCTTTCATGAGCTAGTACGAGATGAGTGCTTTGTAAGGCAGCATCAGAACAGCCCAGACATCTTCAGCCATTCTCTCTGCCAGGAACGAAGACCAACAAGTTTGAAGGGCATTCAAGGTTCTCTGTGTGACCTAACCTTGACTGAATTTTCAAGCTTCCACATTCATTAAACATTTTTAGACACTCCAGACCACTTAGATTTTAATGTGCACACATTCTGCCTTTGCTTGTGTCGGGTTTCCCACCTGAAATGTCCCTCCTCATTTATGGGTGAATTCTTCCTGTGGAAGTCTCTTTCCTTCTTTGTAGTCCCCACACAAATGACAGCACTTCTAGGGAAACTCCTCTCAATGCCATCCCCTTCACTTTCCCCAAGATGGGTTTCAGTAATTCTTAGGCAGTGAAAGTTGGGAGGAGGGAGATTCTGCTATGGGTTGCCAAGGACTGGGAGTGCACCCTGGATGGTAGGGACAGGAGCCATCCTGTAAACGTGTTCTGATGTTAGCATGCTTCCTAAAGAAGAGAGCTCTGTAGTCCTTATTCCTGTTAGTTGCCATGCTAATTGGGTGGGAGACAAATAACATGAGGAAAAAGGCAGATGGGGATCAGATATAGAAAAGCCTTAAATGCCAGGCTAAGGAGTCTAAACTTCATCTGGTGGTCCAGTTGTGTTGTATGTGACTCCCAGACCACTTGCCTCAGCCAGTCTGGTTGTTAAAAGTTAATATGCTGGCTCCATCCCAGTCCCCCCAAATTCCAGGAATTCTTACTTTAACAAGCTCCCCAGGTGACTCTGATGCACCCTGAAGTTTGAGAAATGGTGAGGTGGAATTTGGGAGAATATGTGAATGATTTTTTTAGATGTGATCACATCGGGGATTTATTGAGCAGATCACTCCAGTTACAATTTGGATAAGACACTGAGGGAACAGGGAACCCATTGAGGGCTCCCTCAATAGTCCTCAAAGATCCTGATTCCAGGCTGCCGTTGATGGTTGATTGTGAACTGATTTTTTTTTTAAATGCAATTTTTTCAAGATATAGTCACATACCATATAATCCATCTGAAGTATACAATCAGTGGCTCACAGTATCATCATATCATTGTACATTTGTCACCACAATCAATTTTAGAACATTTTCATTACTCAAAAAAAATAAAAATAAAAATAAAAAAGAACACCCAAAACATCCCATACCCCTTATCCCTTCCTATTATCTATTTTTTATCTTTATTTTATTACTTACCTACCCATACATTGGATAAGGGGAGTGTCAGTCACAAGATTTTCACAATCACATGGTCACACAATAAAAGCTATACAGTTAAACAATCATCATCAAGCATCAGGTCTTCTGGATTACAGTTCAACAGTTTCAGGTATTTCCTTCTAACTATTCTAATGCACTAGAAACTAAAAAGGAATATCTATATAATGCACAAGAGTAACCTCCAGAATAACCTCTCAACTTGATTTGAAATCTGGTGATCTAATTTAACTGCTAAAATGCTGGGGCATAATCCCTTGTGAGCTGAGCTTTCTCCTCTTTATCAGTTCCCCATAAGTTAAAAATAAATCCTTGGTCTTCAACATCATTATTTGCTCAATCTAAGCCAATTAATTAATCCATAGGATTGGGCAAATTTTTCTAATGGTAGTTACTTTTTTTTCCTACTTGATAACATTCATCTCCAAATGAAACAGTTTCACATTTTTCAGTTATTCTTCCTGTAGGCTGTGAGGTTGTCAAGACAAATAGAGTTAAATCCATTTTCTAGGTGATGAAACTGAGCCCACAGATACTATGAAATGCAGGGTCTCAGGCTTACTCTTCATAAGTACTGAGGTCTCTTGACCACCAGGCCAGGACTTTTTTTTTTGAAAAGTGATAACAATTTGGATTAAGGCTATGTCCTTTTGATTAAAAATAGAGGTTTCCCAGGGGATACTGTGGCTACAGTGAAGACTTTGGTTGCAATAAGCATGCCCCAAACTCTGCCTTGTAATTTACTAAATGTACAGAAGTTGGACAAGGGAGGGCTTGAAATGTACATTCTCTGAATTATACTTGAAGGTCCTGGAACAGGCTGAAGGAAACCCTTGACCTTGCTGATGTCATAAAATGCAGGTGGATAAAGCCAGCACTGAACATTTCTTCAAATGGCACTTGGTGAGTAGAGAGAACAGAATTCTGAAGGAAAGCATGAATGACTCAGCATCATTAGTGTTTCCATGGGTTTGGTACAGCCTGAATCTTTAGGGCATTAGAAAGATGGGTGATGGTAATGAGAGGTAGGAGGGAAACAAAGGGGGTGGATAATAGTGTACTTGCATCTTTCCCTCTCCTTCAACTAGACCACTTCATCTCATCCTAGAGAAGGACTATGAGCAATCAAGTAGCAAAGAATCTCCTACCTACTCCCTTTCCTATTACATATTGCACTGATATCCCTCTAACATCCTGTTTATTTTGCAGTTCTTAGTCCATATTTTAAAGTGCCTAGTGAGGCTCACAAGACAGAGAGTTACCCAAGCCTCAGAGTTACCCAAGTCTCAGGGGCTAGAGTTTTTAGAAACGAAGTTTGTTAAGAAGTTAGTTTCTGGCTTAGTTCCATTATAATTTCATTTTGTTTATCAGGATTGTTCTTCAGTACAATATTTTTGGTCTAAGGCAGAATAGAGAGGCAATAGAGATAGACGGGCAGTGGGATACCACTGCAAGACAACCACCTCTGTGTGCTCAGCCTTCTAGTGCCCCTCACCAGTGCCCAAAACCTGTAACTATGTGAATGGTATGAATGGAAGGTGAAAATCAAGGCACGCCAAAGAAAGCTTATTTTAAAAGCCCAAAATTCTGATTCTGAGGCAGGGAACATACAAGAGGAGTCGGTGCCATCTCACAGTACTAGAGAGTAAGGAAGTGCTCAACAAACAAAGGGATGGAGACATCAAAGGGCCCAGGAGCCAACCTGAATGACATCCCAATGGCCAAAGTGGGAACAATGTGAGCAACAGAATAAATAACATAATACTGGATTATAACCCAAAGTATAAAGTAAGTATACATGAGTCCATTCTGATATAATGGGTTATTGAATAAATAAATAAACAAATAGGGGAGAAGAAACCCATCTTTCCTACAGAAAAATTCCATGTAATATATGTAAATACCTTCTCCTACAGGAAGTGAGTACAGTCCCTGCTCCTGCCTAGAACGTGGGCTGCACCTAGTGACTCGGTTCCAAAGAATAGTGTAGGGAAAGGAGCAAACAGTAACTTTGCAGTGAGAAAATCCAGCAAACAGTTCCTTAACAAAGTGATGAAGTTTCGCATCTTCAATTTTGTTATGTGGCTTTCACGTGCCGCTGAATATGAAGTGATGAGAAGGGCACTTCACTGCTGTGACATTCTTTCCACGAGCCCACAACCCCAGTCTAAGCATGAGGAAAACATCAGACAAATCCAGACATGTTAAAGATGTCTGGCCAGTGTTCTAAGACAATCAAAGAAACACTGAGAAATTGTCACAGACCAGAGGATACTGGGGAGATAGGGCAACTAAAAGGCAACATGGTTGCCTGGATGGGACCCTGAGACAGAAAAAGGGCATTGATGCAAAAGATGGTAAAATTCAAATAAAGTCTGGGGTTTAGTTAATAGTTAATGTCAGTTTCTTAGTTGTGATAAATGTACCATAGTAATACAAGGTATTAATAATGGGGGAGAGTGAGTGAAGAATATAGGGGAAGTCTCGGTAATTTTTGTAATTTTTCTGTAAATCTAAAATTATTCCAAAATACAAAGTTTATTTTAAAAAGAAAAGATTAAATAAAATAGTTCAGTTAATTCCCAGCTGGTATATAATTATATTTAATAGTTATCCTATTAAATGTTGAGTTAAACAGGATTTAAACTCTCCGATAAATAAAAAGCAAATTGTTAAAAAAAAAAAAAAAAGGCAAAATTTAAAACATTCAAGAGTATTGATCACAGGTTATATAACGCTTTCTTCTTGCAGTTTTCTCTTGAACAAAATGCCAACTGTGTTGCAAAAATTTGGTAACAATGATAGCTGGATAACTTGTTTTCTAACCTCAAGTTCATTTTTATACAAAACTGGGCTCCAGAAAGGTTTTTTAAAGATTAAAAACAACTGTTAATTTAATACCCTAGAATCCAAGAACATCTTTTTTTTTTTTTTTTTTTTTTTTTTTTTGTGGCCTATTTTTAGGGACTTAGTCTTGCCTTTTGTCAAGAACTTAATCTGACATATCACTCAGTCTATTAAACCTATTAGTTACTATTATATAGTCCCAGCCAGTGTGGTTTTTGGTGTTGGTTTTCTTTATTTTCAGGGAGGTATACTTTGTGTTTAAGTGTCGACTCTTTGTGATAACAAACATAGCTCAGAACAAAGAAAATCATAGTAGCAAAAGAAGATCAGTAGTACACTCCTTACTCATAGTTCTAAGCCATATTTAAATATGTTATTGCAAAGAACAACCAGCCTCTCTCAGCTGCTTATGGCCACCGAGAATAGAATAAAGCAAATTGAGGTTTTGAAATGTCAGTAGGAATTACTGCTTCCTCAAAAAGCATTAAGTGTGTAAGTTTAAAATAAGATGGATGACTAATTCCTAAAATCCAGAAATTTATTGATTAATGCCATTACAGATAAAGTCACCAAGGGTCAGAAAGGTTAAATTACTAGGCTCTGGCCATGTAGCTAATAAAAAAGGCACCCAGGATTAGAACTTATCAATGTACTTCAGAGCCCATGTTCTCAATTTCTAAACTATACTAACTCTAAGTGCAATAATACTACTGATCATACATGTTGTTTCTATTAAAATTAAGTCCATGATCATCTTTATTCATAAAATTTGGGCTGCATCTAATTTTTTTTCCTTTGGAGGTAAAATTGCTAGGTTAAAGTATATAAATATTTGAATTAATACTTTATATTAAATTGCATTCTGCAACAATTATATCAGTTTAGCACTGCATGCTTACCATGGTCTCACTAATAATGAGTCAGACTATTTTTATTCTGAAATATTTTGTTTTCCTTTACATTTCTTGATTACATGTGTGGCTGGCTTTTTTATTCATGGATATTGGATTTTTTTGTAATCATGGTTTTGTTTTCTTTTTAATTCAAGTTTTGATAAGCTGTTTTGTTCATGGCCATTACTCAGGGACTCATTTATTTTCAATATTTATTGACTGTCTACCCAATGTCAGGAATTTTGTCAGATGCTAGGATCATATTGGTGAACAAAACAGTTTCAATTCATTGCTTATGGGATTTACAATCCAGTAGAGGCAACAGACATTGAACAACAATGAAAAGTGAAATGAGAGAAGCAGGTTGCTTTAGTAGCATATAACAGGAGGACCTATTGAAATCTAGGGGTTCAGGCAAGACTTCTCTGAGGAAGAGCCATTTAATATGGGATCTAAAATATAAATAAAAGTAGCTAGATAAGGGGGAAAGTTGCTAACAACATGTACAAGAGTCCTAAGAGAAGATGGCGGAGTGGTGAGGAGCAGAATTTCGTCTCTCCCCTAGAGCAGCTGGCAATTACCCAAGAACTATATGAAACAGTGTTTTCGGGGTCTCCAGTAACCAGTCACACATTGGACACAAGTTTGGAATTGGAGGAAAAGCTGAGATCGCAGCGAACATTGTAAATTCCCCGGACCAGGGGTCTGGCGCCCCTCCCCACCCAGACCTCACAGACTGTCTTGCTTCCAGCTCCCTGAAAGGGGGGAAACAAAAAAAACAAAAAACAGCATTCTGCTGAGGGCAAGAAGGGAGGCTCAACCCAGCCTCAATTGCAGAATTAATTAACAAATTAACTAACTAACTTTGGGAGCTGGGGTACTAAAGAAGGGCTGGGCTCTGAGAAGTGGGGGCACGTAAAAGCGGGCACCCATTCCCAGACTCCAAAAAAGCCATTTTTTTTCCCCCTACATTTTGTCCCTTCTGGCTTCTCACTGATCCCTTATCCTTTTGCATTTCAATAGCCCCCGGCAAGGGTGGAACTGAAGCCTTTGGAGAGTAATTATCAGACAATAGCCCAAAGCATATCTTTAAATGCTCTATTCTGACACTGACAAAACTTCCAGGCTGGGGAAAGACTTTTAAAAGAGAATCTTTTTTTTTTTTCCTTTTTTCTTTTTCTTGATTTCTTCTCTACTTTTTTTTTTTTTTTTTTAATATAAAAGTAATATATGTGGTTATTTTATATCGGAAAGCCCAGGTTGAGGGACTAGGCTGGGCTTGGGGGAGACAGAGTACCCACAGTGTCTTTGAATTCTGTATTCACTACTGAAGGCCTCCACCCCCATCTTTAATTGGCAACTCAGGCTGACCAAGGAATCTACCTGGAGAGGCCCCAAAGAGGAGAGAGGAGAAGGGAAGAGTGCCCCTGAGAGACAACTGGAGTTCTGAGGATTGGGAGAGGGGAGACAGGTCCAGCTCAACTGGCAGTCCTCCTTCTAGGAACTCAGACCCCAGGGGCTGGAATTCAGATTCCGGCTTCAGTCAACCACGCCCCTGACAGGATCAGAGTCACCAGGAGAACTAAAGGCTCCATACCTCCTTACACTGGTGGGGGAGCTGCGGGCTGGACAGCGCCACCTGCTGGACAGGAGAGGAAAAGCACCAATTCTAAAGGCCTCATAGGAGGGTCTCATTCTCTGGAAAACTCCATACCCTCCCAATGAGACCTGGGCCTCACTAGACTGGGAAAATCTGACTAGGGTCAACCATATCTGAGGAGACCCACACACAAAAAGGTTACATAGAGGCAGAGCAAGAAACAGAAAAAACAAGAGGGGAAAAATTCTGATCAACTGAATAGAACCTAAGTTAGAGGTCTGGAATAAGTTGAACTGAATAACAGAGGCCAGAGAACAAAGCCAACCAACAAGAAAACCACTAGGTAAAAGACAGAAAACAAGTTCCAAAATAAACTAATCAAGAAAATCAGATGCCTAGACAACTTAAGATAACAAGCCATACCAGGAAACACGAAAACATGGACCAGCCAAAGGAACAAACTAATAGCTCAGCTGAGACACAGGGGTGGAGGCAACTAATGCTAAATAAATTTGATGAAATGAAGGAAGATATAGCAAAAGAGCTGAAGGATATAAAGAAGACACTGGCTGTCCATAAAGACGAATTCATAAACTTAAAAAAACAAATGGCAGAACTCATGGGAATGAAGGCCACAATGGAGGAGATGAAAAACACAATGGAGGGACACAACAGTAGATTTGAACAGGCAGAAGAAAGGATCAGTGAACTGGAAGACAGGTCATTCAAATTCATACACACAAAAGAACAGATGGTGAAAAAAATGGAAAAATATGAGCAGGGTCTTAGGGAGCTGAGTGACAACATGAAACGCACAAATATACGTGTTATGGGTATCCCAGAAGGAGAAGAGAGGGGAAAAGGGGCAGAAAGAGTAATAGAAGACATATTCACTGAAAATTTCCCAACTCTTATGAAAGAAAATTAGAGATTCAAGAAGTACAACGTACCCCAAATAGAACAGATCCCAATAGACCTACTCCAAGACACTTACTGGTCAGATTGTCCAATGTCAAAGACAAAGAGAGGATTCTGAAAGCAGCAAGAGAAAAGCAATCCATCACATACAAGGGAAGGTCAATAAGACTATGTACAGATTTCTCTGCAGAAACCATGGAGGCAAGAAGACAGTGGCATGATATATTTAAGATACTGAAAGAGAAAAACTGCCAACCAAGAATTCTATATCCAGCAAAACTTTCCTTCAAAAATGAGGGAGAGATTAAAACATTTTCAGACAAACAGACACTGAGAGAGTTTGTGAATAAGAGACCGGCACTACAAGAAGTACTAAAGGGAGTGCTACAGGCTGATAGGAAAAGACAGGAGAGAGAGAGTTAGAGAAGAGTGCAGAAATGAAGATTATCAGGAAAGGTAAAAGGAGAGGAAAAAATAAGATATGACATATAAATTCCAAAAAATAAAATGGTAGTAGAAAGTACTGCCCTTACAGTAATAACACTAAATGTAAATGGATTAAACTCCCCAATAAAAAGACACAGACTGGCAGAATGGATTAAAAAACAGGACCCATCTATATGCTTTCTACAAGAAACTCACTTTAGACACAAGGACAAACATAGACTGAAAGTGAAAGGTTGGAAAAAGATATTTCATGCAAACAACAACCAGAAAAAAGTGGGAGTAGCTATATTAATATCAGACAAATTAGACTTCAAAAGCAAAACAATTAAAAGAGACAAAGGACACTATATATTAATAAAAGGGTCAATTCATCAAGAAAACATAACAGTCATAATTATTTATGCACCAAACCAGAATACCCAAAATTCATGAGGCAAACACTGCAATCACTGAAAGGAGAAATAGATACCTCTACAATAATAGTTGGAGACTTCAATACACCACTCTCATCAATGGATAGAACATCTAGACAGAGGATCACTAAAGAAACAGAGATGTTGAATTATATGATAAATGAACTAGACTTGACAGACATTTATAGAACACTACATCCAACAACAGCAGGATACACTTTTTTCTCAAGTGCTCATGGAACATTGTCTAGGATAGACCACATGTTGGGTCACAAAGCAAGTCTCAACAAATTTAAAAATATTGATATTATACAAAACACTTTCTCAGACCACAATAGAATGAAGTTGGAAATAAATAAAAGGCAGAAGGTCATAAAATTCACAAACACATGGAGGCTAAACAACACCCTCTTAGAAAACCAGTGGGTAAAGGAAGAAATCACAAGAGAAATTAGTAAATACCTCGAGGCAAATGACAATGAAAACACAACTTATCAAAACTTATGGGATGCAGCAAAGGCGGTGCTGAGAGGGAAATTTATTGCCCTAAATGCCTATATTAAAAGAGAAGAGAGAACAACAATCGGAGAGTTAACTGCTCACCTGGAGGAATTAGAGAAAGAACAGCAAACTAACCCCAAAGCAAGCAGAAGGGAAGAAATAAAGATTAGAGCAGAAATAAATGCAATTGAGAACAGGAAAACAATAGAGAGAATCAACAAAACCAGAAGTTGGTTCTTTGAGAAAATCAATAAAATCGATGGAACACTGGCTAGGCTAACAAAAAAAAAAAAAAAGAGAGAGCAGATGCAAATAAATGCAATCAGAAATGGGAAAGGAAATATAACTACCGACCCTGCAGAAATTAAGGAGATAATGAGAAGATACTATGAGCAACTATATGCTAATAAACTAGACAACTTAGATGAAATGGGCAACTTCCTAGAAAAGCATAAACAACCAACATTAACTCAAGAAGAAATAGATGACCTCAACAAACCAATCACAAGTAAAGAGATTGAGTCAGTCATCAAAAAGCTCCCAAAAAGGAAAAGCCCAGGACCAGATGGTTTCACATGTGAATTCTACCAAGCATTCAAGAACGAATTAGTACCAATCCTGCTCAATCTCTTCAAAAAAACTGAAGAAGAGGGAAAGCTACCTAACTCTTTCTATGAAGCCATCATCACCCTAATACCAAAACCAGGCAAAGATACTACAAAAAAAGAAAATTATAGACCAATTTCTTTAATGAATATAGACGCAAAAATCCTCAACAAAATACTCGCAAATCGAATCCAGCAGCACATTAAAAGAATTATACACCACAACCAGGTGGGATTTATTCCAGGTATGCAAGGCTGGTTCAACACAAGAAAATCAATTAATGTAATACACCACATCAATAAATCAAAGCAGAAGAAACACATGATCATCTCGATTGATGCAGAAAAGGCATTTGACAAAATTCAACATCCTTTCCTGATGAAAACACTTCAAAGGATAGGAATAGAAGGGAACTTTTTCAATATGATAAAGGCAATATATGAAAAACCCACAGCTAACATCACACTCAATGGGGAGAGACTGAAAGCTTTTCCTCTAAGATCAGGAACAAGACAGGGATGCCCACTATCACCATTGTTATTCAATATTGTGCTGGAAGTTCTAGCTAGAGCAATTAGGCAAGAAAAAGAAATAAAAGGCATCCAAATTGGAGAGGAAGAAGTAAAACTTTCACTATTTGCAGATGACATGATTCTATATGTAGGAAATCCAGAAAAATCTACAGCAAAGTTACTAGAACTAGTCAATGAATACAGCAAAGTAGCAGGCTACAAGATCAACACGCAAAAATCTGTAGTGTTCCTATACACAAGTAATGTGCAACAAGAGGAGGAAATCAAGAAAAAAATCCCATTTACAATAGCAACCAAAAGAATCAAGTATTTAGGAATAAACTTAACCAAGGACACAAAAGACCTTTACATAGAAAACTATAAGAAACTGCTAAAAGAAATTGAACAAGACCTGAAAAAATGGAAGAACATACCATGTTCATGGATTGGAAGACTAAATATAGTTAAGATGGCAATTTTACCTAAACTGATTTACAGATTCAATGCAACACCAATTCAAATCCCAACAACTTACTTTACAGAAATAGAAAAACCAATAACTAAATTTATTTGGAAGGGTAAGATGCCCCGAATAGCCAAAAATGTCTTGAGGAAGAGGAATGAAGTGGGAGGTCTCACACTACCTAACTTTGAAGCATATTACAAAGCTACAGTGCTCAAAACAGCATGGTACTGGCATAAGGACAGATATACTGATCAATGGAATCTAATTGAGTGTTCAGAAGTAGACCCTCACATCTATGGACAACTGATCTTTGATAAGGCAGTGAAGCCGAAGCAACTGGGAAAGAGCAGCTTGTTCAATAAATGGTGTTTGGAGAACTGGATATCCATTTCCAAAAGAATGAAAGAGGATGTCCATCTCACACCTTATACCAAAATTAACTCAAAGTGGATCAAAGACCTAAACATTAGCATCAAGACCATAAAACTCTTAGAAGATAATGTAGGGCAATATCTTAAAGATCTTGTGAAAGGAGGTGGTTTCTTAGACCTCACACCCAAGGCACGAGCAACCAAAGAACAAATAGACAAATGGGATCTCCTCAAAATTAAACACTTTTGTACATCAAAGGACTTTGTCAGAAAAGTCAAAAGGCAACCTACACAATGGGAGATGATATTTGGAAACCACATATCAGATAAGGGTTTAATATCCCGAATATATAAAGGAATCCTGCATCTCAATAACAGAAAGACAAAAAGTCCAAGTAAAAACTGGGCAAAAGACATGAACAGACATTTTTCTGAAGAGGAAATACAAATGGCTCAAAAGCATATGAAAAAATGCTCAACTTCACTGGCTATTAAGGAAATGCAAATCAAAACCACAATGAGATATCATCTCACACCTACCAGAATGGCCATTATCCAAAAAACAGAAAATGACAAGTGCTGGAGAGGATGTGGAGAAAGAGGCACACTTATTCATTGTTGGTGGGAATGTAGAATGGTGCAACCACTCTGGAAGACAGTATGGAGGTTCCTAAGGAAGCTAAATATAGATTTGCCATATGACCCAGCTATTCCATTGCTGGGTATATACTAAGAGGAACTGAAACTTAAGACACAAACAGACATTTGTAAACCAATGTTTATTGCAGCATTATTCACAATTGCCAAGAGATGGAAACAGCCCAAATGTCCATCAAAGGACGAGTGGATAAACAAACTGTGGTATATACACATGATGGAATATTATGCAGCTGTAAGACAGAACAAAGACATGGATCATGTAATAATGTAGATGAACCTTGAGGACATTATGTTGAGTGAAGTTAGCCAGAAACAAAAGGACAGATTCTGTATGGTCTCACTAATATGAACAGACATTAATGAACAAACTTTGGGAGTTAAAAGCTGACAACACAGGCGACCAGGAGATAGAAAGAGGGCAGAGATCAGCCATTTGATGCTGAAGGACTACAGAATGTTTAGGATTGAATGCATAGATCCAGAAATAGATAGCATAATACTGTGTGATGGTAGCACGGTATTGTAAGTACACTGAACAAAGATGTCTGTGAGTAAAGCTGAAAGAGGTGGGATAGGAGAATGTATGACACCAGAGGTAAAGATAGATGATAAAGACTGGGACTGTATAACGTGGCAAAAACTGGAGTGGCCAATGACTGTTACTAAATATACAAACATAAAAATGTTTCTGCATGTGGGAAAGCAAATGAATGTCAACTATGTAGAAATTTGAAAAAGGGATGGTATTCAGGAAAAAACATAATCAAAGCAAACTGGAGTCTATGGTCAACAGTAACATTGTAATATACCTCCATTAAATGTAACAAAGGCAATATGCCAATGCTAAATGTATATGAGAGGGGGATACAGGGGAGTAATATGGGATTCTTGGTAGTGGTGTTATTTGCTGTCCTTAGTAGTATATTGTATTGTATGACACGTTATTTTTCTTTTTATCATTTTTTCTTATTGCTAAAAAAAAAAAAAAAAAACAATTTTTCTTGTAGTAATCAGTATGTTCAAGTGCTGATTGTGGTGATAAATGTACAACTTTATGATGATACCATGAACAACTGATTGTACACTGTGGATAAATGTATGGTATGTGAATATAACTCTATAAAATTGTAGGAAAATATATATATAGGAGTAAAAGTGTTGGAGAAAACATGGTGAGAGGGATGATACCTCACCAATATGGACTAACTACAATGTGTAAACTCAGAATTGAATCTTAGAACATAGCCTAACGTGGACACAATAATTGTAATAGTCCCTAGATTGTAAGCTCTTACAGCAGTTAACTCTATCCCTGAATTGTAAGGCCTATCTCTAAACTTTGAGATGCTGATCCCCTAGCGTATAACCTGATTGGTCTCTGGAACAATGCATATCTCTGAGACACCTGAAACTCAGAGCTAGAGGTCGGCAGATATGAATGTCAGTATTAGCGCATACAGCCACTGTCAAAAAAAAAAAAAAAAAAAAAGCTGAAAAAGAGCCCAGACTTCAATTAGTGATATGAATGAAGTAGGTCTGGTTAAGACCAGGGCAAGCCAGGCCAAAGGATAAAGGTTGAAACTGATTGTGTTTTAAAACTTCAACTTGCATATGAGACCAAGGGAATAGATATCTATTTGGTACAGGATCTAAATTTTCTAAACGGTACAACTCTACAGTCGATTTGTTCAAACACCACAGTTGCATGGAACTTTGGATAGGAAATGAGATAAGGTAGGTTAGTATACGCTGGAGTGAAATAGTGACACATCCTAGAGTAATTTGGGCAGATAATAAAAAATATATTTACAGCCTCCCCCTCCCCAGCCTCGAGGATCTGGGGGAAGGTGCGGATGTGTTGCACGTCCTCACCTGGACTGGTGTTGATGTTGTCACAAACGTTGGGACTGGCAGTTTGATGTGCTGAGCCCTCGAGCATGGGACTTGCCCTTATGAAGCTCATTACCACAAAGGAGAGTCTAAACTCGCATGTAATGGTGCCTAAGAGTCTCCCCCTGAGTACCTCTTTGTTGCTCAGATGTGGCTCTCTCTGTCTCTAACAGAGCCATCTCAACAGGTGAACTCGCTGCCCTCCCCACTACGTGGGACCCGACTTCCAGGGGTGTAAATCTCCCTGGCAACGCAGAGTATGACTCCCGGGGATGAATGTGGTCCTGGCATCGTGGGACTGAGAGTATCTTCTTGACCAAAAGGGGGATGCAAAATGAGATGAAATAGTTTCAGTGGCTGAGAGATTCCAAATGGAGTCGAGAGGTCACTCTGGTGGACATTTTTATGCACTATATAGATAACACCTCTTAGGCTTTAATGCATTGGAATAGCTAGAAGTAAATACCTGAAACTACCAAACTCCAACCCAGCAGTCTGGACTCCTGAAGACAATTATATAATAATGTAGATTACAAGGGGTGACAGTGTGATTGTGAAGACCTTGTGGATCACACCCCCTTTATCTAGTGTATGGATGAGTGGAGGAATGGGGATAAAAACTAAAGGACAAATGGGGTGGGATGGGGGATGATTTGGGTGTTCTTTTTTTACTTTTATTTTTTATTCTTGTTCTGGTTCTTTCTGATATAAGGAAAATGTTCAGAGATAGATTGTCGTGATGAACACATAGCTATGTTATCATACTGTGGATAGTGGATTGTATATCATGGATGATTGTATGGTGTGTGAATGTATTTCAATAAAACTGAATTTAATAATAAAAAAAAAGAGTCCTAAGATAAGGGATATATTTTATATGGCTTTTAAGGGATTTTTTAGAGTTTATTTTTCTTAAGAGATTTGTATAACTCTGAATATTAAGGTTATTAATCTTAAATGTCATTTATTATGAACATCATTTGTCCCTTTCTTTATACTCTAATTCATGATGTTTTCAATCAGAAAATCTTTTCCCTTTTATATATTTGTAATCAATGACTATTTTTGTGTGAATTATAACACAGTCCATAATTTGTCTTTATTTCTACTACAAAACCTAATTTTCACCAGCTCATAGATGTGTGGCATCCATTTTATTCAGCTTAATCTCCTCCTACCAGTTTAAACCAGTTTCTCCTTCCTCTTTCTGAACTACCACAACCATCGTCACCACTGTATCAGTTAGCTTTTGCTGTGTAATGAACTAATCCGATACTTAGTGGCTTAAAACAATAATAATTTATTATTGTTCAGAAGTCTGTGGGTTTCCTGGTGGTTCTGCTCATCTGAACTGGATGGGCAGGACTTACTTATGCATCTGAAATCAGCTAAAGTCAAATAAGTGGTTCTATCTGGGCTCTCTAGATGCCTGAGGCCTCAGCTTGAACAACTTGGCTGACTTAACTTTGTTGCACATGATCCCCATCCTCCAGCTGGCTGACCTGGACTTTTAGAGAAGACAAGCTTATAATGAAGGTAGGCTTCTGTGATGGTTAGGTTCATGTGTCAACTTGGCCACATTATGGTGTCCAGGTATCTGGTCAAGCAAGCACTGGCCTAACCATTACTGCAAAGACATCTGTGGCTGCTTAATAAACCAGAAGGCTGGTTTGTTAAATCATCAGTCAGTTGGCTGCGCTGTGACTGATGACATCAATGAAGGACATGCCTTCCTCAATGAGAGAATGCAGTCGGCTGGATTTAATACAATCAAGTTGAAGACTTTTAAGTGAGACAGATAGAAGACCTTCACTTCTTCTTCGACTGACCAGTTAAGCATTTCCTGAGGAGTTTGTTGAAGTTGCCAGTTCATTGCCTGAGGAGTTCATTGAACATCTTCATTGAAGTTGCCAGTTTGCTGCCTGCCCTATGGAATTTGGACTCATGCATACCCACAGTTACATGAGACACTTTTATAAATCTTATATTTATAGATCTCTCTCATTGTTTCTGTTTCCCTAGAGAACCCTAACTAATACAGCTTCCAAAGGACTGAGCAGAGGCATGCCAGGTCTAGGTGTGAAACTGTCACAATGTTACTTCTACCATAATCTGTTTGCCAAAGCAAATCACAAAGCCATCTACATTCAAGAGGTGGAGAGTTAGACTTCCTCTTCATGGGGAGAGGTGCAAAGTCATATTACAAAGTATGTGAATACAGGGAGTGGTAGAGAATTGGGTCTATCTTTGCAATCAATCTACCATAACCACCAAAAAGAATTATTTCCTTAGTCTTGTTTATATCTTACTCCTCCTTCAAGGCTCAGTTCATCATGCTACATATCCATTATATAATATTGGCATAACACTTTTATTACTAAACAATGTGCTAAGAGCTTTAAATCTCTATCTTGTTTGACCCCCACAATTAATATATGATATAGGTACTCATATTTTCCCTGTTTTGTGGTTAAGGAAGTAGATTATGAGAATATTTCTCAAGCACTCATAGCTACGAAACATCAGAGACCAAACTTAAAATCAAGTATAATGTAGAAGTTCATGGTTTTAACCCTGGGGTTTTTGCCTACTTAAAAGTCTAAGCTACAAAGCAGGAAAACAGAGAGTTTATATTAAACTGAAGTAGCCAAATATCACTTTTTACTAAATCAAATAACATTTATATTAGCTTATACAGTATAAACAGATGTATAGAAGTTATCTATACTGGGATTACAGTGACAATGCTAGCCGTTACTTTAATCTCTTCCTCCAAATTAGAAGTAAAACTACATTATTCTGTTTTTAAGAAAAGCTTCAGACTGTTCCACAGAGATGTCATTAGAGAAATCTCTGCTTTAAAGGGGTGAGATAGAGTTAGTCTTGTTTTTTAATGTAATTCAACTCACTGAATTGAATCAGGCCATATATCTGCCTGGATCCATAATGTGAAGGATGATAAATGTAACCGTCGGAGAGCACTTAGTAAAAACTTTGTATTTTATTTTTTATGTGTATTTTTGTATAATTTGGGGGATTGAATCACATCTGCCACAAAAGGCATGGTCAGTCCCCAATGATTGATCCTGTGGGTGTGGACATATTATAAATAGGATCTCTGGAAGGTGTTACTTCCTTGAAGTGTGACCTAACTGAATCAGGTTAGGTTTTAATGCAGAATACTGGGGTACTTTATAAGCAGACTGAAATTCAGAAACAGGGACAGTGAAGCCACGGGGAGCAGCCAGAAGCTGGAAGACAACAGAACCCAGAAGACAAAGGAGAAGACACTGCTGTGGGTGTGGCCATGTGACAGAAAAGCCAAGAACCAAGGATTATGCACAGCCAGCCCCAGAATACCACAGTCTTCAGAGAAAAAGCATGGCCTTGCTGATGCCTCGATTTTGGACTTTTCCTAGCCTCAAAAATATGAGCTAATCAATTCCTATTGTTAAGCCAACCACTTTGTGTTATTTGCTTTAGCAGCTGGAAAACTAATGCAATGAGTGAGTAAACCAACCTAGAGAAGAGGAGAGATTGACTCCAAGTCACCTGGACAGTCTGTGATAGATGGATTCTGACTCTCTGTCTATACTCACTCAGAGCTTCCACTCCCTCCTTAGCTTGATGTACTTTAATACAAAGGGACATATACCCTTTATATACAGGGTATATGTTTTTTTGTGGGTTTTTGTTTTGTTTTGTTTTTTTGTTTTGTTCTGTTTTTGCAGTTTTGTTTTTTTTTTTTCCTAACTCATAAACTTGCCAGATCCAGTGCTCCTGGGAGTGTTAAAGCAGAACGTGCTTATTTACTTTTATTTTTTGTACCATTTTCCTTCTTTTTTATGATCCTGGTTTCCGACTGTGTGGCAGAAACACATAAAAATTGGCATAAAAGTAGGAAAATGTGCCCCAGATGCTATATTAGCTGTGAAATAAGTTTAAATGCCCCAAACGGGGTCTGGTCTCCTATCTGTCAGCTTCCAAAGCATCTCATCCTGAAGTTTTCCTTTTGTCTACAATACAGGGGACAGTGGGGTATAGTCACTGCTAGCTAGCAAATGTTTTATAATAAATTGTTGCTTGGGCTTGAGTGGCACTTAGATCTGTGGGCACAAAGGGAGCAATGGGAAAGAGTAGAGCTCCAGGTCTGTCTCAGAAAACACTGGTAAAATTATTGGGGTATGGAGTTTTCATCATTAAGGCTCTGGTGGGCACTGAGCAATTTTGGGGTGCAAGTAAGTAAATAATAAGGCCATAGCTGGTTCTTGTGTTTTCAAAGCACTTTTTTTTTGTGTGTGGTCCAGGAACTTTGAAAAAGTGTACACAGTTATTACAACAGTCCATAATCTCACTCCCAGCCTCCAGTCTTGCTTGCCTGTGCTCCAGTCTCCTCATTGTAGTCCCAGGGATCATTCAAAAGCAGGTGCCACATTGTGTCACTGCCCTGCCTAAACCTATCCCAGGTATTCCTACTGCCATCAGGATGCAGTCTAAACTCTGAACCCGGACCCACAAAACCATTCTTGATATAGTCACTGTTACTCCATAGCCTCTCATCTTTCCTCATCCTGACTGTGCTTCTTGCAGTTCCTCAGATGAGCTGGGTTCTTTCTCTTCTCCAGATCTTCACAGGCACTGTTCCTTCTGCCTGGAACATCCTTCTTCCCAACTTCTGTTCCCATCCCCCATTTTTAAGTCACAACCTAAACAGAACTTCTTTGATGACTTAGTCACAGGCTTTCACACCCTTTCCCTGCATGCTGCCCTATGATCCCTGTGACAGTTGGAATGTATTATGTCCCCCAGAAAAAGCCGTATTCTTCGATGCAACCTTGTGTGGCAGACGTTTTAGTGCTGAATAGATTGGAATCCTTTGAGTGTTTCCATGGAGATGTGCCCCACCAAAATGTAGGTGATAACTCTGATGAGATAATTTCCAGGGAGGTGTGGCCCCACCCATTCAGTGTGGGCCTTGATTACTGGAGCACTTTATATGCTCAGACAGAAGGGGTGAACTTGACACAGCCAAGAGGGACACTTTGAAGAAAGCATAGGAGCTGCAGAAGAGAGACAGTTTGAAGATGGCTATTGAAAGCAGACTCTTGCTCCAGAGAAGCTAAGAGAGGACAAATGCTCCAAGAGCAACCAAGAGTGACATTTTGAAGAGGAGCTGCAGCCTAGAGAGGAACGTCCTGGGAGAAAGCTATTTTGAAACCAGAACTTTGGAGCAGACACCAGCCACATGCCTTCCCAGCTAACAGAGGTTTTCTGAACACCATTGGCCATCCTCCAGTGAAGGTACCCAATTGCTGATGTGTTACCTTGGACACTTTATGGCCTTGAGATTGTAACTGTATAACCAAATAAACCCCCTTTTATAAAAGCCAATCTATTTCTGGTGTTTTGCATTCCGGCAGCATTAGCAAACTAGAACAATCCCATAGAATCCAGAATTTCCTTTGGGTATCTTATAACTGGGGCTTTTGTAAGATAAACATTTTTGAAATTTGCCAATGTGTCCCTTAATATTGCTGCATCTCTGGCATGGTGGCAGAGATCAATATAACTTAGCAGTTGAGAGAGTGAACTCCCTATGTTTAATCCCTGACTCTATTGTTTATTAACAGAGCAATTTTGAGAAAGTCACTTCATTTCTTGGAACTTCAGTTTCCCCATCTCTGTAATGAGAATAATAAGAATACCTACCTCTTTGGGTTATGTTGAGAAATACACATTAGTTCATATAAAGTTCCTAGTAGAGTGCCTATCATATAGTAAGTCCTCAAACATTAACTGTAACTATTAAGATGCTCATTGAAAAATACATTGAATGAAAAAGGAGTTAAGCTATCTGTCCCAGGTCTTTGCAAGTGTGCTGTTTAACATGGAATAAGTTACTTTCCCTCTTTAGGTCTTAGTTTCTTCTTCAGGAATCTTAAAAGACCCAGCAGAATTTTTTCTAAGGGAATATACATCTGACATTGATATTTATGTTATTTAATTTTATATCTCCCCAAATTTTGGTGTAGGTGATGATTTGATATAGGAGAAAAGTAAAACTCAGAGAGATTATCTGATTTACCTAAGGTCTCGCAGACAAATACGAAAACCAAATGTAAATCTTCAGCTTAACAACCCAAGATTAATATTTTTTCATTATTATCATATCAGAATTTATCCTGAGCAGAAGGAATCTCACTTATTATTTATCACATCATGTTGTGTATCCACAAAATGAGAATTTTCTTAGGATCACAGACTTTTAGAGCCACAATGAACTTTATTCTAATTCTACGGATATGTGACCTAAGGGCTCAAAAGGTGAAGAGCACGCAGGAGCCCAGCCACAGCTGTGGGCTGCATCTCATGGGCAGCAAACCCTTTTTGGGTCCTTCTTGGCTCATTGCCTAACATTTCTTTCTTAAATGATATCTCCTTCAATTAAGGCTCAATTAGGTATAACCAGCTAAGCAGATAAAATAATTTGAAATGGGGTTTTGTATAATTGACAGTTGCTATTAGGAGTGGATTTAAAGTGATCCAATAAATGTGTACACTAAACAATAATCATTCCTTTTATTCAGTCACAAATGTTTGAGTAATTGCTAGACCTCATTCTAGGTACTGGGGACACTGCAGTGGATAAACAGAAAAAGTCTCTTACTGGTAAAAATAAATTCAAATTTATTTTATCATTCATAAGGCTTGGCCTACTCTGGTTAATTTAAAATAGGTGTTGCACAAATGATTCAGCCAATGAGTTAAAAATCTTGGCATTTGTGATGTTGAGTCATATATGGATATGCTTAGTGGTTAATGTGGTGGCTGATGACGCTGTGATACAAGGCTATGGTCCCCAGTGCAATTCCATATGGGATACTTGGCTCATTCTGATCCAGCTATGCTGTCACTAGCCCTATGAAGGTGGATCTGCCCTTCTCAAAGATGCACTCTGAGCACACACCATCCCACAAAGTCTTAATATGGCCCCACTCCCTTTGAGCTTCACAGAGTCTATTTGCTCACAGTCTTTGTCAATATCCTCCTTGAAAACTGATTGAAAATATCTGTAGCGACTATTTCACAAGTCAGGAAAACTGTTCCATAAATAGAGAAGTGATGATCTGATGGCACATAGTAAATTGGGAATAGAAATGGGGTGTCCTGACCCCTGTGATCTCTTTGCTACAAACATAGTCCTCCCAGTGAACCTATGAAGTAGGCAGCAGGGGAAATACATTTATTTTATAGATGGAGATGCATGAGAAGAAAAGTGGCTTTCCACATGGCTGGGAAGTGACCAAGGAGGGTCCAGAACTCAGGTTTCCTGACCCTGATAATACTCTCCCCTGGTAAAGAAGACCTGGGAATTAGTCTTCTGAGTCTGATTTTACTAAATTAATGTGATGGTTAGGTTCATGTGTCAAGTTGGCCAGGTGACCCAGCTGTCTGGTCAAGCAAACACTGGACTAACAATTGCTGTGAGGACGTATGAGGCTGGTTAATAAACCAACAGGCTGGTTTATTAAATCATCAGTCAATTGACTGCAGCCGTGACTGATGACTCACCAAAGGGCGTGCCTTCCACAATGAGAGAATGCAATTGGCTGGATTTGATCCAATTAATCAGTTGAAGACTTATAAGCAAGACAGATAGAGGACCTTCACGTCTTCTTCGGCTGCCCAGTGAAGCATTTCCTGAGGAGTTCATCGAAGTTGCCGGTTCATTTCCTGAGGAGTTCATCGGACATCTTCCTTGGAATTGACAGTTTGTTGACGGCTCTACAGAATTTGGACTCGTGCATACCCACAGTTGCGTGAGTCACTTTTACAATTTGATAATCAGAGACACCTCTCATTGATTCTGTTTCCATAGAGAACCCTAACGAATACAATTAACATGGGAATAATGATATCATCTACCTAATTGGGTCATGGTTAAATGAGATATATGTAAAAGGAGAGTGCTGAGTGGTAGGTAGTGGTTGTTTAATGAATGGTAATTAAAAATCGGAAACTTGAAAACGAACAGAATGAGATCTCAAAGAGTCAAGTCTTCTCCCTCAGGAGCCTGTTCTCTCACCAGAGATTGTTTGAAAATCATTTTCTCTGGTTGGACTAATCTATTCCTAATATTCTGTTGTGTGAATCCAAAAATAGGTCAAGAGAGGGAAGTCCTAATAGACCCACCAATGAAGGTTTCAACTCTCACTCCACCAACCACTGAATAAATAATTTTGGGAAGGTTGTTGACTGAGCTTGTGTTTAAATAGATAAAATGGATTCCCTTCAGGAGTCTGGGGAAGACTAGGTGAACTCATTATAGTGCTCTTATGACTTCTTGAAGACCAGCTTCAGTCTCATCTCTTTCGTGAAACTCCGCCAGTGAACAAGTGATCTATCACTGTTCTAAACCCTTCTTTTGACCACACCGTTCTCTTACTGAAAAGATACTCTTTGTACCCACTCTGGGCCACTTGTTATAAATATGGTAGTCTTTTTTCTCAGGGGAATTAGAGATGAGAGCAAATGTTCATTTAAGAGTTCAAGGCAGCCCAAGCTCTCTTTTCATTTGTGTCTGCGTCCATAGCCAGGGATAAGTTCAATAAGGGCAAATATCTCTTAAGTCTTTCTACTTCTCTCCATTTCCAGCACCACCTCCCTGGTTCACACAACCATCATCTCTTACCCCGTAGATGACAATAGCCTCCTAACAGTTCCACTGCACCCTGGATCATCCACCAATTCATTTGCAGTGCTGTAGCCAGATTGATATTTTTATAAGACAAATTAGGTCAGATCATTCCCTCTGCTTAAAGCTCCCCATCTACCCAGTGACTCTTTTACTCTTTGGGAATACAACAAAATTTGTAACACGGTCCAAAGGGCTCTGTGGTTTGGCCCTTTCTTTGCCCTCCAGCCTTGTTTCGTATGACTCTGCCCCTTTCCTGAGTTCTGTTCCTCATATAATACATATTCCCTCTCTCCATGGAGCTGCTCTGCCCAAAATAATCTTTTATCCGCTCCCCTAGATCTTGTCAGAGACTATGAAAGCCCAATTGGGCTGACATTTTTTTTTATTAGAGCAGTTGTAGGTTTACAGACAAATCATGCACATAGTACAGAGTTCCCATATATCCCCTTCACACATGCAGTTTTTCCTATTTTTAACATTTTACATTAGTGTTATAGCTTTGTGACAATTTATGTGAGAATATTATTATAATTATACAATTAACTATAGCCCATAGTTTACATTAGGATTCACTCTTTATGCTGCACAGTTCTATGTGTGCTTTTGCTTTCCTAGTAGCTTCTATACAACCTAAAATTTCTCATCATATCCACTTTCAAATACACAATTCATCGGTGTTGATTACATTCGCAAATTGTGCCTCCATCACCATCATCATTGCCAAAACTTTCCCATCACCTCAAACAGAATCACAAACTCATTAAGCTTTAATTCTCCATTCCCTACCCACACTGGCCACTGGTAACCTGTACTACAGTTTCTGATTTTACGCATTTGTATATTGTGCTTATTTTATATAGGTGAGATCATACAATATTTGTCCTTTTTGGCTGGCTTATTTCACTCAACATGATGTCTTCAAGGTTCATCCATGTCAGAGCAAGCATCAGAACTTCATTGCTTCTTACGGCTGAGTAATATCCCATGGCATGGACATACCACATTTTATTTATCCATTCATTGCTTGATGGACACTTGGGTTGCTTCCACCTTTTGGCAATTTTGAACAACACTGCTATGAACATTGGTGTGTGAATATCTATTCAGTCCTTGCTTTCAATCCTTTTGGGTATATACCTAGAAGTGAGGTTTCTGGGTCATAGGGTAATTCTTTACTTAACTTTCTGAGGAATTGCCAAACTGTTTTCCACAGTAGCTGCACCATTTTACATTCCCAGCAATAATATATGAGGGAGGGCTGACTTAATTTTGTTCTTGGAGGAGATTAGTGCTTGTTCTATGAATGCTTTGAGAGCACAAAAGACTAGATCTGTCACCGTCCCCAGGATTCTCATTGTATAAATAAGGAACCTGAGAATGGGAGAGCAGAATACATGGCCCAGCATTACAAAGTGTCAGAAAAACAAGAGTGCCAATGGAATCAGCAGTCTTCCTCTCTCTGGTGGGCTTAAAATAGAATCAGCATTTTCTCAGCTATGCCTGCTGCTCTTGGCTGCCATACAAACATCACAGGAAGGTGTTGGAGTCTGAGACTTGGGCTGTAGGGCCTTATTTGCCACTCAGAAAGTACCTGGAAATCCCTTGCCTCCATCTTTTCATTGTAGAACCCACTGAAAATGGATCCCATTCACACAGGAAGAAAAATAAATAGGCAAGGAGTGACTGTGGAGATGCTCAAGTTCATTACTAAGTGGGGGAATACAAATAAAAGCAACATCCAGAGTGCAGTTTTCACATGTTAGACTGGCAAATATTTAAAAGATGAGTCATAGCCAGGGTATAATCTTGAGAGTGTGGAAAAGTGATGTTTTCATATACTGTTGATGGGAATGTAAATCAAGAAAACCTTTTGGAGAACAATTTGGCAAAATCTATTATCTAAAATGCACAGCTCTCTGAGCAATCCCACTTAACAGGGCTCTGTTCTGCTGAAGCACTCCTGTGGAGGGTCGAAGATGTTGGCAAGGCTATTCATTGCATACCTCATGCAATAGTGAAAAATCAGGAGCGAATTTCAAGTCCATCAATAGAGAACTAATTAAATAAGTGTACATCCACTTTATAAGAATGTGTTTATGAGAAAATCCATATATACTAACCAATTTCAGGAAAGAAAAATCAACAGAATATCTATGAAAAAGAGTGAAATGACATATTTCAAACATTAACAGTAGTTACCTCAGAGGAGAAAAGTGGAATTGGTGAGGGAGTATGAAAGTGGGTGTTTCGTGTTTGATTTTATGTATTTGTACTTCTGTAAGAATAGAAATGCCTTGCATGCATGTGGTGGTTTGGACCTATGTCCCCAGAAAAACATGTTCTTAAACTAAATCCACTCCTGTGGTTGTGAACACTTATACACACTTATACACACTTTTGATGAGGTGACTTCAGTTAATGTGTGGCCCAAATGAATCAGAATGGGTCTCAGTCCCATAAGTGAAGGCCTTATATGGACAAGGCCACAGAAAGAGAGAGATCCCAGGGAACTGCCATAAGCTGGAAGTCAACAGAGCCTGAAGGAGAAAAGAGATGCCAGGAGAGGCCGCCATTTGCACTGCTCTGTAACAGAAAAGCCAAGGACCAAGGATTACAGGTCATCAGCCCCAGAATGCCACAGTCTTCCAGGAGGAAGCATTGCCCAGATGACGCCTGGATTCTGGATTTCTACCATCAAAACCGTGAGCCAATAAAGTCCCATTGTTTAAGCCAACCTACTGCATGGAATGTCCTTCAGCAATCAGGAAACTAGGACAATAGATAATAAACTTAAAATTCCAAGGGAAAAAGAGGATTAAATGCTCCTCTCCCTAATTTTGTGTCAGATTTCTGTACATATGGAACATTGGAACTGCTGGAAACCCAAGAAAAAACCTGATGAGAAATCTAGGGCTTACAAAATCCCTCCTTGTATAGGGGGAAACATGCTAATTTCAGCAGTTAGGACACCAGGAGAAAAGCTGATTGGCAGAGTTGAGCTAGCACATGGTACACAATTTGGCAGAAATGCAGGCCACAAGAGGTATACAAACATCTTGTTGGATTTTTCATGTCTAGGGATGTCAGTGTTGCAGGCAGTAAATACTGTCAAGTTAAGCCAGGTTTCTCCACCTCTCTGAGCAATGGCTTTGTTTCCCCTACACTCACTTACCTAGTTCTCTCAGATTCAGACTGTGTAACTGCAGACCACCTGCATTAATTTCCTATTGTTGCTGGAGGAAATCACCACAAACTTGGTGACTTAAAACAGCACAGATTTATTATGTTACAGTTCTGGAGGGTAGGAGTCCAAAGTAGGTCTTTCTGGACTAAAATCAGGGTGATGGATTAGCTGCATTCCTTCTGCAGGTGGTAGGGAGATTCCATTCCTTGCCTTTTCCAGCTGCTAGAGGCTGCCTACATTCCTTGGCTCATAGGCTCTTCCTCTCTCTTCAAAGCCATCTTTGACTGTCTCTCTGACTCTGGACCCTCCTTCCATCCTCGGGTCTCCTGCTCTGTTTCTGACCCTTCTGCCTCCCTTGTTAAGGAACTCTAGTGATTACACTGGGCCCACCAGAATAATCCAGGATAATTTCCCCAACTGAAGATCCTTAATGTAATCATATCTGCAAAGTCCCTTTTGACATGTAAGGTGATATATTCACAGATTCTGATGATTAGAACATGGACATCTTTGGGTGGGGGACAGTATTATTCTGCCTTCCACAGCACCTGATCTGTTAGACCACAACTTGGGGCTGGCAGCATGATCCAGAAGAAGCCATCGTGGTTTATTCTCTACAAATCTCAAACTGGGAACTTGTAGATAATGCTGCATTCTATACAATGTGGGGGAGCAGTTGGCATGATTTGGGGGATGTCAGACTTGAAGGCCTTTGTGGCATCTCAGAGGAGTTACCAGTGATGTTAGCAATTTTGGTTCTTCTCCATTTTTAGGAAGGAATGGCTTTAGTTCTGCTGTCCTCAGCTCTGCAGAGAAGGATATATTGCCTTAACCCCAGGACAGGGTTTGTACCACACAGTCAGCATTTCTGTACCGCATTACCTTTTTTTTTTTGCCCTATTATATTATATGGGGCAAAGTTGTATACAGGTTATCTTAGAAGGAGTCAAAGTATGAGATGTGCAGTAACATAAAACATGCTCCATAAAGTTCCCTCTGCATAAATAATCGATGATGCCAAGTGCCCTCTACAGTTACCAATCCCAGAAAAGTTTGTGATGGGGACCCAGGAAGATCATGACACAAATATACAGTATAGAAAATAAAGGAACTTGTAAATCTAAAAGGTGTAAGCAAAATCTACCGCTGCAAATATTAACAGAGTGGTGATGATCTGCAGTGTTTTTGCTTCAACCCACGTGAATCTGTGAGGCTGTGCCCTGAATACCTCAAACAATAGCCTCTTATATGTACATGGTATTTTCCTCCATATATGGAAGACATTTATTATCCTATATGATCTTTGTGCCAACCCTAAGAAGCCAGCTGGGAATCTCACCTCCATTTTACAGAACAGAGAAAGGGGACTCTGAATCACTACTCAAGGTTGCACTCTCCCTAAGAGGTGAATTATGATGGTGCTTTGGGCCCCTGCACCTCTATTTCCTCATCTGTGAAATGGAGATAATAGTGCCTATGTGGTAGGGCTTTCTGAAAAGTAGACATTAGTACATGTAAAAAGTGCTTAGAGTCCTTCTTGGCACATAGTAAGGACTTAATAAATGATAGCTTTATGTTATCTAAATGAAAGAGCTCTTCTTCTTACTTCATCTTGTGACTGGAACTTTCTTGACTAATCAAATCAGGATCAGGAAAGAGGCAGTGTTTATCTGGGTGAAGGGACTATAACCATGTACATGCAATAATTACCCTATATTAATACCTGACCCTTCACCTGCCCAGAATTCCCAGTTGCTATTAGGTCTCCCATCTGTTCTTTGCATTTTTTTTCCCTCCCTTCTGGCATGGCACTTATTACAGTCTCTACCTATAATTTTGTGATAATTAGATCAGTATCTGTGTTTTCCATGAAACTCTAAGCTCCATGAAAGCAAAGTCTTTGTCCCTTTTTCCCACTATTGCAGTTCCTAGAACCTGACTGGTACCCAGTAGATGTCAAATATTTGAAAAAATGGAGGCAGAAATAGAATCTAATTACGTTGACATGTGCCCTACTCCCAACAGCTAAGTTTTCATTCCCTAATGAAATTGTGGGATGACATCAACTCAAATGCTGGGAATATTCTCCAATTCATAACTCTCTTTAACGTGTTACCTGAGTCATTGAGTTAATTGCCAACGCACATGTGAGGTCATATGATGTTTTCACAGCCATTTACTGCTTTTACTGGGGTCTCACTATCGCTCTTTGAGGTAGCCATGGCAGAATCAATGCCCCTTTTTAGAAATGAACAATAGAAGCCCCAAGAAAGCAAATGCCTTTCCCAAGGTCTTAAAGCTGGTCCATGTTACAAATGAAACCAGATAATTGGTCACTTGAATCTCCAATTATAATAATAAAAATGAACTGATGATTTCCCAGTACATAGGCACTAGACTAAGATTTGATAGATGGATATATAGAGATATTCATTTAATACACCCAATAGTCCTGTGAGGTAGGTACCATTAATACCAATGTATAGACAAAGAAAATGGGGTGCTTGACTGGTTAACACTTGTACAACTAGGAATTGTGGAAACAGGAACTGAACCTTATGTCTCCATGATTCCAAAGCCAGGTATTTAAGCCACTGTACTGTACTGCCTCCCTTTTCAATGTGATTTTATTTCTACTACAATATGCTAGCTCCCTTGTGCCATTGTTTGACAATTAATGAGTTCATTGCCTTATTCCCCACAGTACAAAATCCTACTTGTTTTCACTTTTCCTATTTTTACTTCTTTCTGATTGGGGGCAGGGGGGTGAGGTTTAGCAAAGAGGGAATACCCTACCTCCCCAGCTGACAGAAAAAAAAGAGATGCCTTCCAATTACCATCACCTTAACTGGTGGTAACTATGATATTTGAAGAGTCTATAATGAGTTTTCACAGGATAGGGGAAATTATCCAAAGCATGACATGTTTCCACGGTGAAACCTGCTTACGGATATTTTGCCCATAGCAGTTGTCAGTACAATGCATTTAATAATCCCCATGGTATACACGATCAGTGGAGGGCTCTTAGCTCTTGCTCCTGGAGAGTACAGCACTATTTCCATTTTCAAATATGCTTAGGGTTTGGGGTTGAGAGACATAGCAGGACATCACAGAATCAAAGAAGTTTAGAGCTAGAAACGAATTTAGAAAAAATCCACTAGAAGATAAGTCCCACGTTCCTCACACCTAATACAATGTCTAATACATAGGAAGTACTCAGAAAATATCTGATACTTGTTGAATAAATGAATGAGGCCCATTTTCCAGATGGGAAAAACAGAGGCTTGTACAAGGAGAATAATTTATCTAAAAGTCACCCAGAAAATCAGAGGTAAAAATCAGGTTTTGTTAGTTTTATTTTTATGACTTATTTTTTCAGTCCATTGATTTAATCCTTCATTAGGGGTTGTATGCTTGATTAAATACTGAGAGGAGTAGAGAAAGGCATAAAATGTTGTTGCTGATCTCTATATACATTGAAGGAAATAAGACAGGATGACAAGTTCCAGGATAGAAAGTAATCAGTGCTCCATCCTAAAGAGCCCTCACACATGCAGGCATCAGGATAATGTACAAGAGGAGATGTGTTGAAACTCTGTACAATATTGAAAACGTATCAATAACCTATATGCACATCAGTAGAAGAAATAGAGGGTGAGTTATAATACATCCATGTCAGAGTACTATACAACCATTAAAACTTATGATTTATCTATAGGAGCTGACATAGAAAGATCACTATGAACACTATTGAGTGCAGAGGGGAAGAAAGAAAGTCAGAAAAAAAATATATATATATATCCCCATTTATGTACATATGTTTATAAATAAGATATTGTGAACCTGTAGGCTGCATCTGGTACACAAATTTGACCTCCGCAGTATTTGTAAAAATCTATAATTCATTGCTAACATCTTAAAGTCTGGAGTTTTCAAACAAAAATCTGGATTTGAGACTAGTCTTAAGAAATTGGAACATCTGACATCACTGGGGGTCCACATTCCCAAGCAGCAGCACTTATCTGGAACAGGGTCCTGGCTGCCCCCACAGATGGGGCTGTGCTCTCTAGTATGGCCTGCTTACCATATTGATATTACTGCCTGATCCTTCTAGACATTTTGGTTGTATACTTCCCTCCCTTGCTAATGAAGATGCAGCAGAAAGACTTGTTAGTACGCAGCTTGGATGGTTTATCTCTTATCTCATAGAAGACAGAACTGCTTTTATAAGTTAAGAAAACAAAATTGTAAATACTGGAGAGGATAATCAGAACTTTTAGACAGTATTTGGCCTGCATCTGGAAGGATGGCTGTCACTTTAGCATTTGGGAGTTGTGGTGGGGTGTCCTAGGTGGGTGGAGGGACATCCCAAGTGGTGGGACATCAGAGGTGGAGCGGATGCTGTTAGGAAAGCCTCTGATTCATGTATTTCCTTTCCCCCCTGAGATGCTGCTTTATAACTCAGCCACTGGGATAACGGGCACTTGGGAACGCAGGTAAAATGCTTTGCCCCAGAGAACCCACAGAATGTATGGCCCCCTGGGCCAGCCTCATCCTTACTGAGCTTTCCCTTTCCCTAAGGCAAGTGCCCACAAGGCCTGCTCCTCTTAAATGGCCAAGGGTTTTCTGGCTGACCCAGGGGTCTCTTACCCCAGATTAGATTTAGTCTCAGTTTTAGGAATTTATAGAGTATAGGAAGTGGAGAAAATCCCTGAAAAGCAGTCTAGGTTGGGATGGGGTGTGGGAAGGAAAAAGGGAAGGGAGAAAAATGAAATAGAATTAGGCCTCAGTTTCCTCATCTGTAAAATGAGGGAGATGAAAAAAATGCTCTTTAACAGCATTAAAGCTCTGGGCTTTGGCTTCTGGATCAACCAATCTGAGAAATTAGAAATGCAGTTCAAATGGTTTAATGTCTCCTGCCTTTCATAAATTTTGTAAGAGGTTTTATTCGTGGAGACGGACAGAGCTCTCAGACAGTACTTTCTTTTTCAAGATTGTCTTCAGATGTTCTCACAGAGATTATTCCAATTGAGATGCACTCTCCTGGCTTGTTTGAAATCTGCAACCTGGTAAAGTAATAACACCTTGCATTTGTACAGCAATTTTTACATTTATAAAGTGCTATCCATCTCTGTCCTGATTTTTATACTTATATCAATACTTTAATGTAGGCAAGGCAGGATTTTTTTTAAATCACATTTCAACAGTGGGGAAAGTGGGACTTGAGTTACTCTTAAGGAAGGAACAATGCTATACTCAAAAGGGTGCCTTAGAGCTTAATTATTAGTAGACAGGCTGTGTGACTTGAGGCAAGTTTCATAAGCTCTCTGAGCCTCAGTTTCCTTACCTATTAATTGGGGTTAAATATCTACATCCAGAACTAAATGAGATGAGATATATGATGAGCCACAAAAACCAGATTTGCCAGACAGCACTCATCTACTGTAAGATGGAGACAAGAGATTGGTTTTAGGGAGGTAAATAGGAGATAAAATGATTCTAAGCTTTTGGAGATGGGAGGAGCAAGAGAGAAGAAGGTGTCACTGATGGCTCCTCCATTTCTGATGGGAAAGTCTGGCTGGATGATGGTGCCACTCCATGAGAGAAGGAGCACTGGGAGGCAGTGGGGTGGGAGTTGCAGAGGGGAGGATTTCGAGGTTGGCACTCGATAGGCTGGTTTAAAGTACCTTTGAGACATTCAAAAGGAGATGTCAAAAGGGCAGAATTCTGGGCTGTAAATGCTGGACTGCTTGTTTCTTTGCTTGTTTATTTTTAATACTTGATCTAATACATGTAAAAATGTTGTCTCATTGAAATAAAGTGGAGTCTTAGGAGGTTGTCCAGAGAATGGAGTCACCTGTGCACTATTTTGGGGTCCAGTATTTCCCAAAGTAGTCAAAGAATACTAGTAACTGAGATGGCATCTGCCAAAAAAAAAAAAAAAAAAAAAAAAAAACTCCATAGTAAAATAGTTTAAAGAAACACATCGGCCTTCCATCTCCCTTCCCCGTTGAGATTGATAAGAACTTAATAGCTTTCAGAAATTCTGTCCTAAGGCAGTTTTGTGTAATTTTAAACCCAAAGTCTAACTGTATTATTGGACCAAAGAATCCCCCTCATTTTTTCCATGTAATTCTAAGTGATAGCTTGTAAATCTGGTTCTGTTAAAGAGACATTTAAAGTGTTTTCATGTGTCCAAGGAGGAAATGAAGAACTCAGGAAGGTCAGGGAGTTGCCTGAAGTGACTCAGTTAGTAGATTGTCTATTGCTACCAGCACTGTTTCCCATATGCCTCCCTGCACTGCCATCGCTGTAAACATCTGCAAAAAGAAGCTGATGGACAACGGCCAAATTCAGCATTCATTCCTCACCAGGCATCGCAAAGTACCTTCTGAAATTGCCTTCACCCTGTTGCCACTTAAGTCATCCAGAAAACAATCCAATTCATGTTTTAATAATATGAGTTTACACTCCTGCCACACCTATTATTTTAGGTTATCAACTCATTCTGCCAACCTTAATGATTTCTTATGATGATCCTGCAAAAGAGATTAAGGAAACATCTTATTTGTGTGACTCGCTGGGGCCATTTTAATCTCTACTTGTATGAGAGAGGAGTCTGTTGGCTCTGCAATCACTTTCCATATTCCTCCCCATCCAAAAGGACTCATCGAGCCCAAACTCAAAGCCCTTTAATTTCTGAAGCATCCTACCATTTTAAAAGCCCTTGCATGTCTACTACTAATCCTCACCTGCCATAATTCTAGGTGGTAGGCAAAGGAGGATGGTCACTCCCAGTTTTCAAAGGAGGAAATTGGATTGGTGTCTAGCAAAAATAAAGTGGCCTTCCCAAATTCCCTAAATTCATAGTCAGACACAGTCATTCATTCCATTAACAAGTATTTACTGAATACCTACTAATACCAAGTATGCTAGGGGCCAGAAGTACAGCAGCGAATGAGGTAAGCTATGGACTCAGCTACAATGAACTCAGAGTCCAGTGAAGGGGACAGAAAATACAAAAGAAAACAAATTATGACAAATTTTGAAAAACTTCCCTGAAGGAAACCAACATGAGGGACACACTCCCCCTGGATGCACACTTGTTTTGCTCCCTAACTTCAGTGAGCTCTCTGCTTAAATCTCTTCAGAGCCAGGAAGATGGTGCTGTTTAAGAGACTGAAAAGTACTAAAGGAGATAATTTTTTGATAGAGGCAAGAGATATACCAAAAAGGAGAGGAAGATGGGGCCCACAGCCAATATATGTAGATAAATTATAAGGTCTTAACATTTTTCCTCAATTATTCTTTCCAGATTTCAAATTCATGTCACAGGACAGAAATGATGAGAGAAAGGCAGAGACAGAGGAACAGAGACAAAGACACACCAACCGAAGGACCTGCCTATGGCTAATTGTTTGTCCAAGAAGGAAAGATATATTTCCATGTATCAGATCAGAGAGCCCAAGCATCAGAGCAATAGTCGAAACACATCTTTATGGAATTCCAAAACAAAATAAATTGCGTTATTCTCTCAACCTGTAACCTTTGCAGTTTCAGAACCTAGAAATTCACTGGGTTCCAACCCCAGTCCCAAAACCATTCTCATTAGCTGCGTCACCATAGCAACTTTTAGGGGCTGTGTCTACAGCCACATGGCAAACTAATTGAACTGTACAACTTATTTTGCAGCTGGGGAATGTAAAAGTGATTCTTACATTTAATCATGCTCACAGCATTGACATTCAAATCAAAAGGCTTTGTTAGGGCTCCTGGAAAATGGAGTGTCATTTTGCCAGCACAGTGTTTCACTGAGAGGCACATCCTTCCTGCTTTGAAGTGCTAAGTGAATGGGAAAGAGAAAGGCTTCTTGGCTTAAGGATGGGGTAGGGGGAGGAGGGGGGAAGGAAGGAACAAAATCTGGGTGAATAACAGGAAAATTAATAAAAGCTGCTAAATCAAATTTGAATTCAATGTAAATGCTATTGAAATGGGGTGACTCCTTGTCTTACGATTTTTCTTTATTTCTATTTTTTATTTTTCCTTTTAAAGAGGCAGCAACATTTGAAGAAAAAGCTTTGAAATCACAAATCCATTCAGTACTCTAGCTCTGAGATCTTCAGGCACATTACTGAACTCCTGGTAACCTGAGTTTCTTTGCATATAACTAAATTTCCACTTGCCAGGGTTGTTCTGAGAGTAAATGAAATATATATAAGCTTATATAAAACATTTAGTCTGGCACATGATGGACACTCAAATGTCATTTCCCTTCCAAAGCTTTAATTGGAAACTTAATATTTGGCTGGCCTGTGCCAACATACATAGCAGACAGTGTGTTGGGTGCAGTAGGGAACTTGCCCCATTTAAATCAAAACACTACCCCTGGGACATGGGTATTGTTATCCCCATTTTACAGATAAAAAGGCTGAGGCTTAGAGATTTTACCTGATGATAAAAGTTAACCAAAATTTAGAAATGAGGGAAAAGGATGACCACAGTCCTTTAAATGTCATACTGGGGAACTTTTTCTAACAGGCCCACCCAGGGTTCATCTGATTCTTAAGTACAACACGCCATTAATGGGATCCTGACTCCTTCAAGTTAGATGTTAAGTTAGAAATGATTTTCATCCAATAGAGACCAAATGATTTCTGTCCAGTGGAAAAGATAATCCCAAAAGTTATGGTTTTATTACCATGCAGGTCACCCTACCTAGCTTTATATTTAACACAGCAATCCTATTCAGCATTTTTCCCCCCAGTGACTGTACATACCAGCTCTCAGATTGTTCTTTGACTTAGTGGAACCATTCTTCTGATTCCTTCATTAATGAGATAATAAATTTCTGATGCGTGCTCACTATATATATGTATGAAGGTTATGTTTTGGACTTTTTGAAAATTATGCTTTAACAGTAATTTGCCTGAGAATCATCAAATTAAGTAGGACAGACTGGTTTGTCTGACTCCATTATCTACAGACTTAGCTCCCTCTGATTCACAGGCACCAGGACTAGGAAATAGAGATGGTCCCTGCCCTTAAGGGCACCAAGGGAGAACTAGCCAAGACACGATTTAACATGGTATGTGCTAGAGTCATAGTGTAAGTCATAAAATACGCAAGTTCAGAGAAGGGATGTCTCTGTCTTTCATTTGCAGGGGGTGAGGATGGTGGAAGATGACCTTGAAAGAGAGGTGGCATTTAAGGTGGCAGTGAAGAATGAGCAGATTTATTCCCAATTCTTGTCTTACATGGAAGAATGGTCCCCAAGATTTTTAAGTATTAAGAAAAAAATTTATCAACCCTAAAATGATAATAATAATATGTCTTACATTTTTATAGCCCTTGTTTAGTCCTTCCAAAAATCTTGTGAAATAGATACTATGTTATGTCCATTTTCAGAGGAGGAAACAGAGGCATAAAAACTTAAGTGGCTGGCCCAAGGTCACTGGACTGGTGAGTGCAGAGCTGAGTTTTGAGCTCATGGTCTGGCTCCAGGGTCCAGGCCCCTCCTGCTGCTCTACTACCTCTGTTGCAAGATGGTCACCAAGGTCCTAGCTCTCAGCCTGTGGTACGTACAATGTCTGTACTAGTTCCCCAACTTCAGGCAGGCTGGGAATTTTATTCCTGCCTGACAGATGAGGAGCCCTTGAAAGCTTGGAATGTGTAAATGACTTGCTGGGAAGAGGTAGAACTGAGACATTGAGATAAAAATCCTGCCTTTTAAGTCAGCACATTTTTCTTTCCCTGGTGAGGCTGTTGCTGACTTGCCTTGAATTCTTTGTTAGTTAAGTGGAAAGAAGAATAAATGACCTTCCATGTGTCATTCTTCTTGGGGAAAGATGATGCAACATAAGGGCTGTAAGACAGAGGGTAACTGAAGAGAGAGGCTGAGAACAGGAGAGAGGACTTACCCTCACATTAGGCAGTCAGTGATTTCGTTTTTCAGGCCCTGTAAAGATGATTTCTCTCCTGCTTTAGGCATTTGCTGCTTTTATACCATAACTCCTTGAAGCCCTCCTTGTATCGCTGCTTTCAAAAATGAAATGGGGGCTGGGTCATCATTCCTTCAAAATAAGGGGGTCATGGAATGAGCACTGGTTTAGGAATGAGAGACTGGAGATTTAGTCCTAGCTCTGCCTCCAATTTGCTGTGATCTTGGCTGAGTCCCTGGGCCTCAATTTCCTCATTTGTGCACTGAGTAGGCTGGGCAAGTATGCTATGATTCTAGAAGATTCTAGAAAGCATATTTGTGCAGTCAGTGACAGAGGAAGGTGTTACCAGTGAGGAGAATCAGGGAGGATGCCCCTTCGTGCCACTGCCATGCACACACACAGGATGGCTGAAGGAAACCGTGTGGCATGGAAGGAGCTAACAATCCTGTTCTTCTAACTCAGGAGAGAGCTGGTAGCCTGTTGCAAGCAGAAAGAGCATTCAAAACAGATGGATGGGAAGATCCAAGTTAGAAGCTCCTGAGTGAACAGAGTCCATGACACTGTGTGATCTTCTGATGTTACCAGTGAAAGGACAGAGGAGACCACAGTTTTTCATTTGTATCCATTCTTGCCTGATTTCCTACACTTGGCCCCCAAAAAGGGGGACTGAGACAAATGGTCCAATTCAAGTTCTAATGCCTCTCTGAAGACTTCTGTAATATCCCTCTGCCCTCACAGTCCCTTATCTCCTTTCCCTTCCGACATGGGTCTGGGCCCTCTGCTCAGGAAATCAGAAGAGTGGAGTTTGATTCAGGTCCTACCTGAAGATCAAGTGAAACTATTCTTCCTTTGGGCCTCAGTTTGCTTCACCACAAATTGACAGGTGAGATAAATAATGGCTCACAGCTATGGGACAATTATGTGCCAGATGCCATGCTGTTTCTTGTAACACTTAAAAGTCCCTAAGAGATGCTTTTATCCACTGGACAGATGAGGAAACTAACACCCAAGTTAAGTGATCTTGGGAGTGGTCGAGTCAGAATACTGTCTTGGAAGTGGTCGAGACAGATTACAAATCCAGGTAGTCTGACTACAGAGCCCGCACTCTCTCCTAGGTGCAACACTGGCATGGGTGCTGCCGATTACCCTGCGCCAATCAGAAGTCACTTATCAGAACTAGCACTCTTATTCTAAGTGACTTCAGAAAGATGGTAGTTAATAAACCTCTTCCTTTAATCCTTCTACAGTCTATTCTCACCACAGACACTAAGTTGATCCTTTAAAAGTAAGTCAGATCATGTCATTCCCCAGATCAAACCCTCTCATAGCTTCCCACTTCACTCACAGATAAGTCCAACCAGACTCCACTGCCTTTGTCCTACTCAGAGAAATGTCGTTTTCCTAACGTAAAAGTTCCCCGCCTCCTTATTGGTACTGGACCTTCAAAGCATTTACCTATGATAAAAAGCAAAGAGGAATATCCCCCTTTCACAGAAAGAAGAATGGAGGCTAACAGTGGTTTATTGACCTTTAAAAATTCACCAAGCCAAGGCATGTCAGAGCAGAGCCTGGCACACAAGCCTGCTGGTGCCCAGCTCAGCCCAGACTGTGTGTGAGCCCAGCACTGAGATGGGATGTGCTTCTGGGCTGAGCAAGCAGGCAGGAGTGCTGAGCTACTAAACTGGGAGCATTCGCTACTGCAGGAGGACTGGTCCACAGCCCAATTCCAGAGAAGCAGCAAACCCTTGCAGCACTTGCCCCTTGCCTCTCATTTTATCATCCTTAATGGTTTCCAGAAACCATGAGCCTTCTGACACCAAGAAAATGGATCATATTAAAGTGTGCACACTAACAACACGAAGCTTCTGACAGTTGAGCCCCAATAGTGTGCCACTGTAAAGGGGCTCAACTCTGGAGTGAGGCATCCTGGGTTCAAACCTCAAGTCTGCCATGTATCTGAGCACCTCCGATTCCTCATCTGTAAATGGGGAGTGATGATAGTCCCTGTCTTATAGGATTGTAGTGAGGATTAAATAAGACAGTGCTTGTAAGAGAAGGAGAACTGTGCCTGGCATATGCCCCATACCTCTCGTTTCATCCACACAACAACCCTAGGAGGCAGATTACAATTATCCCATTTTAAAGATGAGGAAACTGAATCTCGAAAACATTAAGCGTCTCTTTCAACAGAGCTCAGGAGTTCACTGGCAGGACTCCAAATCCCTGGCCTTTATCTACTAAGCGATCCACATGCTACTCACCTGCAGAAGCTGCTTCTCAGAGGGTCCTGGCATCTTGAAAGAGGAAGCTGGAGCAAGCCATGCTGAACTCAGTTAAATTCTCAAGGTGAATTTGTAGGCCAGTGTCACCAGGAGGGAGCAGACATTTTTAGGAGCTTGGAGAAACCACCCTTTTCAGTGTACGGGAGGCTCGGGGCAGCCTGCCTACACCCCTCCAGGCTCACTTGAGGGACACCAGCATTTGTAAACACCTGCTTTCCTGGGTTAGCCTCACCCCATTCTGCCCACAGGTCTTTCCAACTAGGTGATTAAAGGGCTTGCTCCATTACAGAGAGTGGAGGTTTCAATGCCAAAACCTTTAAGGTGAAGGCAATTTCTAGAGCTTGTTAACATGCCGTCTTCAGGATGCAACTCCCTGTTAGCCTGAAAAATGGCCCCTCCCATTATCCCTGAGTGAACGCTCTGCCCCATATTCCTCTATTCTACACTATTTTACAGAAAATTCTCCCTCCGGGAATGAGAATAGTAACTTCCTTTGGAAACACTGAACAACTTTCCTGTTTGCCCACTTGGTTGAGGGGACAGATAATGAAGGACTTTACCGGGGAAAGCCATGAAAAATCTCATGGAGTGTGCACCAGGAGCCTTATAAAGCCAATGAACTAAATTTTGTTTGCTTTAAAGTGATATAAACTTGCCTTAACACACAGGAGCAGACAATTCTGTCCTTTTTAGTGGGGAAAGGAACATAAGTGAAATTGTTACCAGGAGTTACAGATGGAGGATTTGTGGCAGGGAATTTCTTCCCAGTTTGTGCTCAGAGAAGTAGAGGTTTGGGGCCATCAGTGGGGTGGGAGGGCAAGTAAGTACCAGGTGAGCACCATCAGCCTTCAGTACCTCTTTTCTGCCCTGGTCAGAGCCCCCTCAGCTGAATCACCCACTCCTTCCCCTAGACCTTCCTCTGATTTGCCCCTAATTCCCCTTCTCAGACTTATCTCTACATCCTTCCTCTTTAAAGTTCCAGCACAATCTCTGAACCCTTAATCAATGTCACATTCTTGGTGCTTCAGGCCCTTCTCTGGCCTCTCGATTAGCACCTGTCCCTGAAGTCTTATTTCACATACTCTTGCTCCTAAGAAGCCTCTTCTCTCTTCCAAGCTGGAAAGAATCATCCTCTCATCCCCTGGACTCAGAAAAGCAACTTATCTTTCCTGTTCTTGGTACACTTGGTACCATCTATCGTGTAGGTTAAAGGTCTGCCTCAAGGACAGGAGCACCTAGAGGACAGGTCTCTTGTTTTTTGTCCTGTCATCTTTGTACTACATCAAACTTCCTCTCAAACACTGAAAGGTAAATTTTGAAGCCAGAATAGGAGTGAAGAAGGGATATCTGTTTCTCAATTGCTAAAGAGGCAGCAAAAAAAGCAGTGACCTAAGCCACAGAAACCTTGATTTAGCAATGACCACCACAGGGAGTTGTTCAACATGGTTTGTTTGTCACATGAGTGGAGCTTCTTTGTCTACCTCTAACAGGAAAGGTTCCCTTTGACCCTCATGCTCCTGGGAGATGCTTTGGGCATTCACCTATGAGGATGCGCACATATTACTGGAAACCCATTAAGATGCAGAAACTCTTAACAGAATTCCTCCTGGGGACAGTAGGATGCATGGGACAGTGTGGCAGTTTGTACTATAAACCCTGAAAAATACATGTTCTTAATCTGCACTCCTTTTGGTGTGAACCAACTGTAAATTGCACCTCTTGAAGATGTTTAGTTAAGGTGTGGCCCAGCTGAATGAGGAAGGCTATTAATCGGATTACTGAAGTCCTTTATAAACAGAAGAAATACAGATATCTTCAGAGAAAGCCATGGAATCCAGAAGTTAATGGAATCTGGAAGAGAAAGGAGAGGAAATTGCTATGTGACAGGAAAGCCAAGGGCCCAAGGATGGCCAGCCAGCCAGAATGCTACTAACCCCAGAAGGAAGCAAGTCCACTTGCCTCTGAAACATGAACAATAAAGTCTGTTGTTTAAGCCAAGACCAATCTGTGGGACTTGTGATTGCAGCCCAGCAAAACTAAGACAGAAAGATTATTTTGGTATAGAGCTTGGTGTTGAGGATTTGATGCCCAAGAATCATGCTTGGCCAACATGAGATGTTTCCTAAACTGCCTCAAGGGATACAACTATTTGCTTTCCCATCACCCCTTTTCCTTTTATTTCTCCCTAAATTACCTCTGATATTTTTCAGGTATCACCTCTTCTCCCACTTAACTCAGGGGTAGAATACTTCTTTTCTAGCTCCAGGAGTCTGCTTAGTCTAAGCAGCAGTTTGCAAACTACAGCCTGATGGGCCAAATCTAGCAGACCCCTACTGCCCACAAGCTAAGAATTTTTTGTTTTTGTAAATAGTTTAAAACAATAAAAATTAAGAAGAATATTTCATGGCATGAGAATTTTGAGCTTCAAATTCCAGTTATATAAAGTTTTTTTTTGGAACACATCCCACTTATTCATTTATACATTGTCTATGACTGCTTTTGTACTGTAATGGCAGAGTTAAGTAGTTGTGACACAGACCATATGTCCACACAAAGCCAAAATTATTTGTTATCTGGTCCTTCACAGAAAACATTTGAAGATCTCTGGTCTAAGCCAATCACAGTTTGTTATTCTTTGGAGTCTGTTATTGTGCCAGAGGTGAACACATGACCTATACTGGCCCAATTAGACTGAAAAAAGACTTATTTCCTCTTTGCCTGGAATAGGTTTTTCTCTCCAGCTCCTTCTAGAGTGATTCAGTTGCAACTGGAAGTCATCAAGAGACCACAAGGGGGCAACCTGGGGGCAACAATGATGGCAGAGAAAGTAGAAGAATTTGGGTGCTGGATGACATTGAATCAACCAAACCTGAATCCCACCCACCTCTGGATTTCCTGCCATATAAACTAATAGATATCCTCATTGTGTAAGCCAGCAGGGTTCCAATTACCTATTGTCAAAAGCACTCCACCATTTACAACTTCTTCCTAAAGAGGGTGGTCGAGAAATGCATGCAGGTTTGGGCCAGAGCTGAATTTAAGCTCTGCCACTGTCAGCCATCTTCTTGCCTTGCTCTTTCCCACAGGCGGCACCCTGCCCCTCTAATTAAATATTCAGAGGGTGTTACTTGCTGGCCTGCCGAGTTGTCTACATGCCTGGCTTTTCTTGTAGCCTGCCCAATTTTGAGATATGTTTCTGGATCTCATTCATAGACAAACAGAGTAGATAAAAGTTGAATTGCTCTGTTTGGAGTAGGAGTGTTACGTTGCAGGGGTGGAGGTAGGGTCTGACCTACCTGTCTGACTTTTTACCCCTGGTACTTGAGGCATTTCCTTGGAGCATCTTTTGAAAGGCATTGCCTGTTTAATAAAGCAGGTAATAGAAGTTGTAAGGTTATACTCTTCCTTTCTCCCTTCCTTCCTTCCTGTTCACCTGCCTGCCTGCCTTCAATGAACATACATTAGAGTAATAATGTAAGAGATTTTGTTATTCTAAATCTGTCCTTCTGTAGTGGTGGGATTTCAGGAATTTCTTTCTTCATTAGGCTTTTACAAATTATTGTCTTTTTTTATAATGAACATGTATACTTTTTAAAATAAAAATTGAGCTAATTAAATATTTAAAAAAATTTGTCTTATTAATATTTTCCCCAAGTTTTCCTGAAGCCTCAGTTGCTCACCAGCATGAGGAATCATCTCATGTTCAGTAAAATGGACAAAATAAAGACATCGTTACACGAAAATATTTTCAGCATTTTATGGAGTAGAAAGAAAAAGGAATGGGATTTAAAAGGCTGGGTTTGAAACGCTGACCTTGTCACTAGCTCGTTACTGGGCATTGAGCCAGTCATTTCCCTTCTATGTGAGTTTCTACTCTTCCTCGAAGACTTGGTCCCTGGGTTCATTTCTTTTAGTAGCATTTCCTCATATCACTTCACCCTTCTAAACATGGATTAGATAACCTACTTCTATATTCCTAAGGGGCCCTAATACAGTCCTTCATTATAGCTCTTATCTGGTTGAATTTTTAAAGTTCTTTTACTGAATTCAACTAAACAATGAGTACTTTGTAGGGAAAGATAGTCTCTATCTCAGTTTGATATATTCTACCCACTTGATCAATGCTTTTTATCAATAAATAAATAGCTGGTTTTTCATTATCCCAATTATAGAAAAAGGTGGTTGTTCTAAACTAAAGAGTCTTCCATTTCTATGATTTGATTCTTCTTTTCTTATTCTTCAGTGATCTAAATTGATTGATTGATAGTAACAGATCCCCAAAATGACGGTGTTTCAAATAAGACATGATTTCATGTTTCTCTCATAAAAAAGACATATAGAGATGAGCACCCAGTTATATGGGACTCAGGATCCCACTTCTCTCTGTTGTATTGCCCTTACTGAACTGCTACTCTCCCCTAGTTTGTCTCATGGTCCTTTATGGCTGCAGAAGCCTCAGCCATGAAGTGAATGTTCCAAGCAGCTGGAAGGAAAGTATAAGAAAGAGCGAAAGGGCATAGCTCTCAGATGAATCTGCCTCTTTTCAAGTCCCGCCCAGTGATTTCCACATATAACTCATCTCTGTGAGAGAGGCTGGGAAATGTAGACTTACAGCTGGGCAAATTGCCACACCCAACAGTATAGGAGTCTCTTGCTAAGGAGGAGGGGGGAATGTGCATTAGGTGGACAGGTGGAAACCTTTACCATCCTTGGTGCTTGCCCTTGATGTCAGTGTGCTAAAGTAGATCAGGATCAGATTTTAGAGATAGACTCCCTCTGAATTTTGGTTCTTCATGTCATCAGCCTTGTGGTTAGCAGCTTTATGCCATTTCAGCAGCCACACAGGACATCAGACTATATATGTACACAAAGTGTTGCTGAGTCAGTGGAATCTGATCTTTTTATGGACCTAAGCGTCTAGTCAGTGTGTTAGAAAAAATCTTGAATTGTTAAAATTGCCCCTAAAAATCTTTCATCATCAAGAATGGGTATTTTCCTACATGCTTTCTCCTATGCTGAACAAAATCACATGTGTTTTTATACACTGGAGTCCCAGTGTATCAAGATGATCCTGTCATGCAAGCACAAGGGAGCCCAAGACCCACTTTGGAAGCAGCACATAGACTTCTTTGGCTCACACAGACTTCACTCATGCAGATAGTGAATTGAAGAGTAACTTTTAGAAGGCAACCATTTACATTCTCTAATTGCTCCCTGCCTCTCAATCCTTCCAGTTCACCAAACACATATAGTTTAATTTAGTAAGTTAAATCTCTGTATGTGATCCCACCGAACTTATCATTCTGCATGCATACTTTTAAATCAGATAGAATACTCCAATGCATGTAGAACTGCCCAACAAATGGTAGGTACACCCATGCTATTGAGCAAATTTCTAGACACATTACATTTTGATCTATTTCTGTAAGTCTGCATTATCTCTTGGCTATCAGCCTCCCTTTAGTTGTTTGCTGTTATTTATCCTTTTAATGGGGGTCTTATGCCTCCCTAATGGTTGAACTTCAGATGCGTCATCAGGCAGTGGAAGAAAGATTATTTTTAGGGAAGAGTGTACTCATTGCCTTACACAAAATCAATCTGCTTGCTTCTATAGACAGCTTGGACTTCAGAAGTGCTTGAGATTCTGGGTGGTTTTTTCATTTTTGTTGCTTTTATATTTTTAAGAGAATATTGAACGGTTTCCACGGTGACATTTCATAATCACAGTGTCCAGAGAAAAAAATATATATATATGCACACACACAAACACTCACATACTGTAGTAGAGAAGCTGGAAGAGCCTCGGGTTTCTGCTTAAATCACGGAGGAGTTTGGATAGTGCTGTCCAGCTTTCACTCACCACCCACTCTGAGGCCCATGAGCAGCAGCGAGGACCTAAAAGACCAGGAGACAAAAGCCCCAGGGAGCTTTTATGTCCTGGAAAACTCAGGCAACAATAGCAAATTATTTATATCTTTGAATAATCTTAAAATCATACCTCTCTTTCTTCCCTTTATTTTTGCTAAACCTGGAAGCATTATTATTTATGGAGCTTTACCATTTTCATTTTTGACCCTAGACTAGAGAGAAAAAAGAAGTGAAGAAAAAAAAGAAAACCTGAATTTAAACATTATCCTTTTTCATTCCCCAACACATTAAAATACAGTTTGTCAATTCAGGTAAGCACATGGGTCCGGATAAGCCCTTAAATCCCTCCTGAATTCTCAAGTTCTGGTCCTGGTTCTGCCAAAAACAAGCTCTAACCTTGAGCCAAAGAACAACTAATATCTCTCTCTCCCCTCCTCTCTCCATCTCTCCCCTCTCTCTGTTGCTCATAGCTCACAACTTCTGTCACCAAAGTGTGATCCAGTAGAGGCTATGATGCTCTGTTCCATTTCTAAATAATTTTGGGAAACCTGTGTATTCTACCCCTCACCCATTACACAGTCACATTCCTATTACTACACTTCTATTTCTACATTTTAACCATCCATGATGGTTTAAAATAAAGCCAAGTGTTTCTCAAATTTATTTGACCAAATATTTTCCCCCATCTGGTTAACATCTTAATCTCTTACAGAACCAAGTTTCTTGTGGAATATAATTTGACAGGCTCTAGATTAAAATGATAATTAAATACTCTTGTGGTTCTAAAATATTGCCATTTTATGACTTGGTAACACTCCATTAAGTAACACATCAAGCCGATTACCATATTGTGATAACTGACGTTCATAATGATAACCCGCACATTTTTATGATCCTGAAGGGCAGTCTGAGCCACGAAAGAAAGATTAAATTTATGTCCCTTATAATTTAGGACTAGGGGGCTTTTTATAACTGGAGCCTTTAAAGATTAGTGCCCTAAGGGCTACTAAAAGGTGAAAGTTTTGAACTTTGTATATTTATGATTGTACACACATAACATGTCCATTTATGTCTAAATAAAATTCTGCCACAGGGGAAAAAGTGCATTGGCACCCCAAGTCCCTCTTGGGCAAAACCATTTATATAGGGTTCTGGCTAGAGGCATGGAGTTACATGAAAAGTGCATGGGCTTGGTAACTTCTCTGATCCTTTGTTTCCCCATCTGTAAAACGGAAATAATAGTACTTACCTCTTAGTGTTAAATCAAACAGCAAATGCAAAGCATCTGGTACATGGGAGGAATTCAAAAGAGATGGCCGACCCTTGACCTCTTTTCAGTTTATCTAATTTATCTCCTTCAGGACAGAGCCTGTATCTTCTAATCCTCATATTCTGCATATCATCTAGTGCACAGTGGGTCCCATAGGTGGATGTTAATCATTTGTGCATTAATTAGTGAATCATAAAGCTTTAATTTTGAAACAAATTAGCCCTTTGCTTTTGCCACTGCCCCCTCTGATAAAGTCTATTAGCAGAAAAACTGGAATGTTCTCCCCCTGCCTACCCTAGTTTTTTCCTACAAACTTCAGATTGTCACTTCCACAGGACGCCTTCCCTGACCACCTTGACTAGTTCATATCCCTTTTACAGCACTAGGTACTTCTTCTTTAAAGCATGGACCACAGTGTCAATTCTCTCTTTCTCTTTTAGTTTGTAATTCTTTGATTAATATCCATCTTCCTCAACAAGTCTGTAAGCTGTGGGAGGGCAGAGACCATGTCTGCTTCTGCCTGCCAGTTTATCTCCAATACTCAGCACAGTGTTTAGCACATAGAAGATGCTGAATAGTTATCTGAATGAATCAAGAAATAGTCTCTTTCCACTTCTTACTAGGAGAGCACTCCTTATGGACTTTTTTGTTGAGGCTGAGCACCATGAATAGGCCACAGCCAGAGTTCTGTCTGTTCTATGACTGTGCACGGGAGTCTGACCAAGTGACAACTGAAAGGTAACATCCTAGGGACTTTGGCTCAGGCTTGCTTACAACGGGCTCTCATCAGGATAAAAAAGAAGGGACGGCAGGTGAGCTTGGGTCAGAAGCAGTGTCTGTGCTCTGGAGTTTTCTTGCTGCCAGCCCTGTGTAGCTGTTTGCCGGGCTTGGGTCATCTTGCTGTCCCAGTGTCCAGGTTTTTTATCTGGCTCTTGAGCCACCAAACTTCAAAGACTTCATTTCCATTGGGTTAATATGGCATGAGCTCTGGCCTCGGGCCCTCCCACATTGCTCCACCCTTAACATTTGCGTCTTTACTGCCTGGCTTCTGGCCTCATCACTCTCCCAACACCCCATGTCTTCTCTGTGCTTTATTCCCCAGTCCTGGCTCGGTTCCCAGTCCCGTCAACCTGCTGCCACCCACGGCCCAGCATGATGGAATGACTTGCTCAACAATATTTGCCTTTGGAAACGTACCCCACAGGCAAGATATGCCTGGATTTAAAAATCCAAACTGTATTTCTCTGCTGTAAGGTTTGAGGAATTGTGTTCTCCAGGGTTTTTCCAAACTCAAGTCGTGGTGTGCTTGGCAGGCTCTCTGGTTTTGTCTGAGACCATGGGTCATGGATGACCTTGGTTTTATTCTTTAGCTATTTCCCCAGTTGACCTTGGCTGACTGTCCTGTGTCCTGGTGTCCTTCTCCTCTCGAGCAGTGCTCTAAACCAGGGCATGGAAATCTTGGGAAGAGAGAATGCTAAATAAAGGCCAGTGGTGGTATTTACTTAGAACAGATGGTGACAGAAATCCAAGCTTTCTTTCACTGAGCATTATTCCAGGAAAATTTTCTGGGTCTGATACAGCTGAGAAAGGATGAATTCAGCCACATTCGCACTGTGAGCCTGTCTACAAAGAGCATGTTAAAAACTCATTATTCATTTTTAAAAATAGAGGCCTATGCAATGAATTTCAATGCCATGTTCATAATGTGTGCAACAGCAGTGTATTGAAGAGAAACCAGACTAGGTGTCTGGGGATTTGCATTCTACTTGCAGCTTGGAAAAGTTACTTAATTTCTCTGGTCTCATTTTCCTCATAGGTATAGCTGCCTCTGAGTTCGGCATTCCTTATGTTTTCATGTGCCTACTTCCATGCCTGGCTAAAAATAGTAAGGAATAACAACAAAAACTAACATTTATCTAGGGCTTGTGTGTGCCAGATAGTCTTCTAAGCGTTTTGAGATATTCACCTATTTATTGCATGAATAAATGGCTATGAAACAGAAGGATGAATCCAAATCTGTTTGAGAAATTTATTTTATATATTCCCTTTCCTACACATTACTAGGTTAGTTATCTCTCTTAAGTCTGTCTTCAATACTGCCCCAACCACTTAGTAATACAATTATCTGCTTCAGGCCTTGGTATAACTAGATGACAGGATCCACGTTCTCATTGATCTTTGTTTTCTCAGCACCTGGCAAAACTCCTAGCAGATGAAAGATGCTCGAAAATATATGACTGGTGAATGGTCAAAGTCCTCCAAACTGTAAACTGCATCATGGCAGCAGTTTTGTTTCTTGTGTTCTTTTACATTTTCCTGCACTTAGAATTGTGCCTGGAAAATGGTAGACTCTCAACAGCTACATGAATGAATGAAGGAAGGAAGGAAGGAAGGAAGGAACAAACAGTAGGGAAGACAAGGTTGTTTTGTTTGTGAGGGCAAAACTACCTGAGGCTCTACAGAGCAATGGCAAAACTTGAGGCAAGGTAGTTTGTGGATTTTAATAACACCTGGTAGGCACCAGTGGCAGGCAGTAGACTCTCACAGTCATTGTGCAGTGTGGCAGTTTGTGTTTAGTTGGATGGCATGTTCATCCTGTTTAAATACAGAGATGATAACGGAGAACTGGATCTCAAGCTGCTCCAAGGAATAAAAATTGGAATTTCCTCTCCTTGAATAAGAAATTCTCACTCGAAGCTTTGATTCCTTTGACTTTTAGAAAGTCCATGATCAGTCATTTTAGGCGAGACCTGCATGCATGTTCATGTGGTGGGTTTGCAAAGGAATCTGGGAAACACTGCTGCCACCATGCAGATGGTATCTCTCAGTCGTTTGAATTGTGGCAATAGCTACCACTCCAAACTCCTCCTGTCCCCTACCTCCTCTTTTTAATCTGCATCCTTTTATCATTCTCATTTCATGTTTGTTTTCTGCTCTGCTTGGTTTTGCTGCTAGGAATTAAAAACAAACATCAAATTGTATTTTAGATCTGCACAGCCCGATCTTCTCAACCTGTCATTGACTTTCTGGGTAGGATTCCCACTGAGAAAATTCAGCTGAGAGGACCTTCAGAAAACTGATTGAACCTTAGATGTCAGGGGTTTCTGATTACGGTGTGGGCTGCTTTAGCCCTTGGTTATGTAACAGAAAAAAATAACATAAACAGAAATTCCTTAAGTTATGTTGCATACTTGGAGTCAATTTAGATTGCACCAATCTAATCTTAGGCTATTCTGTCAACTTTTTTTTTCAATTCTGTTATGATTGGACTGTCACCTTGAAATGTAGAAATATAATGCAATGTGTGGTGGAGTAAACAGAGCCTCAGATGGGAAGTTAGTACATAGGTTCTGATCTCAGCCACCACTTTCCCTGTAATCTTGGAAAACCTGTCTCACTTGTGTCTTTAAAATGGACAAAAATGTATTATATACTTTGTATGTTGAGATACGCCCATGCATGGTGCAATTATCTATAGCTGGAGAAGGGAATGAAGACACATTAGGACTGAAAGATTCCTAACTAATGCCTCCCCCTCCTTCAGGTCTGGGTACAAATGCCTCTTCCTTCGAAGATGAGCCTAATAAGAATGAAGACAATAGTGACAGCTGTTAACTAACATTTGAGAATGTTCTTTGTGCCAGGCACTGTGCTTAGTGCTTTCCAAACATCATAGCACTTAATCCTTATAACATCAGCATGAGATGAGAACTTTTCTTAGCCCCAAAATATCAATAAAGAGATGTGGTTTTAGAGATGTTCAAAAACCAACTCCCCACACTAGGTCGGGTCCCCTTGTAATACCCTGTACTTCCCCTTCGTATCAATTATCACAGCTCATGATTATATATTTGTGTGATTTTGTTTAAAGTCACCTTCCCTATTAGATTATAAGCTCCATTAGGGCCTGGTTTTGCTCATTGACATTTCCATAGTAGAATGCATGACACACAGATAGGGCTCAATAAATACTCACTGAATGAGTAAACTGGATTTACTCACCAGTACAGCACTTGGAGGAGCTCTGTGTGCAGAAGTTGGGTATCTGTGGTCATGGGGACAGATATCAGATCCTAGTCCAGGCCATCAGGCAAGTCTGGGGGCTTAGTGATAAACTGGGGGGGGGTATCCCAGTAGTAATGAGAACTCCAGAAGCAGATTAGTGCCTCTGAAACATCCAAGAGATGATACGCAAGTGATGGGGTCCCACTTACAGGGCAGCAGTCCAAAGGATAATATTTCAGTTCCTAGAAAGCAAAATGGTGTAGTAGAAAAAGCACAGGCTTTGGGGCCAGAAAAGATATAGATTTGAATCTTATCTTGGCAATTCACAGCTGTGTGGCCTTGTGTTTCTTAGATGGAACCCTTTTTTAACATCTTAACATGACCTGGAAGATGGGTATAAAACTCATCTTGTAAAGCTGCTGAGATACTTGATAACTACCATTTATCATGCATTTAGTGTAAGCCTAATGTGTGTTAACAATTTGCATGTATTAACTTATTTATACATCACAATTATTCTATGACACTGTTACTATTATTGCCATTTTACCAGTGAGGAACCTGGAAGCCAAATAGCCCTAACTATGCGGAGAGGTGTGGAAAGGCAGGTGGGTGCAGGTTGTGGAGATCCAGGCTGGGAAAGAGATGGTATGTATGCTTACATTTCCTATTTCCCCCGTGGTAGACCTTGCCAATAGATCTCATCATGATTTCCTCATTAGGGACAGAGCCTCAAGATTCTCCTCAATCCAGTGCTCCAGGCTGTCAGTTACCATTGTTGGGCGTTCGCATACAAAGTGAAATGTGATGAATTCCCAATTTTATATGATTCTTAGATTTGCTTCTGATAGTCTGACATTACAATGCAATTGTTAAATTCAGGTTCTCTTCTCACCATGTTTAAAGAAATTCAAAAATCTGGAGGAAATGATAGGAAGCTTCCAGGCCAGAGCTTATCTGAGGAAGTTGGGGGATTGGCAGAGATTGTCTCTGGCATTGTAGACTTCGTAGCATTTCCTCCCTTGGGGCCACATTTTCCTGTGTCCAGGCACACAGGGTCCATCCACCTCCCCTTCTCTTCCATTAAAGCCTGTATTCAGAAACGGGTTTTGATGGTTAGGTTCATGTGTCAACTTGGCCAGGTGACCCAGTTGTCTGGTCAAGCAAACACTGGCCTAACAATTGCTGTGAGGACGTTTGAGGCTGGTTAATAAACCAACAGGCTGGTTTATTAAATCATCAGTCAATTGACTGCAGCTGTGACTGATGACTCACCAAAGGGCGTGCCTTCCACAATGAGAGAATGCAATTGGCTGGATTTAATCCAATTAATCAGTTGAAGACTTACAAGCAAGACAGATGGAGGACCCTCACTTCTTCTTCGGCTGCCCAGTGAAGCATTTCCTGAGGAGTTCGTCGAAGTTGCCGGTTCATTTCCTGAGGAGTTCATCGAAGTCGCCAGTTTGTTTCCTGAGGAGTTCATCAGACATCTTCCTTGGAGTTCACAGTTTGCTGACTGCGCTACAGAATTTGGACTCATGAATACCCACAGTTGCGTGAGTCACTTTTACAATTTGATAGTCAGAGACACCTCTCATTGATTCTGTTTCCCTGGAGAACCCTAACTAATACATGGGTTGTGCCCATGTAGGCTGGGATATAAGTGAATGGGGGACAAGTAAGTGCAACTCACCTATGGGGTGTTGACTGTCACAGAGATCAAAGGTTTGAAACAAAAGGAATCTTTGTGAGCATCAGACAGAATATTAAGAATATACCAGAAATGGGTTGGCTTTTACAATGGGGATTTATTAATTTATAAATTTACAGTTCTAAGGCCATGAAAAGGTTCCAATTACAGCATCAACAGAAGGATGCCGTCTCTGAAGAAAGGTTGCTGGCATCCGGGGTTCCCCTGTCATATGGGAAGACACATGGCCAGCATCTGCTCATTCTTCTTTCACAGGTTTTTTTGCTTTCAGGTTCTGACTCTTTCAGTATCTGTGGGTCCTTGCTTGCTTCTCTGGGGGCTTTTCCCTCCAATCTCTCTGGATGTTTCTCTTGGCCTTTTTGGCCTTCTATTCTCTCATAAAGGACTCCAGCAAAGGATTAAGCCCACCTTGAATTGGGTAGGCCACATCTCAATTGAAACAACCTAATCAAATGGTCACACCTACAATAGTTCTACACCCACAGGAATGGATTAAAAGAACATGGCCTTTTCTAGGATACATACAGCTTCAAACCAGCACAAACTCTTCCTCTGTTTTGCTAACTAAGATGTCTGACTTCTTCAGAATTGAAGGTGTGGGGTGGGATAGAACAGGAAAGTTCTGACTTGACTGACACTGTTGTGAGCTGACATTGTACTCCCTGGGTATGGGAGATGTTTATCGCTAACTCTCTTTGTGAGGAATTCTCAGAGAGCTTTTAGTAATGGATAGCTGGCATCTACAGTTCCCTTGAAGAGGGTTAATGCATCTCTATTTTGCCTTATTATGTGCAGCTCCTTGCTCAAGCCCTGGGAATCACCTGGTACAACTGCAACCTCATTTGGCAGAGACCCTTTCACCTTTTCAGAAGGTGCTCTTGGCAATGCCTAAGCTGTCAATCACACATGGCACATATTTGATCCATGGCCCTTGCTCAGGAATCTTTTTCTTTGAGAACCTTTCTTTAGGAGCAAGACCCCCAACTCCATAACCTCTGCCATCAAAGGAGCCAGCCAGCCAGTTTCTGTCCCTAGAATTTCTCAGGAGTGATAACCAAATTATCAATATCCCCTGCCTCCACTCCCCCACACTTCACCTATGGTAAGAAAGGCAGAGCAGCTTTCTAAGTGGTCTCTGTAAAGCCCCTCTACCAAGTTCTCATGTGAAGGGCAGCCTCTTGACTATACCTTCCCCTTGGCAAGATGGCTCACAGCACACTATCATTTCTCTCCAAAAATCCTTTCTTTCTGTTCTCCATTTCTTAGCCTCTCCAATCCTATTTAGCTGTAATGAATGGTTTACTTGGGGTCGTAAAACTGATTTATCTGCCTTCTCCTTTGTGCAAATCCTGTACAATGGTCCTGCTTTAAAATGGAGTATCTATTCATGCTTCAACCAAAACTGAGATAGGAAATGTAAATGTCTTATTAAACCTGCTGTCTTCTCTCATTTAACCCAAAGGATCATTTTTCTGTACTGTTGCTTCATTGAGGTTCATTCTTTGGAAGATACATCTCAACTTGATATTCATAAAGATGTACTAATTTCTCAAAGCATTTTAACATCAATATCTCACTTGATTTCTTCTCTCACGTAATACGCAGAATTCTTTGAGATGGGTCTCTTTGTTTGAATAAGGACTCAGATTTAGGGAGTAATGGGTTCAGGGCTAGAATGTAAGACCTTCATCCTCAGTGTCAGGATGCCTTCCACTGATGTTGATGATGTTGATGATGTTATTATTTTAATAACAATGATGAACATTTATTGCATATAGATATTGTTTGTAGGTGTGAGGCATATATTAACCCAACAACATATACATTGATATTATGTAAGTGTGAGGCATACATTAACCCGATAACTTATACATAGATATTAATCTTCCAATTTTACATGAGGGCATCAGCACACAGAAAATTTAAGTCACTTGCCAAGGTCAGCTAGTAAGTGGCAAAGCAATTGGGTTCAGAGCTCACATCCTTAATCCTTAGGAAAACAGTAATTTTGTCTCCTCATTGTACACCATTCAGAGTACTTGCACATGCAGTATCTAATTTGATAGCTCCATATAATAAGGGGGAGCCAGAGATTACTTTCTTTCTTAATAGAAGAGGAAGTCCAAGGTAAGCAGGTTGAGTAGGAGACTGGTGTTTCGAGGTCACATTGATGATAATGATGGAAAGAGCTGGAATTTGAACCTGGGTCTCTCAACTCCCCATCCAGTTTCCCCTGCTATATCACATGACAGCTGGCATTTGTGAAAGGGGAAAAAAATGAAAGGAGCAAGGAAGCTTCAAGGAAGCAAGGGACCTTCCCAATTATCTGGTCCAGAACTTTTCAAACTAATTTATAGAGCCTTGAAAGGCATAGGAGGAGCATGGAGTAAGGGGGTATGGAATGAGAGGGAGGCTGCTCCAAACTTAACTAGAAATATTCAACTTTTATGTTTCATATAGCAGTTTCCACATTTCATATATCAGTTTCCACTTAAGATTTTGTTTGAATAAAGGGATTTGCTGACTTTATTTATGTAAACTAGCAATGCAGTCCAATTCTCCACTTTTACACATAGAGAAACTGAGGGCCAGAGGAAAGTAACTGAAGACACAGATGGTTAGTGCAGAGCTGAATCTAGAAGCCAGTCACTACTCCAGTTCTCTGGCCAAGCTCTCTGCACCAGGGTCCTTGATGGTCTTCCTTTGTGATCATTGCAATACACCATGGAAGTCAGGCTGGGACATGACACATAGGCAGCGTGGCTTGTACCAATACTCTGGCAGTAAAACAAAGTGATTCAATTAATGACATATGCATATGTATGCCAGCAAGAAACACACTGCCATGCATATGCATTTATTATTAATTATGCAACATGCTTTCTTACATTTATATTTTCATAGCTTTTTATAGCATTAATTACTTCATTAAATTGAAGAAAAAAGTAAGGGATGGCATAAACAGGCTTTACTGCCAGTAGGTAATCAAGAGCTAAGTGGCATGGTGCTGTCTATGTGTCACTGAAACACTTCTTTCAACCCTGTGTCTTTGACATTTGACACATCCACTCTCCTTGATTTCTTCTCTGATGCATGAGTCTGTTATGGTGTCAGGTGCTCAACAACTGGTTACCTGACGTTCTGCCCCACCATCTTTATGTATAGAAGCACTGGACTTGGAGTTTGAACTAAGTTGTAGCCATACCTTGGTTCCAGCTGTGTGACTCTGAGTAATTCAATTACTTCTCTAGTTTTAGATTTTCTTTATCTCAATCATAAAGAGGTTGGCAAAGAAATGAAAGAAGGAAAGGAAGGTTGGGAAGGTTGGGAAGGTTGATTGCCAGGAGAGGGTAATTTTACAGACATGAGGAGGAAAGAGAATCAGAGCCATGAAGTCAACAGTGGGTTGCTCACCTCTTCAAAGGCAGCTCTTATTTCTCTTTCCATGGTGGCTTCAAGCCATACTGCACTTCCTTCTCTTCCTTAATGTGCCATGTTTTCTCCTTCCTCTGGGCCTAGATCCCCCACCCCCACACCTTTAATGGCCTGGCTATTTTCATCCATCAGATTTCTTCAAAGCCCCAAGTTAGATTCCCCTGGCTTAAGCCTCCATTACAGCTTCTCCTTCCATCAAAGCACATAATAGGCTCTATTTTAATTATTTATTCACTATCTGCTTTGCTTGCTAGACTGAAACCCCCAGGATAGCAGAAACTGTATCTGTCCAGTTCATGGCCATTTTCCAGGGTCTAAGTATTCAAACATTTATTGAAGGACTAGTTTATAAAAGAGCACATACTATATGATTCCCTTTATACTGAATTCTAAAATAAGCAAACTAATCTACAGTGACCAAAAGTGGATCAGTGGTTGCCAGAGGGCTGGGGGAAGCAGGGCTGGGAGGAGGGTTTCTTGGTTTGCCAGCCTGTTATAACAAATACCACACAGTGGTATGGCTTAAACCACTAGAATTTATCGACTCACTTTTTTGGAAGCTAGAAGCCTGAAATCAAGGCTTTAGCAAGGCAGTGCTTTCTCCCTGAAGTGTGTGGCAGTAATTTTTGGAGTTCCTTGGCTTGCATCTCTGCCTCCCATCACACAGCAATCTCCCTTTCCTTGTGTCTTCTCTTCTGGATTCTGCTGACTCTTGGCTTCTTCCTCTGGCCTTTTCTGACTTCTGGCTTTGGGTTTATTCTCTTTTTAAGGCCTCCAGTAATGTGGATTAAGACCCACCTTGATTAGGATGACCACATTTAACTAAAAATAACACATTCAAAAAGTCCTGTTTGCAAATGGTTTCACACGCACAGAAACACGAATTAAGCTTAAGACATGTCTTTCATTGGGGTACGTAATTCAACCTATCAGAGATGGGCAGGGATGGATTTCAAAGGGACACCAGGAAACTTTTCGGGAGTGATATACATATATGATCTTGTTTGTGGTGATAGTTTTGTGGGTACATATATATAAATGTATCAAATTGTACACTTTAAATATGTGCAGTTTATTGTATGTCAGTTATACCTAGATGATGCTGTAAAACTATTAAATCATAAAACAAATAAAAATGCTATTATGTGGGGTTGGGGGGAGAAGAAGGATTGGTTAAGACTTAGAATGTGATTGTTACAGAGAGCTCAAAAAGTTAGGGTGGAAAATGTCCATTATATTTGAATGTTTCAGATGTACGTGGGACCTCTGCTGACTCTGACAGAGTGGAAACCTAACAGTGGTAAAGCGGCTTCCTAGTTGACTATTCTGTCTAATCACTCCCAAAGGAGTGATTAATACACAAATATGTGTTCTTTTCCAACATGCATTAAACACTTATGAAAATTACCCACTCACTACCCCTTTGTCCAAAAAGTAATGCTCTAAACAAAGAACAGTGTCATCCTAACCATGTTGTCTATCAACGTGTGGTTAAGTTAGAAACCCTAGAACAAAGACAATTAAATCCTATTTGGAATCTTAAAAACAAAAAAAGAAATTAGAAAATCTGATATATTGAAAAATAATAAAAACACCCTACATGATAAATCTTGTGGGAGATTTCTGAAAAGTATTTCAAGGGAAATTCGTAGCTTTGAATGCATATCTTAGAAAAGAAGAAAGAACAGCCAGTTAATGAGCTAAGCATACCCTTTAAGAAGTTGAGGGAAAAATAAGCTAGAAGAAATGAAATAATAAAAGTAAGAGCAGAAATTCATGAAACAGAACTCAAAGAATCAATTACAGAGAATTAGCAAAGCCAGAATTTAGGTCTTTGCATGCACTTACTTTATCAGCAATTTCACTACTCTCCTTTCAGTTTTTTTTTTTCAGATAACTACTTATCCTTGACTTATCCCTCTCTCTCACCTCCCATATGAATGGTAATGAAATATTAAACAGAATTTTGCTTTTGAAATATTTTTGAAGCTGCCCACTTCTGTTTAGCCTTATTCCAAGCCATCCTTTCCAAGCTACCACCTGCTCTTATCTGATGATTGCAGAAGTTTTCTTACACATCTACCTGTATCTATACTTAACCCTTTTAAATCTATTCTGAACTCCATTGCTAAAGTGATCTTAAAAATGAAAACTTAAGAATATTACTCTCCAATAGTATGGTTCTTCATGATTTTCCACTGTCTTTAGGATGAAAGTCCAAACCCTTCACCTTGGCTCGCAAAGACTTGACACAATGACCTTGCCCAGGTATATTTTGAGAGCCTCACCTCCTGCCACTCCCTTCTTTGTCTTCCCTCTTCAGTTCCACAGCTCACTCTGTGTCCTGAGCAGGCCGTATTCTCTCTCACAAATGGGTATTTGAACAAGCAGTATCCACTGACTGAAACACTTGTCCTCCACCTCTGCTGCTCATTTCCTGGGTGAATCTGGGTTAGGTTCTCTTTTAAACATTGCTCCTTCGTAACATTCACCCCAGTTGTAAATTAATTATTTAACATCCTTTTCCACTAAACTGCTACTCCCATGAGGACAGGGATTGTCTGCTTCATTTTCTGCTGCATTTAACTTTTGGCACAGCACCTGAAATTCAATAGCTATTTGTTGAATGGAGCCCAGGAACTAAACTGGAGAATCAGAAAAATGAGAAGAGTGCCTCATGGTAGAGGGTTCCAAATGCCAAGCAAAAGAGTGAAAACTTGGGACCCAAAGCCAGTATCCAAAGCCTCCTACATCTCCCCTTTTGCGGCTGTGCTCTTTTTCATTCTTCCTCCCTGTGCTCTTCTTTGCCTTTTCTCTGCCATCTTGTGCCTCCACCCCTGTCACCTTGAGGGCATGAAAGTTACTTTATTCATCTCTGTATCCTCAACAATTGGCAGAGGGCCACGTACAGAAGGATGCATGTATCAGCAGTTTAGGCTGAGTTATACTCCACTGGAAGACAATACCCAAGTAACCATGGTTTATTCCTTGGCAGCTGGCTTCTATATGATAGTTCAGGTCCACATTACAGCTACTTCCATGTGAACACATGCCTCCAAGCTCAACATAGCAGGGGAAGGGTAAGCTTGGCCCATCAAATTCTAGCAAATAAATGTTCCCATCTAGTGACCCATGCCACTTCCACTCACACTTCATTAGCCAAAGCAATTCACATGACCATGTCTAACTTCAAGGAAACACAAAATATGCAATTCTCCATTCTTCTAGAATGAAGGGGGAAATGGCTATTAGTAAATCTTAGTCCTTCCCCAGTCCTGAATAAATAATTGAATAAAAGATAGGGAGGAGTGAACGGTCCTTGCTCTGGAGGCGATGCAGAATGCCTGGTAAGGATTTCCATTCTAATTCCTGTCTCCCAGGATCTCCAGTTCTGAATTACTCCCAGCCATGGCAGGAAACATTCACTCCAGCACTCTGGACCCCCAGATCCTAACACCCCCTACCCTAATTATCTTGTATTTCTTCATCTACTCACCGTCAATGTCATATCTTAGACCTTATCAGTTCCTATCATTTCAAATCCTCCAAAATCTCAATTTCAAGCCTCCTACTTTCTACCACCTCCTAAATTTCCAGCTCATTCCCTGGACTCCCAGCCCCCAGCAATCCTTTGATGCTGTCTGTATTTTCAATCCATTGATCCTATTATCTTTATATTGTCCTTAGTCCCCTGCCCTATGGCCTCATTCACCTCCTTATCCAGCTAAAATCAAATGATCCATCATTATAATCACTCCCTTTGACACCCTTTAACCACCAAATGCAATGGCCTCATCTCCCACCAAGTGCATGCCCCCTCACCATATTTAGTTGCTAAAAGTACAATCCTTGTTAAATTTAACTCTTCACCTACCCAATGGCAGAACTTGTACAATGAAAAAGACCAGAAAATAAACCCTAATCACAATGACCACTTTCTATTTAGATTTGTGATCAATAAATAAGTTTGTAATGCTGCCTGGCAATCAAACTATATTTCTGTAGGCCACTCTGTCTCCCACTTTTCCAGATAATTATTTCATACTTCTGTCTTCTTCTTAAACCCCAAGACTTCTCTATTCTCGCTCACAGCTTCTGACCTTGTTTCCTGCTTGAATAATTGAAGTATTTGGGAGTAAACATCATGAAATGCATTACTACTTTCCATACCTACCTGCATATATGCTTATAAACATCTCACCTTTGCCTATAGATGAACTGTCTATGTCCTCACTAAGGCCAATCCCTCTACTTGTGGACCAGATCCACTCCCCTATCACTCACTCAAGGACTTCATTCCAGCAAATATTTCCTCTCTTCCCTGCATCATTTTCCCTCTTTCTACTGAATAATTTCCATGAGCTTGGAGACAAGTTGTTATTGCTCCCATCTTCTTCCATCAATAGCTTCCCTTCTCTACTTCTCCTTACCATGAAACTCCGTGAAAGACGTGTCTGAATTCTCTTCAGTTTCTCTCCTTCCAGTCTCTCCTTGACCCACACCAGTTTTTTTTTCCTCAACCATTTTGCCAACACTATTCTCACCAGTGTTTTTTATTAAAATTAATAATGATAATTCTAAAAACTCTGCTCTCATTAAAGTTAGCAATGATGTCCACATTGTTAAATCCAATGGACGTTTCTCGGTCTTCTTCTTACTTTTTGCCATCAGCAGTATTTGACTATTTGATACAGGGGCTCACTCTCTTTTCCTTGAAGCATTTCCTTCACTTGGTTTCCAGGACAAGCACTCACCTGGTTTGCTCCCACGCTTCTGGATGCTCTCTTGCTCTCCTGCCTCTTGCTGGATCCCCTGCTTCTCCCTGACATCTGAATGTTGAAATGCTCCAGGGCCAAGTCCCTGAATTGCTTCTCTCTCTCTCTCTTTTTTTTTTAAATCTATGCTTGCTCCCTAGGTGATCTCATCCAGTCTCCTTGCTTTAAACACCATCTATATGTAACCAAATGCATATACCTAGCCTGGATTTCTCCTCTCAACTCCAGCTTCACATCATTAACTGCCTTCTTGACATCTCCACCTGAATGTTTAATAGGCAATTTAAATTAAACATATATCTAAAAATGAGCTCATGAAATCATCCCACCCCCCCCAAAACATGATTTATTAATGGCAATTCCATCCCTCTAGTTCCCCTTGCCTTGACTCCTCTCTCTCATTCCCTACTTCCAAACTCTTTGCAAATCCTATTTGTAGTACCTTCATATATATACAGAATTCAATTACTTTTCACCAAACCCACTGCTGCCACTCTGATCCAGGCCACCCTATCAGCTTTTGCTTTGATTATTGCAATGGCTTCCTAACTGATCTCTTGAGCTTTTGCACTTGCCTCTTTTTAGGCTATTTTCAGTGCACCAGCCAGTCCAATATGATTCAACCCCCCACCCCATAGTTTTCCTTTTATCAGCATAAAACCCCAAATCCTTACTCTGACTCCAGGGCCTTACAACAGCTGACTCTATTCCCTCTTTGACCTCATATCTAAGTCCTGTCCCCTACATCCCCTCCATGTCAGCCATGCTAGCTTAGTTGCTGTTCCTCAAACACTCCAGATGTGCCACCACCTCTGAGCCCTTTCACTTGTTTTCCCTCTGCCCAGGATGCTCTCCTCTGGGTATCCTTATGGCTTAGCTCTCTCATTTCCTTGGAGTCTTTACTCAAAGGCATCTTCACAGTGAGGCCTCCCCTGTCTATTCTGTCTAAAATTTCATGCCACCTCCAATACTTTATATCCCATTCTTTGTGGCATTTTTGATCCTTAAACTGCATCACCATCTAACTTAACTATATTCTACTTATTTATCTAGTTTATTGTCTCCTCTACTAGAATATAAGCTCCACAAAGGCAAGAATAGTTGTCTTTTTTGTTCATTGTTTTTCCTCCAGCTCTTAAAACCATGTTTAGCATAAATTAGGTGTTCAACAAGTATTTGTTGCATGAGTAAATTCTTCTCAAGCATATTTCTTTAGGTTTACCAGGCAGACTGAATGCTAGAGAGAACAGGCTTGTCTATCCTATCCTGCCCTAGAACACTGTCCTAGAACTTGAGGAGAGTAGCATTTTAGTGCCTGTTCTCTTCACTAATTTGCTGTGTGTCCCTGGTCAAATCACTTCAACTCTGAAGGCCTCCATTTTCTTCTTTATAACATGAGTGAATTGGACTGGATGATTTCTGATTTTCTATTCAGCTCAAGAAGTAACAGTATTAAAGTAATAGGAGACAGTGTAAGCTCCAGAAATTTTCACTACTATCAGTCTGTGACTTACAGTAGTTACATCAAAAATTCATTTGAATGTCCTTCCCCTGGTTTTTTTTCCTCAACTGGCTGTATGCACAGATCAACTTGGAAATCTCAGGCCACCAAATCTGAGCCTTGGATCTGGATTAGCTCCACTATATAGTCAAGTCCTTGGTTCCTCTCCACACTCCGTATCTTATCTTAGAGTATAAATTGATCGAGAGAAGAGTCAGAATCCAAACCAGAGTTCTTATCTCCAACCCATGTCACCACACAAGGTAGATGGTGGTGGTTGTTTTCATCAACCATGATTCTCTTGATTCAGGCCAATTCAATGGGGAAAAAACACCCAAATGAATGCCAGCCAATCACCACAGCATGGCATCATTTGTGAGTCTTGAATTTGTCATCTCAAAGGAATGTGGCTGTCTTTAATCCCTCAAAGAAAAAAGTTTCAGTAACAACACATGGAATGCTCTTCTTCTAAGCATTCCCAAAGTATTCACCAATGGCCAGTAAATGTCTTCAGAGTTTGGGCTTCAGAGTCTCTTCTCTCACTGACTAGATACCTGCATGATCTTAAACATGGAACTCAACCTCTCTGAGCCTCTGTTCTGTTTTTCATGCCAGACTTGGGATTCATTCTTGATACTTTTTTCTCTCTTCCTTAACCCTTCCATTGGTTAAGTCCTGTCAGTTGAATTTGCATTCTGAATATCTCTGGACTCCATTCACTGTCCTCTCTATTCTGGATCACTGCCTACTGTAAATATGATAATGCTTCCTTCTTCCTTAGATTTTCTTGCTGAAATCCCAGAGCCTAAATAAAGCCCACAGAGTGTCTGAGCTGGCCCCTACCCTTGCCAGTCTCACCTCAAGGCTTTCGAGCCCACTGGTGTACTTCCATGTCTCTCCTCCCCCAATGATCTTCCCCTGTGCCACTTCTCCCATTCATTTCTGTTCATGCTTCAGGTCTCTAGGATTTCTCAGGGAAGCCTTCTCTGAAAAGGTTAAATCCCCACACTCTCATAGCACTTTTTATTTACTATCAGAAATCTAATTAAATATGCATTTTTCTTTCATTAATTCTTTAATTTGTCTTTCCCATTAGATGGTAAGCTCTATGAAGTCAGGAACCCATAAATGTCTGTCTTACCACTGCACCCTCAATATACTAACTGTCTGGTCTTGAGTTTATTCTTGAAAAAATGAAGGGATAAAGTGAGGGTGATACCACCAATCTCTCATCATTGTGAGAATTAGTGTTCAAGTCCATAGTGCCTAGCACATAGTGAATATTCAAAGAATTGTAGCTATTTATTAAATAGGAATGTGGACACCAGTGATAAATTTTGTGGTTCAGACTAAACATTGGGGATCTTGAAGAAATTAAGAAAGACATTGAGCTAAAAACAGTTGGGAAAATCTTCTATTTTCTCTACTCTCTGTTGCTGACTTTTAAAACTAATTCTGCTGCCTATAACTGTCTCCAATTCATGTTCCCCTTACCCCAGCAGGGGATCCGGTGCTGTTCCGCAGTCTTATTTTTCCATCCCTAATTGACAGCCTATTGCCTTCCCCATAGTGAATCCTCTGAGCTTGCTCTGCTTAAGCTCCCAGAGAAATCTACTTCCTGTACTTCAGCTGATGACTCTGCTGTCTACCTTTCTGAGCCTCTGCAAGATGAAATCCCTCCACTACTACCCATCTCAGGTTCCAAGTGTCCACCTGCCTCAGTTTCCTAGATGCTAGAACTAATACCAAGCAATTGATTTGCTTAAACAATGGGAATTCATTGGCTCAAAGTTTTGAGGCTAGGAGAGGACCAAAATCGAGGTGGCAGCAAAGTGATACTTTCTCCCAGAAGACCATGGCATACTAGGGCTGGCTGCTGGTGATCCTTGGTTCTTGGCTTTTCTGTCACGTGGCAATGCATATGGTGGCATCTTCTCCTTTCTTTTCTGGGTTCTCTTGACTTCCAGCTTCAGATTGCTTCCTGTGGCTTCTCTCTGCCTTTCACTCTGCTTATAAAAAACTCCAGGAATCTGGATTAAAGCCCAACCTGAGTCAGTGGAGCCACACCTTAACTGAAGTAACATATTAAAGAGATCTTATTTACAATGGGTACACGCCCATTAGAATGTAAAGGAGGACCAAGAACACGTCAAAACGTCTAAATTGGGGTACGCAATTCAGTTCCCAACACGACTCTTCTCTTATGTCCCTAAAGAAGACATTTCATTTTTGTTCTTTAAAGCAGGAACCCCCTGCCTGTCTCCTGATCAGCTCCACAGTCAAGTAGTCCCTTCTCTCTCTCTTTCTAGCTTCCCTACTGAGTCTCCTTTTTCTGTTTTTCTTTTTCTTTTTCCCTCCCCCTCCCTTCCCTTCCCTCTCTCTCTCTTTCTCTCTCTTTCTGCTCTCTCTCTTTCTTTCTTGACTTTTATGATGGAAAATTTCAAACTAAACAAATGTTGGGAGAATATTTCAGTGAATCCCCATTTATTGTTTCATCTACAGACACCCAACCCACTCTCCCACTGGAATATTTTATAGAAAATTCTGTCTATCTTTATTATTATTTCATCCACAAATATTACAGCAGATCTATAAAGGACTCCTATTAAAAATAAGTGCCACAACATTATCACACATCAAAATTAACAATAATTTTTTTGATATGTCCTGTCAGGGCTCAAATCTCCTTAAAATTATTTTCAATCATTTATTCAAATCAATATCCAAACAAGGTTTGCACATTGCATTTGTTTGATGTATCAATTAAGACTTAAATGACCTGTAGGTTCTTGGGTTCTTGCTCCCATACTTTTGTTTCCCTTACAACATATTTGTTAAAGAAACTGGGTCTCTTGCTCTGAGGAGTTTTCCATATTCTGGATTTTGCTGATTGCCCCTCCATGCTCTTTCTCTCAAATCTTTCATTTACTTTCCTCCACTTGGTACTTCCTTTCAGTAGACAAATGATTTCAATATCCCCCCTCACTAAAAGCAATATAAAATATATCCATGATGAAACAAATAATGCTCTTATCCATAGATAGATGATAGATAGATAGATAGATAGATAGATAGATAGATAGATAGATAGATAAAGATATGTGTATATCTGCATATGTATAAAGAAATACTGAAACAAATGGTTACAGAAGTGTGGATGGTGGTTGTCTCGGTGGAGAGGCTTAAGTGGATTTGAACTTTCTTATACTTCTATGTGTTAACATTTGTGATAATGATCATATAGTTATATAATAAGAAAATATGGCTACTTTTTTGAGGTGAGAAAATAAACAAAAATTCTAATTATTTCTTAACCCTACTTTCTCTCTGTTCTGGCCCTAAACTTCTAGTTCTTAATTTCACCTTGAATGATTGTGATTCATTGTTTCTACAACTTTTCATGAATTCAACCAATATTACTGAGTTCAACCAAAACAATACAAACACAATGATTTAAAGCTATGGTCTGCCTTACACAATTTTCTTAAAAAGTAAACGTGAACATGTTGGACCCCTTCCTTAATGTGTAGCTCCATTTGATCCTGGTCAATTGCAAGGTAAAGCACAAATGCCATTTTGTAAGACACAAGGGCTCCCTGGTCTGGTCCCTCTGCACAGCTCACCAGGGCTCATCTTTTACCAGTCCATACATTCTGAACTACAACACTCTGGTTCCCTGAAAACTTACCATGATTTCTCTTAGCTCCAGGACTTCACTCATGCTAATCCTTCTGCCCTTTTCAACTAATCCTCACCACCACTTCACATGGCTGATTCCTCTTCATCCTTCATCCTTTAAAATTCAGCTTGCATGATGCTTCCTCCAAGAAGCTTTCCCTGATGAGATCCCATCACACCCTGTACATACCTCCATCAAAGAAACAGTAAGTTACTACACTACATGCTCTTTATTGGTTTGTATATTTAGACACCACACAGTGAGCTCTTGTAGAGCAGAGAACCCAGATTTAGCTTGTTTTCTCAGATCCTCACACTGGGCCATGCATAGTAGGCACTCAATAAATAGCTTGAATGAATGAATGAGAGGTCCCTTACTCTAATGAAATTTCTTTAATACTCCCCAATATTTATAACCTAATTCAGTGTTTCCCTCTTAGCTCCACCCTCTTGGTCCTCCATAAGCTTTAACATCATTGCTTCCCCCCCCACCCCCCGCTGTTTCCTTCTTAGAAATTTTCTCTTCCTTGGTTTCTATGAAAACATCTTGTTTGTGTACCCCTCTGGCTACTGGAATCACTCCTTAGTTTCCTTTATTATATCCTTTTCTTCCTTAACCACCTAAAATATTGATAGTTTCCAAAGTTCAGTCTTCAGACTTGCATCTTTTCACTCTACACTCCTTCCCTTGGAAAGTCCAGCCCTTCCCAGGGCTCCAATGACCCTTCCCCCAATCAGGATGGTAGCCAAGACTCTGAAGCTAACCCTGGCTTTAGATCCTGGATTCCAGATCTGGCTTGTTCATGGCCAAACCTCCAGAATATATACTGCAGGAAACCGAGCTTAGCAAGATTTCTCATCTTTCTTGTCAATCCTTCCCCACAGCATGTGCCCCTGTGCACACACCCATGCACACTCACAATCCTTTCTACTTTACAATTCTTACCTTGGTTATCTTTCCCATTCTCCTACTGCAGATCCAAAACACTAGCACATAATTTTTAACTCTTCTTTTGCTAACTTTACATCCAGTGAGTGAAAAATGTTTGCCAATTCTACCTTGTTAAATTCTACCTAATCTGACAACTCCTTACTTTATATATATAAAAAATAAATATGAAATATTTTTACCATATAAGGAAATTCAGACAATATTGCAACAGACATTTCTGCTGTATCAGAATCAGAAGTTTTTTTCCCCAAGGAATGAAATGTTACAATTACTGCTAAAGCAACCCTATGCCATTCTGTTCCCTTACCCCCTCCCTAAAGTAACTACCAACCCAAAGCTGGTTTATATATTTTCCTGTGTATTACAATTAAATAAATGTAAATGTAAGGAAATTATTAAGCTTTATGTAAGGAAATTATTAAGTCTTTAAAAGTAAAAGACTGTACATGAAAGAAAGTATATTTGTAGTATGCTACTTGGTTCAGAAATGGATGGTATTTACATAATTATAATACAACTACTCGATTTGAGGGGATGGCAGGTGATAGTTGGTAGAAACGTTGTATAAGAACTAAATTCTCATTCAACACTTCCTTTTTACTCCCTCTTCTGTTGCCCTAATTCTGAAATTCACCTAGTTAATTGTAATTGCAATGGCTTCCTAACTGGCCTTGGTCTAGGTCTCCTGAATTATCTCTAATGCACAGCATGAGACATATCACTTCTCCTGCTCAAAACCCTTCAGTGACTCCTTTTAGGCTTGCCCTCCATGATCTGGCCTCATTCTATCTTTCCAGAATATCTCCTTCTAAACCAGGGGTTCACAATCTCAGTCATTTGGGGCTGGATAATTCTTTGTTGTGGGTGATACCCTGTGCATTGTAGAATGTTTTGCAGCATCCCTGGCCTCTACCCATTAGATACCAGTGGCAAACTCTACCCACCCCCTAGCTGGGATAACCAAAAATGTTTCCAGGCAATTCTAAATAACCCCTAGGGGGAAGAGTCACCCTGCCCACTCCCCTCAGGACTGCTCTAAGCCATGGTCCTAACCCACATGGTTTACCCTCCCATATACATCTTCCGTATGCATCAGTCTGTAAGGAACTGCTTGCTGTTTCTTGAACCCCACTGTGCAATCAGTACTAGAGATGGGAATGAATTTCCAGAGGCTGAATTTTACCATGGCTAAAAGCTACATTTGAGGAGGGGCTAGAATTAAAGTTCAGAAAAGCAATGCCATTTCACTGCAAGTAGAGAGGTAAGAAGAAAACAGTTTAAGTATTTCCTCCCCAGGACCTTCCATGGAACTAACATTTGAGTATTTACTATGTGTCAGACACACTGTTACAATTATTAATCTCAAAACAAACCTTTGAAGTCAATATTGTTATCATCTCCGTTTTTCAGATGATAAAACTAAGGCCCCCCCCAAATTAAATGAGTTTCTCAAGGTCCCGCAGTTAGTGATAAGCAGAGCAGAGAATTCAAACTCAAGGACATTAGTCCCACAGCCTGAGATCTTATCCATTCCATCATACTCTCTTATGAAGTGCTTTCCTGAGCTCAGCTCTCTTAGCTCAAGTAAAATGGGTCTTGGTTTGGAAGGGCTTCCCTGTTCTAGGTAACAGGGTGTTCAGAATCCTCTCACCTACCCCAGCCTGCAAAGATTGCCTGTGATACAGATCCATTTAGAGGCTAAGCTCTGGAAGGTTTTTGTCAGGAACTCTGCCAAGGCTGCCCTCCAGGTAGCTGTGAATGTCTATCCCCGCAGTGCCCTGTTGGCCTGAATGAAAGGGGCTTCTCTATAAGGTTCCAAAGATTCCTCTTTGAATCTTCACATTATCTTCCTGTCCCATCCTTGGACCTTCCTGTCCCCTTACTGTATCTCCAGGGCCTGAGGCTACACAGATATCCCTCACCCTTCCCAAATTCCTTGTTTTATTTTTCTCTGTAAAGAAAATTGTCTGAAACCGCTTTTCTTGTCTCAAGAGTCCAGTTCAGTGCTGGACCCAATAAGATGCTAATAAATGCTAGCTAACCATGAACAAGTATTAAAGGTCAATTGTCTAGGAGCCACTGTTCCAACACTATACATGTAGACTCTCATTTAACTATCTCAACAGCCCCAATTTACAGGTAGGGAAAGAGAGGGTGAGGTTGCTAAATTAACTTGCCCAAGATCCCATAGCAAATAAGCCTTGGAGCTGATCTGCAAACCCAGAACTTCTGACTGCAGAGGCCATGCTCTAAATGTTCCCTGGCAAATAGTTAATAATAATGTGGGTTACCTTTTGGCAAGCTCGGCTTTGTCACCTACTGTTTTCGGCTAACATCTGGGCTATCTCCATAGTAGTCATGGACTCTTTGAGATACAGTGTCAATCTGATTCCACCACCTCCAGCTCACTCTAGACGCCCCACAGGAAACCACAAGGCTCCCTTCCAGCTTCCTTGCACTCTTTCTTTCAAAGCTTCCTCCACTGTTGGACCCACTCCTTCTGGTTCTGGTCTCTGAGTCACAGTGCTAGAGCCTGTTTGACAGGCAGATCCATCTTCCAATGAAAACTCTCACCCACGTTCTCAGCCCCACCCCTCTGTCCAGGTTCTCTGTCTTTACTAGAAATGCCTCTCTGAAGGTCCTTGTAAAATGGAAATGCAGTTTTCCATTAAAAGACGATTTTTCACCTGAAGGAAGCGGGTACCCACTGTGGTGGGTGGGTGATTCTTGGCCAGTCTGAAGAGAGAATGTAGGAGTTAGACTTGGGTGAAGAGGACAGGAAAGCCTAGAATTGTACCCCCAAGGTCCTGAGTGAGGAGGAGTCAGGTGGTTTGCCCTGTCCTCTCTGGACCATTGTCCTGCCCCCACCCTGAACTGTCCATCCCCTGGCCAGGACGGGGTGAGGAGCAGGAGCCGCCACCTTCTGGGAGGCCTGTGCTCAGGCTGCAGCTTTGAATTTTGCCTGCTACATCTGCCTCTTCCCGCCTTGGTGGGCAGCCAAGTAGAGCATGTGGAAACTGGAGCAAGAGTGGCCTCCCACTGGTGTCCTAGCTCTTCTTGGTGGCTTTTTGAAGAGGATATAGTTCAGGCCTTCCATCCATCTCATTGCTTAGCTTCACCCCTGTGAGTCTGGGTGTGGAGACCCCCCTCCCCGGACCTGACTTTGAACAGTTCCTGAACGACCTGTTTGCTTTATTCTGTCATCTGTCCAAAGTCGGAATGGAGGAAGCTCTTACTCCTGCTTTATAGGCTGCTCAGTGCCTGGGATCCTACAGCACAGGAGAGGTAGTGACTGCTTTTCCCTTGCCTGCCCTTTGAGGCCCTCATATTCCAGGGCTCTAGTCCTGTGCCAAGTCATTCTGCTTCCTCTGGTGAGGTCACAGCCTCTACCAATGGGCCAGCTGTCACTGGGACTTCCCCTGTGAGAGATGGCTTCAGGGCTTTGAGATGCTGGAACTGAGTCAGACCGGAGGCTGGAGATGGAATGACAAAGCAGGAGAGGCTGGTCACCTTTAGAAGGTGAACAGGAAGCTGTTTCAATTCAGGGGATCAGGAGCTAGGGGCTCCCAAGGAGGAGGAAGTCCCCTGTGGCAGGAGGGCCTCCTGATACTTTAGAGTGAAAGGGTCCGTGGAGAGAGTCAACCGATCTTCTGTGCACCCTGCACCAAGCTTTCGTGCTGGTTGGTTGCTGTGCCTGCTCAACCATCACAGACGCACAGATGGCCACAGCTTTGCAAGTGCATCAGAGAGATAGCACGATTGTCATGGTAGAGGGTTCCCTGAACCACATTGTGGGGACTGGGTGCCTGGCGTCCAGAAGATCTACTTAACTGCCTTTGTCTCTCTGGATACCTGTCCCGCCAAAAGCTGTTGAAGGAACCCAGGTGGTTAGCGTATATCCATATCAGAGGGAATATAGAAATCTCTAAGACTGCCTCTCAGCCTTGGCTCTATTCTGATTTCACACTTCTACCCTTTGTCAGGGTGTCCTGATACCCCAGGAGTATTCCCATCCAGAGTTGTACGATAATCACAGGAAGGCAGTGCTGGGGCCATCCATTCTGGAAGTACCCCTGATTCCATGGGAACCTGTCCTGATCAGGCAGCCTAACTGGTGCTCTGGCAGAGGGCCAGGACATCATGGAATGTTCTTGGATGGCCCAGCTATTCAAGGCTGGAGAACTACACACTCACATTTAGCTTCCAGTGCAAAGCCAGGCACCTGTGCTTGGTGCTGAGTAAGGACGGTCATTGCCGGATTCAAGACCTTTGCTTGCAGATGCCATTCGCCCTGCTGAAGCACTCCCTTGTCTAACACATACCACTAGAGTTGGGGAGCCAGTGCCACTTTGTTCTCACCAGCTCTTATAGCTTCCAGCATCAGGAAGGGAATTCTAGAGCCCTTCCTCCATTCAAAGAAGTCTTATGCATTAAATAGTTTGCCAGTGAGTTGAAGTTGCATGGTTGTTTGAGTTTGGGGAATGTATTCTCTCTCATATTCAGGTTGGAAATGTTATAAATAAAGTTTTTCAATAGAAAATGTAAATGAATAGTGGTTTAGTTTCCTGGATAAGCCCACAAAAGACAGGTTGGCATTACTGTAGTTGAAATGCTATACTGTTGCTATAAAAATAATAGAAGATAATATTGTGGAATCAGTTTTTAATTTCTTTAAAAACAACAAGGTTTTAAATATGATATGCAATACATGGAGTTCTTGGCAACATCGGTCCTGCCTGAGAGCCCCTGTTCAAGAGTTAGAGGCAGGAAGAGTTGCGCATTGCCTGATTGCAAGGGTGGGGGAAAGGTGGGTGAGGAGACCTCTGACCACTGAAAGAGTAAGGAGCACCAGGGGAAGCAGAATCTGGAAGTCTTAGGTAGGGAAAATTGATCTGACTTAAGACTTCATTCCACCAATTATTGTGTCTTACCTTGGGTTGGTGCTTTAGCTTCCAGAGGGTTTGTTGAGAGAAGAGCAAAACATGCAAAGCTTCTAGCAGAGTTCCCTGGTTAGAGGAAGCCCAGCGATGAATGGCAAAGGCTTTGAAGGCTAACAGACCAGGGCGGGCCTCACCTATAAACTGAGGCTTACCACAGGGTTATAGGGTTACTCTGAGAATCAAGTAGCATAATGTGCGCTAAGTACCTAGCACAGTGCCCTGCATATGATAATAAATGGTAGAAGCTATTAATGACATTACTATGTAACCTCCCTTGCTTTTCCCAAAGATGCTGATTCCCTACTGCCATGCCTTCCCCCCAATCCCGCACCCCATTCTGTTCTATGAGAGCCATATGCTATTTCTGCTTGTCTTAGAGAATGGGAATGATGGTGTGGGAGAGGGTGGTCAGCTCAGACCAGGCAGGTATTGAATAAGCTTCTGGGTCATTGACACTGTGACTCTATCCCCTTGATAATATTGAGTGGAAGGAAGGTGGAGGTGGGGAAGGGGCAGATAAGGGAATGCCTTATCAGAGAGGTCCTTAGAAAGGAAAACCAGAGAAGACAAAGGAGGAATACAAGATGGGGAGGAGACAGGAGAGTGATCCTTATTTAGGACACTGGGGAAGTTCACACAAACTCTCACCTACGTTTATTCTCATATACAATTCCCTCCACCAGTCTGACTGTCAGGTAACATTCAGGCTAACCATTAGGCCTTCCCTGTCTGTTATGCTCAAAAATCGTCTCAGAAGTCTTTAGTGGAAAAATTACAAGAGCTGTAGAATGGGGGCAAGTCACATTCTCCAGATAATCCACCTGCCTCTCCTATAAAATAGATCTAACTTAGGCCCCTTCCCTTGTTACAGCCTGTGTTCCCATAGACCATAGTTTTTATACCTCTGACTTTAACCTCTTTAAATGAGCCTTGAATCAGGTATCATTTTGACCATCCATGAACACTACTGTCAAAATTAAGCTTGCAGAGTATGACTCCCGGGGATGAATGTGGACCCGGCATCGTGGGACTGAGAGTATCTTCTTGACCAAAAGGGGGATGCAAAATGAGATGAAATAGATTCAGTGGCTGAGAGATTCCAAATGGAGTCGAGAGGTCACTCTGGTGGACATTCTTATGCACTATATAGATAACACCTCTTAGGCTTTAATGTATTGGAATAGCTAGAAGTAAATACCTGAAACTACCAAACTCCAACCCAGCAGTCTGGACTCCTGAAGACAATTATATAATAATGTAGATTACAAGGGGTGACAGTGTGATTGTGAAGACCTTGTGGATCATACCCCCTTTGTCTAGTGTATGGATGAGTGGAGGAATGGGGATAAAAACTAAAGGACAAATGGGGTGGGATGGGGGGATGATTTGGGTGTTTTTTTCACTTTTATTTTTTATTCTTGTTCTGGTTCTTTCTGATGTAAGGAAAATGTTCAGAGATAGACTGTGGTGATGAACGCATAACTATGTTATCATACTGTGGACAGTGGATTGTATATCATGGATGATTGTATGGTGTGTGAATGTATTTCAATAAAACTGAATTTAATAAAAAAAAATAAAAAAAATAAAAAAAAATAAAAAAAATAAAAAAATCAAGCTTGGGTTTATGAGTCCTATTTCGTTTGTAAAATGAAGGTATTAGATATCATGATCTCAAAAATTCCTCCCAACTCAAACATTCTCCTTGCTTCTCTTCCACATAAGAGGGGTACCACCTCCCTAGCCTTTTATTTTCCTTCTGCATGATTTTATAATGAAGGAGAGGCTAGAGGTTAGGCAAGCAGCAAAATTTAATTCTAGGAGTACGACAGTCAATTAGAATCATTTATGTTTTGAGTCTCCTAGAAACTGATTAAAATCTCTCTTTGGCCATGGGAGTGTGCTGGGGACCACAATAAGCCTCTACCCAAAGAGGCTACCAGATGAGGGCAGAGAAACTTTGATTCATCTCCTCTTTCAAGACACATCCAATTTTTTTGAAGAAATTCCAGTCTTGTATGTGTTTTCTAAATGGCTTCTTAGTCCTGAAGAATGGGGTTTTGAGTATGAGAAAACACTGAGCTAGATCATCTCTTAGTGACATGTCCTGAGGCCAAAGCTTCACCTTTCTGGAAGCATTATACACATTGTCAAGTGCCCAGTCAAGGCAAACTGGCCAAACTGATGAGCATGGCCCTTGGGATGGGCAGTGGTTAGGAGAACATGCTTTGGGAACCAGGGAGACCAGGTTGAAATCCCAGCCCTGCCTTTATATAGCCAGGAAAACTGGGGCAAGTCACTTAACTTCCCCAGCCCTTCCTTCCCTATCTGTAAAGTGGGGATAATAAGGGTTTCTTTCTCATAGCGTGGCTGTGGACATCACATGAAATGAGGCAGGTATGTAGTTCAGCATTGTGTCTGGCATAGTAAGTGCTCAAAATAAAAATTCGCTCTCATTATATTATAGGCATGGTTTCCTGCCCCCTAAAGGACTGAAAGTCAAGTGGGAGAGGCAAAGGCTGTGTTCTCTGATGTAAAGGTCAAATGCTAATCAAAAGCAATATGTAGTAAATAACACAGATACTCAGAGAAGCCAGAATCAGTGTGGGCTGGTTTAGGGCGGGAAGGCATTGTGGGGAGGATGAGAGTAAACTTGGGTATTGAAAAATCAGAAGGTGGCAAAGAGAAGTAAGCGTCTTCAGGGGGAAAATAAGGATCATCCGATCATTCAGCACAAATGTATTGGGATTTTAATGTGTCTTAGACACTGCTCTAGGCATTGAAGATACAACAATGAACAAGAAACATTCTAGTAGTAGATCAAATGATTAGTAACCATTTAATGTGGTCAGGCAATGATAAAGCTTGCGAAGAAAAGTAAAGCAAGGGTAAGAGAAGCAAAACTAATGGCACTCAGTGGGGTGCTATTTTAAAGAAGGTAAGCGGCAGGCTATTGAACAGAAGCCTGAATGAAGTGGACTTCTGCAAGAAGAGTGTCCCAGTGTCCCAGGCAGGGAGAATGGCAAGTGCAAAGGTCTTCCTACAGGGTGGTGCTCAGCATGCACAGAGCAGCAAGAAGGCCAGTGTGACTGGAGTGGTGTGAGCAAGGGAAAAGGGGGTGAAGAGGCAGCTGGGAGCCAGATTTTGGATTTTATCTAAGTATGATATGAAGCTCCTGGATAATTTGGAGCTGGAGATTGACAAGATCTAATGTCTGTGAAAGTTTCACTCTGTGTGCCATATGGAACAAATAATGTTCTTGCAACAAGAGGGGGTGGGGATTCTGCAGAGCTCATGGAAATAAGGAGACAGCAAAATTGCCCTGGTTCAGATGAAAGATGGCAGCAGAATGGCGTGGAGTGGAGAGTTGGTGGGAAGGGGTTGGACTCTGCTATATCTTAAAAGAACAGCCCATAGAATTAGCTGATGGGTTGGATGTGAGAGAGGCTTCACAGATGACAACAAAGTTCCTAGCCTGACAATTGGGTAAATGAAGTGCCAGTTAGGGAGATGGGAGGAATGAGGAAAGCAGTAGGTGGTGATGGTAGAATCAGGGATTTGTATATTCCTTATCACCAAATGTTTTAGGGTGGGGGAAGTGACATAGGCTTAACAGAAGATGGGTGAACTCAGCTGCAGGAGATTTCCGGAGACGATTGGAACCATGTGGAAGGCCTCTAATGCCAGCCTGAATCTGGACTCAACTGCTGGAAAACAATAATAGTAATTAATAATGATAATAATAATGGCCAGTACAGTCCTTACTGTGTGCCTGGAATCTTTCCAGGCCCTTTCACATACAGCTTTTTTATTGATCCTCACATAAGCCCCAGGAGATAGGGTCTCTCATTATCCCCATTTCACAGATGAAGACACCAAGATGAAGGAGTTAAGTGACTCATCCAAAACCATCCATCTGGTGAGGATGTGATGAGATTCTGGCTCTCCGATTTCTAGACCCGGGCCTGCTGGTCTGCAGGGCTTCCCAGGAGAGCCATTGAAAGCTCTCTCTGGGGACACCCGCCCTCTCAAGTGTTGCCCTGGTGGCCTTTCTGAAGGCACCAGTGGTTTAGAGGAGTAGTCAGCACCTCCAGTTTCTTTCAGTAACGACGGTGATGCGTAGGAGCTTCCTTCTGGAATAGACTTCTTTTTTTTTTCCCCCCAGGCATTGATCCTGCCCTGGGGTGTTTTCCAGAACTTGCACTGCTCCCTAATTACCTAGTAATGCTGAGGGCTTATGAAAATGCTGTCATTTGTGTGAGAAGGGGAGGGAAGACTGAAAGAAGAAGAAGAAAAAAAGAAAATGCTGTTAAACTGGGCAGAATTCCAGAGTGGGTAATTACATTCTTTGGGGTGTTGCCCTCACCACACACACAGTCTGTAGAGTATTTGGGGAGCCTTCTGTATAAATTGTGCTAAAAACATGAAAAATAAAAAAAATTTTACACCTTTTAAAACAGGGCCTTTCTGAAACCACAGGGGCACCTTCTCTCTGATTGTACTGTCACCAATTTATGGGCTGTCAGTGATCTGTTCCCAGATTGTACATTTGATGCCTGCCCCTTAGCCAACCTTGGATTGTTTCACTGTAGAATCCTAAAATATTCAAGCTAGAAGAGACCCTATACAACCCCCACATTTTACAAATGTAGGCTTGAGCCCTGGGAGGGGAAGGAACCTTCTAATGCCACAGTCACAAAGACCCATCATGCATTCTCTTCCTCTCCTTGTCCCTGCCATCAAATGGAGTCACAGCATATCAGAACCAGAACTGTCCAAACCATGGCCTCATCTAATCCCACCATTTTACAGATGAGGAAATGTAGGTCTAGAGAGAAAGTGCATTGCCTCCCAAAGTGATATTTGGGCAGGCCAGTGCACCCCTCCCTCCTGATCTCCACAGAATCCATATTAGCCCTCTGTGCCCTGTGGGCCAGATTGAGCCAGAGACACCCCTATACCCCTCTTTCTTTCTCTGGTCCTCACAATGAAGGTACAGATAGTATTTTAAAAAATACAAAGTCCTTATTTTTGCTTTCTCTTGAAAAAAATCAGATCTTGCCACATGGGGCCTATCTTTGTCCCCACCAGTGTCTCCCCAATCCCAAGGATTCATTCCTTTTCTTGCTTGGCCCACATAGGCATTTGAATGTGAAATCCTGGCCCAACCCCATTCTCCTTGAATTACAGAGTAGAACCAAAGCCAGATAAATCTTAGGGTATTTTGGCTCAATGGTAATGGAACTCAAAGTACACCAAAGATATGAACTGAGATAGGCCATAATTGGTCTCAGGGATAGATGTGATGCTGTCTGTGGGGTACGATTAGGAAGTCTTGCAACCCTGACAACTGCCTGGAGTCTCAATTAGATTCTCATCCACCTGGACTTTGAGGAGCACCCATCTACAGGGATCCCATTTTAAAAGGTGAAAAGTTTTGAAGGAAGATGAATCTAATCTTTCATCAGTGTGATATAGCATAAAGGGAGGCTTGGATAGGGGCTCTAGAGTCTATTCCCAGTTGTGCTGCTTGCTGTGTCCCCTTAAGCCAGGGTTTTTCAACCTTGGCAGCATCAACATTTTTTACATACAATTCTTTGTTGCAGGAGGCTCTCCTGTGCATTATAGGCTGTTTAGCAGCAGCAGCTCCAGCCTCTACCAGCTGGGTGCCAGTAGCACCTCCCCATCCAGTTTTGAGAAACAAAACTGCCTCTAGTAATTGGGGAATGTCCCCTGGGGGCAAAACTGCCTCCAGTTGAGAAGTACTATCTTAAACAAACCATGTAGCGACTCTGAACTTGATTGACTTCATCTGTAAAGTGGGTTCTAATTCCTGTCCTTGTGGAGTTGTTGGGAGGATGAAATGAAATGATGGATGTTTGAGTGCTGTGTAAATCTCAGCGAGCCACATTTCTGTAGGGCTTGGTTACCATCATTAGCAACAGATTATGAAGAGTCATGATATCGGGCCTGGCAAATAGGATCGGGGCTGTAAGGAGAGACAGCATGATGAACTAAGGAAGGATGAAGTCACAATGGTTTATTTAGGGAAATAAAGTGGTTTGGGATGTAGTTCTAATCTCTGAGCTGATGCAATGAAGCAATCACCTTCCACGTGTGGTCCGTCTCTTCTTTCTTATGCATTTTGCTGGGTCATGTCACTGTAACCTTAAAATATGCCCTACGGCTTCCAATCGCCCACCACGAATTTAGTGGCTTCCAAATCCTGACACTGACCCCACCCTCTACCCAACTGCACACCGTGGTCTCCAAGCTTTGGGAGCATACGGCATCCTCTCCTGCCCCAAGCACTTGCTTGAGCTATCCCGCTGCTTGCAATGTGCTCTCCCAGCCCTCGTTTTCTGCCTGGAGTCTCCTCATCCTTCACGTCCAGCTCTTTTGAAGCCTTGCTGGATCCTCACAGACAGACGTATTGGTTGCCTCTTCTTTCACTCCCCGAGTGAGCCAGTTTGGATGTATTATCGACCCCAAAACGCCATGTTCTTTAATGTAATCTTGTGGGGGTCAATGTATTAGTTTCAATTAGGTTGGAAACTTTGGATTAGGCTGTTTCCATGGACATGTGACCCACCCAGCAGTGTGTAATACCTTTAATTGGATTATTTCCATGGAGGTGTGGCCCTGCCCATTCAGCGTGGGTCTTGATTAGTTCACCGGAGCCCTATAAAAGCTCACAAACAGAAGGACCTCAGAGCAGCTTCAGCTTAGAAAGACATTTTGAAGATGTCCATTGAAAGCTGACACTGACATTTCGGAGAACGCCATTTTGAAATGCAACCTGGAAGCAAGCAGACGCTAGTGACATGCCTTCTCAGCTAACAGAGGTTTTCTGGATGCCATTGGCCATTCTTCAGTGAAGGTACCCTATTGTTAATGCCTTACTGTGGACACTTTATGGCCTTAAGACTGTAAATTTGTAACCAAATAAACCCAATTCATTTCTGGCATTTTGCAAAACAGCAGCATTAGCCAACCAGAACACTGTTGTGTTTACATCTCTATTAAACACTTGTCATGGTGCTGTGGGTGACAGTCACCTGGGGTCCCCCCTCCTCTACCACATCCACCTACCTTGAGGTAGAGACTGTGCCTGGCTCCTCTCCATGTCCCCCTCGCACCTCACCCTATCGGATACAGAGTAGGTTCCCCACAATATTTAAAATGAAGATAATTTTGAAAGGAAATAGGATAAACAGTTGAACCTAAGTATAATTTGACATAGATGCCCAAATATGTTAGCTCCATGCTTGTTTAGTCATTGAACAACTATTTATTTAATAGGCCAGTTACATAATTAGAGGGATACTTTAGGAAGATCCGTCTAACTATATGATTTATAATGATTATAGAAAAATGCATTTTTGTGCCTCAAGTCCCAGTCCACCCACTGCCAAAGTATGCAAAACAACTTTTACCTATTACAGGTGGGTGTTAAGGTTTTACTAATCAATCCTTTGGAAGGGCTTTGAGATCCTTCCCGAAAGGTAGATACTTCACACAAGAAAAGTGTGAAGCCTTCAGTGACAGCCTAATTATTATTATTACTAGGCACAAAGCTCAGAGAACTTGAAAGATCCCCAGCTACCATCTAAAATAGTAAGAGATGAAAAATGCAAATGGAGAAATTATATTATAAAATAGGATCATTGAATCATAGACTCTTAACGTTGGCAGGGACCTTAGAGGTGATACTTACTGATTCTGTCCTCCACCCACCTCCCCAACCCCCAGCTGATGCTTATACTCCCTTTAGAATGTTCCTGCCCAGTGCTTACTGCTCTTACAGCCTAATGGTTAAGGGCATGGGCCCGATGGCAGCGTTTCCTGAGTTAACATCCCCAATCTCTTCCTTGTTAGTGGTACAAACTTGTGTAAATTATTAGGCCTCAATTTCTCTCTCTGTAAAATGGGAATAAGATTAACTAACACAGGGCATGTTGTACAACTAAATGATGCAGGTGCAATGCTTAGCCTTGTACCTGGTACATGGTAATTGGTTAATTTGTATATTAGCTTTAAGGATTCCTTGAGCTAATTAGTATATGAAAGTGTTTCATAAAGCATCCACTTTCCATGTTTAGTTGCTCCTAGTTGGGGAGGCCTAGGGGTGAGGTCTCCATAGAACACACACATTGCTTGCAAATCCTAGCCCTTGTAGCTGCCATGCAAGGGGGTGTGATTATGCAGTCTTGGTGAGGAAAAGGAGGACTCTCTGGCTAAAATGATCTTTTCAAGTGGAAAAACAAAAATTGGGTCCTTCTTTCCAAGTGAAGGGTGCACTTTCCTTTTCCTGGATTGTCGTCTGTTGGGTAGGAGGCCTGACGAGGACAGTGGGTCAGTTGGTACTGCCCAGAGCCTTCAAATTCACAGGTTGGACTGTATGTAGGGCCCCACCTTTATGATTTAATCCTTGGAAATATTCGTCCGTAAAATAGAGGTCATAGCCACTTCCCAGGGCTGGTGTGAGAACAGAGCAAAAGAATACTGTGAAGTTGCTTCATAAACCGTAAAGTGCCGGGTGGCAGTTAGTCACTGTTGCTTTGCAACCCACACTATTTCCCTGAACAGAATTGTTCTCTCTACAGGTCATTTATAGTAGACACCCTGGTCCAGGAGGGTCTAGAGAGTTCCAGTGTACACTAGGCACAAGCAGCATCCAGAAAGAAGCCTGAATCCTCTCACTAGAAGCCCTGCAAAATGACTCATGTAATTGCTCTGTGTGAGTATCCTTAGCCTTCATTGTACACCCACACGATTCTGATGCTATAGACTCCTGTGGAATGCAGGGGAAGGGGGAAGGGGCTCATTTTAAATGCCTAGGATTTAAAAGAGACCACTGATTCTGCGTGTAAAGGTAGACCAGAACTGCCAGATGCCCAAGTCCAGGCACCTGCCAACCATTTTGGATGTTCCTGTTTGTCTTTCTGTCTTCCTCCCATTAGGGGGAGAAAGCTTTTTTTTTTTTCCCTTTAAATTTTCTAGGAGGGATTTCTAGGGTCTTCCCCTCAGGAATTAGTTGTAGGAATAATTGGGCCAGTGGAGTGCAGGAGATATATCCAGCGCAGCCCGTGCACTCCTAGAAAAAGTGACCTAGATCAAGCAGCGGGTAGATCTAGGACTACTGTGGGGACCCCCCCACCACCTACTGACTTTCACTGAACCCACATTCCCAGGAGCATCTGCCCGGTTGGGGGAAGGGGGCAGAGGGCTAAGAGAGCTGAGGAAGACAGAGGGGGGCACAGGGGGCTGCAGGGTTTTCCCTTTCAGGACCGAGCTCCACGTAGCAGCCCCTCCCCCCTCCATTCACACAGGCAGAAAGGAGGCTGAGGTGAGGCCTGGGAGGCAGGGGGTGCTAGGGAGGGGAGGTCAGCTGCGGAACGGGGAGCCGGCTCCGTGGGTATTTGCATAGAGCTTGCTGCCTGTGCGAGTGTGAGGGGGAGAGCCGGAGAGCAAGGGAGGGAGAGAGAAGCAGGCTGCAAGAGGAGACGGAGAGGGGGAGCAAGTGCTCCAGCTAGCATGAGGACGGGCTTCTCTTTTCCGTGCTCAGTTAATCTGGCTGTCAGTTGGCGGTAACGCTGCAGTTTAAGTGCTCTGATTCCAAGGGAAACCGACAAACCTCGAAGAAGGAAGGAAGGAAGAAGGGAAGGAAGGAAGGAAGCAAGCAAGGAAGGAAGGGACTGCAGGAGGAAAAGAAGAGGCAGAACAGCAAGAGGAATAAAGGGAAGGGGGGGGGAAACACCAAATCTATGATTGGACCTGGGCTTCTTTTTCGCCAATGCAAAAAGGAATATGCAGCACATCTTTGCCTTCTTCTGCACCGGTTTCCTAGGCGCGGTAGTAGGTGCCAATTTTCCCAACAATATCCAGATCGGTGAGTGAGAGGGGTAGCCTGGGGAGGGACTTTCTGCGTCTGGCCAGCAGTTTTGTGGGGTTTTTTTGGGGGGTGGGGGTGGGGGGTCTGCACCCCCCCCCCCAAGAACAGGCTGTTGTGCTTGTCCATCGCAAGCTGTGCAGTGATGGGAGGAGGACTCGGGCTGCCAGCGTGGGGAGGGGGCTTCTCTTAGCAGATGAGGGGCAGAGGGGAAGCGTGTGCACACACACACACACACACACACACACACACACACACTGGTCCATACACACCACTCACACTCCAATCACGAGCACATGAAATGGAGGAGCCACTGCTTTGGAGGAAAAAGATAATAATAATCAAGTTGTAACAAGGAGAGGGGTGGTGGGTGTTTAAGGAGTTAACTGTTGCTTGGTAGATGGTGCCGATTTCATTTATTTATATAAAGATGTGTAGTGTGTATATTTATGCGTATGATTATAAATTAAATATGCACATATATTTTTAATTGAGGAAGGCAGTGGTTTCTTAGCCGGGGAGGGGAAAGAGACTGCCTGAAAGAAGGAGGGAAGGGTGCTGGGTTTGTTGCAGCCAGTGTAATCGTGCCAGATGGCCCCCACTCTGAGGAAAGGGGGCTCTTTCTCCTGCCCTGGACTCCCCTAGCTGCCTTCTCTTTGCTGTTTGCTGTACTGGGCTGGTTTCCACTTACCAGTCCTGCTTTCCTCTCTTCCTTCAATTGCCCCTTCTTTAGATTTTTCTGTCCACAGACACTGTCTACCTTTTACACAAACACACATACACACCCACACACACACACTCTTAGCTCCTCTTGTTAGCTGTCTCCACCACTGGGCTCCAATCTCTCAACTTGGAGGAGGTTTCAACATGCTGCTTGGCTTTTTGTTCCCCATTAAACCTCCCTGTTTTTGTGCTCCTAAAGGGCCCCCACCCTCCCTGTATTTATGGGGCAGGTAACACAAATCACTACTCTTAATAGTAATAGAGAAAAGCAAAACAAAAAGGGGCAACACCACCAATTACAAAACATTTCCAGAAGGGCTCACATTTTCCTGTTGTTTGTGTCCCAGCATCAAGCAAGCTGCTTTGCTTGGCTTCTTGGTTGGTTTGGTTGCTGTTTTCTCTCCCCTCACGGGAAAATAGCTCCACTAGGGAAAGTTCCCACTGCTGGTAGTTTGTGTTCTTTGTGTGAGCCTGTGTTTGTGGTGCAGGTAGTATTTTGCTGGGCACGCATGTGCTGCAGTCCCCGGCTCCCCTTGGCCTCTCCAGCTAGCTGGTTCTGGAGCGGTTGGAGTGGCCGTGGAGCAACTTGCTTTGTTTACTGACACCTGTTAAGCTGCATTCTGAAATATGTCTGCACATGTGTGTTAGTGCCTTGCATGCAAAACTTCCTGCCTTTCAGGGAAACACTTCCTTCACAGCCCAGCCTGTAGCCTTCTACCTCCCCACCCCCTACCACTCTCTTTCATTCATTGCAGATGAGGAGGAAGGGGACAGGGAGGTGTTTGGGGTGTGGTCATCTGGGAGGAGGATGGAGCATCAGAGCATCAGAACCAAGAACACATTTTTTTTTTTTTGCTCTTATTCTTTAAAATTGGGGCATATGTTCATGTGTAATCATTTGTTCTTATGCTTGGCATTGTTTCTGTATTTATACTTACGTTTTGCCTGCACTTTATTGAGTGGAAATGTTTGTATAGAGATATGTGGACTTGGCTTTTTCCAAGTATATTTCTGCACATATCGCCCTGGGTATGAAGGCAGGGGGGTGTTTTGTGTGCATGTATATGATAACTTTTACTCATGTATCCCTGCAGACTACTCATCAAATTTCGCCCCAACTTTCTTGTTCAACTGATAAAACCAGTGTTGTATCAGTTTTCAAATAAAAGGTTGAAATATTAAATTGGGAACAAATGCTGAAAATATCACCACCATCAGGTAGTACTTGATTCTACTCATATGAGCTCTAACAAAAGCATTGCAATCCATTTATTGGCTCTTAAAAACAAACACATAGTCCTGTATAAGAAGTTAGAAGATCGTTACACTGGGGCTGAGTCCTCTTGGATCTGGATAAACTTTTCTCTAAACATCCATTACAATTCAATCCCTCAAAATAACTATGTAAATTCACAGAAATATATTTTAATTCACTTACATCACCACAGTAAACACAAAGGTGAGCCATGTACTCTTATTTCTTAGAACAGTAGCCCCGACAGGCAACTTTACTGTGATTTTTATAAGAATAGAATGTTCTCCTTTCTTGACATTCTTAAGACCCCACATACTTGAAAGGCAGGTTCTACCATGCAAATACTCACAATGGAAATCCGTTATGTAACATGTCTTTCCTAAATAGTTGGGACCAATTGGTGAAAGAAGAAGCAAAACATTGTTTGCAGAAAATCAAGAGTTTTAAGAGGAAATGAGTAATAAACCTTGGAGGAGATGGGCCAGTTAAAGTGCATGCCTGGGTTTGGCCGAAGTAAATGGTCATAGTGATAGGGAAGCCACAGGTCCCAGAGCCAGATGTCCATCATGCTTCAACATCTATAAGCACCTAATTTCTGTAAGGCTCTGTGATAAGAGATGGGTCTGATAACAAAAATTAGATACAGTGAGGGTACATGTGTGTGCAAGAGCATTGGCTGCTCAGGTAGTTTATACAAGGGAGAAGCAAGAGAAATGTACAATTCTCCTGTTTTCCTTGACCTGAGCTGAGTTGAGGGGTGAACAATCAAATGCTTGAGAAGAGTGATAGATGTCAAAGGCCTGTGTCACATAAAAACTTACCTGTAGAAGTTTAAATCTCAGCATCCTGTTGAATCTATTTGAACTCTCAGCCCGTCTAATAAAGGTTACAACCGTTGGGTTTGGCACAGGGAGAAGAAAAAAGCCCATCTGGGGTGGACTGCTGAGGTCTGAAACCTGCTCTGGCCCAAATACCATGTTGCATTTTCTTTCCTTATAGGGGGATTATTTCCAAACCAACAGTCCCAGGAACATGCTGCTTTTAGATTTGCTTTGTCGCAACTCACAGAGCCCCCAAAGCTGCTTCCCCAGATTGATATTGTGAACATCAGTGACAGCTTTGAGATGACCTATAGATGTAAGTAATTGCTTCTATTTTTGAGATTTCTTTCTGTGAACAACCAATGAAAGGAAGGGCCGTGGGTAGGTGGTAGTGTTGCAAAAGTGACTGTGCTGTCATCTATCTTCATAAGAAAAAGTCCTCCAAGAAAAATTTCCAGGGCCTTTGAGTTACTCCAGCAGTTGGTATTTTAGGTCCTATAATACTTCATGGAATGGACTTACTTTTCCACTCTCAGTTAACTTTAAATGCCAGCATGGTAGGTACTTGGGTTGACTGTTTCTCACCTACCTCACTGAGATTTTCTGATTCCGTTGAGAAAGTTACACATACAGAAAACTTAAAACAAATGTAGAGTTAAAGGTTCTGCCTTGGGGAATGTGGACTAAAATGCTCAAGCCATTTCCTCTCCACAAGTTAAAGGGCGAAAATATCTCTTTGGCTTGAAAAAAACAAAAAGAGTAGGTGAGAAGTTGTGTATCTGGTTTTACATTTTTGGAAACCATCAATAATGATTAAAAATTTGTCCCTAAATTCTTTCCAAAAGGGTTTGCAGTGATTGTTTAAGTGATTGTGGGGTGGCCTTTGAGCATAAAGCAGAATGGTGGTGACGCCGCCAAGAAGAATGGACAGATAAATCTCTGATATCTGAATTGAATGCATTACAAATTGAGGGCAGTAAAGAACGGTTCTGAGTTCTTCTGGCAACTAAGATTAAAAAGGAAACCTTTGTGGTTGCATGATTGTTATTTTATGACAGATGACAGCATAAAAATTAATCAATGGAGAATTTTTCCCTCCAGATATTAAGATCATGTAGGAATTTGTGGTTTGAAAGTGTGAGCTGACTGGGTGAGAACAACTTCAGAGCTGAAACTGGATGAAATTGGTACCACAGGTTTCCTATGCCACTATTGACTCGGCAACTGCTGCTGAGCTGTGCTTGTGCCATATTTTCTTCATTTCTTTCCCACATTCCCACATGGAGGGCTTTCAATAATTTGAACTGAACATACTTTGAAGGCTCAAAAGAGAATTCAGAATTTTCCCTATCCCTGAGACCACTCATGAGGTAATGTTGATTTGAATTCCAAGAATTATATCAGATTCCATTTATTGAGGACTGTGTGTCAAAAAAACTATGACAAGTATTATAGACAACTATAGTAATATCCATTGTCACTTGTTGAGCATTTACTATGACCCATACTGTGCACTTACTGCTTTTCCTGTGTTAGCTCACTTAATCCTCACAGCAGCCCTAACGAGTACTGTATGTTTTCTTCCTTTTCGGGATGAGGAAACTGAGGCTGCAATAGGTTACTTAACTTTCCTGAGGTCACCCCTCAAGGCCCATGTTCTGGGCCACTGTGATAGATCCATTGATCCTTTGGGAACCTGAGAGTGCTCAAGAAATTAAATGGAGGTTTCAGGGTCTTGTCAGGCAATGACCTGAAAAAGTACCTAAGGAGAAAAACGTTCAGTGCTTCAAATGGTAGCTGTGATTTTGCTTAGGGGTGGCCCAATGGATAAATAAAATTGATATTCTCCATTTTGGTAATGCTGAGATTGAAAGTCTTGTCTACTATGTTACTCCCTGCTCTCAAAAAGGAGCTGAAGTTTAATTGTGGAATTGTAGTTGCGTGAAAGCACAACTAGGAAACTAGAGTACTACTGAGTAGGTATTTAGCTATCAGATAACTTTGCAATCTTTTTTGCTCAGAGGAGAGTCTTTTAAGGGACGATTTGGTTGTGGGCATCAATGTATCTATAAACCACCTGAGATTATGCATAATCTCTTGCCTGTATATGCCCATGCTAATTTATTTCCTGGTGAGAGACTTCATAGCTTTATCATACCCTCCAAAGGGCCCTTTATTCTTTTATTCAAGAAGGATAACTTGCTTAGAGAATCAAGAAGAATAAATGGCTGGCATTTATATTCACTCATAGTGCCACGACCTGTCTACCTGTCTACCGCAGAGCTTGGTGGAGAGAGATGTTAGCTTCTATCCTACTGTCAAGATATTGACTGACAGGACAAGATAATAAAAGACAAAAATAGGAGGCAATTAGTCTAAGGCCAAATATGGTGCCTCTGTATTTTTATCTCAACAGCCTAAGACCTGATCTCCAATAGGGTTGCTGGCTATTTATTGGGGAGGAGGAAATATGATGCAGGCTATGCTGTCTATTGTGATTAGTGAAACTACAGTGGATGGCATGGATCTGGGTTCTTTAACTTGATTCCTGTCATACCAGTTTACAGGTTTCTATGAATACCTGCATCGTTCATTTGGTCATTCTTTAAATGTCTCTTCAATGCCATGAACTGAGATGGGCATTGGAAATACAGAGATGATGATGAAATACACTTACTCTTGAATAGCTTCAAGTCCGGTGGGGGAACCTGCTGTGGCACTTATCTGAGAAGAAGTACTGTTATCTTGTGCTTAGACCTTTAGTTTCTTCTCTTTAGTTCCAAGATCTGAGAGGGTACAGGGCAAGTCAGGTGGCAGTGATGGAGCCCTACCATCATCCAGGTACTATCTGTTAACTTTCATGTGAAGTGAGAAACCCTTTGGGGCTATGTCCAGTGTGGCCAATTGGTGTGGGAAAACCTTTTACAGATCCTGGTTGAATGGAATAAAAATTGTCAAAGTGAGAGGAGTAGTTTGGAGTAGGGTGGGTTGACTACTCATGTATGGAAAAATCAAGAATATTATTCAGATTTAATTTTGTGTGCTTATATGAAAGTTCGACTAGTGGTCATCTTAAATTAACTGCCCGCAGTCAGTCTTAACCCTAGAAAACAACCAAATCTTTACTTTTTTTCAGAATTTTTGCTGCCACTTTATTTTTTCTGTGGCATTTGGCTATTCATTATCCCTCCACCAGAGGGTGGAGAAGGGAAGGGAGAGGAAGTGTAACAGGAAGTATTCATGCTAGACATGTTAGCAACAGGGGATTACAAAGGAAGATTATAGGGTAGGAGAAGCAGAGAAGATGGAAGAAGAGTATCAGCTAATACCACATGCCAACATGAGAGTCTGGCTTTTCTTTGTAGTTGATCTTTCTTACTTTCCTTGTCTGCCATCAGTAGAGAGCAAAATCATTGGATTAGCAACCCAAATGCCCTGAGATCTCCTCTGAGCACTTTTCCAAGCCTGTGGGGCAGAGGTGGGGGAGGCTGTCTATAGAGACAGCAATATTGACCAGCTGTTGCTTCTCTAGGTGAGTGCAGATAAAGGAATGGAAGAAAATACTGGGTTTCCTGTTAAGAGGTCTGAGGAGCATTGCTGCAACTCAAGTCTTGTGTTTTCATTCATCCCTCCACCCATCCATCCAGCAAATCCAAGCTGTTGGCCTATTTTGTGCCAAGGGCTGTGCCAGGTGCTAGAAATAAAATGGTTAGTGAAGGAAACACAGCCTCTTTCCTTGTGGGACTTACAGTTTAGCCCAAAGATACTCAAGCTTCCAGGTACTTAAGATTCACCCTGTTCAAACTACAACCCAGAACACATAAATCTTGAAGACGATTGTATAAAAATGTAGCTTATGAGGGGTGACAGTGGGATTGGGAAAGCCATAAGGACCACACTCTCCTTTGTCTAGTTTATGGATGGATGAGTAGAAAAATGGGGGAAGGAAAAAAATAAACAAAGGCACCCAGTGTTCTTTTTTACTTTAATTTCTCTTTTTTCACTTTAATTATTATTCTTATTTTCATGTGTGTGGTAATGAAGGTGTCAGGGATTGATTTTGGTGATGAATGCACTACTATGTGGTGGTACTGTGAACAATCGAATGTACGATTTGTTTTCTATGACTGCATGGTATGTGAATATATCTCAATAAAATGAATATTAAAAAAAAAAAAGATTCACCCTGTAAGCTTGTTTAAAGCAAGACTCGGGGGCCAACTCGAGACTTACTTATCAGAAAATGCAAGCACAGGGCTAGGGGGGATTTTACAGTAGTCAGTATGGGGATCACACTTTGAGAAACTCTTCTTTAATCTGAAAAATCTTCCATTCACTTACAAGAGTTTTTGAGCCCTTAACAAAACCCAGTCATGGTGTTTAGCACTAGAAATGCAGGCAAAAGTAAAAGACTTTTGCTGCCCTGGAGGACTTTATCCCTAGTGAGGCAAACTATCCTGTAAAGAGAAAATTAAAATGTAATGTAAGTGCTATAGCAGCAATTTGTTCAGAGTGTTAGAAATGCCTTAAGGAGAGGGGTTGGCCTCATAGAGTGTAGTGGTTTAACTGAGTCTTGAAGATAAATAGAAGTTTTCCTGGAGCACAAGGTGAGGAGGGAGTGGGAAAGAGAGATGGCAAGAGAATTCCGGGCAAACAGAATCCTCACGTGCATGGGCAAAGAGGACATTTTGCCTTGCTCTTCCTCTGTTCTGACCTCCATGGCCCTCTCTGGCTGGGCCTCTCATTTAGCATGTATCAAATATTGCAGAAAGGGTCTCTAAATTGCTGCCCACAAACCAGTTTCAGCACAGAGATGGGATTCTGGGGCCCACATAGTATTTAAAAATCAGGGAATTTCACATCAGGACTTGGAATATCTTGGCTTTCTTAAAATATTATAAGATCTGGCAACTCTGGGTCCCTGGTCTTGCATAGTCCCAATTTGCTGGCATGGAGCAGGGGGTACCCAACCCATCTAGATGCACTCCTTCCCAACCACCCCACTTGTCTCATTTTCTTTACCTGCCTCACTCCTAGAAGCCATTGAGTTTGCGAGCCCTGGTTGCCTTGTCTAGTGATGGTAAGTGTATTGCATGTTTATGTGTTAGCTCTTCCACCATGTGTGGCTATTGTTGATGTTGCTGTGAACATCTGGCACAGGGCTATCCCCTAACACACATGAACAAATGTCTCCAGGAGTCAGGGAATCACGCAGCATGAAGAGGTTGAGGGTCTAAATGACAATCAGGGGAGAGCAGTGTGCCTGATTCCGGTGGGACTCCCTCTGTGTGGAACTACTTGGGGGGTCCAAGGACATTAGGCACCGGCAGCAGACAGATGACCTCCAAGTTCTTGCCTGAGTTTCCCTGATCATTTTCAGACTTGCAAAACAATACTCCACAGATTTGTTTTGCTTAACCTACACAGTACTTTGAAAATACCAAAATTTGACAGCAAATCCAGATTTTCACCTTCTCTGAAGGAAAAAAAAAAAAAAAAAAAAAAAAAAGGGATCTGGCAATCCTGGGCCCACATTCCTGCTCAGCTTCTGTTGTCTAACACTGAGAAGTGCTGCCCTCTTGAAGTATAAGGGGTAAACTCTCAAGTCTAACCAAAGTCCTCACCACTCCCTATTGTTACAATGTGGCTGGCACAAATGATTGTGTTGCTTGCCAAGGCCAATCTGCTGACACTTGCTTTTTATCCTTCAGCATCCGTTACTTTAATGTTTCATTCTAATACTATCATCTCTTTACTCTGTAACACATAAAAAAAGGTACAAAAGATGTCTTACTTCTGCTCTCAAAGAATTAGTCAGTATTAGCAATAAGAATTGGAGGACTGGTTGTGGGGTAAACAAAGATTAATTTGAAGACCTACTGTATGGCAGATACTTAGTATATATCATCTTACTTAAATGTTATTATAACACTGAAGGTTATTATTCCCATTTTATAGATGATACTACTCTATTGAGACAAAGAAAATGTCTTTTCTATATCATGCAAATAATCAGAGCCTAAACTAATATTTGAAGTCAGTCTGGGGGTTCTGAAACCCAGTGAGCTCTTCTCTTGGCACCTTTCTCCCTTTCAAGATCAACAATTATGTAGACACACAAAAAAGTGAAACAGCATGAAAAGAGTCCAACACAAAACGTACCACAGTTCAGTTTATGAATCAGGAAGAAGTGCTAAGACTTCCCAGGCAGAAGCTATGACTGTGGGTAATGAGGACTTCTTGGGGAAGGAGGAACTTGAGCAGGTGTTGAAGGGTGGAGCAGATTTTGGTGAGATGGTGGTAGAAGAAAAGGAAGGTATTTTGAACAGGTAAACCCACACTTTTCCTCCTCCCCTCCTCTCTGCCACTACTGCATGTTTGTTTCCTGAAGTTGAGAGTTCAGCGTTTGGCTCTCGTAGCCACACCTGTGCTCCAGTTAAATGGCAGCGGTCTGTTCTTCTCTGGTTGGCATTACAATCCGATGTGGCTCTTCCTCCTTCACCTATCTTCTCACTTTACATGGCAGGAATCTATATTTGACTGTGGTTGATTCTTCGCTCTTGCTGTAATAGGAGTGATAATCATAAGCTTTTTTATACTGCTTTAAGCAAAAATAGTGTTTGTGAACATTTCTTCATTTTGCTGGTTTGGATACCTCTGCTGTAGTGAATTACTACTCTCCTCTTAGACGCTCCAGATAAAGTAGTAATATCCCTTCATTTGAAAAATTGCTAAGAGTCACGTATTTGCTCATTCATTCATTCAGAGCACTTTTATCATCATCCTGTACGTGGCACACATGCCATCACTGCCCATTTCACACCCTTGCAGACAGCATTCACTGATCACAGAATCCTTTCCAACTGAACCTAGACGAGGCTTGAAATTCCTTCTTTCCATGCCACTCCAGACAGTAGCTATAAATTGGTCAGTGTCGATGCAAGAGACGAAATCCATTTGCTATTACAAGGCATTGCACTAGGAATGGAGGGAAATAAAATGGATGAGGCATTGATTCTCCTTTTAAGGGGCTGAGGCTCTTACAGAGGAAATAGGCCTGCACAAAAAAAAATGTGATAAGGGAGATTCTTTTGCTCCCTCTCTTTCCCTCATTCTTCCTCACCCCCCCCCCCAACACACACTCACACACTTACTCACACAAGTTCAGAGGAGAGTGGGAAAGCTTCCATTTAGAGGAATTAGACCAGGCTTCATAGAACAAGGACATTTGAGTTGAATTTGGAAAGGTAATATGCAGACCAGAGGATAAAATACACATACACACACCCCAGGTGTGGTGCAGTGAAAACTATACTGAATTTGTATGTTAAGACTTGGATTCAATTCATATACTGGACTAGCTTCTTAAACGGTATCTGTGTGACCTTAGCAAGGCAATCTCTCTCACGCTTATTTATAAAATGAAGCTCATATCATCTTTGGGAGTCTTTCTGGGGCTGGATTTCTACAGTGAGAGCATATGGAAAATTCCACAGAAAAATGGTTTAGAAAAGACACTCTCCTATTAGCCTTTGTTTGGGGAGAAGATCACCAAACTCTGAGACTCTAACAAAAGCTCTGAACTGCCATACCAAATTGCATGTCCAGGCCACATTTTGTATTCGAATGCAGGGGGATTAAGCCTACCTACCATGGGCTTCAGGTGTGTTCACTCAGTGTTCAACAACTATTTGTGGAGGGCTTATTCTTGTGAACAAAACCAGAAAGCAGCCCTGCACTCATAGATCTTACTGCCTGGGAGGGATGCAGTTGTCAATTAAATAATCACACAAATGAGTATATCATTATAGGTCATGATAAACACTCTGAAGGAAAGGTCCATGATTCTGTAAGAGCATATGACAAAGGAGCTGGCTCTGGGCAGGGGAATGGGGAAGTTTCCCTGCAGAAGAGGTGTTTGAGCTGAGAACCGAAGGCTTTTGGTGATATGGGGGTGGGATCAGGAGGAGTGTTCTAGGAGCTTCATGGGCAGGGGCCTGACAGTGAGAGAGAGTGGGTAAGTGTGGCAGAAAGGGTGGCAGGGGCCAGACCTTGTGGGTCCTGTAAGGGATTTTGATCTTTAGCCAAAGAGCTATTGGAAAACCACTGAAGGATTTTAAGCAGGAATGTGACATGTTCATGTTTCTGTTTTCTCACTAGAAATCAGAGATGCTTGAGAACAGTCTGTCATGTTCGTATTCCCTGGAGACGTTTTGCTTGTATAGCAATGGCCTTTGTTTCTTTACTGCTGTTGCCAATTTGGGGTGGAGTCTTGCAGATGGGCAGAGGGACGGGATGCTGCAGGAAGGGCAAGCTGACAGCTGCATGTAGGCGTGAGTGAGTCGTATTTTGTACTTGTGGATGTGCTCATGGAGAATGAAGGCTGATCCAATGAGGCCCTGCTGGTTGGTGTGTGGTATGGAGGCATGGAATCATCTAGCATCCCTCTTATTTCATCAGCAGAGAAACTCCACACTACATTGACGCTGGGTCTCCAGTCAAACTGACAACTCAGTGGCCCTCAGATTCACATGGCTATTTCCTCCACTTGTACCTACAAACCATTCCTACCATATTCCTCTGTCAAAACACTGTCCTTCTGGTCAGTGATAGCTCTGATATCATCTTCTCCATTAAACCTTCCTTGCTTTCCCACATGCACATCCTCCTTTGCTCCTCATCTCTTTGTACCTTCCCCATAAAAATTGTTACACTTAGCCCTGGTTTTTGGTTACCTGGACCCTCATCTTATCTGTCCAACTGGATTAAACAATTTGAGGGCAGTGACCTTGTTTAATCCAGCTTCCTATCACAGTATCCACTACAGAGAAGTGTTCAGCAATGCTAGGAAGGACGGAAGGACAGAAGGATGGAAGGAAGCAAGGAAGGAAGGAAGGAAGGAAAGAAGGCAAGAAGGCAGGCTGTATATTATGTAACATCAGCAACAGTGATGAGAATAGCTCTGAATTATTGCTATTTATTGGATAGTGCTTTGATATTATGGGTTTTGAGAATTCCATTAGGCTGTGCTGTAAATTCCTGTGGATGGTTATTACTATAAATCTGGAAAGTGATGGGGTAAAAACCAGATATATATCAAATCAAAGGCTCATTCCAGCTCCTTCTGGACTATTGTCATGATGGGTTCTAAATAAAGTTCTATTTTTGAAATAAAGAATTTCTGCTATACTGTTGATAAGTTGTATGACTTATGCAAATTAGTTCTTTTTGAACATCAGTTTCTTCAAAATGAAGGTAATTATAATAACAACCATGCATGATCATTGTGAGAGGGACCAAATGATTGTTGGTTTCTGTTCTAGTTTCCCAGCTACTAAAATAAATACCATACAGTGGGTTAGCTTAAACAATAGGAATTTATTGGCTAGGTTTTGAGGCAAGGAGAAATCCAAAATTGAAGCATCAGCAAGGCAATGCTCCCTTCCAGAAGACTGTGGTGTTCTGGGGCTGGCTGTTGGCAATCCTTGGTCCTTGCCTTTTCTGTCACATGGCAATGCACATAGTGGTGTCTTCTCCTTTCTCTTCTGGATTCCATTGACTTCCAGGTTCTGGCTGCTCCTCGTGGCTTCTTTCTCCATCTGACTTTCACCCTGCTTATGAAGGACTCCAGTCATCTGGATTAAAGCCCAGCCTGATTCATTTGGGCCACACATTAACTGAAGTAACATCTTGAAGAGATCTTATTTACAATGGTCCACATAGATGAGAATGTGGACAAAGACCAAGAAAATGTCCAAACAGGTACACATTTCAATCTTCCACAGTTTCAAATCAACTTTCTACACAATTAAAATGCCATGATGGGCTCTCTGCTCCTCCCTCCTCCATAGACAGTTGCATCTTTTCATCATCAATGGGAATCCAATTACTATATTCCAGGAGCAAGATCCTGCCAACTTCAAATGGGATGATGTTGGTTCTGAATGTGTTGTGGAATCCGCAGGTGTCTTCACAACCCTGGAGTAGGTTGAGGCTCACCTGAAGGGTGGCTCCAAAAAAGTCATCATCTCTGCCCTTTTTGCTAATGCTCCCATGTTTTTGATGGGCATGAACCATGAGAAGTATGCCAACTCCCTCAAGATCATCAGCAATGCTTCCTGTACCACAGATTGCCTGGACTCCCTGGCCAAGGTCATCCATGACAACTTTGGCCTCATGGATGGACTCATGACCACCATCCATGCCATCACTGCCACCCAGAAGACTATGAATGGCTCCCCCAGGGAAATGTGGTGTGACTACCTTGGGGCTACTCAGAATGTCATCCCAGCATCTACTGACACTGCCAAGCAGTGGGCAAGGTTATCCCAGAGCTGAATGAGAAGCTCACTGGCATGGCCTTCCATGACCCCACTCCCAATATGCCTGTCATGGATCTGACCTGCTGTCTGAAGAAAGCGGCCAAATATGATGACATCAAGAAGGTGGTGAGACAGGCTTCAGAAGGCCCCTTAAAGGGCATCCTGGGATATACTGAGAACCAAGTTGTCTCCTGTGACTTTAACAGTGACACCCACTCTTCCATTTTTGATGCTGGGCTGGCATTGCCCTCAATGGCCATTTCGTCAAGCTAATTTCCTGGTATGACAATGAATTTGGCTGTAGCAACAGGGTGGTGGACCTTATGGTTCACCTGGCCTCCAGGGAGTGAGAGCCCCCTGGACCACCAGTCCCAGCAATAGCCTGAGAGGAAGAGAGAGGAATTCAGCTGCTGGGAAGTGCTAGCCCCAACTTGGTCCTCCAACACTGAGAATTGCCCATCATTCACAGCTTCCATCACAGACCCCCTGAAGAAGGGGAGGGGCTCAGAGGGCCCTACCTTGTCATGTGCCATCAATGAAATACACTGTACCCAGCCAAAAAATAATGCCATGAGATAAGTTCTTTTATTCTCGACTTTTCACAGATGAGGACACGGAGCTCTCAGAAAGCACAAGAGTGAGCAGAACCTTGTCGGGTTCTGGTTCTCTCCCTAAACATCCAAGGACTTTTCTTCATTTCACAAATTGCCCATTTGCCTGCTTCCTTGGGATCCTGTGTTTTCCCTCTCCTGGCAGCAGCTCTTCTCCTCTCATGATTTTACACACTGCCTTTTTCATACAGCTCTCTGTACTTTCAAGTGGTCTGATCCTGCTGCTGCATGCCAGCTGCTGTCGAGTTATGTGAGGCAACCAGGTTATTGGAAATGCCAACAGCTCTTGTGACTGGTGGGCTCCACCTTGCAGTCCACAGAGCACAGAGAAGCCCAAGGCCATGGGAGATCCAGGTTGCAGAGGATGTAGGCAAAACTGGGGTTAATGAGGCATTTTGAGGCTAATGAAATTCATACCTAATGGTTAAGCCTGTTTCTGTGTGTTCATCATGCAGAACTTCTAGGATATGAATGAACTTTTGGAGAATAGCTTTATTTGTGTACAAAAGGTATATGTGTATTTTAGAAAACCACAGAATCCAGACACCAAATAAAATAAGACATGTAATTACAGTACCCAGGATAATCTTCAGTTTCAGTTTGCCAAAGCAGCTATCACAAATATTACATAATGAGTTGGCTTAAACAACAGGAATTTATTGGCTCATGATTTGGGGGCTAAAAGAAGTCCAAAATCAAGATACCGGTAAGGCTTGCATTCTCCTCAAAGACTGTAGCATTCTGGTGCTGGCTGCTGTCAATGCTTGGAGGTCTTTAGTTTGTATCTCTGCCTCCCATCATATGGCAATATCCTCTCCTATCCTCTGTGACTTCTGAGTTCTCTTTATAAGGCCTCTAGCAATTTGGATTAAGCGGGATAACCTGCTCCAGTTGACCACACCTTAACTAAAAATCACATCTTCAAAAGGTCGTATCTACAATGGGTTCACAACCATGGGAAGGCAGATTAAAATTAAAAGCATGTGTTTGTTGGGGTACATAATTCGAACTACCACACTTTTCAATCTTTTTTCTGAACATATCCATTAAAACCTAAGAATGGATTTATAACAGTCTTAAAACATGATTTTTTAACTTAATGAATCACATCAATAAGCATGTATGTTACCTTTAATATAACATGTTAATTTTTCATGTCTTCCTAAAAAAAATTGTACATATGTACCTTTATGTACTTATCAGTCTCCTTTCAATAGGTATTTAGTTTATTTCTCATTTTTTTCTTAAAAACAATGCTGTGATGATTATTCCAATGAAAGTATAATTGTTTTTATAGGTTATTTTCATTTTATGAGAATTATAGACCAGTAGAACAATTTCCAGTGAGACGTAATAGAGCAGTTAGTGCATGGAAATGAGATAACTTGTTCAATGCCAGCTCTGACATTGACTTTCTGCTGTGTGAGCTTAAGAAGTCTCACCTTCTCATTGTGTCCAGTTTAGTTTCCTCATATGCAGTGATAATACCAGATTCTCAGGGTTATTAGAACATGCAAATGCTATTACTTATGTAAAAGAGCTTTGAAAAATCAGAAATGCTAGGCAAATGCAGGGTAATATAATTAACCAGGCTTCTTATCTATTAACATAAATGTATCATAAGTACAATGTGGCTAATTAATCTTTAGTGTTTTCCTATGAGGGTGGTCATTATCTATGAATGAATCTATTTTGTGGATGGGGAATAATTGAAATCTTTAGGAGGCTAAGTTTACCCTGGATCCAAAGCTGTAGCAATAGTAAATCTGAAAGCACTTCCTTTCACTTATGATTCAGTCCACAAGAATAGATTAAAAATGTGGGCCATGTCTGACTTAGAAAATAATTACTTACAATAATAAGAGGGTAACCCCATTTGGGCAGTGAGCAGTCAGGACTCTTTTGGTTGCCATTGAGAGAAATCCAACTAGCTGGATAGTTTTGACTTTAAGTGTGGCTGGATTCAAGGGCTTGGATGATGTCATTAGGACTGAAATACATCCCCTAGATCTTTGGGCTCCCAGTCATACTTGTACCAAGTTTCAGATCCCAGCATGGCCAGCCTTTACCTGCCCAGCTTAAAGTCCAGTGGAAAGGGAACTTCTTTCTATCAGCTCCACAAAAGTTCTGAGCCTGATATCATTGGACAGAAATCAGAACACGTGTTCATTCCTAACCTGACAGAGTGGCTAGGATATTATAGTCTTTCAGTTGGCCTAGGCATAGTCACATGACCTTTCTTAGAATCTGGGGTAGTATCATCCCACCTAGGCTACATGGACACAGGGGAGGAGTAGTTCCCCAAAAGAAATCGGGGTGCTGTTACCAAAAGAATGGATAGCGTATGCTCAGTAGGTGAAAAAATACAGATGTCCTCCCATGGCTGTATCATTTCAGAAGGGAAAATTCATAGAGGCTAGAGCTAACCAAAGGTTCAACATGTAAGGCCAGAAAACTACCAGAGAAGAGCTTGTAAGGCAAGATCTGAGGTCCTGGCAGGCAAAAAGTTTGAAATCCAAGCAGACTGATAAGTTAGTGAAAGCTGTGAAGGGTCTTTAATATTCCCTGCCCAACCAGGAGCAAACCTCTTTTCATGGGACAGTTTTAGGAAATGCTGTCCACCCACCTGGGTGTGACTGGGTGCTAGTCCCCTCGGGCCGTTTTTTGACAGCATGTTGGGAGTATCAATCCTAGGATATCTAGTGATCCTGGGTCACCTATACTCTCTCCCAATGACCAAGACATTTCTTGCTCTACTTGGACAGTCAAGTTATTGTGCGCAAACTTTTAACAGTACCAGTTGGAATCTTGGCTGCAATTCTGATGAGCCCACACCACCAGATGGTAGGTTCTTCTAATTGGTTCCATCCCCTCTAGTTTTTGGCAAGAATGAAGCCTTCCCTATGTCTGAAGAGGGCGGACATGGAGAGCCAGGTCAAAGGAAGGAGGCTTTAACCGCTACTAAATAGGCAGAGATCTTAAGTTAGCTCCTGTCCAAGGAGAACAAGGTGGTATGGTTCTTTCACATTAGGTCTTCAATTCACAGTGGACTGAAATCCTAGAACTAGCAACAATGAGACACAGGATTCTTTTTTTTTTTTTAATCTTTTCTTTAAATCTTTTTCTTTAAACTTTATCATAAAATTAAAAAACAAACAACCAAAAACACATTTCATCAAACAAAACAAAGCAAAGGATTAAGAAAAACAAATAACCTAACAACCACTTTGATTCCAACATGTTTCTACCATACCCCAAGAAAATTAACAAACCGTAATCAAACAAAGGCATAAGAAAAACCGGATAACCTAAAATAACTACAATGAAGCTAATTTTTTTTAATGTAATAGCTTTTTTTTTTTAGTTTATCAAAAAATTAAAAATATTCAAACAAAACAAAACAAAGGAATAAGAAAAACAAATAATCTAAAATAACTACATTGCTTCCAACATGTTCCTACCATACCCCAAGAAAATTAACAAACCATAATCAAAGGCATAAGAAAAACCAGATAACCTAAAATAACTACATTGAAGCTAATTTTTTTAACGTAATAGCTTTTTTTTTACTTTATCAAAAAATTAAAAAATTTTCAAACAAAACAAAACAAAGGGATAAGAAAAACAAATAACCTAAAATAAGTGCATGAGACACAGGATTCTAATGGATTGAGAGGGTCTGACTGGAAAGTGGTTTGACTAAAAACGTCAGCTGATCCAGAGAAGGTCATTTATGTATTCTATCATTGATATTTATGGAGCATTGTGATAGATTAGATTATTATTTGACAATTATTCATCTTTTCCAAAATTCCTTGGGGGGCAGATACCTCCCTGCTCCATTAATGTTATGTTTGATCACGTGACTTGTTTTGGTAAATGGAGTATTAATGGACATGTTGTAAGCAGAGGCCATGAGAATAACATGCCCCAGAGAGACTGTTGGCCTCAGAAGAAAGAGAAATGGAAGGAACATAGGTGCTCCAGTCAACCCATAGACCCTCAGTCTGAAGCAGAGCTGTCCCAGCTAACCTGAAGATCTGTGAGCACCATTGTCATATGCCACTGTATTTGGCAGTCGTTTACTACACAGCAATAGCTGACCAATGCAAACAACCACTGTGTGTTCCACACTTTGTAAGTCACAGGAAGAATACTCGAGAATGATAGATATGGTCCTGGTCCCCATGGAACATATAGTTAGGGAGATAGGCAATAAATATGTTTATAATTGAATCAAATAATAGATATTGTTATTAGGGTTATAAGGAAAATAGGATGTAGTGGAGGAGAATACCTACTTTAGATTAAGCGGATCAAAGAAGGCATCTCCAAGGAAGTGACTTTTGAGCTCAGACATATGGCTCCTTGGAAAGAAACCAGATAGGAGTTGATTCCTAATGAAATGTGAAAAACCAGCTCCATAGGCAAGTTGAATTCGGAACGTTGGTCTAGGCAAGGGAGGATGAGAAGCCCTAGAAAAAGTCCCTGCAAACAGGTTCACTCAGTTGTCATAGGGCGGTTACTGGCTTCTCTCCACCATGTGGTACGTGCAAGTTAAGTGCTGACAGAGATACACTTGGTGCCAAGGAGAGACAGTCACCAGTGGTGGAAGCCAACGATCATAGCAGAGGCAGAGGGGAAGGCTTCTAGGGCATTCCTGACAGAGAAGTGTTGGAGTTGGCTATACTTCCTGTCTTGGCTCCAGAATAGTGAAGATGTGTTGCTTATAAGAATGGCAGGTGGGGTGTATGTTTGAGTGTGTGTGTGCTCCTACATTTATTCATTCTTTTCCAGGGAAGGAACTATATGAGTTTTGATCCCTCTCCAAGTCTGTGATTTATAAAACTTAAAGATTCTGAGATTTAAATTATGTTTGAAGGAAATGTTAAATCGAAGAACTTCATCTTAGTCTGTGCCAAGCTCCATTTGTTAATTGAAGTAGTTAATTAGGAAAGAGTCTCTCCTAAGTAAGCAAGATAAGCTCCAGCCGTCTCTCATCTATGTGGTAAAGACTGTGGAGGTTTCACAGGCACAAAGAGGGAAGAGGTCACCTAACATGAGGCCCATCTAACCTTCACTTCAGACACTGAAGAACCAGTGGGGACTGGGATGGAAGTTCATATGTGTCCACGTGGAGGCAAGAATCCTGGTTGTTTATTAGTTTCAGGCAAATTACTTAAAAAAAAAAAAAAAAAGCTGTGCTTATCATGTCTTCTTCCTTATTCCAAGATCATTCTTAATACCTTAAAATAGGGTCTCTCCTTGACTATTCTAAACAAGTTCCTCTAGGACCACCATGGATTTCTTATCAGTAAATCCACCTATATTATGTCCTCATTTCCTAAAGCCCCTGGGTCTCTTCACCCCCTCCCCAAGAACCCTCAAGCTTGTGAAGCTGTGTTCTCCCCACCCCCATCATCAGGGCCCTCTCTGACTCGTTATGCTTCATTTTCCTCCTCAAGGTCTACCCTTTCCTCTGAATTCTGGCTGCTACATTTTTGATTAACATATAAAGCAAGAATTTTGCATCTTTCCTGCCAAACCTTTGTTCTTCCTCACTTCATTTCAGTTGACACTCAAGCTCAAACCATCAGTGTCTCATTTGGTCCCTCTGACTCTATCAAACTCTCTATCCAATACATGCAAAGCATTGACTTCACCACCTCTCTGACTCTCCAATCTGTCCCTAATTTTCTTTTTTAATTGGACTATGACTAGTTTCTCCAGGCTATAATCTACTCTCCACACAGTTGGTAGATCAATTTCTTGAAGATGATTTCTAGTCATGAAACTTCCCTGTTTTAAAATAATCACCAGTGAGATGGAAGCAACCCAATGTCCATCAAGAGATGAATATCTAAACAAAATGTGACAAATACATACAACGGAATATTATTCAGCTATGAAAAGAAACAAAGTTCTGATACATGTGACAACATGGATGAACCTTGAAGACATCATATTTAGTGAAATAAGCCAGACACAAAAGGACACATATTATACTATCTCACTGATATGCAATAATTAGAATAAGCAACTTCATAGAATCAGAAACTTAGAAATCAGGCTACCAGGGGCCAGGGATGGGTGGGTAGGGAATAGGGAATTAATTTTTAATTGGTACAGAGTTTCTGTTTGGGATGATGCAAAAGTTTTGGTAATATATAGTGGTGATGATGACCCAACGTAGTGAATGTAATTAACACTAGTGAGTTATATATCTGAATGGTTAAAAGGGGAATTTTATGTGGTATATATATGGCTAGAATAAAAATTAAAATAAAAACACAACCATAAGAATATACAATACAAGCAGTGAACCCTAACATAAAGTATAGACTACAGTTAATAGTACAATTATAATAATATTCTCTCATCAATTCTATCAAAGGTACCAGACTAATGCAAAATGTTTAAAATGAGGGCAGGTATAGGGGAAATCTGTACTTTCTACATGATCTTTCTGTAAACCTACAACTTACCTAATGAAAATTACTTAATTAATTTTTAAAAATCATCAGTGACTCCCCATCTTTTGTTAAGTTCGGTGCAAACTTATCCCAGAATGTAAGACTTCCAGTAACATGGTCTCAGGCTGTCTACTTTCCAGACTTTTCTAACACTGTACATTCTGTTGTCCAGCCAAACTAGGTTACCCATTGTTGCCCCAAAACATGCCTCTCACTCTCCCACTGATTTGCTTTCATTCCTGCTCCTGCTTCCACCTGGCATAGTCCTCGCCACTAACTGGTAACACTTCATTCATTTATTCAGTTAACTAGTACTTACTAGGCACCCACTCTCTATTAGTCTCTGAGGGTACAGCAGAAAACAATACCAACAAGGTCCCTGAATACTTGGGGTCTACATTCTGGTGAACAAATAAACAAATATCATTATTTCAAATACTTGTTAAATGCTACTAATGCAGCCAAATATAGTAATAGGACAGTGAGTGGGCTGGAGAGCTGCTTTAGGTGGGGTTGTCAGGTTAGCCTTGTCTGAAGAGCTGATATTTTAACTGAGTCTTGTGATCACCAATAAAACTTTCTGCAATAATGGACGATGTTTCGTTCCTGTGTTGTCCGGTATGGTAGCCACCAGCCACATGTGCCTTTAAGTGTTTGAACTGTGGTTAGTATGACTGAGGAACTCGATCTTTAATGCTACTTAAATTTAATTAATTTAAATTTAAATAGCCATGGGTGACTCGTGACTACCTTATTGGACAGCAGAATTCTAGACTCTACAACTTTCTAGCCAAAAAAAGAATAGTAAGTATAAAAAACTTTATAATCACAGTAAGCAAGCTTACCTATTCAAAGAACAAAAAGACAGCCAGTGGAGCTAAAGCATACTGAGCAAATAGTAAGGTAGGGTCTTTTGTTGCCATGATAAGGAACTTAGATTGATTTTAAATACAACAAAAATTACTAATGAGTTTTAAGCTAGGGAGTTTGTTGATCTGATTTACATTTGAAAGGTCATTATGGTTGTTCTGTGGAGGAGGGTGGAGTAATCAGTGGAGGAGAAAACAGTGAATATTAGTTTTTGCTGCATGACAAACAACCTCAAAATCTGAGTGACTTATAACAAACCTTTATTTTTTTTAAAATCACAGGTCCACAGGTGTCTGTGATTCATCTGTTCTAGGTTGGATCAGGCTGGACTCGAGGAGGTTTTAAGTCTGACCCATGTGTTTTTTGTGTGTGTGAGGTCAGAGGGGCAGCAGCTGCAAAAGGCCTCTTCTTTACTGGGAGCCATCACAGGGACACAAGAAGGATATCTAAAGCCCCTGCTATGTCATGTTCTCCCAAAAACATGCCTGTCATTGGTTCCGGCAAGGCCTATGGCCAAAGCTAACATTCCCGGGCGGAGAAAAAAGCTCTGCCTTCTGGGAGACACTGCAAAGTCACATGACAAAGGGTGTAGCTGTGTTATTCTATAACAGAAACCCAATCCACCAGAGACGGGATGCAGGGAAACCAGTTAAGAGGCTCCTGCAATGGTCTAGATGACAGATGAAGGGGGCTTGGACCAGGGTGATAGCAGAAGATACGGAGGGAGTAGATGTGGACTATATTTTGGAGGTAGCACAAACAGGACTTAGTGATGGATTGAATGTAGAGTGTGAGGTAAAGAAAACAGTCCTTCTGTACAAGGTGCTTCTTAGGTGCTACCACCTGCTTTATGAAGACATTTCTCATTCCTTCAGTTGTAACTTATCTCTTCTTCCATTACTTTGCAAGCTCCCTTTTTTATACTGCTTTTATTTGTCCTTTTGGGTTTCTATCTTCTGTACTTAGTGAAAGGTTGAAATTTGTATAGAAATCCTGAACTCATTGAGAGTGGGAGGCCTGGATTGTTCATATTTGTCCCCCACCTCCCCAAGTCAAAGGCTCAATAAATAGTTTCAGAATAGTATAATGGTTAAGAGCAAGGACTTTGGAAACTCATTCCTAACTGTGGATCCTGTGTGAACTTTATAAGTGATTTAACCTCTCAAAGTTTTGATTTCTTACTTTGTGAAGTGGCAGTAATAAATAATGCATTCTTTGCAAAGTGGTCATGTGAAATAAAGGAGATAAGCTTTGAAAGAATTTGGCATAGAACCTGGTGTAGAGTTAGTGCCATTTAAACAGAAACTCTTATTGTTTGTTCAGTTTAATTGTTTGTGATGACAAGCTGTTTTGGAAATGCCCTCCACAGTCTCCCTCAGAAAACCTAGTACTCTGGGTGAAATGAGGGGCATGGAGAATAAAAATGCTCTGGATGGGATTTTGTACTTTAGTTAGGAAATATCTAGATCTAAAGCCTCTTTGATCTGAAAATGACAGCAACAACAAAACCCCAAAATAGAGCCACTTTGCTACTTGTTTCCTTTTACCATCTGCCAAGATGGTTCTTCTTAGTTCTCCAGGTCTTGCTTGGAGTCAGCTCCCTCAAAATATTAAAATAAAATAAAATTTAAATCTGGTCCTGCATTTATTTGGGAGTGAGAAGGCAAAAAAAAAAAAAAAAAAAAAAAAAAAAAATGCTTTAAATAAATATATAGATAGTTACTGCTGGAGTGAAATATAGGACATTGTTGACTAAAATGTTTGAAGACTGTACTTCTCTGGAAAAGTAAATTTTAGGATAATCCTGAGAATTAATTAGAAACTGACTTTTTTAACATTTGTAATTGAAACAGTTTCTGAAATGTACTTTTTGGCTTTCCTGCTTTAGTGATAACACTGTGTTGATTATAACTTAATGTTGCCTTGCTCACAAGTCGTCTATAGGCCCAGGGGCACTCTAAGAAGGATTGTAGGTGGGGATGGGAAGCTTGGGGGTGAAATAGCCGGGAAACAGTGTATGAAAGAGGTGAAGGGTTAACATGGTTGAGTTTGGAGATTTGGATGGGCATTCTTGGGGAGCACTGGAAGATACATTTGGAGAAGTAGCATGGTTTCAGATTGGAGCAGGCTTTGAAGGTCAGGAAAAGGTATTTCAGAGACAGAATAGTAAAGTTTCATAGCTGATATCCCACATGAATGAGGATTGTTTTATTTAGCAGTTATTTAGCTGTTAGCAAGAATAATGTTATCTGGTGTCAGATGACATGGAAAACCCACGTTTTTACATCATAGATACCCAACGGTTAGTTGTTAAGGGCCTTACGTAGTCATCTAGTCTGTGCCTCCCATTAGAACTCTGATGTTCTGAGGTGGTTGATAGGTTTTCCTTGGGGGTTGGAGCTGATGGGGGAAGGCTATATGTTCATAAGTTTAGGAATACTGAATTAAACAAAGTAGAAGGGGTTCCAGTCTGCAGGATTTTGAAGACCTTTTCATATGTTAATACGTCTTGTTCATTTTTAAGAGGGGGTAGATTGTGTATTTTTCCAAACTTCATTTGTCTCTTTTTGTTAAATTCTCTGCTGATACTTTGTGAGACTTAATGCTTAGTCTAATCTTCTATTTTATGTATGGTAATAAAACTGAGGCTCAGAGAGGAGAAAAAGGTTTGTCTGCAGTAAATGAGTAGCCAGGTCATGATTCTAACACAGAACTTCTGACCACCAAGCAAGGTCTCCTTGCACTTTTCCAGGCTCCCTATCAATTTTTGGAGCCAGTTTTACCCAGAACAAGGAATTGCCAATGATTTCAGAAAGAACTGGCAGACTTGGAGTCAGCACTTGCCAACTGGGCCCCAGCCAGCCTTGCTGCCATGTTTCTTTTCTCATCCCTGTGGAGCCAGTTCTGGATAGCCTTCGTTTAGATGTCTATCTAGGGAATAACATCCTGCTCTACACGGTTTTTATTAAAACAGAAAAAAAGACAAAACAAACAAACAAACAGTAAAACAAGCCCAAAATCTGTTTCAAAAAGAGGCAGGTTGAAATAAATTATTCTTAAGGCAACAAATAAAGTAAATATAAAAAATAAAAGAGGCAGGTTTGCAAAGAGAGGCTGAGGAGGAGACGCTGAGATATAGTAGGAGGACTGACCAGATTGGGAGGGGGAGTTTGCAGTGGCCCTGAAGCAGCAAAACTCATTTTCTCTCAGGTTTCTATCTGATGTAAGCAAATCTAGTCTTACCCATATTTTAAAGAGATCCAGTGACTGGCCCCACTCTACCATGGGCTGATTGAGCCTCACAGGCAGGTTACAGGAATGGTGGAGCTATCCTTATAAAGCATGTTCAGATGGCCAAGTATCTGGAAAGCATTTCCAGTGAGGAATGGTTGGAGGCTCTGAGAAGGGAAGACTTAGAGTGTGATTCAATACCATACCTCAAAATCTAAGCAGCCATCTTTAGAAAAGAATTGCATCTGTTCTGCGTGGCTCAGGAGGCCAGAACAAAGACCAGTGAATGGAGGTTTGGCTTCACAAATCTCGGCTCAACATGGTAGACCATGTTCTAAGAATGTGGACTGGCTAGCAGTGTGGTGGGTCCCCTGTAGCTGGTTCTTTGTATCTCTCAATCCTCGGGGCTATAAGAAACCTGACCCTTTTGTAGAAATGCCTTACCACCTACACCCTGATGATCCAGGCATCACTGTTGGAAAGTCATCAACTGGGTTCAAACTTGCCCTCTTCAGCATCCCTTGATCAACCAAGGCTCCTCTCTGTGAGCATGGCATTAATATCATGGCCTGATAATTGAGGTGATTCCACCATGATAAACAAAGCTACTTAGATGATGGGTAAGAAGAGAACAGAAGCTTTAAAAAAAGGAGAGAGGAGGGTGGTGAAATTGGGAAATGGAGGGAGTCCTGTAGAGAAGATCTAGCATTTTGACAGTTCTGCTGAGGGCTGGCCCTGTGCCCAGCCTCCTCCCACTTCTCTTCATCTCACTAGACCAAAAAAACATGCACATCTGTTATCCACAAATACTCTGAATTCCCCCGCCAACACAAATCCCCGGGAAAACCTCACACGAGCAGAACAGTGGAGGAGAGGCACAGGGTATTTGGTGTTTCTCTGGAGAATGGCTGAGTTTTCTGATACTTTCTATCCTTGTCTCTTAATTTGTCCCTAGTCAGTGAGCCACAGTGTGGTCCAAATGAAAGATTGGGTTTAAGTCTCAGTTCTGTCACTAATTAACTGTGAGATCTTGGGCAATTCACTGGTGCTCCTTGCTTCAGTCCCCTTCCATGCCCCTGACTATTTTCTTAGCCTCCATTCCCCCTGAACATTGCTTTATAACAGAGACCAAAAGGAATAGTGATTATGAACTCAGACTTTGGTGTCCAACATCACATGAATTCTATATCATCCACTTTCCACCTGTGAAATCTTGGGCAAAATTATGTAATACTTCTGAGTTTCGGTTTTCATGTCTGTAAAATGGAGTTAATAACAGTCCTTATTTCAAATGATCCTTACATGGATGGAATAGCTCGTGAAGTGTTGAGCACGGAGCCTGTTATGCCCAGTAAACATCAGTTCTATCTTCCTTCAATACTGCTGAACAGCTTGTAGTCCCCAAAACACCCCACTGTAATACACCTCTAGGCCTTATTTTTGCTGGCCTAAAAACCTCCTATTCACCCTTAAAGACCCAACTGAAGATTCCCTGAACTCAGTGAAGGCTTTCCTGACTGTGTAGGTGGTGAGTGCTACACTCTCAAAAGAGTAGCATTGTGCCTTTCCACAACATTATTGCGCATAGCCCACGTATGTGTCATGAGTTGTTTGTTTTTTTTTTTTACAAGACCTCTAGCTTGTCTATATTGCTGGATGTCACATCCCTCCATGGCCAAAGTAGTTGTTTTTTGTTGTTGTTGCTGTCGTTTTGTTTTTGTTTTTTTAATCAAGTTAGTGTGGCCTTCAATAGGCATTGAGTGTTTGAAGGATGGCCGATGGATGGATGGATGAATGGTTGACTAAAGAACAGTAATCCACCATATCCACTTTTGAGGAATTAAAATAGTAAATATCTCCTTTAATTTCAAATCCAGTTTAATAACTGTTTGTGCAGGACCCATGTTTGGGGTCTTAGAGTGAAAAGAAATGTTCATCTGCTCTATGTGCCTGTCAAATGATTCTCATTTGATCCTCAAATCACCCCCGGGGAGAGAGAAAAGATGATTATCTCATTTCACTTTTGAGCAAACAAAGGCCCAGAAAGCATCACGGTGATCCTAACAGGCCATGCAGCATCCCAGAATGTAAGAAGATCTGGGTTGTTTGAGCTTCTGTACACTGCTGGCCTGGTATGTGACCCTGACTCGGACAGGTCCCCTCTCTGGGGCTTGGGGTGGTCTCGGGTTCCTGCTACCTCTGGGATCAGGAGGGCTGCAGAGCCCAGGAGCCAAGAAAACAGCAACAAGCTGACTGCCTCCAGGCTTCCCTCCTTGAGGGAGCAATGTGTAAGTATTTTGAACATGCCCAGGCACTTGGGCAGCATGGGGGAGTATTATGGGAAGGTTGATGGATCCTCTGTGAACTGGAGCTGCAGCATTTCCATGCCAACTGAGGGGAAGAAAAGAAAAAATAAATACAAAAAACAAAAACAAAAATCAAACACAAAACCAAGCTTGATCTATGCCAGATGAAAAATATCCTATTGAAGGCAACATTTATTACCACATTGCAGGAAAAAATTAATAAAAACCCCAGCTTGGCCTTAATGGTTAGATCTTAGGACTGGTGGTAAGTGAACAGAGATTGCATATAAGTGAGACACAGGGGGTGGGAGGAAAGCAGGCACTGGGGTCAGATCCCTTTGTTTGTAACATCCATCAAAGAACAAATTGTCTTCAGCGACCAGGCAAACCACATAGGCCTGCAAGATGCCCTCTGCCACTCCCACCAGCACCAGGAGGCCCAAATGAGCAAGACAACATCTCTCTCAATATTCAACTGAATTTGTTTTCAGTTTCCTGCCGGCACCCCAGATCCCCAGAGTGCCAGCCTGGCTTTGTTTTTTTCATCTCCTGCCTGCTGACTGGCTGCTTTGCTAATCCCTGATACGCCCATCCCCTCCCACATCAGAGGGCTTGCTTTCCTCTGTCTTGGGGTGAGCAGGATATCTTGGCTTCCAGGATAGAAAACCACCAGTGCTGGACAGCAGAGTTTTGGAAATCAGAGCAGAGACCCTCAAGGAGACTTGGAAAGGCCTCTGGGCCCTGAGAAAGGGAGGGAATGAATTGGGTACCAGAGGCAGGGATGAAATGTGAGCAGATGGGAAGCTAAGTAGCTGTGACAGCTCCTTATAAAGAGATCACAGCTGGAGATTCGTTCATTAAGTCCACAAAGTAGTCTTCTGTTCTTCTTTCCCTCACCCCACATCTAGTTCATCAGCATGTTCTGTCCGTACTAGCTGTGCAATATATTTTGAACCCAAATACTTTTTTTTTTATTCTCCACATCTACCTCATATTCCATGCCACCATTATCATTCCCCCAGATGCCTGTATTAACCTCCTAACTTATCTCCCTTCCTCCCTTTAGGCCATGCACCACACAGAGGGTAGTGTGACTTTTTAAATGTGTTAATATGAACATGTCATTCTCTTGCTTAAATAAGTGTAAGCTCCATAGCTTGGCCTACAAGGCCCTTTATGAACCAGTCCCTCTCCAACTAACCTTCATGCCCCTCTTTCACAGAGGTAGAATACAGCCTTCTTTTCCTTCTTTTGGTTCCTTAAACAGGCCAAGCTGCTTCTTGCCCCAGGGCCTTTGCATTGGTTGTTCCTTCTGCTGGAATGTCCTTAGATACCACCGTGGTTAATTCCATCTCATTAGTCAGGTCCCAGCTCAGATGTCATTTTTCAGAGAGACCCTCCCAGATCCCACTACTTAAAGTAAGTCCCCAACTGTCCTCCATTATAGCACTTTTTATTTCCATCAAAACATTGCTCATAATTACTATTTTGTCTACTGACTTGTATTATTTATTGTCTCCATCTCCTACTCAATGTAAGCTCCATGAGATCAGGGTCTGTTTCTTCTTGTTCTCTATATCCCGGCTGTTTATCCTGGGCCTGGCACATAGCAAGTGCTCAGTAAACACTGGTTTATTGAATGAATAAATAACTGAGTGAATGAAGGAATTTCTACAGTATGTGCTTTCTTTGTGCCTGGCATCGTACTCAACCCTGGGGATACAGAAATGAATAAGACAGGGCCTGTGGTCTGAAGTGAGGGTAACTAAGATACCAATAAACTTCAGGGAAAGAAGAACAGTACATATATGCAATGTAATAACTGGCTAATCTTGAGTACTCACTATGTGCTCAGGACTGTAAGATAGTTTGCAGGTGTTTTTCAAATAATCTTCACAATAGCCCTGTAAGTATTGTCATATTTAAGCCACCTAACAACCCTATTTAATAGATGCAGAAATGGAGACACAAAAAGGTTCAAGTAACTGCCCATGGCCACATGACTGGTATGCAACAGAGTAAGGTTAAATCCAGGTATTCTAACACCATTCCAGAGCCTGTGTTCTTAAGCACTGGTCAGTGGTTTTCAAAGTTTTGTCCCTGGACCTGCAGTTCAGTATCGCCTGGAAACTTGTCAGAAATGCAGATTCTAGGGCCCCACCCCAGTCCTCCAGAATCAGAAACTCAGGGCAGGGGAAGGGGGGAAGCAATCTGTTTTAAGGAGCGTGCCATCTGATTTGATGCTTGCTGAAGTTTGAGAACCTTCTGAATGACTTGCCTTTAGGGGAATAATAAAGTAGAGTGCTTAAAGATTTTTCCTATGATAACTAAATCTCAGCCCAAAATCTAGGAGTGTGGATTGCTTTCTGATCCGGAGTCCAAGGAGCCAGATGGTGACCTGAATTGAGCCAGTTACCCTCCCCGACTCTTGCCCCTAGGTCAGCATGTAACACATCGTTCAGATGTGAATCCCCAGTGAAGACAGCTGATCTGAGTGGGTTGGAGTCTGTGAGTAATGTGTTTCACCAGCTGGTGGGGATTGGATCACGGTCTCCACAAAAGCCATGTTCAGATCCCAACCCCTGGTTCTGTGGGTGTGGACCCATTTATAAATAGGACCTTAGAAAGTGTTATTAAAATGTGTTCAAACTGAATAAGGGTGGGCCTTAATCCAATATGACTGAAGCCCTTATAAGCAAAGGAAATTAGACATGGAAGGAGAAGCCATGGGGAGCAGTCAGAAGCAGGAAGTCAACAGAACCCAGAAGAGAAAGGAGAAAGCACTTCCATGTGTTTGCCACGTGATGGAAAAACCAAGGGACCCCAAAGATTGCCAGTTAGACAGAACATACTAGACCCTGGGGAGGAAACAAGCCTTCTAGCCTCTGAAACTATAAGCCAATAAATTACTGTTGTTAAGCCAACCCATTGTAAGGTATTTGTTTTAGCAGCTGAGAAACAAAAACACCAGGCAAAGGGAGTGGAACAGAGTCCTTGGTAGGAAACCATCACCAAGTGACTCTCTTCACATAAATATTTAGCCATGGGCCAAAGGTCATTCTATAATAATAATAATTAATAAAAAATAATACCATACATTTTGACTATACTTACATTTTCAGGACATTTTCACTTCTATTTTCTTTCTTAACAATCCATCCAGTCAATGCAAAGTGGAGTAGGAATCAAATATTGTTGATATGTCTGGGCCAGCAATGCAGGAGGGTAAAGAAGTGCATCTGAGACCTCACAGCCTGGTAGCTTCATAGTTATAATAGTGAATGTACAGGGGAGCTTATGTGGGCGAGGCTATGCTAGATGTGTCATGTTCTGTTTAATTAAACAAAGCTGACTTCAGATTCTAGGCTTACAGACCCCTAGCTGGTCTGCCTTAGCAAGCAAAGTTTCTTTTCTTTCACCTCTCTCTGAATTTCATCAAACTCTCCCGTCATTTGTTTATTTCATTTTTAACATGTATTTAGTGCACAGGCTATGCAGAGAGGGTGAAGGGTGTACAATGGCACAGAAGTGAATGTGCCTGCCCACAAACACTAGTTCTCTCGGCAGGGCCAGAGCAATGCAGCACCAACCACAGTGAGGCCTTGCAGGACATAGGCAAATTATTCATCAATTCAAAAGTTGCCAGATCTAAGTCCTCTGAGATTGAGCTTGGTGTATAAGAAGAAAGGATGATTTCGTTCTGATCAAACATGTGGGGCTAGCTATAACAGTTGCTGGAATAGATGAGGACATCATTAAGTTTCTCTTTATGGGGGCCTATGAATATGGAAGGGTGGGTAGGCATGGTGTACACAGACAAACGGAGAGCTTTCCAGGGGGAGAGCCAGAGGCTCCACAGTTCTGCTCCTTACCTACTCAGAGACCTCAGGCAGCTTCTCTATGTGCTCAACCTCCTGCTTCCTCCCCCATGAAATAAGGATTGGGATTCCTGTCTTGTTTGCTTCACAAGGGGACTCTGAGAATTAGTAATATTAATAATAATACTAATGCATCGATTGAGCAATTATATGTCCTACTCACTTACACCAGCTTATTTAATTCTCAAAGCATCTTTTTGATGGAGGTAGGTACTATTTGAGAACCCAATTCATAGATGATAAAAACAGAGGTTTTCTAACTTACTAAGTCACCCGTCAAGAAGTAGTACAGCAAGGAGGTGCTCAGGTTTGATCTCAGAACCTATTACTATTCAATCACTGCAGGAGAGTTTAAAATCATTGGGAAAATCATAAAGAGCCTGTGACTATAAGTCATGGTGATGAATGCGGTGAAATCCAAGGCAGAAACAAAAATGAGGGTCTAGGATCAGAAGGTATTAGTTTGGCCTCTGGGAGGGAATGTTCCCAGATAGGAGATGATGCACCCAGTTAACACAGTGCTAAGCATCAGGTCCTAGTCAGTGAGTCAAGGTGTAAGAGCCAGGGCCTACCAACCTTCAGGAAGAAGGGTTTACACAGGGTGATTTAATGCATGCCCATAAGCTGGCAGGAAGCATCAGGCACCAGAGAAGTGGAAGTGGTGTCAGGCTACTGCAGATTCCAAAGGCCTCTGACTTCCTGTCATAGATGAAAGGTGCAGTTCATCTAACTATTCCGAGCCCCCTGGCAGTGTGTAGGGACTTTGGCAATGCTCCAACTTCCACCTCTGTCTCCATGGGTAAGAGGAACCAGGTCTCCCAGGGCAAAGAGAAGAAGCTCAGTCTTACTGCTTTCCCCTGAGCCTGGCAGAGGATCAGTGTTATGGTGAGCTGTGCTGAGGACTGGCTCAGGGGACCAAATGTTGCTTCATTGAAGTATTTTGAACAATTTCAGATCTGGCTTTGTCGATTGAAGCTATGGATAATAAAGAAAATAATATGATAGGAAACATTATTGAACTCTATTCAGGGGGTCGCTTTTAGGCAGTTTTTAGGCTTTAAACACTCCCTCATCATGTCAGATATTGCAGTGCATCCACATCTCACATCAAATCTAATTTATATATGCCTTGAGTGCTATGACTCTGGACTAGTTGACATAATGATGTGTTTTATAGACATTTAAGTATTTATTAATTTGATTTTGCAGTTTGCTTTTAATATTTCAGAGCTAATGTATTTATTTTTCTGGTCAGAAATATTTTTTAGACCCTTTGAAAGATTGTAGCTCCCAGCACTGTGCCTGTCATGCATCATAGAGAACATGGTCCTGTGATTATTGTGTGCTGGGAGTTCAGAGTTTCCACACATTCCCAGTGGAGAAGGATGAATGTGCTGGAGTTCAACTGCTTTGGGATTGAATCCCAGTCCCACTATTTATTAGCTGTGTGACCTTGGAAAAGTACCATAACTGTGTCTGTGCCTCAGTTTCCCCATTTGCAAAATGGTTATTGTTAGGACTACATGAGACAACACCTTTAAACCATTTAAAATAGTATCTTAACAAAGCAGATGTAAGTTGCTATTTTGCAATGTTCCTATGAGGTAGCCGCTGTGGTTATTTTCATTTTTAAGAGGAAGTAAATGAGATATATTGGTTGTGACTTACTGAATTTGGTAAGTAGCTGAGTGGAGATGTTGGGCTTAGGCGGTCTGACTTCAAAGCTTACTCTCTTAACCAATTATGGTTAGTATCAGTCAGGGTAGGCCAAGTTATACTGCCATAACATGCAACTCCCAAACTGCAGTGGGCTAACGTGACAAAACGGTCATTTTTCGCTCATGCTACAGATTTAGCCCAGCATGGCAGAGGGGCGTTGCTCCTCACAGTCACTCACCTACCCAGGCCGACAGAGGCTCCGTCTTCAATGCTTCTGTGATCACTGTGGCAATGGAAACTAAATGTGACAAACCGCACACTGTCTTGTTTTTATCTTTTAATTTTTATTTTAGTAACATAAAAATTTATTTTAGTAACATAAAAATGTCCCCTTTTAACCACATTGACAGATATAATTCAGTGTTGTTACTTACACTCACAGTGCTGTGCGACCTTATCACCAAACTTTACAATCTACCCTATTCCCTCCGTCCAACCCAGCCCCTGGTAACCCGCATTCTAGATTCTAACTCTATGAGTTGGCTTGTTCTAATTGTTTCTTATCAGTGAGATCTTACAATATTTGTCCTTTTGTGTCTGGCTTCTTTCACTCAACATGATGTCTTCAAGGTTCATCCATTTTGTTGTATGAACCAGAACGTCATTCTTTTTTAATGCTGAATAATATCCCATTGTATGCATATGTCACATTTTGTTTATCCATTCATTGGTTGATGGACACTTGGGTTGCTTCCATCTTTTGGCAATTGTAAATAATGCTGCTATGAACGTCAGTGTGCAGATATCTGTTTGAGTTTTTGAGCTCCTACTTTCAGTTATTTTGTATACATACCTAGTAGAGGGATTGCTGGCTTGCATGGTGATTCTTTACTTAGCTTTCTGAGGAACTGCCAAGCCCACAGCAGCTACACCATTTTACACTCTCACCAGCAAAGAATGAGTGTTCCTATTTCTCCACACCCTCTCCACTACTTGTAAACTACTTTTCTGTTTTTTTTTTTTTTTAATAGTAGCCATTCTAGTGGGTATGAAATGCTGTATCATTGTGGTTTTGAATTGTATTTCCCTGATAGGTAATAATGTTGAAATCTTTTCATGTGATTTTTAGCTATTTGTAGATCCTCTTTGGAGAAATGTCCATTCAAGTCTTTTGCCCATTTTAAAATTGGGTTGTTTTTGTTTTTTATTGTTGAGTTGTAGAATTTCCTTATATAGTCTGGATGTTAAACCCTTATCAGATTTGTGGTTTCCAAGTATTTTTTCACATTGAGTAGGTTGTCTTTTCATTTTCATGATAAAATCCTTTGATGCAGAGAAGTTAAATTTTGATGAGGTCCCATTTATCTGTTTTTTCTTTTGTTGCTTGTGCTTTGGATGTAAAGTCTAAGCAACCATTGCCTAACACAAGATCCTGAAGATGCTTCCTATGTCTTATTCTAGCAGTTTTATAGTCCTGGTTCTTATATTTAGGTCTTTGATCCATTTTGAATTAATTTTTGTACAAGGTGTGAGATAGGAGTGCTCCTTCATTCTTTTGCATATGGATATCCAGTTCTCCTGGCACCATTGTTATTAAGAGACTATTCTTTCCCAATTGAGTGGACTTCGGAGCCTTGTCAAATGTCAATTAGCCAAAGATATGAGGGTCTATTTCTGAACTTTCAAGTTGATTCCATTGGTCTATGTGTTTATCCTTGACCGCACACTGAAGTAGCAGACATCACTTCCACTCACAGTTCACTGGATCAAACAAGTCATACGGCAAGGTCTAACTGCAAAGGGAGGTAGGAAGGTGCAATCAGGCCATGTGACCAGAAGGACAACTGGAGAATCGTGAACAGCCCTAATCTTATCATTGAGGGAGTTTGTGAGGATCCAATTAATTAATCCATGTAAATTTATTAAGAAAAGGGCCTGGCCTGGAATATGGTAAAAGCTCCTTAAGTATTAATTCTCATTGATCAGCGAATTTCCTTCTATGGAAACTCTCTTATACAAAAATTTTCCACCTAATATTTTTGATCCTATCTCCTGATGGTTCATCCTGTAAGACACCACCTGATCCCTTTGTTCTCCAAACTCTCTCTCATGATATCATCCTTTAGCGAAACTCCATTGTCTTATATGGACATCGGAATTTTATCCCACATAACATTTGAAGGCCTGCCACAATTAAGTCCCAACCTACACTGGAACTTTCTTTCCCGTTCCTCTCTTAACACATGGGCTCTGCTCTAACTGGAAGGACCTATTCACTATCCCCAAAATGAATTTTATAAATTGCTGCCTCCTGCCTTGATATACACCTTTCCTGTTGTCTGATCTCCCCGCCCCAAACACTTTGTCCCTTTTCCTTTCTGAATTCCTATATGCTCCATAATGCATTTTGTTTACCATGTCCTTCAAGAAGCCTCCCCTTCCACCACAGCCTAAAATGATTACGTTCAGGGCTGAATTACCTCAATCTTTAGGAACTTTAGGAACTACACTATTCATTTGGCACTGAGCTCAGACTGCTTTGAAAGTTTTGTTTTCTTTAATCTTTTTATGCTCTTTATGTTGTTGCTTTTGTGGAAAGAATGCAGAGTAGAGTAGCAGGCAAATGCTGGTTTAAATTCCAAGTCTGTCATTTACTGGCCCTGTGGTCCAGTGCAGTTCAGCCACTTCCCTGAGCTCTCTGCTTCTCCCCTGTACCATGAAGTAATTTTACCTACCTCATGAGGCTGTTATGAAGATAGAAGTAAAAACAAGGCGCTGTACCCTGCATATAGTATGTGACTCTATCTTAGTACCTAGAATAGTACCTGGTATATAATAGGCAGTTCAATGAATATTTGTTAAATTAATGGATAATTATTAATCACTAGCCACACTTACCATATGTCACTTTTCTCCAAAAAACTGTAAACTCCTTGAAGACAGAAAGCTTTGAAGAGTAAATGCTCTTTGGAAAAGAAAGCTTGGGCAATGTTTCTTGATCTTTTGTAGAAGCAGCAGAGAAGGTCATTAAAAATGCTGATCATTGGAATCTAGACTTACTGAATCAGAATTCCTGGCATAGGGTCTAAAAATCTGCATTGATAACAAGTATCCTAAATTCTGACATCTGCAGATTATACTTTGAGAAACCTTGTCTTGGCAGTACCCCTCTTGACTAGATATACATCCTTTCAGGTAAGTTTCTGCAACATAACTCACCTATAAGGAGGAATGAAGCTTCTATCTTTCTTAACCAGCCTCCTTGCATAGCTAATTCATTTAATTCTAAGATAGAGTACTCCTAAAAATCAGTTCATTAGAATTGGATTAATCTGCGTTTGCTTAATTGGTATAGTGTGTGCTTTCCTAAATGGAACTAGGTTTGAAAGTGAAGATGGTGACAATTCTTTAGAGTAAGCTCCTCTGCTAATACTTGATTTTATCTTTGTACCCAGTCTCTCTTGTTTAGCATTTAGCTCAGGGATTTTCCAGTTTGTGGCCAAGAACCTTTGTTGATAGATTGGAAAGTAAAATTTCTCATCTGTAACCCAGTGGATCTGTGATAGTAAGATCCTATGGGTTTCTGGAAGGTAGTGTTGCCCTGAAAGTCAAAGGTTGCCCAATAAGTCCATCTGATAGTCAATAGAAGTCCAGTGAAAATATTTGCTATCTTTTGGCAGAGCTGTCCTTGGATAAATAGTGGTCAGATACATTCAGTCTTAGCAATGTCAGCTTAGGATCTCTCAAGGATTCCACTACTTACTTAACTGAGGTATCGCCCATGGGAGACACATCACCTATTGAATTCCAGGGCTTAGCAGTTTATTAGAAGTGTGCACAGTGCTTCCACACAAAAGGCCCAACTCATCCCATTGTCAAACTGGTTTAACTTTTCCTTCCTTCTTTTCAGTCTAGAGCAGTGTTACCTGGCAGGATTCTGCACACACAATTCCCTCTTCCCCATGGGGACATCTGGCAATGTCTCGAGGAATTTTTGATGTCAAAGCTGGGGACATGCTACTGGCCTCTAGTGAGTGGAGGCAAGGGGTCCTGCTAAACACCCTACAATGCACAGGAAAATCCCCACAACAAATAATTATCTGGTCCAAAATGTCAACAGTGCCGTGATTGAGAAACATTGATCTAGTTCTTTCCATTGGCCACGTGCTGGGCACTGGTCCCCTCTGATATTTTAATATGAGGAACCTGGATGGGCTATTCAGTAGTCCCTGTTCAGAATCAAGTCCAGCTGGCTGCCTTCCCTAGGCAGGATGGTAAGACTTGAAGGAAATGGGTCATCACATCCCCCTCTTCCTCAAGTCTGAAACAGGTTTCATATGGTGGAATGGAAAATGAAAAAGTGGGACGTTGTCAATGACAGCTTATGCATCAAGCATTAGTGCTCAGCCATATAATTGGAACCCCAGCCACAGGTCTCTGTCCTGACTAACTGTAGAGACCAGGCTTGGACTTCACCAGGTAGTTTTTTCCTCCTCTCTTCCCTGGTCCTGGCTGAAAAACATTCAGCTTAGTAAATGGAAGTGTCTCGTTAGGTACACAGCTGGTGTTTTGATTGATGAAACTTTGTTAGCTGTGATCGTCATGTAGAACAGCCAGGGTGGAGGCCAACTTTCCTATTAGCTACTTAGCAGCAATCACTCACACTATAAAACAAAGCCAGTCCAGTGGAAGTTAAAGAAAGACACTGTCACATGCTGAAAAGTTCACTGGGTTTGATCCAGCAGAGCTTTGGCTCTTGAACTAGCTAGTGGGCCTCTGTTTCTTTATCTCTATGAAGGGAATCAAAACTCCTGTCATGGTCACCACATTGAGTAATGGAGAGGCTCAGTAAGAAAGCTGCTAACTTGTTCTGTAAAAGGTACTGCAACTGACTCCAAAAAAGTGGAATTTAGGATTGAGAAAATGTCTTTATATAATGGCCCCAGTCTTTGGATCTATGTTTAGGAATCACTGCACTATCATTGAGGAAATATTTTTTGTAACTGCAGCAAATCAAAAAAAGGAGGCCAAAATAGTGAAGCAAAATGTGTATTTTATGGGGCTCTTTTATTCTGAGATTATGTCTTTTTGCTTTTTGGTTGTTCAGTTGCCTTTTCTATTGTGATATATGGTAGTGATAGATTGCAGGATATTTTGCTTTGTTTTAAAACATGCTTACATGGAAATATGAAAAATTAAGATCCTATATCAGTCTCTGAAATGTCTTTAAATTTTGTTCTGTTCTATGAAATCCCAGTGCAAGGAAACGCTGGCGGAATGTTATTGTTGCAAGTGTTGCATCGTGCGTAAATTTATGTGCATGTAAACTTGATGTATGTGGCATACTAGAAGGGCTCTTTACATGCTTTATTAGTTCTTACAGCAAGCACCGGAGGGAGGCAGCTCTTATTTGCCTAGGATCCAGCTGAAGTGCCAAGCAATTGAAAGGGTGGGTAGGGCAACCAAGCAGAAAGATCAGCAGCTTTGCACTCAAAATCTGACAATCCCCTTTTGAGTTCAGCCACCTATCAGCTTAGTGACTCCAGCTAAACTTTCAGAGCCTCAGTGTCCTCATCTGCAAAAGAGAAGCTGATCCTTCTGCCTCACGGGGTTGCTGGAGTGATTAAGTAAACCAATACATGGACGGGCTAGCGATAGAGACTAGCACTTGGTGTAAAGCGTGCTGAGGAGGCTTTTCCAACTTTAAATCCCTGCCTTAGCTCTTCCCCGCCTCAGAATATTTGCAAACACAGTGTCCCCCCTATCTGAAGCTTCATTCCTGGGTTCAGGTAGCTCAGATGGCTAAGCTAGTGGTTCTCAAACTTTCAGAACATCAGAATCACCTGGAGAACTTGTTAAAACACAGATGGCTGCCCCCACCTACCCTCCCCAGAGTTTCTGATTTGGTAGGTCCATGGTGGGGGGGACTTGTCATTTCTAACGAGTTCTCAGGTGATGCTGATGCAGCTAGTCCAGGGACTACCTTTTGAAAGCCACTGGGCTAAATGTTTCCTCTTTCCAGCAACAGTTCACTCTTGTGGCTTTGGACTCTTAGCTACAGTTTTCCTGGCAAGTTTCTAAAACTGGCCCTCTTCCATTATCTGCTATCATAGTAAAGACACCTCATCTATCCAGAAAATAAGGCATCCCCCTATGTACCTGCTTCTCGCTCCCCCACATCCCATCCATCTTCAGGTCTTGTTTCACTTGCCCCTGGCCCAGTCTTTCAATCCATCTCTTCAGACTCCTGTCCCTACCTGGTTTGAATCTTCCTCCTCCACTTAATGGCTTAATATGACTTAATGGCTCTGTGACTTTGTGCAGGTTGGCCCTGGAGTAGATGTACAAAGAAAGAATGAGGTGGGATCTCCCCCACCTCAAAAACTTAATTAGTAGTGCCCTGATGGAAACAATGGAGTATGGTCTATTGTCTGCAAACAGAAACAATTACAGCAGATTTTCTCATTAGGGTCATGTTTGCCTGTTTTGTGTTAATGAGAATCCATTGTTTTGACTGAGTCGTCTTTATTCCAGTCATTTCTGCTTCTCAATAAGAGGCATCTGCTTGCGGTGCAGGGGGTGAATTACTGTCTGGTATTGTCTGACAGGGCTGTCCCTTGGGGAACCTCTTTTCAGAATGCCAGTTCTCAGAGAGGGACCAGGAGGGCAGATTTGGATGAACAAATTATCATCTTTCTCACCAGAGCTACCAGCAGACCTCAAATTCCTGGGCTCCTCCCTAAGGGACCTCAGCCCAGGTTCAGAATTTTTGTCTAGGACTCACCATAACAGCTATGCACAGGCCTCTAGGAAGGGGCACTCATCAGCTTATAAGGTACTGGATCCCAGAGCTCAGTCTTGTCTCAGATGAGTTTCTCAGGAGAGTTGAAACTTAAAACAATAACAGCCCTAGGCGAGTAGAGTTGACCTGGTCACATCAAAGTATTCACGAGGACCAGAAACTTCTCTCAGAGCTGGTTTTGCCTAGTAGATCAGAAAGGACACATAAGAATACCAAGTCCCTAAATGTCAGGGATGGAACAGGCAGGGAATAACACATCTGAGTGGGGGAAGAGGTGCATAATGGCACACCGGAGTCCCAAAGATCCACTTCACCTTGTTCGCAAGCCCTGAGAGCAGGTTTGTAACTTGAGCCTGGCCTTGGGCACTTTGGACATCCTGAGGCTTTCGGCAGGGCAGATTCCAACTCTCAAACCTTCTGCTTTGCTGGGAGGTGACATTTGTGTGGAAAGAGCAGCTTTCTGGGAATTCACACAGAGAAATGAGCACTGTTCGGGCCCTCTTCTGTGTAACTTTGGGCAATGGGCTTTCCTTCTCTGGGTCTCAGTTCTCCCATTTATGAAACAGAATTTTAACCTCTGCTCTCTCTCCCAGGAATGCTGTGAAGCCCAAATTGTTGCTGCAGTTATCACAGAAACAACCCTAATTGCATGAGCACTTGCCTTGAGCTAGGCTCTGTGAATTGTCTTGTGCATTCATATCAGCCCATTATATCATTATATACCATTTTATAGGAGAGGAAACTCAGGCACAGAGAGGTTAAGGAGTTTACTTAAAATCACACAGTTGTTAATAGTAAAGTCAGAATTGGAGCCCAGCTTTGTCTGACTCTCCTGCTTTTAACCACTCAGTGATGCTGCTTTGTGATAGATGTTGATTTTTTATGTGTGAACTTTAACTCTATAAATGGAATATGATTTCTTTGGCATGACACCACTTGCTTTCCAAACTTTTAGCAGATCACATCAGAGCTGTACTCCTCATATCCTTGGCTGCCTCCATCTTGCTCTTGCCCTGCACAGGTTCATCTTTTCCTTGTTTCCCCTCCTTTGTATTATGAAAATGAGAAGCAGCTGTGAGCCCTGCAGATCACAAATGAGATTGTGAGCGTCTCAACCTCTGCTAACAACTAATTCATTACTGGGCGCAGACAGTTTCTGCTGCGCTGTTACAATCTATTTGGTTTGCAGGTGCCGCGTGGAATCAAAAACAATTTACCCAGCAGTCGGGCCAGGGTGGCGTTTGCATCCAGAGATGCTCTGTCTCCCGGTGGCCCTGAGGAACACCCTTTCTGGTAAGGAGCCATCTCCCTGGGCAGGAAAGGCCCTGGGCATGGGTGATAGAGACTTGAGGACATGCCTGGGCTTGGAAAGAACTCTATCCTCTCATACCTTTCAAGAAATACTCATTGTCTCTTAAGCAACCGTCATTTGCCAGGTACAATGCTAGGGATACAATGGTGATAAGACAGGCGGGATCCCTGATCTCATTCTCGTTGAGAAGGACAGTGTGACCACAGATCAATGATGGAGATAATTTCAGATGATGATAAGGGGCAGTAACTGGGTGATGTGATACAGAGTTGCCGGGCTGGGGAGGGACAGGTCCTTTCGTTAGGATGCTCCCGGAGGACCTGGCTGAGGAGAGGATATTTGAACTGAGATGGAAATGGTACACAAGAGTCGATCCTGTGATAAGATCAAGGAAGAACATTTTAGGCTGAAGAGATTTCCAGTGCAAAGGGTCTTAGGTGACTCCAAGTTGGGAAGGCTCAAGAAATAGAAAGGAAGCCCAGATATATGGAAAGTGGTGAACCCTAGAGGTAGAATGCCAGGAGAGGAGTGGAGGGTCAGCAGGGGACAAAGCGTGTCAGGCCTCATTGGCCACAGTCCTGCCTGGGTGTCTGGCTCTTTAAGGAATCCTCTGGATTCCAGCCAGCCAAGGCAGGGGCTGCTTTCTGTGTGTTCATCGGGTATCTAAAGTCTGACTCTGAGCCCCTCCAAGGCTAGGACTATTTTTCTTTCTGTTTCTCTCAGGTCAAATCTTATACAGCTCTGGGCACACAGCAGATTCTCAGGACAGCTAGATGACTTAAGGTGTGGCTTTTAGAATATGCTGCAGACCACAGTGGCTTATTTCACTTATACCCAAGAAAGAACTTTCTTATATTCTGCAAAAGGAAGGACTGGCTTAGTAGGTACTGAGCTCCCTGTTATTAGAGCTCAGAATGTGGAAAATCAGTTGTCAGAAATGTATTGGATATTGGTAGTAGTCACAATATTTTGCCATAGAAGTAGTAGTTACAATTGTAATAGTAATATTGTCCCCATTTATTTGACAATAAAATATATCAGGTGTTTGAGATATATTATCTCATTTAACAATCTTGTAAAGAAGTACTGTCATTATCCCCATTTCCCAGTCATGGAGACTGACATGCTGATAGTTCAAGAACTTTGCCTGGGATCATGTAATAAGTGGCAGGGTCCAGATTAGTCCATACTTTGAAACCCTTTCCAAAGAAACTGGACAGTTAGTGTCCATATTTTGACATTATGTGACTTCGGCTCTTTTCTATCATAAGCTTTTTTGTGGGGAGTTATTCTCTTCAAGACTTGCAGCTCCCTCCCTTCTATACTTTAGGTATGTAGTGTAGACCTGTTGAATTGAATTTTATCGAGTGTGGTGGGAAGAGTGATTGAAAAGTTTGTCTTCCATCAAAAGATATCATTGTGGTTCCCCACCCCACCCCTTCTTGTCGCTTTATTTGAGCAATGTTTGCTGCCAAAAAAAATGGTTAAGCCATGTTAAATTCACCAGCCTAGGAAGCTGATGCTCCCATCACCTTCTTTCACAATGTTTTAAATGAGGCTATGGCTCCCTGAAGCTGAGAAACAAGTTTCTTGAGAAGAGGTGAAGTGACTTAAAGAGTAGAAAATGAACTTTGGGCCTGAAAATGAGCATATCCAGGGTTCAGTTCATTCAAAGCATCCTTGTGCCCATCTCTCCCTCTGAACTTCCTTCCCAGATCCCTCCAGCCCTCTGCAGCTTCCTCTGTCCTACAAGTTCCACTTAGATTGAAATGGTCACTGCAAGCATTTCAACTTCCACAGGCTGGCTGATAGTTGTGTTTTGGGGTGGGGGGGCAGCACAGTGCTTTTAAACGATTGCATCTGAGCCTCTTTAGAGGGATTCACATGCTCCAATTTGCCCCAGGGCCCACTCTCCCCAACCTGCCTCACCCATACCTGATACTGGCATGGCTCCTGTATTTTTGTGTCAAGACCCTGGTTAGGGACATAGAATTTTGGAGTTGGAAGGGATCTGTAAGATCATCACTCTGTGAAATCTCTCAAAGAATGCCAAGTATTGGGGTTTGTGCCATTGGAACTGGTGATCCTCAATCTGTAAAAGTCAGTGTCATAATAAAATTTAGATGATGATACTAACAACCACAGTTGGCATTTATCAAAATCCTTTCAGGAACTTGGTGGGCCCCAGGCTAAGTGTTCTTAAAAATTGTCCCTGTTTTTCCCTTGTTAGATAGATGAGGTTAAGGAGCTTGCTCAAGGTCACACAGCTGGTAAGGTTGTAGAGCTGGTGTTTGACTGTAGGCTCTGTCTCCACAGCCTGCTTCCAGAACAGGCAACACCAGGAGGCTTTGCTATGATCCTTGGTCAGGTGTCCCGAATCAATATGCCCACAGGTGCTGGATGTGGTAGAATGAACCTGCAGGGTGTTAAAGAAACAAGAGCAATGATAAATGACAGAAGCAATGATAAATGACAGACATACACAACAGCCTCAATGTTGAGGACGTCTACACCTAGGGAGTATCGTGGGGACCGCGGGAACTGAAGAACGTGCTTTGCAACTAGGCAGGGCCAGCCACTACAGACCTCCCCTCTCCAGTGGCACTCTGTGAATGCCTGACCTGGTTTTTCAAGGGAAGTTGAAAAATTGTTTCTTTTATTATCTGAAAGCATTCTGCTTAAGATGAGGAAATAATTAAAAATTTTGAAACATTTTGCCAGCTGAACAAAATACACCCAACTTTATGTCACCTCTAATCATATTCAATTCCTTCTTCTGTTAGCTGGGGAAACTGAGGAACAGAAAGGGAAAATGATCTGCCAGGGGTCAAGCAGCAAATCAGTGGCAAAGGTGAGCCTGGCTGGAGCCCAGGGGTCTTTCTTTAGGAGGTGCTGATTGCCATTTGCAGCTGATGTGTGAACGCCCTCCTTCGCCTTCACCTCCAGCTCTGCCTGCACATCTCTGATGCCTAGGAAATTTTAAAGTCAGTCCCTTCTAGTCCCTCTCGGGTTTTTCCAGGTATTAAGAGGAGACTAGCCCTTCACTGAAGGTTTAAATGAAGTTGTAATATGAGTCATTGGTAGGAGACGCCATCTAAGACAGTTCCTTTTTACTGTCTCTTTGTCTTACCTGTTAGACTGAGAACCCCTAGCTGCCTTCTCTGAGGGCAGATGGCTGGTGATCTCTTTCTTGCTGGGCATCCTCTTGCGTTTATTGATCACTGATCAGTTTCCAGTCATTCTAAGTAAGGGCACTGGCAGGGAAGTCCCAGCTAAACCTTTCTTTCCTACTTGTTTTTCTTGCGTTCAGGGCCTGCCACTCCTCACCAGGGCTTTACAGGAATCGTAACCAGGTGGAGCTGCAGAGATAAAATTCACCCCATGAAAGAGAAATTGAGGCATCAATGATCTGGTTCCAATTTAGATGCCAAACCTTGCCCCAGGTTCTTTCCATTCTTTATGTCATTGAATCATCAGAGCAACGCTGTGAAGAAGGTGGTATGACTCCTCTAATAGAAGAGGAGGCTGAGGCCCAAGAGGTGCTGTGACTTGGCACAGAAAAGCGTTTCTCAGGTTGAGAGGAAGAGAGATTCTTAGGAATTGGTTTGGTGAGCAGACTTTTTTTCTCTTTAATAATAATGTTTTGAGTTTGTATCAACCTTTGTGCTTTTCAAAATGCTTCCCTAAAGCTCGTTTGATAACCAGAATCACCCAGAGAAGGAGGGGGTTTGAAAATTGGTCCTATTCTCTAGTTTCCCTGAGAAAGACCAGGAGGCCTGGGGATGAGAGGGGGAACGACTTCCGTAAAGTGCTGCTGCAATAATGGGTCGGGTGAGCCCATGAGAATATGTGTGGGGGAGTGGGGAGAGGGAGACAAGGGGAACAGAATACTGCAAGAAAGAGAGTGTGGTACATTTGCTTCTTGGGGACCGAGAGTAGGGGCCCAGCAGAAACTTCAGGAATGAGAGGACTTGCCAGTCAGGAGTCCAGAAAAGGAGCCGGGGACGCCTGTGAAAGAGAAAGTGTCTGTGTGTGGGGTTGGAGTGTGTTTCCTCCCCCTCCTCTCTGTGGAGGAGCTACTTTTGAGCAAAAGCTAGCTGGGCCCACCCTGGGGGAAGGGGAATCTGCTTCGGCCTCTCAGAGAAAGAGAAACTGTTTTCACTCTAAGCCGTTGCTGAGGCTCTGCTCATCTCTTTGTTTTTGATTGTTTGTATGTATTTATATCTCTCTATCCATCATCTATATATTTAGAGAAGTTGTAGTTTTACAGAAAAATCATGTAAAATGCAGAGTTCCTTTATACCACCCTATTATTAACACTTTGCATTAATGTGGTACATTTAAGTTCACCTCCTTTTGCCTAATTTTATGGGGTATTGGGATATGGGGAATATCAGGATCCCCTTCCTCCCATATTCCCAGAAATGGGAAAGTTCTCTTTACCCAGACAGCTGTGGGAGATGTACTGGGAGGCCAACACCAGGACACCACGTAAATGACTTAGCTTGGTGGATGGTCATTCACAGAGTACGTGGTCACCATAGTTTATTTACATGTCCCTTTGTGGCCAAGTGAGCCCCAACAGGCAGCTGGTGGGAGGCTTCCTAGGAAATTATCTCCCCCTCACAGGTCATTACAGCCTGTCTGTCGTGGCCAAGCCAGGATCTCAGTCATCTCTTCAAAGGAAGCTTTGAGAAGATGGAGACCATGTGGGGTATCAAGAAGAGAACTGCACTGGGAGATGGGAAATCTAATTCACATCCAGTGCTGCTACTTACTGGCTTTAAGACCTTGAGACAGTCCTTTCCTAATTTTCATTTTTTTTTTTTTTAATCTGTAAAATGTGTGTGTGGTGGTGGTGGTGGTGGTGGGACCTGTAATTTCTGAAGTCTTTGATCAGGTCACTCCCCCCTTACATCTTCCATGCCTTCCTCTTGGAATAAACTAACCCTTTAACATGGCCCACAAGCGTGTGCATGGTGTGTCCCTGCCCACTACCATGCCCAGCCTTATCTCACTGCCCTCTCCCACCTCAGCCTTACCAAGCTCCTTCCCACCTCAGGGCCTTCACCCAGCGGTCTACAGACCCATCTGGAACACTCTGCCCTCCATCCCTCCCCTCTTCTCCCGGCTAACTCCTCTTCACCTTCAGCTCTCTATTTCAGTGCCATTTCTTGAGGAAACCCTTCTCTAACTCCCCTGTCCAAGTTAGGTTCTTCTTTATATTCATTAATAAGCAACCCATATTTTTCCTTGGAAGCACTTATGACAATGGGAATTAAATAATTGCTTATGTAATTATTTTCCCATCGTCTTTCTTGACCAGATAGTGAACTCAGTTAAGTCACTAACCATGCTGGTACTATTTACAACTTTATTTCCAGCATTAGAACCCACTGGGTCAAGAAATAGTGAGTGCTTAGTGGTTATTTGTTGAAACTGGGAAGTAAATCCCTTTGACTTTAGCGTTAATAAAGGAAAGAGAAAAGGACCCTAGTGAGGATAAGACATTTACACCATTAGCAAGCTGCTTGCTTTCCTGTCTTGAAGGGATGACAGAACATCTTCTATTTATCGTCTTCACTATAGATTGGACAGCACATCTGACATGTTGGCACAATATAGAATTGACTCACCTGCTTACACAATGAAAATAAAGACAGAGAAGCTGATGGAAGATATACATTCCTTTGACACCTAGAAGACTCTGCCCACAGAGCCAGGTGGAATCAACTAGCTCTACCAAAATAGTGACTAGGCAGCCAGGAAAGTGACAAGTTAGAAGTGAGGCCAGGAATGGGTAGTGATGGGGTATTCATTTTAATGGGTATTTATTGAGCACCTATTTATTAAGATGCTGTGCTTTACTCACATGTTGTTGATACAAAGGTAGGGATATTAATAGCTAATTCTCAGAGAGGGTAAATGATTTACCTAGATGTATGTAACTCCTGAATACTGGAACTGGGATTTCAACACAAGGTGGTCTGATATCAAAGTCTTTGCTCTTAACCTCTGGGATATATTGTTTCATGTCACAAAAGGAAAGGGGAAAAAAACAACAACAATGATCTGAGGCTTTGAGGGGCTTATTGGTTGCTGGGTATTGTACCCAAGCCACTGTGAATTCAGGTTTTCCACACTCTTGCTTGGTCCTACTTGTGACAATGGGACTTGGGAGACAGCTGGCTGGAGGAGTAGAAGGGTGCAGTCAACAGGCATAAAACAAAGCATATGGTTATAAAAATAATTTTAAAACTAAGAGTCTAAAGGTCAGATATCAAGACCGGGGCTTGCTTCCATCATGATATGGATCTGCACCAAGTTCAGTTCTTCTCCCCTTGCCTCAATTTCTCCATTTGTAAAATGAGGTACTCAGATCAAATGTACTCTAAGGGTCCTCCCAGCCCTGACATTCTGTTATGCTTAAGAACCGATACACCCAGTGGAAATGAAACATCTGAGACTTCCTTCCATATCTCTAGACTATGATCAGCTCAGCCAACCAGCTTGACCCCTATTGGAATAACTTCCTGCAGGTTTCCTCGCTGACAGCCAGAAGAGGCTGGCATCCTAGGGAGTCTCATCAAAGGTAATCTACCCAGAGCTGTCAGGTCTCTGCTCAGGGTTAAGAATTAGGCTAGGGAGATGATTCCCAGGAAAGAGCCTGGCCCTGGAAGTGAGGGATTGAAAATGCCTACTTGACCAAAGCGGGGAAGAAAAGAAAGGTAACAAGCTGAGATCACAGTGGCTGAGAGATCCCAAATACACTTGAGAGGCTACCCTGGAGGTTTCTCTTATGCAAGCTCCAGCTAGACATCCCAGTTGGCCACAGCATGCCATGCCCTTACCAAAAGTTGTCTTCAAATACCTAGGTCCCTACCTGAGATTCTATAAAAGGTGCACTCACTAAGTTTTATCTCTCAGAAACTTAAATTCACTAGAGTGTTCCTATACCAGACAAGTCCTAAAACCCAGAGGCAACAGCTTCTTTAAGATCAACTACCAGATGCAGTCCCCTTCCGCATAGTGTTAACACCCCCTTTTAATATGAACAAGTTGGGGAGCTCCCTGCCTGGACACCCCTGAAGATGGAGGAGGAGATTAAGTGAGAGGAAAGGGTAGCAACAAACAAGGTAAGATTGCACAAAGGTCTATGAATACTGAAACTATATAATTATATATATATATATGTATATATATTTGGATGCTGGGGTGTTGGAATGGCTGGAAGGAGGTAAATGACATGGTGGATCTGCAGCCCTTAGCATCCCTTGGGATTTGCTCTGTAGCCGCTCATTGAATTGTGCCTTGAAGGTCTTCACCTTCCTGTATATACCTTGTATTGCATAATAAGGAAAGAACTGAAATTGTGGAACTGTAACCCATAACAATTTTTGAAGTTACCTATATGACCGCTTTTTGAGCTGTACATCGAGAGATGGCACCTTTCTGTATGTATGTTGTATTTTACAATAATGGAAATGGCTGAAGTTGTGGAAATGTGACCCATGACATTCTTTGAGATTTGCTCTCTACTTGTGAAATGGTACATTGAAAGTTGCCAGTGTTATGTATATATGTTAAAGTTCACAATTAAAAAAAATAGAAAAAAATAATTAAGCCAGGGAAGAACAGGAATCTGTCCACCTTTCTTCAAGGTTCCTGTCCAGCGCCCCACGGCCTAGCCATCTGCCTGCCCACAGTGACAGAGCAGAGGCACTGCTGCTCATTTACAGAATGCTTGACCGTGTTAGACTGTGATTTGTGAGTGCTCAGGTGGCAGCTGAGAGAGTGAGGCAGGCTCTCCATCCACCCTATCCTCAGGCAACTCCTGTGGTGCTGCCTTATTGTCCCACCCAACCAGACAGTCACCTGTCTATTTGCCCACAAGACAGATGATTAATGAACTTATGACTACTCACTCCATCTTATATTTGAGTAGCGTATTTATAGAGGGCTTTCCCACTCATTATCATGTTAACTCTCACTAGTTACTTTCTCATTTTATACCAGAAGAAACTTCAGAAAAGACTGAAACCTACGAGGCTGGATAGCTTTCTCATGGCCATCGGCTGATCACTCACCTCTGATCTTTGTCTGGTGTCCTCTCTGCTGCTGTCATTTCTCTGTCAGTTAATTTTTTCCTCTCTTGGTCCACCTGTAATGATGTGGCCTAGAGATAGTCTTAGACCAGTGGTTGGAAAATCTTCTCATTTGACATGATCCATATTTATTTATTTATTGCTTCCAAAGTGTGAATGAGACCCAGTTTTGGAGAACCTTGCAATCTAGCTAGGGGCACAATTGAGAAACAAGCAGGTGGTTGCATGCATTCATTTATTCATTTAAACCACGTAGAGCATCTACAACATGCTGGAGAATGTTCTAGGAATTAGGAGTAGAGAGGTGATCAAGGCAATCCTCTATTCTCTTGATACAGTCTTTCTGGGGTAGGTGGGGAGAAAGATAAATTGTGTGCAAACCCATCAATAAGAAAACATCAAATAGTGATTAAGTGCTAGGATGAAAAATTTCAAAGAGGAATGGAATAGAGTGTGAGGAAGAACAGAATCATCTATTTAGGAGGAGTGGTCAGGGAGCAAGGGCCTGACATTTGAGTTGCAGGCTCTTTGAAGAAGAGTTATCAATGAAGTCATGGGGGCAGAAGGTAGCAAGTGCAGGACCCTGAGGCAGAAACAAGTCTGAAGTCCTTGAGGGATTGAAAAGATCTATGTAACTAAACAAGCAAAATGAGGGAAGTGTGGTAGGCAGAGGCCAAATCTTGCAAGTCCTGCAGGCCATGGTAAGTTGAACTCAAGAGCTGTGTAAAAGCTTGGACAAGGCTACAAGCCACAGGACAGCTGCACTGTGAGTCTAATAAGATTGTGGTAAGCTCGGCCAGTTGGGAAAAAGTTTCCGGTGTTTGCAGAAAGAATTTGCAGGGCATTCCAAATCAGGGGTGGGAGGAGTTGGCATGGAGGCAGGAATTGATATTGTGTGTCTGTGTGTGTATGGGTGTGTTGGGGAGAGATGACTGGGAACCAGGAGAAATGATAAAGTTTAATGATCAGAAGAGAGTGGAAGACCTTTATGCAGTTGTATTGGGAAAAAAATAAAATATTCAAGATAGTGCCTGGTAAGGACCAGATGAATAGTTTACACCAAACCAAAGTTTCCAGGTTTCCCCTGAAGTATTTCTAAAGTCCTGAGATCTCCTAGTTTATATTTCTTTATCCTCTGTAACTTATCCTGCAGAGGAGACAGCTTAGCTAAAAAAATAAAACTGGTTTGTGAAGGGTCAGAACTGAAAAAGCCCTAAGAGTTGAGCAAATCCAATCCCTTGCCTTGTATTTATTACAGATGGGCAAGTTGAAGCCCAGAAAGGAGAAAAAACTTGTCTGCATGAAGGAAATGATAGAGCAGGCTGTATCTCCGACCTTGACATTCCTTCCTAGTTATTAACCAGGAATCACTGGTGTGCATCCTACAGGTGCCTCCCATGGAGTGGGGTAGGGAAGTAGGGAGGATCTGTCCTCTTTCTGTTCCATTTCTCCTGGCAGGTCCACCCCACTCTGCTGAGCCCCAGGCTTTTGGGGGCCTTCCTGTCAGATGGTGCTGGGGAGGAGAACTTAGATCAGTGCTTCTTCATGCTCAGTGTTCCTTTTACACATGCTGGACCCACAGCTTGTACATTAACTCAGAACGGATTTGGAGGGGCTGCAACAAGAAAATAAATGTCAGCCTCTGACTGGAAACCTACTTGTAGAAAATGAATCCCTTTCCAATATTTCTTACCCTACTCTCACCTTTAACAACCTTATCTGGGAAGCCTGCTGCCAATAGTGTTGTCTTGTTGCATCCAGAATCCTGGAGATCATTTAGTCTTGACCTATTCTCACTACAGGAAATGAAAACTCGTTGGGGGAAAGAGGAATATGTGATATGACTGGAGATGAATACCTTGAAGGATTTCTAGCCTCGAAGATTTCCTTTTGTTTGAAGGGATTGGCACTTTTAAGTAATACATTACCCAATATGGAACCAATACAAGAATCATTTGTTGGCGTTTATACATCACTGTGAAAGAGGCTGTAAGTTGCTGTCCATCTGAGAATTTGCACAAAGTATTGAGCAGGAATGTAGTTGGAGATTTTCATGGATGCCAAGAAATGGACTTTCATAAAGATGAGAGGAGTCCCACAAAGGACAGAAGAGACACCCCCCCCCACACACACACACACATACACACATACACTCTCCATCTCTTTAACAAAATGGACACTGCTTCTGTTTGCTTGAAACTGTAAGCATGGTGGGTCAGGGACCTCACTCAGCTCATAGTATGAAGATCACAGAAAGGTAGATGGTAGGGGCAATTTGGCCTGGAGACGTTTTTGCCTGACAAGCAGTGCCTTTAAGAAAATGAATGTGAATTCTTGTAGAAGAGTGAGGCATTCCTTAGTTAGCCACTGTCCTTGGTTTTCCATGTTGCATAATTCCCAAGCCTTTTCACTCATGCCGATCGACTGCATAGCCCCTGGAGGCATTTGAATTTGTGAATCCTTCCACTTACTGAATTTGTGTTTGGACAAATATTGTGGACCTACTATGTGTTAGGCACTGTAGGAGACATGAAGATACTTGACAGAACCTTCCATTCATTGATTCATTCACTTGGCTAATGTTCATCAGGTACCAGCCATATGCTAGGTAGTGGGGATGCTGAGTTCAGAAGGAAGATACCACTCAGGTCTTATTAAATCACAATAAAGAGTGATGAATTTTCACTCTGTGGGAATGCCTGAATAGTACATGGCAGTGGCACCCACCCTCAAGTACCCTGAGGAGCTGAAATGCTGACCCAAATAAAGTACCGCACAACATGAGAAAGTCAGAGGTACCAATTGATGCTCAAAGGAGCAAGATGCTCATCGGTTTGGGGGATATCAAGGAAGACTGTATGGGACAGGGAGCATTTGAAGTGATCCTCAAAGGATGGTTGGATTCAGACACTTTGCAATAGTGATGAGAAAGGCTGTTTGAATTAGAGAAAACTGCACGTTCAAAGACAAAGAAGCAGGAAGGCAGAAGGTTGTGTAAGTCATAAGAGTTGTCATACGAAGGCTGCACAATCTGCTAAGCACGTCCCATGCATAATCTCATTTGATGCTCACAACAGTCTCCTGAGGTCTGCTGTTATCCTGTCCATTTAGAAATTGGGAACTCGTCTGCGGCTCAGAGTAGAATAATTTACCCAAGGTCACTCATCTAAAAATGTGCAGCACTAGGAATGGAATCCAGGTCTGCCAGATTTCAGAGTTTGGGGACTAACCAGGGAGACTCTCCACTGCCAAGCCAAGGTATTTTTACACTTGGTTTGTAATGGGAAGTCCTCTGAAGGTTTGGGGGCTGCCCTGGCGTTTCTCATGCAGCCTTGGAAAAGTCCCCTAACCCACAAATGTTGTTTACTCTGCTTCAAAGCAAGTTGCAAGATGAGAATTTCTCTCTCCTCCCTCCCCCTCCCTCTCCCTCTCTCCCCCTCTCTCTCCCTCCCCCTCCCCTCTCCCCTTCTCCCCCTCCCCATTCCCCCCCTTCCCCCCTCCCCCCTCTTCCTCTCCCCCTCTCCCCCTCTTCCCCCCGCCTCACCTTTCTCTGAAGCCTAAGTTCCAGAGGGTGCAATTAGGAAACCAGCTTGTCTTGGTGAGCAGTTGGGTTACCTCTCGACAGTATTTGAGGCTAAGTGAAGGTTTACCTGAAAAGCTGACTGATAAATGCCCCTCTGGGGAAAAAGAACTAAGGAATAACCTAGATCTATTGGTAGATACAAGGGGAAAAAAAGTCCTTAGAAATTCAAGCTGGATAAACAACGTCTGGGGAAAGCAAAATGGCCAACTAAGGTTGTAAATGCCTCAGTAAACCTGGATGGTAGCAATTTGTAAAATCTTGCATCTTCGGTTTCAATTCATAAACCCCTTCAGTAATGTGATGAATAAAGATTTCTTGCCTGGAAATGTAACTGGTAAATATGCAGATGGTAATGTATTGCCAGTGGCTCACAGAGAGGGAGTGTCATGTTGTGGAGTAAGAACGTGACAGAACAAAATGTCTTGGCATGAGTCTCAGGATTGCCACTACCAACGATGTGACCCTGGGCAAGTCAAGTGTTCCCTCAGGCATCTCTGGAATAGACCTGTAACTCCCCACCCTGATGCACTAAGCCATTCTTAAACAAGAAGAAGATCCATATCAGTGTCTTCAGGGCCTGAGGTATAATAGAAAAAGCATACTGAACATTGTAACATAATTTTATGATTAGAAAATGATTACATTTATTTTTTTTCTCTACTTGGAAATAAAGCTTCAAGTTTTTTGTTTGTTTGTTTGTTTTGCCTAAGTAGATTTTATGCAATCCAAGAAATGTCTCCAACGTGTCCACAAATCCATTTTAATGGAGTATATCAATACCTCCATGGAAAGAAGAGTGACACATGGATTTTACATTCCAGAGACCATTTTTACTGGGTTGTTAGGGGTGGATACAAAAGTGCTCTGTAAATGAGAGTAATTGAATTGACCCACCATCCACCACCATTGTTTATCTGGTTGCACATCTGAGAATTGGGGTGGTCTGTTAAAACATTGGAGAGGATTCAAAGTGGTCAGAAGTACGACCCAGGTCTATCAAGAGCAAAGATAACTGGCACATATGGCAGGTTGAACCTACCACTTTGGCTTTGTGAACATTACTGCCTGTTCATTTGGTTGGCTGAAGAATAGACAAGAATATAAATGAATCAATCTGTTTCAGAACATGCATTTGGGAGGTGCATAATGTGAATTTTATTTCTTGTCTCAAGTTAACTCTACCTATTAAGCATATTCATTCCCAGTATAAGATACTCATCTATAAATGCCAGCTGGTTTTACCCTGAGGATGTTCATGTCCAAATCCAAGGTCATCATAATTTCCATTTCCACCTCTTGCATTTCCTAACTCAGGGGCGGTGCCACGGTTCACTGAGTCATCCAGAAAGAGACCAGGTAGTCACTTTTGGCTCTTCTTTTTTCCTTATTCCATGCCATTGATCATCACCAAGTTCTGGAGCTTTTACCTCCTCTGCACTAATATATTGCCCTGTCCACAGCCACAGTGGGGAGTACTGGCAGCAGTTCCTAACTGGCTTCTCTGCCTCTATATCTCCCCTCCCTGCTGTCAGGGCCAATCTCTGGGATGCCACACCTTGTTTCACACATGGTGAAGTCCATACGCCATAGTGTGACACTCATGGGTCAGCAGACGTTGACCCTGAAGAGTCACACTTGTCCTCCCATACCCTTTGCCCAAACCCTTCCACATGTTCTAAACCACAGCCTGGTCCACCTTCTTTCCTCTCCTGCTTTTGAACTTCAGATCTAACTTCTCTTTGCTGGCAATGTCTTTCTCTGTTTGGTTCTGCTTTACCTTTTTTCCCTTTCTCCAAGTAAGAGTTTTAACCATCCCTCGGGGCCAAGTTTAATCTAATCCCTGCCAATAAATTTTCCAGAATCCCCCCTCCAACCCCACAAGAATCATTCTCCAGTACAACTCTTCTTATTTTGCCCTACATTAGCAAGATCTGCATGCATGACTCTCCCATGTTGTCCGGCGCCCTCTCGCTCGGTCCCACGCGTCCTGTCCTCGGCCGGCGAGGAGAACAGAGGGAAAGAGGGAGAGACACAGACAAACCAACACTTGAGGCACACAGCGGTAGTAAATGCAAGCCTTTTACTGGAGCCAGGAAGAAAACTTTCTCTGTTACATATTCCACACGAGGCCCTACACCCCGTGGGAGAACAACCTCTATGCGGCCGTCAGGCACGGCTCCCTGTGGGCTGTCTCTCCGAGGCTAGCGCGGGCACTTTCTTATATACGATAGTTACAACCAATGTGCAGGCACTACGTAAGCGTGTACAATAGGCTAGCAGCAGCCGCCGCCCTAAGCGTCATATGCGGAAACGGGATGCAGGCGCCATCTTGGCTCACTCGATGGGCGGGGGTAACTCGAGAGCAGGTCTCGGCGTGTCCAACAGGCCCTAACTCTAGAGCAGGTCGCGGCTCTCCACATCTCCCCCTTTTTTATATATTTCACCCAGTGTCTCCATTGATGAGTGTACTCCCGTGGGCTTGAGTGACCCACTACATGTTTTGGTGCTTTGGGGAGTCTGGACTAGGCCCCTGCCATTTCACGGCAGAACCTCTGGCACCGACCAGAATGCTTACCTCATATAGAGACCGGAGAGCCCGTGAGCTGGAAACGACGTGACTCTCCCTACCGGACTTTGCCTTGTAACTGGGTAGTGATAGTTGGGACAGGAGAGTGGCATCCAGCGTCAAAGGCGTCACTAGGCGTCTCTGTGCAATGGCCAGAGCCCCGTGCGGCCGTCACCAGGCTCCCGCCTACGAGACTCGCCTGAGACAAAATTTGAGACTGCTGGAACTATCAGCTAAATCCGGGATATGGCTATGGACTCTGCCGCGAACCCTGCCCCAGAGTGCCCCACCCCGAAGGGGATCGATCAGTCGAGAGCCTGCTGTTCAATATGAGGGAGGAGTAAAGGGAATCAACGATAGTTCAGCGAGTCGGGGGCTCAGCAGTGACAAAGCGTCTTGTCGATTGTCGATGGCTTAGCTGCTGCGGGCTAGGTGAAGGAATCACAGGCGGAGGGAGGTTCAAAGTCCAACAGTTCAGAGAAGCCGGAGCGCGGCGTCGGTGCGATGCTTTTGCGACCGAGAAAAGCCTCGTGGCCGTCGAGCCGACCGATGGCGACGGGGTCGCGGAGGATTGGCTGGTCCTCCGGAGCAGTGGTCATCAGAGGTGGCGAGTTGCTGGTAAAAGATAGCACCGGTCTGCTTCCTCACAAGTTGGACGATTCTGCGAATGATGCATGGTCCTAAAGCAAGAGCTAGAATAATTATTATTAGGGGGCCAAGAAAGGGAAGGATATATGGGAGGACGGGAGCGAAGAAACTGGACCAATAACTGGCAGCCTCACGATCTCTTTTACGTTTTTCCAGTCCTTCCCGGACCTTCTTTAGACTGTTCTCTGCAAGACCTGTGGTATTGGCATACACACAACACTCTTCCCCTAGGGCGGCACAGAGGCCTCCCTCTTTGAGGAGCAGAAGATCGAGGCCTCGGCGGTTTTGGAGCACCACCTCAGAGAGGGAATTAATAGAATTTTTAAGATGGGAAATAGCGTCTTGTAGGTGACGGATGTCTTCGTCGACAGCAGCCCGGAGATGAGTTAGGGCGAGACTGTGACTGGCTAATGCAGCAATCCCGGTACCAGCGCCTGCAAGACCTAGGAGGGTGGCAACCGTGAGGGCGGTGATGGGTTCTCGCTTTTGCAGCTTGGCAGGAACTGCAGTTGTTTCCAGGCGGAGGAAGAAGTCTTCCTCACTGTGGTATAGGACCCTGTAAGCAGGACTGCTTTCCACTTCCGGTTGTGTGCGGACTGGATGTCTCCGGATGGGTTATAGCACGAGTTATTGATGCGCTGGAAGAGAAAAGAAAAACATTTTTCTCAGGGAGAGACTTCTACCCTGGAAAGGTTATTATTAAGGGGAGCTTAATTTTGGATACTTGTGAAATTACAAGATGGCCAGCGTAAAATCTGGGGCATGGCTAAGGCCTTTAATTATAGCTTTAAAACCTAAGTAATGGTGGAGCAACACAGGGTTGTTTTCAAACAGAAAGCTCACCATGTGCTTTATATCAAAATCATATTTGAACCAGAGCCCTGATTCGAATTGTTATGTCTCCTAAAGATTTTAAATGCTTCTAAATCAAATTAATATTATTTCAGAGCAAATTTTTCCTTTTCCACCTTATAGAGTTTCTTTTAATCCACAATCTTAAATTTTTATGCCGCTGCAAAATAAAATTATCAGCAAACAAAGATCTGTAAATTAAAAGAGTTCACCATTTTAGTACAGAGTGCATGCAGCTATATGATAAGATTCCTTTAAACTCTAAAGACAATCCATCAGGGAAAAACTTTCCAGTGCATGTTATGGAAATGATTTGCACTGTGATAGTAAAATGAGGTTTTTGTTTTGTTTTATGTTATGTTTTAAAGACAATTCTAAATCATCTCTCTGGAAAGCAAGACCTCAAACTCTTTATCAGGACATTTCCTTCTCATATGCAAATAGACAGTCCGCAGGCAGTGAGTCATCCCAATCGATTGTTCACAGTCAGCCACAGACCGATCTCCCTGCTCCACTCCCTCCCCCCTTCTCACTACCGCACCCGACCAGTCCTACATGGAGTCAAAAGTATGAGCAGACAAATACTGTTTTATTTACTAGTATAGGAAATTTTCTTAATAGTACAATTCAACAGCAAACTGAAAGACGTGGCTCCTTTGTCCGGATCAAACTTTTGTTTATATAATTTATATACTCAGCACCTCTTCTATATGGTTGTCATCATGAACTATGTTTCCCTGAGAATAAAATTATGTAGTCTTTCCTCAAAGCAGCACCACAACATGAATGCATCCATTCCAGTCAACAGCATCGAAATGCCCACCGTAAGAAAGGAGAGTTTCCCAAGCAACACACGGAACACAACTCCAAGAACGTGGCTGCCCCCAGCAGTGTGCTCTCAATGTCAAGGAAACATTGCCCAGGCGGGAGCTCCCACCTGCACCCAGTCCACCCTTTCTCGCCGGCTCTCTCTTCCTCTAAGTGCCTGGACCGCTGCACACACTCTCGCCTCCCGGGTGGCTCGCGGCCAACCCCCAGTTCAAGGATCGCGCGAACGGTCTCCCATATAGGGACTAAAGGTGGATTCAGACAAACGTTAGTCCGACGCGCCCAATCTATATCGTGACCAAACTTCAGCCAAGAAGGCAGACCGAGGCTGCCGGAGGAGGGAAACCAGGGGGCAAAAATTTCAACATCATTAAGAAACTTCTGTAGGGAGCTTTTCCTAACTGAAATACCCCTCTGCTTCAGGAGGGCTTTTAAAGGAGCTAACAAGGGTAAACTTTCAGACTGCCCCATGCTTGCAGTCGGCACTGTACTTTTAGCTAACAAAGATAAACTTTCAGACTGCCCCATGCTTGCAGTCGGCACTGTACTTTCAACCACTCGGAGAGCTCTTCCGAGTCCCCGGGACCGCCTGAGAATCCACGGGCCCTGACTCTCACGTAAAAGGAGCACTCACCTTCTCGCGCTGGCCGGGCGCAGGAAGTCCGCTGTCCACCACCAGCTCAGCTGGTCAGAGCTTGGTCGAGTATTCGAGTCCCCGTACGGGCCACCACTTGTCCGGCGCCCTCTCGCTCGGTCCCACGCGTCCTGTCCTCGGCCGGCGAGGAGAACAGAGGGAAAGAGGGAGAGACACAGACAAACCAACACTTGAGGCACACAGCGGCAGTGAACGCAAGCCTTTTACTGGAGCCAGGAAGAAAACTTTCTCTGTTACATATTCCACACGAGGCCCTACACCCCGTGGGAGAACAACCTCTATGCGGCCGTCAGGCACGGCTCCCTGTGGGCTGTCTCTCCGAGGCTAGCGCGGGCACTTTCTTATATACGATAGTTACAACCAATGTGCAGGCACTACGTAAGCGTGTACAATAGGCTAGCAGCAGCCGCCGCCCTAAGCGTCATATGCGGAAACGGGATGCAGGCGCCATCTTGGCTCACTCGATGGGCGGGGGTAACTCGAGAGCAGGTCTCGGCGTGTCCAACAGGCCCTAACTCTAGAGCAGGTCGCGGCTCTCCACACCATGTTAGACTGACAGCTCCTTTGGGGAGCTGATCTGTCCATCTTCTCCTTCCCCCTCATCTCTGCCTCCTCCCTCCTCATCCCCTCCCCAATCCAGGTATCTAAGTGTAGTGTATGTCACATAATAGACAGCCTAGCAAACTTCATTGAATAGAATCCATTAATTTTCACTCCATTTTTGGGGGGGAAATAACTGTTGAAATTCACTGGGCTGAGAGTGAAAATTTCAACTAACATATCAGAGAAAAGCCTCACCTTTCATGTTCCTATTCATTTTAGAAATATTTTGCCTCATTCCACCACTCCTCCTGCCTCTGCTAAACTCTTAACGAACTTGAGGCTTCTAAGAAAGCTCAGCACACTTACTTTCCTACCTCGTTAGTATTACTAGTCAATTCTCTTTTCTCCTTCACTATCCCCAATACCTTCACTGAGACAGGTCACTTTTGTGGTTTAAGCTCAAGGGCCCTGGATCTGATTACCTGCCTTTTTATACCAGGTGTTCTAATAGACAGACCTTGGGTGAGCTAGTTACTCTTTCTGGGCTTCAGTGTCCCTAACTATAAAATGAACTATAAAATGAAAATATTAACGCTATCCATTTCAGAGAGAGATGCCATAGGCCTGACTGGGGGCAGGACATTCTGCGTAAATGAAAGCAGCGGGGCATCTTGGAAACCAGATAATCTTCCAACGTTCCAAAGATACCTATTATTCCCTTCCAGTCCCACACAGTGTATGCTCTTGGATTTTAAACTGCATGAAGAAAGAATTGGTGTCTACTTCCATATTTCTGGCTCCCGACACATAAAACAGGTGCATAAACAACCTCTGCAGAATGGGCCCAAGCTCTGGAAGGCTGCTGCCCATCAAGGCCCTGTAGAAAACTAATGGTTCTCCCCACCAGACCTGCCTTGCGAAGGGCCCTGTGGCTCCTGGCTGGTGAGAGCATTCTTCATTCTCCGCATGCTCATTGCTCCCCCCACACCACCTCCACAATCTCCCCATCAAGCTTATTGTGCATCTCTGGCTCTCTGTTTCTCAGGGCCTGGGTCCTTCCCTGCACTGCTGCTAAGGTATTGTCTGCAATGTCTTTAGTGTGAAAGGTGATTCACAGAAATAAATTGCATTGTGTGTTAGGTCCATAGCCGCCTGCCTCTGTAATCATGTCTGTAAGGGACTTCATAATAGCTTGAGGGCCTTTGTGTCAGAACCAGGGACTCCAGTGGCTTGAAGATAGATAAATGCTGCAACCAAATGTGCATTCAGCCAGTAGAGTCGCACGTTGGAGGTGAGGATAGAGGTGCTGGTGTTATGAACCAGACATGTTCCCAGTCTTTTTATCTGCAGGTTGATAGAAATCAATCGAAGGATGAAAGGTTTTTTTTTTTTTTTTTTTTTTTTTTTTAAATAACCCCTGGAAAACTGAGGCTTGTTTAACCCAGTCTCAGACAATTTCTCGTGCTCTCACCAGCCCTGTGATTTGATGAAAGCTCAAAGTGTTGTGTGGGAATAAGGCACAGAAGGAAGAAGCAGTGGGGAGGTGGTGTCATAAAAGCCAAAGAGCAGCCGGACCCGGATCTGACAGACCTGAGCATTGATTGTTTTAATCATCAGTCAGTATAACAGCTGAAAGCAAGGGCAGTAAATGTAGGAGAGCAACTGATGGGATGGACTCAAACATCTTGGGATAGGTGAAGAATTGGGAGGAATGGAAGGAAGAAGGCAAGTTGATTCTCCCAAAAGTTTCAGAAAGGGCCCCATTCTCATGGCATTTTCTAACAGCTTTATTGAGAAATGATTTACACAGTGTAAATTTTAAAGTGATATGTTAAGAGTATGACAGAAAAACTTAAGGGAAGTGGATGAAATGACTGAGATGAGGAGAGAAGGTTGGCAAAGGGTGGTGCCTTTTTTATGTGTCTGTCCCCTCAGCATCCAGTACAAAAGGTGGGGCACCTCTCCACCAGGGCTGGCATTGCCTGTAGTACACCCCGTTATATAAGAATGTGACTCTTGGTCAGCTCACGAGGCACCCCATAGCTGGATGACCAGAACTCCCTCTAGGAAGTCTCCTCTAATCTGGGAGGTGTGTGTTCTATTCTACTTAAACTTTCACCAACCCTCTTTCTGTGTCACCTGCATTAGCACAGCATGTCCCTTCCTTTCCTCAAATTAGGTGTCTACTAATTGAGTTAAAGACCATGCTCCCCTAAACAGTAGGAATCATACACAGGGACATGGATGTAATAGCAATATGGTCTTTCTTCCAATCATTTGTCCTGATTTCCCTGTATTGTTCGTGATTGTTATTTTTCCCCCTAGGTTTAAGATCTATCTAACAGATGTAACCTGTACTAGAATATCTTAATCCCAATAGAGGTTATCCCAATGAACACCTTACTTAGGAAATCTAGTACTGGTTCTGTTCCTAACTGACCTTGGGATGAGACTGCCTGGATTTGAATGCTGGCTGTGCCACTTCATAGCACCCTGTACTCAGGCTAAAGTTAGTTCCCCTCTCATGAGGTTTGATTAGATCACTGTTTCCCAAACTTTAGTCTTTCATGTATCTTCATATTTTTAAATCATATATGTGCATTTAGTTATTTTCTTTAAATAGAATTACATTTTAATTTTATTTATTTAAAGAGGAAACATTATCTCAACTAATGCAAATAGAAAAACCAGTATCACCATAAAAATAAAAGGAAAGTATAAAAATAAAAATAATAATGAAATGATGCCATTATATTTTAGCCTGATACTCTTGCCTACAGAGGGATCTAAGTTTGAAGTTTACGCTCTCTTTGTTTGAAATAAAAAGGAAGTGGTAGGGTGTGGAGATTAATAATTATTAGAGAAATATTAAAAACAGCACCAAACCAAGATTTTATTTTTTTCATTTAATCAAAGGGACTATTTGATTTAATCAAAGGGACTATTATTAAATGTCATACCCATTTCGGGAAATCTCACTCATCATACCTGAGTTCCAGATGGCTATACAATTAAATTACTAGACAACCATTTCACCTTTCTGAGCCTCAGTTTGTACATTTGTAAAGTGAGGTTGGTATATCGTACCAGAGTTTCTCAGATTATTCATAAACCACCTGCAGCTGTATTATCTGAGTATGCTGAAAAAATGCTGATTTCTAGGTTCCACCCCAGACCTATTGAACCAGAATCTCTGGAAATTTGCATTTTTATCACCTACCCTCTCCCACCCAGCTGATATTACTCAAGATCCTTGTCTTAGAGGCTGGCTGGAAAACTGAAGAGAAGAACTGAGCTGTGGCTAGGGATCAAGAAGCTTGCAGTGTAAGCTTGTACTTGTCCCTCCCCTTCCATTTTCCCATTTGAACAGTGAAGAGGTCAGACTGGAGGCTCCCTTCCAACTCTGCAAACACTATGTCAGGTAGCTTTGTTCAAAGTTTGCTCTGGAAATTCATGCTGAGCCCAGGCTCATGGCGAGAGTGAAGGAAGAGATGCCCAGATGACATCTGCTGTTGGCTGGATACATTTTTCCCTGTAGAAAGCTGACCAGTGCCCATGGAGACAAGCGAACACTGCATCCATCCTGCCCTTAGCAGCATCCCAGCTCCAGCTGGGCCAACCTGCCCAGACAAGCATCTGGAAAAAAAGCTTAGAGAGACCTCTTGCAAAGTCAGGTTAGGCCTGACCAGAGAGGCAGAAGGAGGAGTTCTGTGAATGCCAAGTGGGCAGAAAGGAGACTGTGGCCAGATCCATCTGGAACCTGGTGATGCTGGATTGGGATCTGAGACTGTGCTGCCACAGACATCCTTCTACAACTGTCTTTCTCCTGATGAAACCCAAGTCCATTGTCCAGAAACTGAAGCCAAACATCTCAACCTGACCATCATGGGCCCTCGGCCACTCCAGTCTACCTGTGTGCCTCTACTCCAGTGATTGACCAAGTGGTTCATTGATTGACTCATTAGTTCACCCACCAGTTATTCCTGAGTGTTTGCTCTGTGCCAGACCCCATGTTAGTAACTGAGACTACAGCTGTGGCCAAGATAAACAAGGGACCTGTCCTCATGAAATTTTTGAAGGAGAATAATAAACAAGTAGATAAACAGGACAACTGGAGATGGGCAAAAGTACTTTGGAGGGAAATACTAGGGCGAGTTGATCCGGAACTTCAGGGGGAGGCCTGTCTGAGGAAGGGGCATCAGAGACCTGAAGGAGGAGAAAAAGCCAGTCATGAGAAGGTTGGGGAAGAATGTTCCTGGCAGAAGGGAGGACTTGTATAAGGCTTTGAGGCAGTTAAAGGCTTGGGGTGTTTAAGGAATTGAATGAAAACTGGTGTAACTGGAGCTCAGTGAGACAAAGTAAGAATGATGTGGGACAATGTGGGAGAGACAGGCAGTACCCAGGCCATGAAGGGCCTGGGAGGTCATGATTCCAGTTTATGAACCCTATGCTCTAGTCTAACTGGAATATATTCTCTTTTTTTGAGCAAGCCACCTATCTCTCTGCTTCCCTAGCACCTTATTTTTGTATATGTCCTGCTGCTTTTGCCTGGGGTAGCTTGTCCCCTCATATCAGGATGAGCAAATCCTTCTTCCACCACTTCAGAATCAGCTCAAACAACTCATTCTCCACAGAGCTTTCCTGACAGCCCTGTTTGTTCTGAGTAGACATGATTTTTTCCTTCTTCTGACCATTGAACTCCATAAACTCTCTCTCTCTTTCATTTATCACTCATGAGATTACTTTGCATTCTTAAAGTTTCCTGTGGAGAAGAGGGAAGGACGACATTTGAAAAATACCTTCTCTGTACCAGGTGATATACTGGGAATGTAGCATATGCCATTTCTTTCATTCTTTAGTCTTGCAAGGTAGGTGTTATTGGCCTCATTTTAGAGATTAAGGTATCAATCTTAAATTACTTCGCCTGCAGTACAAAGCCATGAGGCCCAGGTCTTATTTTCTCTGCATTTCCCTGATATACACAGCGTGGCACATTGCTCATCATTATTGCTGATAATTATGTTAATGAAGTAAGTCAGTAGATGCCTAGTATGTACTTTTTCATTTCACTAAGTGCCTATACTCTCTGACATCCTCTGGTCCTCAAGAAAGTGTTATCAATTGTTGGGCAGGTACCAAGAGCTATGCCTGTATATCCTACAAATTGAACTTCAGGTATCAGCATGTTTTCTGCTACCCACTTCTCTTCAGCCTGGCTTTTTTTGTCCATCTGGGTCAGCCTCCCCTACCTACTAGACAAGAAGTCTCAGACTTGAACCCTTCTACCCCAGGCTTCACCTGCAGTGTCTATTCCAAAGTGCTTGATGTTTAGGTGGTGGTTCTAACCAACCTCTGATGGGCAAACAGAGAGTAGGGTTGAGATCTGGCCGTGTGCCCTAACAGATAGGCATCCAAAGAACAAAACAATTTTCTCATACCAAGAGACAGAGCACCTGAAAGTCAAAATTCCATGCCTCCCCTACAACTCCCACTGTGTATACATTTTGAGTGGCATCCAATGGTTCTCTTTTCCTGAACTTTACTGAACAGCTGTGGGCTCTGCCTTCCTTTTGAAGGAATTATATAGGAACTGGATTTGTCATATTGTGGTGATAGATTTACTTTGGATATATAATAAATGTCACTCCATTGGAGATGGCCTGACAGCCTTCTCCCTTCTTTAGCTGTAGGGTGAAGCTACCACTTTGCTAAGAGTTTGGTCTTTATGTGGAACTGGAGATCAGGGATTAGAAAAAACAATTCCGTATTCCAGAACAGGGGTTTTCAGAGGCTATGCAGTGGGGTAAACTAGCAGTCAGAGTCCAGTCTTTGCTCTTCTGTTTTCTGGTTATGCAGCTTTGGCTAACTCCATTTCATTTTCCAACATTCAACTCGTGATACCTCATCCACCACTTCCTTAACCACTCCCTCTTCCCCCGATCTGGGGCAGGCACCCTTCCTATGTGCTTCCATGGCATCTCTATGTTATGTTTTGTCTTTTTTTTTCTTTTAAGTTATCATACTGTATCATAATAGTTATATAAATAACCCCCTCTCTCACTAGATTATGAGAGTACAGTATTGTAGTGGTTTGGAGCTGTATGTACCCAAGTAAAACATATTCTTAAACTTAATCCATTCCTATGGGTATGAACCTATTGTTAAGTAGGACTTTTTGATAATGAGGTTACTTCAGTTAAGGTGTGGCCCACCTCAATCAGGATGGATCTTAATCCTATTACTACATGCTTTATAAGCAGAATTAAATTCAGACAAAGAGAGAGAAAGCCACAGAAACAAGAACTGAAATTTAATGGAACATGAAAGAGAACAGAGAGGCCAGGAGAGGCTCCATGTACATTGCCATGTGACAGAGGAGCCCAGGAGCAAGGATTGTTGGCAGCCAGCCTCAGAATGCCAGTCTTTGGGAAGAAAGCATGGCTTTGATGGTGGCTTCATCTGGACTTTCTCTTAGCCTCCCTCAAAACCATGAGCTGATAAATCCCCATTATTTAAGCTGAACCATTCCATAGTATATGCTTGAGCAACCAAGGAAACTAAAGCAAAGATAGTGATTAAAAGCAAGGGCTTTAGAATCAGGCACTCATGGGTTGCAATTGTAGCTCTGCTGCTTTCTACTTGTGTGATGAAATGCTTCTCATGGGTTGTTATAAGGATTAAATACATATAAAATAATTAGCACAGAATCTGGGTCATAGCTAGTAAATGTGTTGCCTTCTATTTTTACCTTTATTCTATAGCAATAATGACCAGCACTGTGCCTAGCACGCATTGGTAGCGGTGAAATAGTAGTGGTGGCAGTGGTGATGGTGGTCATAGTAATGGTAGTGATAGTGATGGTGATTTTGGTGATGGTAGTGGTGGCAATAGTAGTGATAGTAGTGGTTGTGCTGGCAAAAAAATGAATAATAAAAATTAACAGCCAACATTTATCAAATGGTCACTGTATGCCAGGCACTGTTCTAAGTTCTTGCATACATCTAATTTCATCATCTTGACATCTTCAAGAAACTATCAGTATCCTCAATTTTCAAAAGAATGCAGTTTCAGAACTTGAGTAATTTCCCTGCAATTTTAAGAAATGTCAGAGTCTGAATTTGACACAGGGTGTGTAATATCACAAGCTACTCTTTAATCACTACCCTTTAATCACAATGTACTCTTTAACCACTATATATGAAGCACTCAACTGTTGGTTATTTGTGTGAATAAAGGAAAGAAGGAGGAAAAGTAGGAAGGGAGGGAGAGAGGGAAGAATTTACTTGTTTTCTGATCTTAAGTTTCTTTTTCTGAAAATGGAGAACATAATCCTAGTTGTTATGAAAATCAGATGAGATAAAGGTAGTCAAAACTCCCTGAAAACTGTCAAATTCTCTGTTTATCATCAGCAGCAGCTCCATATTTACTTATTCATTCATTCAACAAATATTTGGTTTCCTGTTCTAGGGACTGGGAATACAATGAGTAAAACAGACTAAAAGTGCTTGCCCTCATGAAGCTATTGGTCTAGTGACAGCAGTATGTGAACAAGGTAAAATACATAGTGCTGTGGAGAAAAATAAAGCCTGGATGGGCTAGAAAATGTGTATGTGTGGGGAGGTGCCATTCTCTTAAATAGAGTGCACACAGAAGGCTGCTGATAAGGTGGTATCTGAGCCTAAGGATGGTGGGGTGGTGAGCTGTGCAGAGTCTAGGGAAGAGGGTCCTCTATCCCACAAGGACAGTTTAAAAGTCAAATCAGGAATATTCAGAAACAGAGCGGTCACTAAGCTGAGAGTGCTGGGAATGGGCTAATATGGAAACCCCAAGGCCTGGTGCCAATAGAAGAATGCAGAGTAGAATAAATCCTTTCCCCTGGTGACCTCCTCTAGCACTGTTCCTTAGGCCTCAAGCTGGGCATGATATTCTGGGGGAGAGACCTTTATCTGGAAGCACAGTTCCCCCAGCAGCAGGCAGCTGGCTGGAAGGAAGTCACTTCTACTCACCATGCAGCCCTCCACGGGCAAGATGACTTTAGACAGGACATCTGTGTGCCTGGCCTTTTGCTTTTCCTGTCTAGGAAACACAAAGACATAATCAGAGGTTCTTGCCACATAAGATGGAAGACGATTGTCTCAGTCCAGCTCCACAGGTGTCTATAATGGGACCAACACTGTTTATTTAAATGTGTAATGATCTTCTGTGAAACTAATTGTATATTAATCAGGTCTATCGATGATGCGAGATTACAGAGGTTGTAAGCACAGGAGAAGATGACAAAAGGAATGATCAACCAAACAGAAGAGTTTAAAGGAATGGATAATCAGTCATGGAAGAGATTTAATTTGAATAAACCTAAAGCAGTACTTCCCCAGGTCAGGGGAAAGCAGAAAGAAGATGATAGCTAGTTATATGGAAGAGATAAGGTTCTGGGAATAATGTTGATGTCAATATGGTCAGTATTATGACAAAGGCAGAAGAAATGGGAAAGATACTACTGGAAAATGTGTCTTCTTTTTAAAATTAAAGTAGAAGTGGGATAGTATGTGGAAAAGAGCACCAGGCTGAGAGTCTGAAGGCGGGAATTCTATGCCCAATTCAGCTAGGATCTGGCTAGGGGACTGGGGAAGAAGCCTTCTGATATTTCTGGCTTTTGACTTCCTTTTCTGTAATGATCTATAATGTGGCTCTGGGTCCAAATGTCCTTGGTTCTCTGATGTTTAAAGAGGTCATCGTGTGCTCTGAAGAGACTCTGAATCCATCTCTGCTCCACCCCAGCAGACCTTGATGGAAACAGAAAGAGATATAGATTTATGACACAGGCCCCAAGGAAAGACATCCACCTTGGAGATGGATCAAAGGGCAGGGTATCCTCAGACATTGAAAGAACTTGAAAGGTTGCAAAATTGAGGATGAATGACAGTTATGATCATTCAGTATAACTGGGTTTCACCAAAGGTTGTAGAGAAAATACAAAGGAGGATTTATTTAAAGTGGTCAGGAAGTGGGTTCAATGCAGAATGGTGATTAATTAAGAGAAATTATAGATTGGGTATTTTTTAGGGACTGGGGTGAGGTTTGAGTGGTTTTAGGTTGGTGAGGCAGTCTGGGATACAAAATAATTGTATTCTGCTGAAGACCATTTCAGGGTCTCCCAAGAAGATACATAAAGAAGTGTTTGCCAGATAGAGAACATCAGGCTTTTCCTAGTTGCTCATGTCTTGGGTAAGTTCACCACTACAGCAAAATGGGAGCTAACTATCTGTCAACTTTTTAGTGCAGGGGTTGGCAAACTTTTTCTACAAAAGGATATGTAGAAAATATTTTATGATTTGCAGGCCATATAGTCTGTATCACAACTACTCAACTCTGTTGTAGAGTGAAAGCAGCCATAGACAATATATAGATGAGTAGGCATAGGTGTGTTCCAGTAAAACATTATTTTGTGAAAAACAGACAGCTGCATTTGCCCCATACACCATGCTTTGCTAACCCCTGTTTCAATGCATGGTAACTCCAGCTACCAGCAAATGTGTCCTCATTGGTAGCCTGAAATCTGTCCAGTTTTATGAGTAACTTCTCCCTTATCAGAGAAGTGAGAGAGGGTGCCAGATCCTTTTTTGATAAGCAGTCTGAAGAATGGAACCACTTACTGAGACATGCATCACTGGAAATGCATTTCAATAGGCTGTCATGGGTTAAATGGCTTAATGACAAGCATCTCAGGTATTTAATCTGGTCAGTGGTGTGTGAGGTTGAATTTATAGAACAGCATCAGATGTTCATATTAGTGACATGTTGAGAAGAGACTCACCAAGTTGGAGGTAGGACCTGATTATTTCCAAGAAGGAACAGTTGAAGAAATAGGTTCATCAGTCCAGAGATAAAATGATTGGGGGACCATTAGGGAAGAAAGAGATGAAAGCAAAATGGGCAGAAGTCACAGGGAGTTATATTATGGCTAATAGGTTCATCAGTCCAGAGATACAATGATTCAGGGACCATTAGGGAAGAAAGAGATGAAAGCAAAATGGGCAGAAGTCACAGGGAGTTATATTATGGCTAAATGTAACATGGATTATGCATGTAGTTCTTTAAAACCTACAAAATATTTTAGGAAGGGTTTTGTTAACTTGCTTATCTGAAGATGCAAGGGCCTTTCCCATAGGTTCCCCATATATGGAGGTAGTCAATCATAATTATTGATAAGCTTTGCTTATGATAATGCAATAATAATTAATACAGCAACAGCCAGTTGCTGAGGCTTTGTGCCCATATGCATCACCTTATTGAATCTTCACAACAGCCTTGGGAAGCAGGTATGATAAGCATCTTACAGATGAAGAAACAGAGAGCCAGGCTTTGTACCTGACTGCTATAGTTTTCTAGGCTGCTCAAAACAGATACCATGAAATGGTTGGCTTAAACAATGGGAATTTATTAGCTTAGCTTGAGGCCAGGAAAATGTCCAAATTAAGGCATCATCAAGGTGATGCTTTCTTCCTGAAGATCGGCTGCCAGTGATCCTTGGCTCCTCTTCCACATGGCAAGGCACATGGCAGCATCCGCTGGTCTTTCCCTTCTCTTCTGAGTTCTTTTGCTTTCAGGTTCTTGCTTCTATGGCTTTCTCTCTCTGTGTATTCATTCCGTTTTTTAAAGGACTCCAGTAAGAGGATTAGGACCTGTTCTGAATGAGGTGGGTCATACCTTAACTGAAGTAGCGTCATCAAAAGGTCCTACCTAAATGGATCCACAGCCATAGGAATGGATTAAATTTAAGAACATGTCTTTCTGGGGTACATACAGCTTCAAACTACCACACTGACCCAAGGAAACACAGTTCATAATATGTGCCAGAGCTGGGCCCTGAACTCAGATCTGACCCCGTACCCACAGCCCACATTCCTAATCACCAATTGTCCTATTCCACGGTTGCAACATTATTTGGTTAGTTGGTATGTTGCAATGAGAAGTCAGTGCTTGGGCCACAGACCTATAAGGATCCTTTGAAACCAAGTTTTTATTGTGGTTAAAGTGCAGGGAACTATATCATGTAAATTTGTAAATAGAAATGGAGACCAGAATACAGTCTCCATGAAGGCAGTGTCTTATCTGTTTTGTTCAACATTATTCCTTACATTTAGTTCTGCCTGATAAATATTTGAATAAGTGAATGCATCAATGAATGAATGAAAACTCTTAGAATTATTTGCTCTTTTTAGTATCAAAAAGGCAATAAACATGTAGCCCAAGTCTCCGTTATTTCATGATTATGCCTCATGCTTCTTTTAACCACATAGTCCAATACCCAGGGTATTATAGGCATTTAACAAATATTAGCTAATGATGAGGAATGCTGGATAACTCTGGATATAAGAAGTACCACATAGCACAGCAATTCAACAACCTGTCACTCCTCTCTGCACCCGTGACAGATACAGCTACTTCATATTCCCATTGTGGGAGCTGTAGCTCAATCCATTTCTCTCCCCTTTATGGATATAGATTGGAAAGTAAATCAGAAAGAGAGAAGCTAAAGTATGTTCTTATTTATGAAAAGTACATAAACTTTGGAGACTATATTACTAATGACAGATTGATTATGACTTCCCCTGCAAGTGTTTGAGACTCTCTGGTTTAGAAACACCAGTAGAAGATGGGGTAGAATTCTTTTATGGGGCTTCCTGTGGCAGAACTCAGGCCTGTAGAAGAATTGGAGATGGAAGGATGTTATCCAAAGAGTGAATGGTCAGTGGGTGAAGTAGTGAGCCCCTGGATCCCAGAGATACGGAGGTAGAGGTGGTTAGGGTGGGGTAGATGCTGGTGATAACTGGCAGAATGTCAAACTGCATTATTACCAAGGCCCCTTTAAAATAGAGATTTCTTGGATTATTTGACTTCCCCATGTCTCAGCTTACTGTGACATTGTCATTTGGTAAGCAAAACCCCTTTGCTTTTGTTGTTGTTGTTATTGTTAACTTCTGTTCAAAGTATCATATATTACTTAAATTTTTACTCTTCACAGAGAAGTATGGGCTTGTTGACCTTGACATGGCCCCGATCTGTGGCCCACTTATTCTTCCCCTGCAGTCAGACTAGAGAGATTTTCAATCTAACAAAATTCATTCTGTGTCACATCACACAAGCCCATGCATCCAGGACAGAGGACCACCATGACAATTAGTCCATAAGAGTTAGCTCAGCACTTCCTTGTGAGCCCTGGACTGTGTGCTAGGACCATGTGGGGTGGGGCCCAAAATGTGTATTTTTTGTTAAGTCCCCTTGGTGATTCTGAATCACAGCTCTGAAATGAGACCCCATCATTTCATCTTCACAATAGCCTACAAGGGAATGGTATTATCCTCATTTTCCTCACAAATAAACTGAGACCCAGCAATACAGGATCTCTGTGATCAAAGGCCCAGTAGTAATTTGGGGCAGATTTAGGACTGCCATCCCTGTTAGCTTTCTCCAGGTCCAGAAGTCTCTTTACCAGGTAACTTTTTATGTAACACTCTAGCATCAGACTGATGGTTTGGCTAGGGTGTTGGTTGGTTATGTGTATGGGTTTGTATGACATTTTGAATAAAAGCATCCTTTTAAATTACATGGATGATACATATTATTATGGGAGATTAGAAAATGTAGGTTAGAAAAAAGGGGGTAAAAGCACCCTTCTTTACACAAATCGGAGATAACCTATTAATATGTTGGTATATATAGTTTGGACTTGCTATTCATATGTTGAGTTTTTAAATTATTTTATAAGACTGGAATCATGGTGCACATAAAGTTTTTCACTCTTCAATATTTACTGACTATTATATGAACTTTCATGCAAATAAATAGACATACCGCAAATAGACATTCATGCAAATAAATTTTCATGCAAATAAATAGACATTCTGCTTAAATGACTATGCAGAATTCCTTTATAGAATATATCATAATATGTTCAACCAGAATCTTATTGTTACAGGGTTAGGATGTCTATGTATTTTTAAAGCAACGTACTTAAGTAAACAGCATGCAACATACCAAAGATCAAAGTGGGATGCTGATGTGGTAGAAGAGCTCTGACCAATGTAGAGACTTGACATTCAGTTAACTAGAAAATGAGTCTCCTCATCACTAAACCACACTGGATAACTGGCCCTCTATTCTTATCACTGCTCAGTAACAGGAGTGACCAGCACTTTCATGTATTAGTGATCAGACTTACTAAGTTTATTTTCAGGGTTGAAATCCGAGCTCCACACAGTACTGGTACATTATTACTTGTGGGTCTTTGAGACTTCCCTGCCACTTCCAAGAACAGAAGTGAAGTCTTTTGAGGTTAGCAGTCACCACTGAATTTTCATCAGGAAAAGGAAAAGAAGCCATCAATTTAAACCCTGAAAAATCTAACGCCTGCCCAGAAACAGCAACACAATCAGTTGAGGCCTGGAAGAAAAGGCCTGTAGTCTTGAAAAAGGTCAGGGTGAAAATGGGTTTGTTGTGGGTCGAGATGAGAAAAGAAGAGCTCAGGGCAACAGCATCCAAAAAGTGGGCAAAAAAATGGCAAAATTCTGGAGTATAATATCTTTGGGGAAGAAAATGAATTCTCCTTCCTTTTCAATTTGCCAGGCTTCCTGTTTGTAGACCAGAGGCAATTATCTAAGTGATCCAGAAATTCCAAAAGCATTTTTCTTCCCAATGCTGTGATGCTCAGTGTGTTTTGTAAAGTGACCTGAGGTCTGCATTCTACACCTGGCTTCAGTCCCTCTCTGTAGGACTAAGAAAATCCCCTTCTCTGTCTAGGCTTTAGTTTGCCATTTATCAAATAAGTAGTAGAGAGCCATTATGGTACACACACCAAGAATTCCAGTGCTACCACTTACTAGCTGTCTTAAATTGGATTGTTTCTTAACCTCTTTGAGTCTCAATTTTCCAGACTTTAAAATAAATCAGTACTTACCTTATAAGGTGGCTCTGAGTATTAAGATAAGATGAAGTATATAGAAAGCATAGCCTAGAACCTGAAACACAGTTTGTGCTCAATAATTGCAGGAGTTGGCAGTTGTTTTATTTTCTTTGTTCCTTTCCAGCTCCAAAGTATTATTCTATGCCAGATGTTAGAGGTCTATAGAGATGCTAAGATATACTCATTGTCTCCAAAGAGTTCCAGCCCTCTTAGGGGAGCAGACATGTAAACAAGGCTGGACTAGAAGATCAAATTGAAGTTTTGGAATAGAAGCAAACCTGATGCATCTTCTTTCAGGGTCAATGAGGGAGATTTCACAGTGGAGGCAGCCATTGGGGTGGGCTTTAAAAGATGAAACAGATTTTTAAGGCAAGACAGGAATAGAAACACTCAAATAAGAAAGTACGGGGCACAACCATTTGGATGCATTGTTGCTTGAATTTTTCCTAATGGATTCTTCCTAATGGACAGTTTTTAAGGTGGGAAAAGTGCATATATATTCACAACTGAATCCACATCAACTACTGTTAGAAAATTTAAATTTGCCCTCCAGATCATAGATGAAAAAGCTGGTGGTTTGGCTTTGTTCCTATCAATCTGACCCTGTGAATGACTTTACCTGTTCCTCAACTACAAAATGAGGACCATAAATCCTACCCCATCCACCTCAAAAGGTTGTTGTGAAAATTAACAGATAATGTATGGCCTGCATCAGAGTCATCTGTACAGCTCGTAAAATATAGATTGCTGGACCTCATATCTAGAGTTCTTGATTTAGTAGGTCTGGGATGGGACCCCAAAATTTATATTTCTAATGAGCTCCCAAGGATGTAATACTGCTGGTCTGGGAATCACGCTTTAAGAACCACTGCTTTAGGTCAATGCAGGTTTTTTTAAAAAGCTTTTATTCACAATTGGCTCAAGAGTAATGTAAGTGTTTATTATGTTTTTCTTCTGTATCTTGCCTTTTAATAGACTCTATAGGGGATACACACAAGTAGAAGACATAATATTTGCTCTAGGAGTTACCATAGACTATATTAACAGTCATACACAGTAAATGAATGTGTTGATTTGATTTGTCCTCATGTTGCTCTAGTCTCACTAGAGAGAGAGAAATTTATTGGAATGAGTTAGAATGATACTATTCACTGGAATAAGATTTCATTTTCCAGTTGTTGTTTTTCTCCTTTAGTAACCAGAACTATGATTCCTAAAGAAACTCTTTTCTTTTCTCCTAACATTTGATAACAAACTGCATCTGTAACCTGGCTACCCTCCGTCTTTCTGCTCCTATGCCCATGTTTTCCAGTAATCTTTAAAGACCCCAGGTTTGATGGGGTTTAGATTAATGTAAGAGAACAGATATCTGTGTAAATTGAGACAGATGTCTCCTGCAACATCTGAAATAGACTGTCTCAGCCATCAGAGCTCAAAAAATCACTTTTAAAAGGTTCCTTCTCCCAGGAGTAGAGTCTTTGCATTATTCATATCCCATTGCAACAGTAAACTCTTGTGTCTTGAAGCTTCCAGCCAATCACCGTGCTCTCATAGCCATCCCTCGTAGCTGTCCCCCTCCTTGGCCTCTCAGCTTTCATGTTTCACAGACGTCTTTGCAATTTCTGTTCTTTGAACTTCTTTGGGAAGCAGGCATTTCCAGTGCCTGGCTCTAGTCAGGTTAAGAGCATTGCCATTCCACATAATCACGATGCGTTCTGATGTGTCACCTCTTTGATAGAGGAAGAAGAGCAGTCATGCTAATTCCTTCAGGCAGCAGGGCAAAGAGAGCCCATCTTGTCTACTCTGAGCAGTCATAATGCCTGTTGCACGAATCACTGCTTTGGCATCACCTGCCTGGGTTACGGGGTGGAGCTTGTATTCTTTCTACTTGTAGAACTGTTTTCTCTCTGCCACAGGTCCCAAACTGCTATTGCATGGGCTGTATTCAGCCTTGTAGCAAAATAGAAAGACAAGATAAGAAAGTTGAGTTTGTGGCCAACGCTGAAAACAAAAGAGTCATTGGATTTTACATTTAAAAAAATTGGATTCCCAGTTTTTTTTTAAAAAATAAAAAGTAAAATAGAACAGTTGGCAGCATGGAATCCACACTCTGAAAGGCAACAACTGAAGGAGCTGAGTGCCGGCCACCTCCTTTTCACAGTGCAGGAGCACTCCACTTTGCACTGTCCACACCAGCTTTACAAGCATTGCTACACATTAGAATCACCTGGTACCTTCTAAAAAATCCTTCCACCCAGCCTCCACTCATGCCAATTAAATCAGAATCTCTGGGGGAAGGACCCAGGCAACAGTATTTTTTAATTCCCTAGATGACTCCAGTGTACACACAAATTTGAGAGTGTGCTTAGAGGAGTGCTTCTCAAACTTATTGAGCATAGAAATCACTTAAAGGTCTTGTTAAAATGTGGATTTTGATTGTGTAGGTCTTGTGTGGGGCCTGAGATTCAGCATTTCTTGCAAGTTCATCCTCCATGGTCTGGTCTTGCTGACAGGTTAAAAAGGTGCCAGAATAATGCTTTATTTATAAAGGCTAAGTATCTAAACTTAGCAAAAGTTTATTTTATTTTTTTAGAATTTACTTTTCAAAACTTAAATGATAGTGATGTCAAGGATAATTTTATAGCAAAGTTGTTGTTTTTAATTCTTTCTCATTTGTTTTCATTCCAGTATTCCTTCTCCACTAGAAGTGAAAGGGGTAGAACTTCAGTCAATAGAATAATATTTAGTACTGATGATGCCCCCGGGATTCTCATCCTTTGTGGTGGTGAGTAGGGTGGAAATTAGAAAACAGATCCTTCCCCATGCCCCTCATCTTATAGTAGAAAAATTGAGGCTAAGGAAAGGATGGAGGTTTTCTCAAGATAAAGTAACTATAAATAGAGGAGCCAAAACTCTGAGACAGAGTTTTTCTGTCTTCATTAATGGTCTAAAAGCCCGAGAGGTTCCTCTTTTGGTTAAGTTTCGTCATGTGGCAGCCACTCCATTCATGTGAGAATCAAGCAGTCAGCCAGTTCTAATCGCCTCATGATACAGGTAGACTAAGTAGGTAGCTATCTCAACAGTTTAATTTCAAGTCTGAAATTGGAGGGTTGATCTAGAACATTTCTCTGGGCCAAAAGATCCCCTCCAGGCTGGCCGTTTCTCTGAGCTTAAAATGCCATCATGATGGCTTTATTCTTCTAGGTCCATGTTTCTCAAAATATTACCCAGGAGCAACTTTTATAAGAATCTCTTAAGGATCCAGTCATTGTACACATTTCCAGGCCTGCTCCCACAGGTTTGAATGGGATTCAGGAATTGGCATCTTTAAGAAGACTCATGCAAGTGAGCGTGATGTAGGTGGAGGGTCAGAGGTAGAGAAATACGCTGTATGGGTAACTGTCCTTCCTTCCCTGCCTGCTAGTATGGTGATATTTTCTTCTGAACCAAATGCTGTGGCCTGAGAACCAGTTGAAACTAAGGACTGTGCCAAGTTCTGACTTGGTTTGGAAGGGATCTCTCTCATTTGTCACATTATGATGGAGAACATGCATGATTCCTTTTGTCACCAAGACTGGAACTCCCAGTTCTCAGTGATGGAGCCGTTTTCTTAGCTCAGAGCAGCCCAGAGGTTGCCCTAATGTGTTTATTATAGGAGTATATGAAATGGAGTAAGATTTCTCTCAGTCTCCTCAATCTTTAGATTTTGAGCTGCAGCAGTGTTTCCATAGCTTTTTTAAAAATGAAAAAGAATTAATGACCCCTTTGGGTTATCATAAAAGTCTCACACCCTGCTGTCGTCTACTAGATTCTGGTACACTTTTGGAGGACATCTCCTGTTGAGTGTCACTAATACACAGAGGGCAAACTCCATTTTCTGTGAACCCCCACTAATGAAGAAAAATTTGAGGCACATTATTTTTGAGAGTTTACACCATAAAAATAATAGGTATACATAAATGTTTCATAATTTATAATGTTTTAAAATTGAGTTATTTTTAGTGCTACTCCTGCTGCACAGGAGGAGTTTTGTTATATATTGTTATATAATCCTTTCCCCCAGTAGGCATGCTCCTTCCTTGTTCCCCTCTGCTGAGACTATTGTGACTCTAGGGCGAGGGAGGGCCTCACAGAGGAAGGCAGCTGGGTACAAGCCCGTTGCCATGGGGAACTGAGGGCAGGAGGCATTTGATTGGTCTCTGGGTGCGTAGATGGATCTGGAAGGCTTTGTGCATCTGAATTGGCCTGTCCAGGCTGGAGTGTCAGCCATTGTGGCTGACGGTTAGATGGGACTCAGGTGTATACTTCAGCACCTCCGTAACTCTTCCCCAGCTGAATGTCAAATGATTTGTTTCAAGGGGAAAGAGCCTGAAATTGCCCTGTCTGGCAACTAAGTAACAACTTGGCCTTCTTGGCCAGAAAGCATCTTTCATATGATGCAGAAAGTGAACATAGACAATGGGGTGATGATATTGATGATAATGGTATTTACAGCAACAAGCATTGCCATTAATTAAAAGACTCTAGTGTGTCAAGCACACACGTTATCCTATTTAACCCTCACACCAACTCTGGGAGGCATAGGTATTATTTTGCCTGTTTTACCTGAACCTGAGACCCAAAGCTTGTAAATCATTTGTACTTGGTATCACAGATAGTATGTGGCCCAATACAGCATATTTTAAAAATCAGATTTATGTTAGCATAATTTATATATAGTAAAAATTGTCTGTATTAGATGTACAATTCGCTGAATTTTGACAGATTTATACAGTCATGTAACCACTACTATAATCAAGATAAAGAATATTTTAATTCCTCCTTAAGTTCCCTTATGCCCCTTTGTAAGCAATTCCCTCCTCCAACCCAGGCCCTGTCAAGCAGTGATCTGTTTTCTGTTCTTAGAACTTACCTTTTCCAGAATGTCATGCAAATGGAATCATTCAGATTGTAGCCTTTACAGCCAGTCTTCCTTCCCTTAGCCTGAAACTTTTGAGATTCATTCATGTTGTTACATTTATTAGTAATTTGTCCCTTTTTGCTGTTAAGCATATATTCCATTGTATCATACACCACAATTTGTTTAGCCATTCCCCAACTGATGGACATTGAGAGCATACCCAATTTGGGGCATTTATGAATGAAGTTGTTATAAACATTCATGTACATGTTTTGTGTAAACATGTTTCTTTATTTCTCTTGGGTAAATATTGAAGAGTAGGTCTATGCAGAATTATCAAGTGTGTATGTAAGGATATTTTTTCTGGGAAGATAGTTCATAGCTTTTGTCAGATTCCCAAAATGGTCCAGGGCCCACAAAGGTTAAAAACCACTGCTCTTGTTGCTGCTTTATTTGTTTTGTGTTGGGTTCCTTAAGCTCTGTGGTCTGGCTTCTCAAGTGAAGAAATAACAAACTGAGGGGCAGCCTGGCTTAGTAAATGGGTGTTGGATTAGGGTTAAGATGCTGCCCCATTGTAGTCTAGCCTTTCACCATAGGACATTGCCAGTCCCCTTTTCCTCTCCAGGATCTCACAACCCTGTCCATTAGGAACATGTTTGATCACTAAGCTCCTTGCTCAGATTTTTCTCGATCCTGGGTTTCCCAGGCAGCACAATGCAAGCTTCCTTTTCTAACTCCTGCCCCTTAGGAATTATGGCTATGACACTAGTCTCAGACCCTCCAAGGACCCATCACTCAGCCCTGCCCTGCTTCCTGCAGAACAAGTACAGTACATGAAGCATTCCGTCCAGTCGCTAACATTTTTGCTCATTAATGTCTCTACCTGGGAGAAGGTGTGGCATGAAAGATGTTTGTCAACATGTGGCCAACTAGAACAGAGGGATCAGATTTTCAGTCCTGGATTTGCTACAAAAAGCTCACCAGGCTTGGGCAGATAACTTCAACTTTCCCTGCTTAATATTTTGAGTAGCTTCTCAGTGTCCTTGGGCTAAAGACCCAAAGTCTTCACAAGATCCATAAGGCTTTAAATGTCCTGGTCTTTGCCTGCCTCTGCATGCCCCACTCTCCCCTCACATCTCCTCTGCTTTCTGTGCTCTGGGCCCACCAACCTATATTTAATGTGTCTGTGACACACCAGACTGCCTCCCTCCTTTGGGCCTCATCCACAAAGTGGATTTGGTGTGAAATGCTGCAGCTACCAACCACGACTATCACCAGAAAATGCTTGCTCATTGTTCTGATCTCAGTTCATGAAGCCCTCCCTGTCATGTTGCACTCCCATGTTCCTTTACTTTATAACACTATCATAGTAAATAAGTTACGTTTGTTTGTATGAATATTTGATTAATGTGAGTCTCTTTCATGAGACTGTGAGCTCCATGAAGGCAGTGCCTGGCATAAAAATGTTTGATCAAAGTCTGTTGAATACATGGAATAAGATATTAATAATAGTTGATCTATATTGAACAGTAACTCTATGCCCACCCTGTTCTAATGCTTTAATTAAATTTATCTGCATACAACCCTATTAAATAGAGACCTTTAGTATCATCATTTTGAAGACAAGAAAACTGAGACACAAAGTTAAATAGCTTGCCCCAGTTCACACAGCTTGGCAAAGCCAAGGCAGTTTGGCTCCACAGTCCGTGCTCTTAAACACTTCCTCCCTGCCCTGAGAGCCCTCATTGGGTGGTCAGGAAATGAAGGATGTGTAAACAGTGTGAACAAAGCTCTGTTGGATTATTTTAGTTAAAACTACACATTGGCTTTTTATGGTATCTCACTCCTTTATAGCATCCTCTTGCTCTTTCTGGGGTACATCTTTATATCTCTAACTTGTTATCTCCTTTAGATAATTTTTCAGGGACTCATCAGTATCCGCACAGGGTTGGATATACAATAGGTGTACGGGGAAGCTGGTTGACACCTGGTCTTCTACCATATGCTACAGTGGCTTCCAAGGGCTCTCCCCAAAACCAGGACTGTTGGAAGTTTCCATAGAGGCTTTGGGCATAAGCCATGGGCCTTTGGTTTTGAGGTTCTCCAACATTTATCCAGGCAATTATGTACTGCTGAGTGGAGCTCTGAAGAAGCCCTCACTCCTGCCCCCCATGCCACCATCCCCCCAAATAATTAAGCCAGAACATCAAAATGATAAAGACCTGCCTGTATGGAAAGGACAGAGTAACGAGGACTATTTTCAGGCTGGAACTTCCTCTGCAAAGTGAGAAGGATAGATCTGAGGCCAAGGAATAGGGTTTTTTGAGCTGATTGCTGTATTTTTATAAGTTTTTTCTGTTCAGTTACAAGGTGTCTTCATGCCACATGTCTTAGGAGAGTCCCTGAATATATAAGATTCTTCTTCAAATGGCCTTGATTTATTCAGCTAGCATTTATTAAACATGGGTGGAGGAGACAGAGTGTGAGGTACCACAGGGGATCAGAAGTGGGCTCAGACATTGATCCTGGCCCTTGAGCAGCTTTTCTAGTTGGGGGTTGTGATAGCTGCCATCTCCCGAATACCTTCTTGGTGTGAAGCATCTTGCTCAGTTTTACACCCATCATCTCATGTAATCATTACAACCGAACCTAACACTATTCATATTGTACAGATAAGGAAATTGAGGATTAGACTGAGTCAGTTACTTGACCAGGGACATAAATCTGGACACAAATTCAAGTGTCTGTGATGCCGAAGTCCATCCATGTGCTACCAAATACTGTGTGAGAACTCAGGTTCCCTAATCTTATTTAGCCTCAGTTTCCTCTGTTAAATGATATAAAACTGTTACTTAATTTAGAGTGACTATGAAAATTAAAGAAGATAATTAATGTGAAGTGCTCATTTATCATACTTCCTGGCATATTGTAAGTTTCAATATACACTAGCAGATATTAATCCTATCATCATCATCATCATTATCATCATCATCATCTTCATCACCTTCATCTTTGTTTGCCAAGAGTACAATACATGAAAATTACTATGGTAGTTCAAAGAAGGGAGAGATCACTTTAATCATAAGGGCAGTATGGGGCAGTGCGAGGATAGGGAAAAGATTAATCAAAATTTGAACTTGAACTTGAAGGGAGACAGTATAGGTTGGGATTTGGGGTCAAAAGTTCATTCCAATAGAATAAACTGCATGAATGAAAGCAAAGAGATAGGATAACACTAGTAATGTCTATGTGTGGTGAATGAATAGACCATTTTGGCTGATTCATATGTGTGCAAATGGAGATGAAGGTGAAAAAGTACCTTGGGGTGAGAGTTTTGAGAGCCAAGTTGAATGTAGGCTTTATTTTATAGGAATAGGGGAAACACAATGTTAATAAGAAGGGAAGTGACTTGAGCAGAGCTATGTACCAGGCAGATATGGCAGGCCATCTATATACACCCTATTTGTAGATTGAATTATGTATTCAATTTAGACATGTTCTTGGTCTTGATCCACATTTCTGTAGGTATGAAACCATTGGAAATAGGATCTCTTGAAGATGTTATTTTTAGTTAAGTTGTGGCCCAACCGAATGAAAATGAGTCTTAATTGGATTACTGGAGGCCTTATATAGAGAAAGCCACAGGGAGGAGCCAGAAGCCTGAAGTCACTGGAACCCAGAAGAGAGAGGAGAGGACATCACTGTGTGACTTGAGGCTTGGATTCAAGCCACGGGACCCCAAGGATAGCTGTCCAGCACCAGAAGCTACAGACATCAGGAAGAGGCAAGTCTTCTAGCCTCAAAACCATGAGCCAATACACTCCTACTGTTAAAGCCAACCCATCATGTGGTATTTGCCATAGCAGCTGGAAAACTAAGACACCCTATAACCAGGGTGCTTGTGAGGCAGTGGCAGGATATGAGATTTGGGAGGGGCCAAGTCATGGCAAGGATAACCTGACATAATGCTGCGCCCAATAAACAAGAACTATTTTGGCTTTGGATGGGGAAAGAGAATCTCTGACCTCTGAGTAAGCCTTCATTAATGCCTAAAACTTCACAGGTCTTGCCAGGGGCATTTTCAACCAGTCATGGTACTTTAATTGTAATCCCTTACTTTTCTGTATCAGTTTGAAATTCATAAGGTGTCCCAGGTCCATTGAATTCTCAGAACAATTTTGTGATGGGTTGAGGAAAATATTTTGTCTTGTGAACTTCTTGAAGGCAAATGCTGTGTGCATGTTAGATTTTTGCATCCTCGGCAAATAAGTGAACAAGTGAGTGAATGAATGAATTAGTGAATCTCCACTGAACTCTTAAGGAAATTGAGATAAGGAGACAGGATGAAACTGTCTCAAGGCCTCATGAATGGTAAAACTTATGACTGTGACTTGAACCCAGGTCTTTTCATCTCTACCAAACTCCTTTAGGTGCAGTTCCTCCAAAGGGTGCTTTCCAAAGTCTATACAATTTAAGGACTTGGAATCCTGCCTGCTTTTTTTTCCCTTTTTCTTCCTTAAAAGTGGAGCTTTGGCTTTTGCCTTTCAAGTCAGTCACAGAGGGAGCATTTGGCTTTGTGCCCTCTGAGAGTTGATTTTCTAGCCCACGAGCCTGTGCTCTGATTCTGACATGAGAGAATGGAGCTTAGCCTTTAGAGATATGAAAGATACCAATTGTTTTGTTCTCCAAGCACTCGGAGGGAGTTGTTGTAGTTTTTATTTCTCCTTGCAATGCTTTCTTTTCTGAAAAGCAAGGAGGGTGGAGGATTGGGGGTAGAAGGAGGAAGTCAGGTTAATCTGTGGCACAGAGGCCTTGAATAGTTTCAGGAAAAAATGAAATAACACAAAGCTATAACTTCTCATTGTTCTCTGCTACTTCCATCTCCCACTGTCAGTCTACTCTTTCCATCAAATGTGTATGATATTGGTTGTGGAGCAGATGAAAAATACTTCTCTTTTCTCTGGGATGTACAGTCAGTCGATCTTGAAGAACGAGCAGGCCTCAAAGGCGGTTGTCAACCCCATAGCCCCCATTTCTGTCATTCCTCTCTGCTTCAGGGGAACAAAAACTCGATTGCAGAGAGACTCATCTCAAATTGGCCCCTCTCCATTAGTGTCTTGGATCTCAGGAAGAGGAAAAAAAAAGGAAAATATCCTATAAATAGCATTGCTGAGAAAACTAAACTCATAAGGTTTTGTATTTGTAGAGCGTTGCATACATTGCTTTTATAGTTACTAACTTATGCTGTTGATTTGAAACAGTTAAATTGAGGAGCTATTCTGTGGTGTGTGGGATAAATCCTGGCTACTTGTTGAAGGGTGTGCTGAGATCACGGTGTGACCTCTGCTCTATACCGTTCAGGGCTCTCACTTTGGCCAGTCTGCAGTCTGCCTTGCCAATGCTTCAGAGGTGATTATGTTCGAGGGGCCCGCATCATGCCAGCATAACTGTTGACACACTGCCCTATCAAGTGTTACCGTGGTGGCATCCACTTGCCAGGATAAATATCCCAGTCGTGTGGACTGGACCTGGAGTCTTCAGACAATATAACCTATCCCTGTAGGGAAGTCTTCGTGGGGAGCCAAATTCTGATTACAAGTGTTTGGAGGTTCTGTTTTGTTTTGTTTTCTCTTTGGCTTCACAGCATAGTGATTACAAGCTTAGGGTTTGGAATCAGATACATTTTGTGTATTAGTTACCTATTGCTGCATAACAAATTACCCCAAAACTTAGTGGCGTCAAACCACAATATTTATTATCTCTTATGATTCTGTGTGTTGGGATTGAGGCAGAGTACAGTTGGAATGGCTTGTCTCTGTTTTGTGATATCTGAGACCTCACCTGGAAAACTTGAAAGCTGGAGGCTGAAAGCATCCAAAGGTTCATTTACTCTCATGTAAGCATAGCTGGAGCTGTCAGCTGGAACACCTGCACAGGACCTCCCCATGTGGCCTGTGCTTCCTCACAACATGGTGCCCTGGTTCCAAGAATTAGCATAGATAGAGAGCTATGGAAGAGTACATAACATTAAGGTGCCTAATGGAAATTTATGTCAACAATAGGAGGTAGATAGTCAAGAGGGAAACAAAAGAGAAATGAGAATAGAGTAGACCAAAGATGTCTATGTTTGTCTAACAATACTTAAGGGAAACAATGGATAAAAAATTACAAACCCTCCTTATTAGATCTGTGTATAGTGTGCAAATGAATGTATCAGGATGTTGTAGCTTAATAATAAATTATCCAATTAATAGCCTGTTCCAGTTTGCTAATGCTGCCTTTTTGCAAAGCACCAGAAATGGATCGGCTTTTATAAAAGGGAGTTTATTTAGTTACACAGTTACAGTCTTAAGGCCATAAAGTGTCCAAGGTAATGTATCAACAATTGGGTGCCTTCACCGTAGAATGGCCAATGGCATCTGGAAAACCTCTGTTAGCTGGGAAGGCATGTGGCTGGTGTCTGCTTGCTCCCAGGTTGCATTTCAAAATGGCATTCTCCAAAATGTCTGCATCAGCTTCCAATGACAGTCTTTAAAATGTGCCTCTTGGCTGCAGCAAGCTTGCTCCTACTGTCTGAGCTTTTATAGTGCTCTAGAAAACTAATCAAGGCCCAAGCTGAATGGGCAGGGCCACACCTCCATGGAAATTATCTAATCAGAGTTATCACCTACAGTTGGGTGGGTCGCATCTCCATGGGAACATTCAATCAAAGAATTACAATCTAATCAACACTAATACATTTGCCCACACAAGATTGTATCAAAGATAATGGCATTTTGGGGGACATAATACATTCAAACTGGTACACAGCCCCTCCCTCATTCTGGGTTCATCCCTACTACCAGCTAACCTTACCCGAGCACCTCCTATGTCCAAGAATTCTTACAAGTATCACCTCATTTAATTCTTATGACAATCCAATGAAGTAGATATTATGGTTTCTATCACCTTTTCTCTGAAACAGAACTTTGAGGGTACAGAAACTTCCTATTCTTTATTTTTAAAGATATGAGCCATTATTTCAGTCTCAAACATTCACCTGATTCTAGTTTCAGGGTCTACTTTGATGGGGACCCCATCTAATATTTATAGTCATATAAGAAAACATTGTCTGATACGTACAGGTATTATTATGGTATGATCTAGTTAACATTTATTTTTTCTGCCAGCAGACTTGACTAATATCATTATTCTTCCAAAGCCACACCCAACCCAAAATCTGTACTAACCAAGGAAAAGGATTTCATACCTAAATATTTCTAAGCAATTGCCCCCCCCAAATAAAACAACAGAAAGTTTCCTAAAATAAAAATTCCCCCAATCATTTCATTTCCATTTTTTTCTTTTAAATTTTTTCTTGAGATATAATTCACAAACCAACAATTTAATAATTTAAAGTTTACAATTCTATGTTCTGTAGTATATCTGAGTTGCGCAGCCATTACCACAATTAATTTTAGAATATATCATCCCCCCAAAAGAAACCCTGAATCAATTACCTGTCCCTCATTTTCCCCTACCCTCTCCTAGTCTTAAGCAACCACTAATTTAATTTTGATAAAGTCTAATTTATTTATTTATTTATTTTGTTGCTCATGCTTTTGGTGTAAAGTTGAGGAATCCGTTATCTAATACAAGGTACTGACGATATTTCCAGAGATATTCTTCTAAGAGTTTTATAATTCTAGCTCTTAAATTTATGTCATCATTTCATTTTGAGTTAATTTCATTTATGGTGTGAAGTAGGGGTCCACTTTAATTCTTTTGCCTGTGGATATCCAGTTTTCCCTGCATCATTTGTTGAAGAGACTATTCTTTCCCCATTGAATGAACTTGGCACTATTGTCAAAAATCAATTGGCCATAGAAGTGAAGGTTTATTTCCGAACTCTCAGAAATATTCCATGGGTTCTATTGGAAACATGTAACAGGTAGAGGCTGGAGGAATTGTGAGGCACTTGATAGTTCTATCCCTTGGGTATATGTGTCTGTCCTTGTGCCAATACCACATTGTTTTGATTACTGTAGCTTTGTAATATGATTTGAAATTAATTTTTTAATTTCCCAACTGCTAAAACAAATATCATACAATGGGTTGGCCTAAACAATGGGAATTCATTGGCTCATAGTTTTGAGGCTTGAAGTTCAAAACTGAGGCATCAGCAAGGCAATTGTTTATCCCAGAAGACGGTGGTATTCTGGGGCTGGCTGCTGGTGATCCTTGGTCTTTTGATTCTTCCTTCAATTCATCCCCTCCCTGTCCCTTTCAGGGATTGCTTCTGTTCATATAAATTTATCAAAAACCATGTTGAATTTGCATGTGTTCCAGCAGGTCCAAATCATTAGACAGTAGAAATTTCCACAGATCCTTCCTGAATAACTGCATTTCCAATCCTGACTTCCACTGAAATGACTGACTGGATCCATGTTCAGCCACACCCTCTTTAGCAAAGGGTTGTTCAGCTAAACCCTCATATGGAACCCTGTTCTCTGAGGAATCACTCCTGAAAAGCTCAGAAGGGTCCCCGATAAAGTTGTGCCTGGCCCTAGTCTCAGAACACACTATCTGGATAGGCTCAGAATTTTACAAACCATAAATTTCTGGTCTCTTTGTGCTTAAGAGTTCAGTTCTCAGCTTATCCATTTCCTCTCACATTTTACTATAAGATGCAAGGAGAAACCAGGCTGACCTTCCACAATTAGCTTGCAGATTTCCTCAGCTAAATATCTAAGTCCATTGCTTATAAGTTCCACTTTCAATCAGACATCAGAACACAATTTTGCAAAGTTCTCTGCCACAGTATAACAAGGATCACTTTTTCTGCAATTTCCAGTCACCTATTCATCATTTCCTTCTAAGACTTCACCAGAAGTATTTTAGCATCCATGTTTTTACCAATAATCTCTTCAAAACAATCTAGGCTTTTTCTGTCAAGTGCCTCACAATTCTTCCAGCTTCTACCTGTTACACAATTCCAAAGCCATTTCTGTGTTTTTGATATTTGTAACAGCAGGACCCCAATTGCCAGTACCAAAAATTGTTTGTTTCCTAGCCGCTAAAACAAATACCATACAAGTTAGCACGAACAGTGAGAATTTATTGGCTTATGGTTTTGAGGCTAGGAGAATTCCAAAATCAAGTCATCAGCAAGGCACTGCTTTCTCTGAGAAGACTGTGGCATTCTGGGACTGGCTGCCCACTATCCTTGGTCCTTAACTTTTCTGTCACATGACAATGCAAATGGTTGTCTCCTTTCTCTTCCAAGTTCTATTGACTTCCAGCTTCTGGCTGCTCCCTGCTCCCCATGGCTTCTCTCTCTGCATCCTTCTCTGTAAGACCTCCCATAAAAGGAATATGATCCATCCTGATTCAGTTGGACCACATCTTTAACTGAAGTAACCTCAACAAAAGGTCTTATTTACCATGGGTCCAAATGCACAGGAATGGATTAAGATTAAGAAAATGCTCATGCTTTGCTGGGATACATACATGCAAGCCACCACAAGGATCATGTCATCTGTGGATTTCCAACCCATTTGCAATTCGGATTCTTTTAATTTCTTTTTCTTTCCTAATTGCTCTAGCTAGTACTCCCCATAGGCAATGTTGAAAGTGGGCATCCTTGTTTTGTTCCTGATCTTAGGAGGAAAGCTTTCAATCTTTCACCATTGTGATGTTAGCTATGGGTATTTCCTCATTTTGGTTTTGATTTACATTTTCCTAATAAATAAAGATGTTAAACATCTTTTCATGTTTAACAAATGGCTTATTGCCATTTGTATATTTCTTTAGATAAATGTCTGTTCAAATCCTTTGCCCATTTTTAAATTGGGTTACTTGTCTTCTTATTGCTGAGTTTTAAGGGTTCTTTATATATTCTGGATACAAGTTCCTCATCAGATGAGTTGCAAAACTTTTCTCCCACTCTGTGGGTTATCTTTTCACATTCTTGATGATATCATTTGTAGCACTGAAGGTTTTAATTTTGATTTTCTATAGTTGTCTTTAATTCATTTCTTTTTTATTTTATATTATCTATCTCTGTTTTCATTTACTCATTCATTTAGTGCTCATGATATGTCAATAACCGTTCTAGGCACTAGGGGTAAATCAAGAAATAAGATAGGATACAGTCCCTGCTTTCAGGAAACCAATGTTCCAGTCAGGGGAGAGAGATGATAAATACTTAAACACCATCACATAATTTCAGATAATGGTAAATATATTTTAAGAAAAAAAGTATGGTAATGAAATGGAGAGTTTTAATAGGTGTTGGAGGTGGGATAAGAAAGATAATTCTTTGTCATGAGGGGGCTGCCTTGTGCATTTTAGGATGTTTAGCAGCATCTCTAGTCTGTACTCACTAGATGCCAGAAACACCTTCCCCCCAGGAATATCTCTGGGTATTCCAAAAGTTCCCTGGGAGACACAATCAAACCTGGTTGAGAAAAGCTAAGATATGTGGTTCAGGAATGTTCCCCTGAATGGAGACCTGAAGGATGGGAAGGAGTTTACCATGGGAAGCTTTGGGGCAGAAGCATGCAGGACAGATGGTAAGTCAAGTTCAAAACCCTCAGGGTAGGGATGAGTTAGGTATGTTTGAGAAATAGAAATCAGGCTATTGAGCTGGCAGGTAGAGTACGCGAGGGAGATTGATAGGAGAAATCAGAGAAATGTGCAGGGTCCAGATAATGAATAATAATCTGTAATAAGGAATTTGGTATTTATCCCAAGTGTAATTGGAAGCTGGTGGATTGGGAATAATGGGTACTCTCAAATATAGGAACGGTACAGAAAATTTGAGTTCTTGTCCCATATTTCCTGCTCAAAGAACCACAAACAGGTAGGGATAGAGCAGACTAGCACCCAGCTCTCATGACTCCTAATCTAACAGTCATCCATTGCACAAGGGAGGCTAAGCAGTCCCCCTGTTAACTGATGTTACCTGATTTCAGGTGACCATTAATATAACCAACCCTTGCCTGAATCCACCTTGCTTAAGAACTCCTAATGTATGGTTGACATTTGGCATGAAAAGCAGGGAAGATAAACTCTAGTCTTTTTCTACTCAAAGTGTGGTTCATGGGCCAACAGCATCAGCGTCACCTGGGAGCTTGTTAGAAATGCAGAATTTCCTCACTCCAAAGCTTTTGAATTAATATCTGCATCTTAACAGGAGCCCCAGGTAATTCGTGTGCAAGTTAAAGTTTGAGAAGCACTCATCTAGTTTATCAAAATATCATCAGATGCAGTAGAGTGATTCAGATGGTTTCTGATGGACTTTAGCTACTAAGTCAGAAGATGAGTGACGTTATTAAACTCTTATTATACCATCATCTTTCTTTCATTAGCTTCCAGTAAATCATCACTCTCAAAGTCCTATGGAGTCTTCCTTAATAATGGCACACACTCTTTCCTTTCTACTGTCTGAGCCCTCACCGCTCTGCACCCAAAAAATATCCAAATTTATCTTCACCAACTCCCTATGCCCTTCCATTTGCCTCCAGCTCTGACTCTAAAACTTTCTCTGGCTTTTTCTTGCCTTCAGTTTAAAATCCATATCCCAATTCTGGCTTTAAAGGCTTTCCACATTCAAATCCCAAAACCATTTTTCCAGAGAATGTTTTGCGTGTATGTTGTTATGTCCATGCCTTTGTTCATACATTGAAATGCCGTTTCTCACCGATTTCACTGCCTTTAAGACTCTGCTGAAATCTCATTCCGTCAGGAATGTCAGACCTACCCAGCTCACTGTTGCCTTCCCTTGTCCTAAGGTCCTGTGTCACTTGTTGCCTGTACCAGTTTTTGGTTATATAGCATTATAAGTTCTAGTACAGTAAGACGTGGCTTCGTAACTAGATTGTAAACTCCCAGGGGACAGGACCTACGTCTTCACCCCCTTTCCATCTCCAGCACCTGGCAAGGCACTAAGCACATAGTAGGTAACCAGTATTGTGCTTCTGAATCTGATTAAGTTGTGGAGGTCGTTATTGCCCTATTTACAAGCACATCCTGCCTACTAATTTATTTCCTCTAAGGGTCCATGCTACAGTTCACCGATTATGTAAACAGAATTGTTTATAAAACCAACCACGGCTAGGCAGCCTGGGATCAGCTGGGTGGTAGGGATTGGATGCGGTCCAGATTTTCAGGCCAAATAAAAAGCTGTGAATCTTTATTTCAGGATGCACTGCATTCTGTGGAACCAAGCTCTGTTTTGGTGTCAGAACAACAGGTATCCCTTCCCACCTCCCCTGCTGTGGCAGTTAAGGCCAGTGCTTCTGAACAACTGTGTTAAGCACTGAGCCCCAGCAGGGCTGCACCAGCTGAACTTGGGGCAACCCAGATATAAAATGCTGATAACATTGACCCAGATTCTGTGTTTGGTTATGTTTTTGTGTTTGCTTAGTAACTGCATTCTTGAGGTTTTTAGCAGTAGTGTTTGCTGGTCATTTGACTCAGTGACTTACAGGCTTTTCATATACAGTTGAAATTCTGTCTTCCCAGACACTGGACTGCAAAAATTCCTGTTAGTAGCCATTATGGCTTATAACTTTCATGTGTGCATGTGAGCTCTTTTGAAGTTCAGAAGCACCCTAAAGAGACAGACGAGGCTGGTACCATCATCTCCATTTTACAGCTGTATGAACACAAGCCCAGAGAATAAAAACGAATTATTATCACTCATTTAATAACAAGTCCTACAGTCGGAAAGAATGAGAAGTCCTCCTTGTCCTTCAGGAATATTTACAGAGTGTCCTTCTCTCAGGCCTGAATGAGTAATCCTTCCTGATGTACTAATATCAAGATCTATTTGTTCTTAATTGAGATGAAGAAAGAAATGAAGATCAGGGTGGGGAAACAGCCCTTACACTAGATAGCTTACACCAGGGTTTCTTAAACTTGGCACTATTGAAATTTTAAGCTGGATGAATCTTTGTTTGGGGGGTGGAGGTGGAGGGGAATCTGTTCCTATCCTGTGCATTGAAGTAGGTTAAGCAGCATCCCTGGCTTCCACCCATTAGAAGATGCCAGTAGCACACCACGCTTCAGTTATGACCATCAAAAATGTCCCTAGAAATTGCCAAATGTGCCCTAGAGGACAAAATTGCCCTTAGTTGAAAATCACTGTCCCAATGAATTCTCCCATGATGGGGATATGTGTGTTCATGGGGTAGCCAATGACAAACTAAGTCAGGGTTCAAAGAATTTTTTTTCTGCAAAGGTCTAGTTAGTATATATTTTAGGCTTTGTGGACCACATGGTATCTGTTGCAAGTTCTTATCTATGCCATTGTAGTACAAAAGCAGCCATAGACAATACATAAATGAATGTGTTCCCTTGAAACTTTAAGTACACTGAAATTTGAATTTCATGCAATGCTTATGTACCACAAATATTCGTTTCCTTATTTTCATTTTTTATTTATTTTATCTGTTTTACATGTTAAAATGTAAAAAACATTCTTAGCTCATGGGCTGTACAAAAACAGATGGTAGCCTGGGTAGCTCAGTCAGTAGAGTATCAGACTTTTAATCTGAGGGTCCAGGGTTCAAGTGCCTGTTCAGGCACAAAAAAAAAATGAAACAGATGGTATGTCAGCTTTGGCTTGTGGGTCCTACTTTGCCAACCCGTAGGCTAAGCAGTACATGAAGCCCTGGGATGAACAGTACTTTTTCTGAGAGAATCAAAAGTACTGACAAATTTGGGAGAAAAAAATATTTTTATTAATGTAAGCATTTCTATATTTTGAAGTAGTAATGTCTTGCTTCTAGCAGGCTGCTTGAAGCTATGCCACAAATCTCCAGAGGCCAACCTTGCCATCATTCTCCTCTGCTTTTAGGCTAATTTGGTGGAAAATTTTGAGAAGTGCCACTCTAGGTGAGAGACTAACTCACATAAGAACCTTTGGACTTCTCATAACTGATTGCCCTTGCGTGGTGTCCAATAAATCATCTAGAAATACTGTAAGTGCCTTAGTTGTAGTCTGATGTATTTCATCCAGAGAATGATTGCAGGATATGTGATTATGTAAGCCAGGGTGATTCCCTGAATCCTTTTTGAAATTTTCAAATACACTCAGTTCTCTTGTCGATTCAGCAGTATGTGCACTATTCAACATGCTGAGTGCCAGGACACTACCTAGATGAGTAAATGACCCAAACCCACCTCAAGAAGCTAAAAACTTGATTCTGATATTAGTACTTGTCCTATGAGATGACCCAGAAAGAGTACACCATCAGGAAAGGGATGGAGGTGGAAGGAGTGTTAGATTGGCAAGCGGGAGGCATCTTTTCCAACCCCTCCTGTGCCTGTTATCCTGAATAGGGAAGCTGCTTTATTTCTCATCCTTTTCTGCCCAGCGTGTGTTTTTTTTCAAGAAGGATTCTGAGGCACCATCCAAGCTCAACTGGGAAGAATGCCACACTTGATTAGAGCCAACTGCCATGGATGGGAAATAAAGGAGTGGCTGGCATAAGTACCAGATTGCTTCCATGCCTAGACTACATAATCTCTGTGGTCCCTCCTGGTGGGAAATGCCTACAGCTCTGTTATGCTGATTGCATGGTTTAGTGATACCGATTGGAGCCAAAGAAGGAGGGCTCACTGAGGGATGGAGAGGTTAGGGGAAGATTATATGGTGGAGGTGAGATGGTGGGCAAGGCTTTGAAGAGGAGTTTCTTCCTCTTCACAGCTGGGCTTCAGCAGAGAACACTTTGTGCCTACTTGGGTTTTGGTTGGCTCTAGGCTGAGCGCCTTCTATTGTGGCTTTGGCATGGAAAGAGGGACTCATGCCGGAGATACTGTGTTTCTGCCATTCTCCAGGGCCCTCATGAAAGGGAACGTCTTCTTAATGAGCCCATTCCAGAGAGCCTAGCCTTTCAGATAAACAAACAAGCATCAGCAGGAGCTGCTCAAAATTGAACTGGAAAAAACTAAGGCCACACTGAGTGGCAGACCAAAGAAAGGAAGCCTAAGAGGTCTGAAGTTAGCAGCTAATGAGCACATCTCCCCATCTGTGCTTTGTTGGCCAGGACATCTATTGTTGAGGGTGCCAGGAATGTGTTTGTCTTATTTATACAGGAAGAGGCTTTCTCTGACATCTGGCCTGGCTTTCATTTACTTTATGTTGTGGGTAGTGGCCAGCCTAGACGATATTTTAAAGGTGAGGAACAAATCTGAAGATAATTTTGACCTAAATCAATTTACTTATCTTTCTAAAGGCAAATATATCAGTTTTGTCACTTGGGAAATGAGGATAATAATACAAGTCACCTCCTAGAATTGTTGTGAAGATCAAATGGGGTCGTGCCCAGAAAACACTTACCAGCATACAGTGTATAGTCAGCATTTGATACATGTTGGCTAGAATTAGTAGTAAGAGTAATAGTACCATCATCATCATTTTCTGTGTGCATGGAAAGATGCTGAAAAAAGAGTCTGGTTATGGAGGATCTAATTCCAGCTCGTGTCACCAACATACTGTGAGAGTTTAGGTAAGTCGTTTCTCATGTTAACTGACAATGTCACACTGAAGTCTTTAATTCATTCGGTAAACATGTTTTGAGTATGCAGTAAGTACCAGGCTCTGTCTTAGGCACCGAACAGATAAGAGACTAAGATGCAGTTTCTGCCCTCAGGGTGTAATGGGGAAGGTGGACGGATATTACACCTGACAGCACAGGGCTCTGGAGCCCCGGGTAGGAGTCAGGAGCCTAAAGTTCTGCCCCTTCTGACCTCCCACAAATCTGTTAGAGAAAGATCCCTCCAGAGCATGTTCAAGGGACCATCTGGGTGGTTAGGGGGAAAAGAGGTCACTTACCTGAAACCCAGCCCCCTTCCTTCTGAAACTAGGGTTGTCACCTGTCTGCCTTAAAATATAAACATTCAAGGAAATATAATATGCAGAGAGGTAACATGTTGATAATTAAGTAGGGTTTGGAATCTGGTGGTTTGAAATTGTTTTTCAGCACTGTTATTGTGGTAGCTTGATGACTTTGGGTAAGCTATTTAACCTCTTTGAGCCTCAGTTACCTCATCAGAGAGAAGAACATTACTATAATAACCACTTGGCATGGCTATGTAGAGAGAGAAAGATTTTATTTTAAAGCCCTGGTAAATTGTGACTCATATAAATTTTCATATGTACTGTCGCTGTTGTTATCTTTAAAAATAATAACAATAAATATCCTGCTATGTTAAAAAAAAAGTTTAGTAGTCAGTAATTGAACTTGGGTGTCCAAAGAAGTAGATAAGGATGTTTCTCTTGGAATAGTCAATATTATTTTTCCAGGAGAATAGGCTAAATGTAGTCCTCTTTTCAATTTTAATACCAAGCAAACTTAATTTTTTGTTTGTGTGCATCTGTGAAAAACAGGAGGTAGAAAGGGCAGGAGAAAGAGAGGGAATAAAGAAGAGAGAGAGAAAGATTGCCTATTTCTCCTAAAAGCTAATCAGAGAAATATGCCAGGCAAGAGTCTTGTATCTTGATCTCTGATTAACTGAAATTTCATTATGCTGTTGTGATAGGAACCCCTGAAGCACATGATTGATTATCTATTGGTGGATGAAAGGGCAAACAATTTCAGTAAACAAAAGCCTTTGTTTGAGGCAAAACAAAGGAGAAGTAATTTAGAAGAAAGGTAACAAAGACAGCCGTGAGAGAAGAGACCTGGTTTCTAGTCCTAGCTAGAGAATCTTGAAGTAATCTCTTCCTGGTACTGGGCCTCAGTTTCCCCATCAGTGTAACCCAGGCCTTGGTCTAGACAGTCCCTAAGGTCCCTTTCATACTGGCTGGACTATGCGATTTCTTTCTGTACAATACTGCAAGAATAATAAACAGAAAGAGAAAGAGAGCCTGACTGATAAACTGAAAGGGACACAGGCTCATAAAATCCACTGATTCAAATTAAATGGAGAATTCATGTTGATTTAGAGCTGACAATCTTGGGCTCCCAAATCACAAGGAGACTCTGTTTAATCCTGGGATGGTCTCTTGGGCCTTATCTTCCTCGGCTCAGTAGTGCTAAGAACCGAGCTCTCTTGGAAGTCAAGATGAAAGAGACAGACCTGTTTTAAAAAAAAAAAAAAAAAAATGCTTAACCACCCAGGTATAGGCAAAGGAAATATGGAAGGCTTTAAATGTGTGTTGCCTACATGCTTAACCCTTTGCAGCCTGATTGTTGGTCCCTAACAGAAGTCAAAGTCAATGTTCTTAGGTAGGGAAATAAATAACCACTTGTACACTGTCTGTTTAATAATGCTATTTACAATCTTCAGGACTACAAAGGGTAGGGAATTCAGCAGATCCACAATCCAGCACTTCAAGACTTTGGATATTTCTCTCTTGAGAGTTGGGCAGGTCTTAAAGGTCATGAAAGGTCATTGAACATCAACTAAAGGAGGAACCTTGAATAGCTTTCAAACTCTGCAGTGCTGCAAATAAGAAACAAAGGCATAGGGAGGGGCTGGCCTTCAGTCACCCGTGAGTCTAGGCAGAGCTGGGACTAGAAATTAGAACTAGAACTAGAACCCTCCTGACTCCTGCAGCCCCTCCCATGACCTGTGTTTGGTGGCTCCCCCATCTTCCCTGAGAGAGGGATAAGGACATTCTGCTCTCTGGTTCTTTGCAGTGCAATGTCAGAAGTGAATTTAGGATTCAGAGCATGGCAGCCACCAGTCAACCAGGACTGATGATTAGAGAAGGCAATGTTGGATTTAGGAGGTTCTGTGTGAGCTTGTGCAAATCAGATCTTTACAAACACCCCTTGTACTTGGTAAAGAGTGATATTCATCCAGAGACCCAGCAGCTATGTCCAATTCCAATCAGGCCAAGATTTTGATTAAGGTACAATTAGTTATACTGGGAAAGAGAATTGAACCAAGAGTCTGAAGACCTAGTTTCTAATCCTATTTCCGTCTCCTGCTGACCACTTTACCCTTGATACATCATCTAACTTCTGTACATCAGTTTTCCTATCTTTAAGGGAGATATGATGATTACAGCATCTGCTGAACAGAGTTAACTTAAACTAAATGAGCAAAACAGAACAAGAGGCATGAAATTGAGTATAAAATTCTTGGTATAGGTTTATATATGTTTTGGGAACTTAAAGGGAAAAAACTCAAGTATCATAGAGAGATAAGGAAATGTTTCCTGGTGGAGGTTAGGAAGGCTCTGGGCCTGAAATATTTGGATTTGGAAACCAGGAGAGGACGTAAGAAGCATGGTGACTGGGGGCAACAGCCTAAGCCAGTATCTAAAGATACTTTCTGATTGTTCTAATGCTTTGGGTTCTGTACATCTGTTTTAAATACTGTTTCAGTCCTCAACATCTTCATTCAATAGTTTTCAGTTTTAATTTCTTGAATTGTTTCCCTGGGAAGGAGTAGGGACCACATACTGAAACAAGTCACATCATAGACACATCTTTTCTTCCCTTTTAGTAACATTTCTGCTAAAATATGTTGTTTTAAAAAAGTAAAGAATATCTTCAGATCATCCCCCAAATGAGCAGGTTGAGGCTTTAATTATATTGTGATCCCTTCTTCCTTTGGGCTCCACTTGCCAAGTTGTACTAATAATCATGGTCCCTTTCATGTGTTTGGGACTTTACTGTTTGCTAAGGGTTTCGTTTATGTTGCACAGAAAGTCCATGCATAATTTAGGTTAAGAATGTTGGGCCCCCTTTATAAATGAATTGCTTGCCCTCACTCATACTTGGCCAGATTGCCTGACTCATAATAGGTTCTCAATAAATATTGGATGTATGGACATATGGATGCATGGATGTATGGATGCATGGGGGGAATGGATGGGAGGGACTGAATAGGTTAAGAGTTTCTCTGAATGGCTACAATACTTTTATGATTTTCCCTCCTTGTTAATCCTAGCCTCAGGGTATGGAAAGCAAGCATGCCCTGTAGTCATCTACTTCTGGGGTGTCTTGGAGACTGTGAAGTAGGGATGTATAGTACGCCTGTCTGCTGTAATTTTATGATACTGGAAACCTAGTAAGTTTCCTTGAAGTAAAGTCCTCAGTTACCAAAGCTGTATAAGAGACTGTCTCCTTTTGCACTCTGTGTCAGATAATGTTTTTGGGGTTTCTTCTTCATTTGAGAAAAATAGGATCCTTAACCAATCCCATCATGGAGCATGGGACTGTGAATAAGGATGCTTGAGTTGCAGAGTAATCAAGTAGAATAAAGAGAAGGACCAGAAAACTAGAATTCAGAAGACCTGGGCAATGTTTATAAACTCCATGCATTCATTCATACATCCATACATTCCATATTTCAGTCCTACGGTGTAGCAGGCTCTGCCAGCCATTGGGAATGTAATAGTGAACGAGATAGACAAGGTCCCTGACTTCAAGGACCTTAGTTCTAGTGGGGTAACATAGACTAAAAAAAGTAAATGACTCATAAATGTTGTGAAGAAATAAACAACATGCTGACAAAAAATAACATGAAGGCACTTGTTTAACTAGTGTCATCAGGGAAGATCATCCCTGAGACAGTGATATTTAAGACCAGATTTAAAGACTGAAAAAGTACTATCTCTTCAAAACTCTGGGGAAGAATATTCCAGTCCGAGGGAGTAACTGTGCCATGGCCCTGAGGTCGGAGAAAAGCTTGGAGTATTGTTTGAGGACCTGACAGGCAAACAGGGGTGTTTCGAGCAAGGGAGAGAGTGATAAAATCACGAAGGCAGAGAAGGAACTAGATCATGCAGAGAATGACAGGTTATGGAAAGCAACTTGGTTTTTATTTTACTGCAGAGAGAAACTACTGGAAGGTTATAAGCAGAAGTGGAATGTGGTATAATCAACACATTAAGAATTTAACTTTGGCCCAGTCACTCAAGTCCTCTGTGCTTCCCTTTCCTCTCCTCAAAAACCTAGATAACACTGATACCATTTTGTTCAGAGGTTCAACTATAAATATTGTTCATCATAGTGCATTGCTCCAAGAGCACTTGATAAATATTTAATTGAATTTAATTTTTCAATCACAATGTGGAAGGGCTTTGTAAACTATAAGGTGTCATGTGCATGTTAAGATATTATCAATAATATGATCTCCCCAAAGCCCTGCCTCCTTCACAGAAATTTGCAAGGAAAGTCAGCACAGTAGGCCAGGAAACAGTGACAATCCTGTCGCAATACAAAGTTCCCTTATATAGTTTTCATTTGTTTTGTGAAGATTGGGTTTACATTCTTTGTTCCATGGCACCAACTTACTGCTCTGTTTTTGGTTCAGGAGACATCAGCCAGACTCGAGTGTGTTGTTTAACCATGGGAAAGAAAAATATCAGGGCAGAATATGATTGGCAGCAATGAGAGTCAAGTCAGTAAATCCTTGCCCAGCACTGGGCCTTTCTCACCTCTCTTCCACATTCAGTGGATGCTTGCCCTCATGAGTCATTGATTCACCTTAATCTACGGGGGAGATGTGGAAAATAATACTGACGATGATAATAAGTGTAACAAGTGATTAGTGATGCACACAGATATATATAGAGACATGTGTATATTTATAGCCCTTTGCTACTTTCCTCAAAGCATTTTCCCCCATCCATTGTTTTAATTTAGCTCACACTCGTGCACAGAGGTAGAGTGGGAGTGTTCTAATTGCAGAAATGGCCACAGAGTGCTTAAGTGGTTTGTCTCAAGGTTACATTATGAGTGATGGATGAGGTGAAACCAGGGCACAGGACTCCTGGGTCCTGTCCTAGCACTTTGTGTCAAGACCCTTTGGCTCCCACGGGGGTCTTGGGAAAGAAAACTGGGATTCCTGAATCCTAGATTAAATAAATAGGAACTGGTGCATTCTGAGACTGTAAGAATCATGCAATCTCAGTAGTCTGAACTCACCCCCATTTTGCACATAGAGAAGCGGAGGGTCACAAGCGGAAGTCTACACGGGAAGGTGCCCTCTCCACCACCTCCTCAAGCATTTAGTGATGCTCCTGCGTCCGTCCTGCCTTTCAACTCCCTGCACAGCTGGGGATTGAGTGGAAAGAGAGGATACAAAAGAAGTAAAGGGGATCCTCAGTTAAAGACATTGCCAGAGCATGAATCATCCTAGGGACAGAGTTCTTCAATTAACTGAGAGCCTTCCCTTCCATCTGGACCTTGACCTTGGGGCGGCCATGCCTGTGCCCTGACCCTCTCTCACCTTCCCCTAGGAGGTTTGAACAAGGTGCATCTTGCAGTTCTTTCCAGCTTTAGCATTCTCTGATACCGTTTGTGGGCTGGATGGGATACACTTGGCTGTTTTAACTATACCACTGAATTATTTGTAATATGGAAAGTTGTTATACTTGGACCTGTGGAATACATTGTTGGTTTTTTTTTTTTTTTTTTTCCTGTTCCAGATATAGATATTCTATGTGGAAAAGAGAATTTTTAAAAAGACAAACCAATTTAATTTTCCTAAAGCCATGCCCGTCCCCCTGACCCCTACCTTCACCTCCAGTAACTGAAAGGCCCCTAGTCAGAGAACTTTCATTTGCCCTGCAACATTATCTCCAACGTTAAAGCACTGAGTTGTCAACAAATGGTACTGAGGGTCCATCCTGGGTTGAGCACTATGAAGCCAGCATGAGAAGCACATGTAAAGAGTAGGCACAGAACCAGCACAGAGTAACTACTCACTGAATGCAGGTTCATGCTGCTGTCTTCATCATCATTATCATCAACACATCAGAAATGGTACTTTAGCAGTAGAAAAGGTAGTTTTATCTTACCTAACCCTCAAAACTGAGCAAGGTAGAAACTGTTCATTTCCACATTCTTCAGATGAGTAAACTGGAACAGAGGGAGGTTATATAACTGCCTGAGCTCACACAGCCAGCTCAGAACCCAAATGTGCTGGTCCACAGACCCCAGTTGAGACTACTAACCTACCCGCCTCAGGCAGCCCTGGAGTATTGTGCTGGGTTTCACTGACCTTCTATACAACTAATAGCTGTACATGTTGTCATGGCCAATTTGAGCCTTGCTCAGAGGCAGTCAAGTTCAGTGGGATGACTGTGAGCACTGGCCTGGGAATCTGAAGTCCAGGTGTGAGCCTTGTGACCTTGGCCATGTTTCTTCCCTGTGCCCAAGCTTCTCTGTTGGTGAAATGGTTAAAGACACCCATTTTCCACCTAGAATGGACATGAGGTTCAAATGAAACAATGGATGAGAAAACACTTTGTAGTTTGTGATGTTCTACTCAGATGCAGGATGTTCACCTTATTAATATTATACTCTGGTGCCAGTTTCTGGGGGGTGCAGCTGCAGAGAAGCCAGTTCAGGCTGAGATGTCTCATTAGAGGCTGAGATTTGGATTCAGCAGGAGGGGAATGCAGCAGGCGGGCCCCTCCCTCTGCTGCTCAGGTTCCTGCAGTTATCTGCATTCAGAAAGGCTCCCTGGTGGCTTGGCAGGGCTGCTCAGTGGGATGTCTCTGACTTTGATGTTGCACGTGTCTACATTCTAATAGGGCAGCAGCCGGGATCGGGTGTGAGTTTGGAGAGACATCTTATGACACGTTTTGCCTAAAGATGTTTCAACAGATAACCCTTTAGAAATAACAAAAGAAGATTATGCATTTCACAGGGAACCTGGGGGCTTAGGTACAACAGCTCAGTTTTGTAGTTTGGCATCCAGACAGCTTCCTACTCTCCTTTCTTCCTGCATAATTGTGGGACATCTTCATGCTTCAAAGTAGTACAGTATTGTGTTTAGTTCCATTGGTGTGCTGTCCACGTTGACAGCAATGGTGAAAGTACATAAGGCTATTTATTTCCTTCTAGAATATTCACATTGGAAGAATCTGAGAAATCCATTCTTCTGTTTTCAATCATAAATCAGATCAGATCAGCTCACTGTTTAAAAACCCTCTCATTGGCTTCCCTTCATGCTCAGAGTAACATCCAGCTGCCTTACTATGACAGGTATGGCTTGCCTGCCCTGGTCTCTACTGACCTCTGTCTTCACCTCCCACACAACTCCTCTCACTGTCTGTATCCAAATCAGACTGGCCTTTCTAGTCCTCTCATATGCCAAGCTTTCTCCTGCTATAGGGGTTTTGCACCTAAAGCTCTTCAGGCCTGCACTCTTGACTGAGAGCTGTCATGGCTGGCTCCTTCACATCACTCGGTCTTAGCTCAGCTCAGATGTCACTTCTTCAGCCAGGACTTCCTTGAACACTCTATCTGGCCCCACCCCATCCCACAGTCCATTTCTGCCATGTCGCCTTGTCGTATTGTCTTTGTAGCACCTTTGTATCTGCTTACCTGCTTATTATCTTACTAGAAGATTAGCACCATGAGAGTAGAGATTTTCTTACTGTCTCCCAAATCTCCAGCACTTAAGAGCAAAGATGCTACAGAGAGATGCCCGGTGGATATTGTTGGATGAATAAATGAATTGCCTCCTTTTATGGGTGCAGAAAGTAGGCCCAGAGAGGCCATCACTCCTTTCCTGTTTTTACTCTGAAAGTTTTCGGGTAGCACCTTTGGCCTGTGCTGGGGTTTTAACAAGTTATAACATCCAGGGATTTCTTGATATGGTATTCACAGATCTTTAGGCAGGCCATGAGTGGGTATCAGGGTGTGTGGAACCTTTTGAAAGTGTGGGCATATTTCTGGGAAGAAATACTAATTTTATATATATACACATAGCTATAGTATACATTCTAGATAATATATAGTATTTTAAACATAAATACTAATGTGCTAATATGAGAAATATGCTAATAGCTTTTATTAGTACTTCAGAGTGGTCTTTGACCCATGGGTACCTCCCATCAAGTTTCCTTGTTAAATAGCTTAAGTTTGGAGGATGTGATGCGAGTCTAGATGATTGTGATTGAAGAGCTCTCTGCTTTCTCACTAGAAGCCTGACTCCCTTGTTCTGCCACTGAATAGGCAAGTGTCCTCTACTTGTCACCAAAGCATCTCTTTCCTAAGCTTGTTGTTTCTGTGGTGAATTTCCAGTGCCAGAAGCTAGAGTCAGACTTCTGCATGAATCAAAGATTTCTGGAGTTGGGAGGACACTTAACCCAGTGTTTTTCAGCCATGGTGTAGGTGGTAGTTTGAAGCTGTATGTATCCCAGAAAAACATGTTTTAAAACTTAATCCATTCCTGTGAGTGTGAAGCCATTGTAAGTAGAATGTTTTGATGAAGTTACTTCAGTTAAGGTGTGGCCCAACCCAGTCAGGATGGGTCTTAATCCTTTTGCTGAAGTTCTTTAAAAGAGGAGTGAAATTCAAAGAAATATATAGAGAAAACCATAAAGGAAGCAGCTAGAAGCTGAAATCAACAAAACCTGAAAGAGAAGGGAGAGACCAGGAGATGTTGCTTTTGTGCCTTGCCAAGTGACAAACCAAGGGCTAAGTTAAGGATCGCCGGCAGCCAGCACCAGAATGCCACGGTCTACAGGGAGAAAGTGTTGCCTTGATGATGCCTAGATTTGGTCTCTCTTTTAGCCTCAAAACTGTAATCTGATAAATTCCCTTTGTTTAAGCCAACCCATTGCATGGTATTTGATACATGAAACTGTACATCAGAATTTTCTAGGGAGCTTTTTACAGCCACATCTTTCTGGGCCCCTACCCTGATTTTCTGATTTTAGTAGGATTAGAAGTAGGATGTGGGTATTGTATGAGTTAAAAGATATATCAGTAATTCCGTCTGAGAAACACTACTCTTCTCTAGCCTACTCTGAGGCCCAGGGAAGGGAAGTGTTGAGCCCAGGGTCCCACAGAGCCTCAATGACTGTGTCAAACAAGGGAGCCCAGTATCATGATTCCTCCAACATACTTCCTATTGTGCCAAATTCCCTTTTGGCACTGCAAGCTGGAGATGCCCTCACTGTTCTGCAAAGCCAGTATGTAACTGCATTTTCAATTGTACATGTCTGCCCCAAGTGACAATTTACTGCTCCAGTGGTATCTAGAGGAGCATTATTGGATCTTTTGGCTCATCACTTGCCTCCTCCCCAAAGGATGAAGCTCTGGAGCATATTGATATATCTCAGTAATCATGGACATACATCCAAATTTATTCCCAATTGTGCCCACGTTGCCCCACATTCTTGCAGTCATTAACTGGTATTGGGATGAGGTTCTGCACTGTAGGGGTGGGAAGATTTCTTTCTTCATCTCTTGCTTACTCAGAATACCACCATATGGTGTAGATAAACATGGTCCTCTCACTTGGGTTAACACGTGGGTGGGTTCTTGGGAAAAGAAGTTAACATCTGCAAAGACATCCCAAGCCTTGCACATAGCATTTGAGATAATACTCAGTGGAAATATTGGTTGTCATGGCCAATTTGTGTCCCCTCCCACTGTATTTTTATGCTGGTATTCTGCACAATGTGTCGATCCCTATCTCAGACAGTTCCATCACAGCAGATGCATTTAAATCACAGATCCCAGAGTAAGCAGATCAAAAGTGTTTAATCTATTATTAATCAGCTAGTTGCCAAAATGATAGAGCTCTAGGGGGGCCCAAGGAAGACATCAATATTTATGGTCTTATTAGTGAGTGCATTTTTTTTTCTTTCTCACCTTTCTCCGCATCCCCCCTCCTTAAGATGAGAACAGAAATATGAAGCCTGTTATGTTTTATGCCATTGTACAAGGCATGAATGTCATGTTTTGAAATGAGATGACTCCAAAGTGGTATTGCATGTTTGAGAATATTGGCTGTTAGGGCTGTGGTAACTTCTGCCTACTGGGTTAGCAAAATCAGTCTGAAGTCCTTGGTAATACACAGGAGATCTTAAGGAACAAAATGGGCCTGGGAGACTATATTTTACAAATAATTCATTTTTCTGATGAGGCAACTGATGCTGAGAGGGGGAAGGGCTTTCTTCATGGCCATGCATTTATTCATAATTCAACAGACATTAACTATATACCTCCAATGTTTCAGAAAATGTGTAAGCTACCAGGAACACAGAAATAACTATTAACAGAAATAGTTAACATTTATTGAATACTTCTGTTTTAGTTTCCTAGGCTGCTCAAGCAAATACCCTGAAATGGGTTGGCTTAAACAATGGGAACTTACTGGCTTATGATTTTGAGGCTAAGAATCCAAATCAAGGCATCATCAAGATGATGCTTTCTCCTTGAAGACTGTGGGACAGGCTGTTGGCAATTCTTGGCTCTTCTGTCACATGGCAAGGCATATGGTGGCATCCCCTGGTCTCTCCCTTCTCTTCCAGGTTCCATCAAAGTCCAGCCTCTTGCTTCCTATAGCTTTTTTCCTCTCTGTCTGAATTTCATTCTGCATATAAATAACTCACACCTTAACTGAAGGAGCTTCAGCAAAAGGTCCTACTTACAATGGGCCCACACCCACAGGAATGGATTAAATTTAAGGACATGTTTTTCTGGGGTACATACAGCTTCAAAACACCACAACTTCCTACATGCTAAATCCTTTAAATGGTCTCTCCTTGCTGAAAGCCCTCCAACAGCTTCCTCCTGCACTTGGAATAAATGCAAGTGTCTTGCTACAAGGCTCTTCTTGGCCTTGCTCTGTCCTACCTCTCTGACCTTGCCTTACTTCATCCTCCCCCTTGTTCTCAGTGCCCTTTCATTCTTATTGTTCCTGGAATACATACCAGACTTCTTGGTCCTTTAGACCTTTGTGCCAGCTGTTCACTCTGCCTACATTGGTCTTCCGCCTAATCTCATCAGCTCCAGCTACCTGTATTTCAGGTAGCAGCACAAACTTTACTTTTTCAGAGGTCCCTTGACAGTGAGTTAGCCCACTCCCATTCCTTAGTAAGTATCAGTTTTTCAGCCTGTTTTAGTGCCTTTCTACTCAGTGATCTGCAGATAAATGCTTAACATCTGACTCTGATGGGAGGAGTGGGGACTGATCTGTAGCATTTGCCAATTTCCATGGTGTAAATACTTCTACTGATTCAATGATTCAAGCTACCATTGTGATGCCACTGAATGTGAAGTTGGGAAGAGATACATATCAGTTCTTGTGAGCCTGTACAAGCCATCTTCAGCACACTTCTTACTCTCTGATATTAGCATGTGTTTTTAGTTGTAATTCTGTTTTCCTCAACATGCAATTTAAGCTCCAAAAGAGGAGGAACTTTTTTCATTTTGTGTCTGGTTGTATTCTGAGAACCTAAAACAGAGCAGGAACATGATAGCCACTTAATAAATACCTGGAGAATGATTATGGATGAATAAACCAGTGAATTAATCGATCCATAAGAACCCTCACAATAACTCTTTTAGTTAGGCAATACTACTCTCCCCATTTGCCAAATAAGGAAACTTAAGTGCAGAGAGAGGTTAAGTAACTCATCCAGGCTTACTCAGTATGTGGGAGAGCCAGGATTTGAATCCAGGCAGTTTGTCTCCAGAGTCCCTGCTCTAAATCTAAGCTATGTGAATATGAGCTCCCAATTCTAGAAGAGCTCAGAGTCTAGAGAAGAAAACAACACTTAACTAAAAGGCATAGTATGACCATGACAGAAGCATGCAGAATATACCCTAAGGGACCCAGGTGAGTGAGGGCAAACTTAATGCTTCTCTGGAAGAGTGAGAGCGGCATGGTGGTTAGGCAAGTCTACTTGACAGAGGTGATATTTGATTAAGGTCTTGGAGGATATCATTAGAATGTTTTTTCTGTGCTATGTTGTATCCCACCCAGGGCAACTGACATTCTGAGATCTCCATGGATCAGGAAGAGCAATCAGGCTTCACTCAAATGTAACGAAAACCACAGGAGCATTATTGAGCTGGCTTGAGGGTAGGCTGGATATTTCTCTGCCTCACTGCTGCTCTCATAACTTACTCTCTGATCAAGGGCTTGCTCAGCTCTGAGCTGAACTGCTTGCCCATTTCCTCTTCCTAGTTCTTGACGCTTGCCTCAGAGTTTCAGGTGGCAACTTCGGCAGGATGGTACTGAATGGAAAGTGTACTATTTCAGATGGCCCTTTGATTTTTCTAGCAGCCCGGCTTGAAAAGCCACAGAGCTCTCATTGGCAATGACCTAAACCTTGGCATTCCCTGCATCTGCTTCTCCTCTCCTTGACCCCAAACCAGTCACTGGATCCTTTCGTCAACTTGTGCATCATTCTTTTCTTTCCATTTCCACTTACTATCATGCTAGTCCAGTGTATGCATTCATACATCCATTCACTTATTCACTCACTCATTCAACAAATGTTGAGTGTCTACTCTGTGCCAAGAAATGTGGCAGTTTCTGTGAATGCAATAATGAGCAAAAGCAGACAAGGTCCTTGCCTTCAAGGAGCATATATTTTAGTGGAGGCAAACAGCTGTTAGTCAAATAATCACATCCATAAATGGATAATTCCAACTGGTACTCATGTTGCACAGTCATGATGCTGTGAGAGCTTCTAATAGTATCTGACACAGGTGGGGACACCAGGGAAAGTGTCCCAAGTGGAGTTACATTTAAACCAAAATCCAAATGATGAATAGGAGGAGTTTAAAGTATCAAAGAGAGGAAAAAATCATGTCTGCCTATTGGAACAACATGTATAAATGTTCTTTAGAGGAAGAGAGCATACATAGCTCCTGCCAGCACAGTGAAAGTAGGACCCTTTGGATGAGGACAGAGAACAAAGGTGAAAGGTGGGGTGAGATAAGGCTGGAGAAAAGGGAAGGGGCAAGCCCTGCAAAGCTGCAGGGCTGGTGATTAGGAATTTGGATCTTATCCTAAGAGCACAGGAAAGCAATGTTAACCTCTGTCCCTAGATGCCTGGGAAATCATTTTTTGCTTTCCCTCTGTGTCTCCCCTTCTGCCTCATCCTATGGACACACTGCCAAATTCCCTTTCCTAAAGTACTGTTTTATTTCCTGTTAGTCTCCTCCTCCGAAAATCATCAGTTGCTTTCCATTCCCGACAAGGATAAAGTCTGAACCCTCTGACATCGAGCACTTCTATAATCAAGTACCAACTAACTTTTCAGCTGTCATCTTCCACTGTTGGGAAGTCCTTTAACACGTCTGAGAGCAGGAACTTGAGAGTCAGCCTGTTGTAATCTTAGTTCTTCAACTTGCTACCCTTACCCAGGACTCCTGCTGAGTCTACATTTTTGTAGCTTTAAAGTGAGGTCAAAAGTGTAAAGATTAAATCAGATAAGGTATATAAAGCCACAATCTGTGGCAAATACAAACCACTGATCAAATAACCTATTAAACTAGCTAGTCTACTCACTGTCTCCCACTCTTAATTAGTCTCCCAGCCAGTGTATGCACCTTTTCTCTTACCTAGAACAGCTTCTTCTACATCTTTCCAAAATATATAATCCTTCTTCCTAACTCCCGACCATCTCTGTCCCAACTTGCCTCTACCTTTCAGGTATTTTTATTAGTATTAAAATCTTTTTAAAAAATCATCTTTCAGCTTTTTTTGTGTGTTTTTCTTTTCTTCCTCTTTAATTATTAATGCTTTAAGGTCAGGTACCATATCTTATATTTGCTTGACTACCCTCGTAGCACCTAATACAATGTATATAATGTTGCTTTAATACCTATTCCTTGGATGAATCATTAAAGAAATGAAAAGAATACAAATATTCATAATGCATATATTAGTTTCCTAAGGTTGCCACAACAAAGTATCACAAACTGGATGGTTTGAAACAGCAGAAATCGATCCCCTCACAGTTTGGGAGGCCAGATTTCAGAAGGACCATACAACCCTGACAGTTGTAAGGGCAAATTCTTCCTTGCCTCCTCCAGCTTCTGGTGGGCCTTGATATTTCTTAACTTATAACAGCATAACTCCAATCTCTGCCTCTAACTTCATTTGGCCGCCTTTTCTGTGTGTCTGTTTGCCCCCGATCTTCTTAAAAGGACACCAGTCTTTAGATTTAGGGTCCACCGTCATCCAGTAGGATCTTATCTTAGTTACATCTGAAAGACCCTATTTTCTAAATAAAGTCACGTTCCATGGTTCTAGGAGGACACAAATTTGGGGGGTGCAGGGACTGTTCAACCCATTGCAGTGCTCTGAGTGTGGAAAAAAGTGAAGCTATTCAGAATACCTTAGAAATAAAATTATATTCCTCTCTTTGAGCTTAATCATTTATTTATAAGCTGGGGAGCATGTTGCCTACTGTCTATTTAGTTGCTTGAGTATATTAACTTCATTAATATGAGGTTTATGAAATACATTGAACTGCCTGGGAAGGATGGTATAGAAATTTAAAGTTTTACATATGGTTTCTCCAGGAAGAAAAGAGGAAATACTATTTTATGAGGTGCATCAGTTTTAGATCAACCTAGTGGAAGTGCCCAAAGGAGTTTGTACACCTCTTCAAATGTGAATTAATTTGCACTTTTCAAAGCCTCTGATGGATACCTTTTATTTTAATTAAATATATCCTGCAGAATTTTGAACTTTACAAACTTGTTAAAATAGTTCCCATATTTGCTTTACAAAATCTACAACACTGGATATAAGTATAATCATAAAGGAGTACATTGGCAGCTTCTGAGACTAAAGTTGACAGCCCAGCTACTTGTCTTCAGGGGTTCAGATGCTTGAATATATGTGTGTTTTTAATTTGATGTTTTTGTTTTGATCATCTTAAAAAAATAAGCATATCTCAGAGCGATCATTTCATAACTGAGTACTGCCACTTGATTCAGGGCTCTTCCTTGCATTTGTATTTACCATTACTATCCACTATAAACTATCACTGAAATTATGATGGACTATTGAGAAAAGGAAAAAGTGAATTTGATACAAAACCAGTGCATAGTAAAATGACTAGAGGTGATAGTTAACTGATGTTATGTGCTATGTCGAAGAAGAGAGATAACTGGTGAAGGAACTGAATCTATAAAATACCCATTAATTTGGGCATGGTGAACTCATAGAATCTATCTGCTAACATTGTACCATATTGATGTCACAAATAGTGTTTTGGATTCAGCAAATACCACAGTTTGTTACGTTAAATTAACATTGGTATTTCAAAATGTATTGGTCTTATAATTGGGTTGTATAATTTTAAAAATTTCTTTGGTTTTATATTTCTAAGACAGCTATAAGCATGGAGTTGATCTCTGTTTTAATATACATACATTTTAAAAGTAGCATTATAATAAAGTAATCTGTCAATATTATGGGTTCAGAAGAACCCAGTTCACTTCCAAAGGGGTCCATAAATTCCATGAATTCCAGAAATGTCTTTAGTAGATGATAGTAAAAGCCAAGCCTCCAAGAAAGTGTTGCATTATGTCCAAGCTTTGTTATACAAAATCAACAAGCATAAAAGAAGTGATTAAAAGTGTAATTATTAATATAGAAAAAGATGCTTTCCAAGTAATAGAGTAAATTACTGAGTTCTCAGGATATTTTCAGGGTTGAATGCAATGGAAAAATCAAGATTGAGAGAGATTTACAAAATTGTGATGGTGCCACCAATTACTTCCTAAAATAGCCAACCTCAGCAAGTTATTGAGATACGTGTGTGTGTGTGTGTGTGTGTGTGTGTGTGTGTAAGTATACATGTATCCCTTCTTCAGTGCTTTGGAGATCCTCTCCCTACTGGACTAATTTTCTGATTTCCCAATGAAAGACAATGTAGACATGGTATTAATCTTTTACAAAATAAATTCCCTGTATACAAATTTTCCAGAAAATATTTCTTTTGTAAAACAAGGACATCCTTATTTCACCTTTTGAGACCTGTTATCTACAACAAGTTTGTGTATAAGCAGTAAATCTGTTTTTGCTGGTTTCTAAACTTTATTTTCAGCTTTCTGTGTCTATAAATGTTTGTTCCCATTTAGGGTGTGTACAGGACTTGTTAGAAGGACACCCTTTTTAAGTTTTTTTTTTTTCTTACCCTTTCAAAGTTGAGAAGAGTATCTGTGAGAGTGTGAAAAGGTCTAAGTGTTGCACCTTTGAGTGGGGTATTGTATTAATTGCAAATGTGGGTTGCTATTTTACTGCTGTTTTACCAAGTGTCAGAAGATTTAGTTATATCCTGACCCAGTCCTGGGTATCCAGGAGCCTCTGAACAGAGATATACAATTTGAAGTTGCTTTTCAGAATGCATTGTAAGGGGGCAAGTGAGTAAGCAAGGATGTTAGCTAGCTCTCCTTGCCTGCACAGAGTCCTTTCCATAATTTTCCCCCAATCCAGTTTAAGTCTAACTTTATATCAGGAATGTTTTCCTGTCTTTTTTATTGTCTTTCATTAGGGCATGCTAATGATGAGTTTAAGTTGTAGACTGTTTTAACTTTCCAAAACCGTTCAAAGGATATTCATCAAGTAAATAGCCGTGTTTGTTGAGCACTAACTAGACACTCAACATTATGCCAAGTATTCAAGGTAACCCCTGGGTCATATAATAGCCCTGACCACCAGCTCCCTTCTTAACTAGGTTAGACCCTCACTCACAGTTTTTCTTGTGCCCAAAATTCCCCTCCACAGCACAAGATCACATGTGTGCAATAATTATGTATTTTCCACTTGATTGTGAGCTCCAGGGGGCAGGGATGGTATCTGTTTTGCTCACTGTTAAATTCCTAGAGTCCAGCTTAGTGCCTAGCACAAAGAAGGCACTCAATAGAAATGTCCTGGAATGAATGAAGGAAGAAAGAAGTGGGCTATCTAAAACGGGATTGGATGAGTTTGAAAACTGCACTACTATTTGAGGAAGCAAGGAAGGCATCTGAAGATCCTGGAAATGAATAAGAAATGCATAAAGGCGGGCACCTGCAACAAAAATCCCACACAGTGCAGAAAGTAGGCTAGATTATTAAGCACAAACTAAGGAAGTAGAACAATCTTTTATGATTGCAGCATGAAAGTAAAGCCCAAACTGGGATGTACCTCATAAGACAGAAAGTGTATGTGAAAAAACATGCTTTAACTGTACCAGGCAAGAAAAGAGAAGAAAAAAAAAAAAAAAATGGGCTTTCCCATTTACTGTGTGGGAAAGGAAATCAAATGACTGATTTTAAAAAGGCAAAAACATCTAAAGCTGATGAAAGATGATTTTAGAAGTTGGCTCCTTTCATATCAAGATGTTGTGCTCCTGCAAACTGTCCAAGCCATGACCTGTTACTTTTTAGAACTCATAGAAAGTGGTCAAGTTCAGAGAATCTCCCTGAAACTAACAGAGCCTGTCCCATTGGATCCCTGCCCAGGGTTTGACAGCCCAGGTTAATTCTATTGCCTCCCCTTCTCCATGAATGTGGACAGAGCATTGCTTTAGGAGTCAGGAGACCCAGGCTGCAGTCCTAGCTGTGCTACTCTCTCTGTGATTCTGAGCATGTCACTTTATATTCTCAGTTTCTGTAGAGAAATTGGATTATTCGTTCTCCCAGTCATTGGTTTGTGTGATAAGAACATTTTAAATTTCTTTTTCCCCCTAAATAATGCATGTACATAGTTTATAAAGCCCAATGGCATTTCAGGTAATAAAATTCTGCATTCCTTTTCCCCATCCCTTCCTCTTCTGAATGCTGCTCTCATGGAGAGCTGTCTCTTTTGATATTTTACCTTACTACTTCTTACACTGCCTTTTCTTGATTTTCCAATTTGAATATTATCTATTGGCTTCCTATTATGGCAGATGAGGAATTAGCTCATATATTTTCTACCTATCCACCCCACGTTCACCAACCCCATTTCCCCAATGTCATATTTTTGTTAAATTAATGTTCAGTGTCCACATTATTATGGCTAGGTAAATACCATTCATAACTGAGCCAAATATTGTATTCTGAAACTTTCTGTTTTCCTGCTTTGAATTGTATTTTGTTGTTGTTGTTTGCTAGCTTACTTCATTTTCTGTATATGTTATTGATTCAGCCCCAACTTTTCTCAGCAAACAGTAAAACTCCTCCCAGTTACAAGCAAGCATTCTAGGTTATCTCTCCCTTGCTCATTTTCCTGTAAAGACCACCCTCATGGAACCCCTGTCCTTTCAGCTCCAGCCAGGCCTGGTTGCTGTCTAGGCATGCAGTGAAGCTGTTTACCAGCGCCTGTCCTTCACCATCTCCCTCGTGTTGGCTCCGTGCTCCCTGTAGCTCATTTGTCTTCATTCTCAGTTTACTCTCTCATCCTCCAGTAGCTTCCTAAGAAGGAGTACATGGGAAGTAAATTTTTTAGATCTTGCGCATCTGAAATGTTTTCTATTCTACCCTCAAACTTGATTGATTGGGTATGAAATGCAAGGTTGGAAATAATTTTCATCCAGAATTTTGAAGATACTCTTCTATTAGCATCTCTTTTCCATCATGGCTGTTGAAAATCCAATGCCCGTTCTTTGTGTATGATTTGCTCCCTTTCTTCTCATCCAGAAGTCACCATGATCTCCTCTTGGACCTAAAGTTCTGATATTTTAAGGTTGTGAACTAAGGCATAGAGCTTTCTTCATTCTTGGGACTGGACACTGAGCATTTTTAATCTGAAAACTCGGGTCTTTCAATATTAGATTTTCTTATATTATTTATTTTATAATATCCTTTCTTCCATTTCCTCTTTTCTCTTTTACTTGGAATTCTCAGGAGTTGTATGTTAGACTTCCAAGATTCTATTTGTCTTTTATTCTACCTTCTGGGTGATATCTTCAATTTTATTTTTCAGTATATTTATTAACTAATATATTATCTATTGTATTAATTTCTGATAGTTCTTTCTTTTCGGTTCTTTACTGTGGCATCCTATTCATGTTTCTTATGTCTCTAATAAGAGTATTGTTTTGTTTTTGTGTTGTTGTTTTTTTTTTGAAGTTTTCTTAAGGCCCTTGAATTGTGTTTGTTTTCTATGACTTATTGTTTTTGTTGTTAATTTTAGTTTCTGGTGCGTATATTCAATAAGTGTCTATATTCAACATGACATACATTAAACAAGTGTTCAGATATGCAACTATGTATTTTAAAAAAATAGAGTTTTTTAGAATTGCAGAAAAGATGTTACAGGGAGTTCCCATATAGCTGACATCCAATTGAGAAGGGAGGGGTTAAAAAAAAAAAACAACTTCACAATGAAGAAACCTGACAAATACTCGGCCAAGTGATCAAGGTCAACATCAACAGTCATAAGTCGTGTTGATAATATATACCTTTGATATGTGCTAAAAATAGTACTTTTCTTCTGTGGTCTTCTTCCCCAAAACCCAACATCAGGCAAACCCAAATTGAGGAACATTCTACAAAATAGCTAACAGTGCTTTTTGAAACTGTCAAGGTCCTTAAAAACAGGGAAAGTCTGAGAAACCGATACTGTCAAGAGGAGCCTGAGGCATGACTACTAAATGTAATAGACTATCCCTAGATGGGATCCTGGAACACAAAAAGGACATTAGGGAAAAACTAATACATATGTATTTATATATACATATATATATTTATATATTTATACATTTATATATTTATATATTTATATGAATAAAGTGTAGACTTTAGTTAATAGTGATGTATCATTATTGGTTCATCAATTTTAACTAATGTCCCTTGTTAATATAAGATGCTAAATTAGGCTCCTCTTGACTGTTTTCTTTTTTTCCCTCCCTTCTCATATGACTCTGTGAAAGGGAGTGACTATGCACAGTCACATTTAAGGAGGAGCTACATAATGCTTTGGAATATTTCTGCATGGGAGATTTATCTATTTTCCTCATATGTTCATCTGTTCAACCATTTATTTATAACAGCATGGAGTCATGGGTATTTATTTTATGCTTTGGGCCGTAATCCAGTATTAACTCATTTATTTTTTTTTCTCAAATTGTGAAAGTGCTTTTTAATTGCAAGACTTAATCTAAAAGTAAGATGTGGCTTAAATAATGCAATAATATCCTATATCTTAAATATACTTCTTGAGCCTCTTACTATCTTAGCCACATAGGATGAACACTAAATATCTGTTTGGCTAACTTATTGATTAATTTAAAATAGTCCAGGCCATGTTCCATGAGAGGTCCTAGATGCATAAAGCTCTCTCAAGAACCTTTAATTTTATTAGGAAAACAAAGATATACAGAGTAATTAGAAAACAAGTCAGCAGTGCTACCAGGTACCAAATTGAGTCATTTTTACTTTTCAAGAGTGAAGGATCCCAGTCACCTGAGAGATCAATCTGGAGGCATCCATCACAACAGGCATTAATTCAGACAGGGAAAAAGGCAGGGAAGAGCCTTCAAGCAAAAGAGCATGACAATTCCCATCCATTCTATCTAGACATGTTCAAAAATTGTTTAATGAAAAGCATTATAAAAGTCACTTTCCTTTTAGGAGTATATCCTACAACCCCTTTATTTTTGCCTTGTTCTTGTTTTTCTGCTTTGTCCACATGAGTTACAAAATCCAACAAACAAGAATCCTTTAATTATACATTGTGATTTACAGCTAAACAAACCCCTTTACACATTGACACAGCAGTCCTGTGAAAGAGGCAGCACAACAGGTATTGTGTGCAGTCCCATTTTACAGATGGGGAAATGGAGACCCTGATTTGCAGGAGGTTATGCAGATTGCAAATAGGAGAGGTGAGTCTAGAACCCAGAGCTTCTGATTACAAATCCAGTGCTCTGCTTATTATCCTACAATCCCTGTTTTGTCACAGGGAAAGCTGGGGTGGGTGGGAGCAGGAGAGATGGAGATGATAGAAGCTCAGCTTTGTGATTTATTTGGTCTCCTGGGTCCCTGCTCACCCTTCTCAAGTGAAATTTGATATGACAGCTTTAGAGGCTAGAAAGGATTGCCAGCACTTTATCTCCATAACTTTCCCAGGAAAGGGGCATTGCACCACTGTTCTTTGCCAGTTTCACACATTGTTTAACGAATAACTGTATTTTGTTTATAAACCTGGTCCCTCCTGGGGAAGCGGCTGCTTGTGCTGCAGCTCAGCTTGTCACTCCACCTGGTAGACCAGGCTGGAGGTAAAAGGAGGCTTCTCCTCACCCAGCCCAGGGAACATTCTGAGCTCCCCTGACCCCTCGTGCATGCCACACACTTGACTGACCATGGCGTCCACTGTTAGGAAGGGAGTAGAGAGAAGCAAACACCACCAGGGAAAGTTTCTTCAAGGTCGTTTGAAGGACTCACTCTTTGGGAGAGTGATGGTTTTGAAATTTTCAGCTCAGCAGAGTCTTAAGCCCTATTTTGAGGGGCATCTTTGGTCAATAGAAATTTTGTCCTTAGAACTTGTTTTCCCTCTTTTCATTTGTATGTTTCAACAACTTAGTGTGTTTTGGGACTACCCAGATCTGAATTGGTTATCACAACTTTGAAAAGTCAAGCTATCTAGAGACCTGTGCAATGGATTTTGCACCTCTTTTTCTATTTCTGAGTCCATCCTTCTCTCTAGGATTGTTACCTCTGGGGTTCATCAGTTATTTTTCAAGAACTCAGATGGCCCGGGTGCATAGTCTGCTTCCTTCGCTTCCCAGGTGTGTAACCTTGGACAGGTGTCTTAATGTCTCCAAGCCTCATTTTTCTCATCTGAAAAACAGCAATAGTAAGACTGTTGCTTCAGAGGGCCATTGTGGGTATTCAGTGAGACAATGCAGGTACCACCTAGTACATAAAAGTGTCCTTAAAATGTCAACATTATTACTAGCTACGATTGAGCAAATTTTGCTATTTCTCAGTGCTACATGAAAAAGACTACCCTTGCCTTCAAAGAGATCACAGCCTAGAAGCACATCCTGAGATTGTCATATAATTAACTGATCTATAATATAGGACAAAATCTATCAAGTTAAAGAGGAATAGTCAAACTACTTGGGGGAGAGGGAATTCAGGGATAGGGAGATCATACCCTATTGGGGCCAACACCTTAAATTTGGTTCAAATAGTCTCAGAGAGGTAGCATCTGGGACTTGAATTATGGAATTCAGTACATCTTAGAGGAAAGAGAAAAACACAACTAAAGAAAATAGAGTATTAAAAAATTGGGGGAAACACCAAACACTTCGTTTGCAGAAACAAATAAGGAAACAGGAGCAAATAAGGAAAATGTGATCGACAAGACTGGAAAAGTGATCTATGTTTAGAATATGGAGAGCCTTGAATGCCAAGTTACAGAGCCTGGGGAGAACTGAGAGCCTGTAGCACTATCAAGGAGAACTGAGTTTGATAGATCTACCATAGTACCAGCCTCCTTAACTGCCATTGGGTCTGCATTTCCTTCTGAGGAATTCTTCCTGCCTTGCCTTCCTTCGCTAAGTATTCATTTATGACCTGAGTTTATGTTGTGGCCCATTGAAATCAGACAATATTGCCTGTCTGTGTGTGATATTTGAACAGAATTAAATGAAGGTCAAACTGTGGTGACTTATTATGTCACCAGCATTAAGTATCATAGGTTTCATGAAGGCTCACTAGAGTGGGACTGTTGATTGTATATAATTCCCATCCTTTTCTGCTGACTTGAAGTCCACTGCTAATTCTAGTTTATCACTTTTTATCACCTCAACTAGGTGATTTTTTCCAAAAAAAAAAAACAATTACTGAACATCCACTAGGCTAGACACTTGAGAAGGTATGAAAGAAGTGTGTAAGTCACAATACTTATCTTAAAAGACTGTGATCTTGCAAATGAACAATACTCCTGAAATTACTTGAAAATGGTATAATCCTGCCAGGGAGTTTTCTGCCAATTCAGAAAACTCAAGTACTGATTTTATAACATAGGGATATATTCTGGATGGTCAGAAAAGATCAAGATCATAGATGATTAAAGCTCTGGAGAAAGTGGGACGTTGAAGTAAGTAAAGAGGCAAAAGAGGAGTGCTATGCCTGAGAAATAGCATGAGAAAAGGTTCTGAAGTACATGGGGGTAAACAGAGGATAATGGGGGGGGGGAGCTGCAGGCTTAACCAGAGTAAACTTTCTGCACAGGTAGATGACGTTGGCTAGGTAAGGGAAGCCCAGCTACTGAGAGCCTTCAATGCCAAATAGGGTACTTATCAGATGGTCTATAGCATGAGCCATCTCCTTTTTGCTAATGGAAATATGGAGAATGTAAGAATAAGTTTTTAATCAGTAGGAAAAGAGAGGTATGCTTTAATCCAAATTCATTAGGAAAGAAATGTCAGCCGTCTAACTAGGCTTTTGATCAGGGGATGTCAAAGAATTCATATGGAATGTTAGACACACCTAAAGGGCCTACATTTATAGAACAGTTATAGAACATGATGGTATAAGATGCTGAGTGAAAAACAAACATCCCGAGGGGAGCACGGAGGAGAAGTGCTTGTCTTTCCCTTGCCAGGCTGGGAGTTGTAGGGGAACTGGCAAAGGAGGCAGGTAGATGTCTGCCACCTTGGAATCTTGCTGCTAAAAATTTATTTGAGTTTCCGTGTGTCTGGCAGCCTAGGAATTTGCATTGAGGTGAGCTTTACACAGAGATTGCCAACGCGACAGACCTGGAAGGTAGAGTCTTCTGCTTATTTCCAGTTTAACTATAGCCTCAACTGTCAGAGTGGCATCATGCCTTGGGATCCCACCTGGAACATCCTCATCTTGGCCTCCATGGACTTCCTTGTCTTAAGAGGAAGGTGACAATCTGAGCTGATCAGATGCTTGCAGATGAAGCCGTCTTTGCTGGAGATAGTGAATTCCCCATCAATAGAAGTTTTCAAGTAGACTATCTGGCAGGGATGTCATCCAGGCTATTCATTCACCATATAGGTGGTCAGAGGGATGTTGATAGCTAAAATGGATTCAGCATTTGCTGGATGCCAAGCTCAGTATTTAACACTTTACATGCTTTCCTTCCTTTGTAATTAAGGAATGCTGTTATCCCCATTTTACTAACGAGTAACCTGAGGCTTAAAGGGGTTAAGCAACTTGCCAAAGATCCCATAACCAATAAGTGATAGAGGTGAGATGTTAACCAAGCCTTTCTGATTCTATGGCCCACACTCAAATTTTTAAAACATTTTTGTTTTCAGAAAAGTATACTGAAGCCTACACTCTTTATGATGTTAATTTACTGAAAATGACTTTTATACATCCTCCAGCTCTGATATTTCATAATTCTACTTCCCAAGATGAGGGTATATTTGGTTCCTGACCTTTACCCTGGGAATTAAGTTTCATTTACTCTCATGTGTGTTGCCTCATGTCATGAGGGTACTTACTTGTCTAAGGTGAAGGTGAAAATAAAATCAGAGCTTAAAAAATTGAGACAAAGGGCATAAAATTCCTCTCCATACGGCACCTGAGAGGTGAAGCTTGAGCTGAAGAGCAACTAGCAAAAGGGTCAGGTAGCAAACCTAGGACCTGGAATGCACATGGGAGAGCCAGTTTGCCACCAGCTCTGACCCTACCTTGCTCACAGGAGGATCTCAGGCAAGTTCCTTGGAAGATTAATGCTTGAGAGCTCTAATCCAGGTTGTTTTAAATTGTAATCCACAGAACTGTAGATCTCACAATTGATTCTACAAATATTCATTGTGAACCTACTATGTACCAGGTATTAGGTCCAGAGATGCCTCTAGAGCTGCTATAAGGGGAAGGAGGGAATGATGAGACAAACTAGCTCTCTTCCCCTCACTGCTTGAACCATGCCCTCCATTATTGTTGTGTTGTATTGTCACTGTAGTTAAGATTTTAAGAGATAATATAGGTTAAATTCTTTTCGGAAGACAATACTCCCATTTGGCAGATAATGAAATCCAAAGAGATGAAGGGACTTGCCCAAGGTTCAGCTCTCATTGCCAGCTGGTGTTGATGTATGACTCTTTCTACTTTACCTCCCACACAGCATACCTCCCTGGGCCTCACATCCTCTATCCTTATGATGAACGGGTGGGGCCAGATCCTCTCTGGTGGTCTTTTCCAAGGATAAAATATTTTCATTTCCTGAATTTCTTGAACACTCACTATTTAGCCAGTACTGTCTTTGGCAACTTCAAGCCAGGATTGCTACAATCCATTTCCTTACCATCCCTCTGTGCCCTTCGTGTTAGACTGTGGAATCTTTGTAAGAGATTGGTCTGGGCTTTGTTTAATCGAGCTGAGCTTGTACCATGAGTCTTAGGGAAATATGGGGGATGAACAGATTAACAATTGCCTTTACTTATTGAGCCCTCAAGGTAGTGAGGGCTTGAGCAGCTGGAGCCCATTTTCATGTTGAATATGCAGATACCTCTCTGTCTACAAAATCTAGGACATCCTCAACTGATGTCTACATAACTCCCATCAGGACTGATGGTCTCACAAGTACAGTGTAATGACTTGTAACAGGTCTCAATAGGAATCCAGTCTCTGCCATTTGCCACTGCCCAGCTGTGCTCTTGGGCATGGGACCTAACTTTTCTGAGCTTCAGAGGCTTTCTTGTCTGTAAAATGAGTGCAATAATTCCCATGTCACAGGGCTGTTGTGATGATTTAATACTATGCAGAGAATTTAGTATGGTGTTGGATATATAGTAAGCCCTCTATGAATAGTGTTGCTGATACCATATTTTTTCTCATTTGGTTTATTATCTCCAAGAGGCCTCAGAAGCCTCAAAATCAGTCCTACTTCATTTTATTGTGATGTTGCTGTCATTGATAAACAAGCTTTAAAATTTCTCCTGGGAAGTTAATGCCAAGGATCTACCACGTGTGTGTGTGTGTGTGTGTGTGTGTGTGTGTGTGTGTGTGTGTGTGTGTGTGTTGGGGGTGTGATAGGAGGAGGGTGGATTCAGGAAAGAGAAAGGGCCCAGAGAAAGTGAATTAACTTGTTACTTCAGTATAGTTTTAGTTCTTTTTTTTTATTTTTTTTATTTTAGAATTACTTTATCAAATTAAAAAAAAAAAAAAAACATTTTCAAACAAAATAAAGCAAAGCAATGGGAAAAACAAATATCCAGAAATAACTTCATTCCTTCCAATATAGTCCTACCATACCAAAAGAAAATTAATGAACCATTGTCACACTTGAGCTCTCTATATACAAGTTAAGTTGGTGGCCCCAAACTTTCCCAGGTTCCTGCACCAGAATAGAATCAAGTCTAGTGCCTGTCACATCCTAATGAAACACATGAGCTGCCTTCAGAGATTGCAAATGACAGCTCAAGTTGAAATGTGTATGGCTCATACAATTTCTAAAGTTTTAAAAATTAGTTGCCAGGATTTTAAAACCCAGAAATTTCATCTTAAAATCTATGTTTCTGGTTTCTCTGTCATTTAAACATAAAGTATAACATACGCAGAGAATGAAATGTATAGTCCAGCACTTTACTACAAAGTTAACGCTTATTTAACCACCACCCAGCTCAAGAAATATAACATTGCCAGTCCCCGAGGAGCCTCCTTGTACCCTTTCCCACCAAAGGGAACCTTTATCCTTGTTCTTTTCATAGGAACATCCTTGTTTTTCTTTTTAGATCTACAACCTAAGCATGCATTCCTTTATGCCAGAATTTAACTATGGCTACTTATTGAAATCTATATAAAGGGAATCATCCAGTATGATTTTTGAGTGTGTGTATTTGATTGCCTTTCTCAAAATTATATGTATGGGTTTCATCCATGTTACTGTGCAGGGGAATAGTTTATTCATTTTAATTCCTGTATAGGATTCTAATGTATGAATATACCACAATTTATTTATCCATTATTCTACTGTTGATGGACATGGGTTATTTATACTTACAAATAATGAATCTGTAACTATTCCTGTGTATGTCTCTTGGTGCACATGTATACATATTTCCACTGATGTAAACCTAGAAGTGGTATGCCTTAATGGTTCAGCCTTAATGGATATTGCCAAATACTTTTCTAAAGTGGCTATACAAATGTACACTCCCACCATCGTTATGTGATGAATCCCATTTTTCCAAATCTTCTCAAATATTTGGGATTGTCAGTCATTTTAATTTTCGCCCTTCTGGTGGGGGTGTATTGGTAACTTCTTGTGATTTTAACCAGGAGTCATTATTTGTGATGTTTAGCTTCATATTATATGTTTATTGAGATATTAATTTCCTTTTTTGTGCAATAACAACTCATGTCTTTTGCCCATTTTTCTACTGTTTGCTTATTGAATTGACGGTGTGTTAGATGTGAGCCTTTGGTCAAATGTGTATGTTACAAATACCCCTTCCTTTCTGTAGCTTGCATTTTCATTCACAATGTGTCTCTTGATGTGCAGAAAATAAATTGTTTATTTTAATGCAGTCCCATTTATCAGTATTTTCCTTTATGGATAGTTTTATTTGCTGTTTAAGAAAACTTTCACTACCCTAAGGTCATGCAGATATATTCCTATGTTACCTTCTAGTAGAATTATGTTTTCTCTTTACATTTGTATTAACAATCCATCTGGAATTGAGTTTTGTGTGTTGTGTTGTATAGGGGTCTAGAATCAGTTTTCTGTATAGATCTCCAATTGACCAGCATCATTTATTGGAAACACCATCCTTTGAGCACTGTACTGCAGTGCTCTTTGTCATAAATCAAATGACCATGTATGTGAGGTTGTTTCTTATTTTGTTTTTGTTTTTTTTATTTCGTTGCATATTTCATTGACTCTCCTAGGTCTTAGATTTAATCTAAATCTTTGTATCTGAGACAGCAAGTCTTTTCCACCTTGGTTATCTTCAAAATTGTTTTAGGCATTGTTTGAGCTTTACATTTCCATATAAATTTCAGAATACGCATATCAAATTTTAAAAAAATAGGGATTTTAATTGAGATAGCATTTAATTTGCTCATCAATTTGGGAGAATTGATATTTTTACAATATTGAATCTCTCAATTTGGGAACATATGTCTGTTTACTTATTTAGGTCATATTTCTTTCAGCAGAGTTTTACAGGTTTCAGTATGGAGATCTTGAGCATCTTTTTTAAATTTATTTTCTAGATATTTAATGTTTTTGGATGTTACAGTTCTTTTAAAAATATTGTTTTTTGCTGCTTTATGAACATACAAAGATTTCTTGTATATTGATTTTATGTACAATGACCTTGCTAAATTTACTTATTAATTCTAATATTTTTCTGTAGTGTTTTGGGAATTTCTATGAATACAATGACATCATTAATGAATAATGAAAGCTTTATTTCTTTCTTGCCATCCTTTAATGCTATTTATTTTTTAAAAATTAACTTATTATACTGGCTAGCACCTCTAGTATGATGTAGGATAAAATTATTAGTGGACATCCTTGTCTGCTTTCCTTGTTTCACTATTAAGTATGACGTTTGCTGAAAGCGTTTCACAAATATACTTTATCAGATTAAGGCAGCTCCCTTCTATCTTACTAAGGGTTATTATCATGAATGGGAGTTGAAGTTTATCAAATGCTTTCTGCATCTGTGGAAATGATCGTGTGATTTCTCTCTTTATTCTATTAGCATAATGAATTACCTTTGTTGATTTTCAAATGTTAAACAAACCTTGTACTACTGGAATAAACTCAACTTGGGCATGACATTGTCTCCTGTATTCTGTTTGCTAATATTTTAAGATTTTTTTCATCCTGATTGTAAAATAAATTACTTGTAATTTTCTTTTCTTGCAATGTCCTTGTTCAATTTGGTACCAGAGCAGGCTGACCTCATAAAATGAGTAAGGGAGCGTTCCCTCTTACTGTTCTTTGGAAGAGTTTATATAAGATGGGTGTTCTGTATTCTTTCAATGTTTCATAAAATTTGGAGAGGTAATCTGGGCTTGGAATTTTCTTTGCATAAAGCTTTAAATTGTGGATTCTATGTTTTTAATAGCTAAAACACTAGTTAATTTTTTTTTCTTCTTGTGGCAATTTTAGTGACATATTTTAGGAATTACCCTTTCACCTATATTTTTTTAATATCTTGGCATAAAATTGTTCATAATATCCTCTTGTTATCTTCTGCATGTTGAAAAGATCTATAGTTATGTTATCACTTACATTACTGACATTGTAAGCTTAATCTCTCAAGCACTGTCTTCAGATTCTTTAGAGCTTAGACTTTGTTGATCCTTTTTATTGTACATTTCAGATTTCATTAATTCCTAAAATTTATTTCCTTTCCTCTACTCTATGTTTAATTTACTAGATGTTTCCTACCTTCTTGAAATGGATGCTTAGCTCATTTATTATTTTTTTTTTTACAGCTTTTCTTCTTTTCTAATATATACATTTGAAGGCATAAATTTCCCTCTAAAGATATGTAACTGCCTTCTTTTGGATTTACTAAATTTTAAAAATTATTCCAATTTTTCTCCCTGTATTAATTTGGAAATTAGACACCCTTTAACTATTCAATAAGTGTTTACATTCTTGGTTTATCAAATGTTATATAGTATTTTTACCCTCTTCCTAGACAAAATAAGGACCTTAGAACATTATAGCTTTATTTACCTGCCAACTTACATGCCGTTATTGTTGTGTAATTTTTATATACACAACATATGTTTATACAACATATAGTATTATTGCTGTTGGTATTGTTTTATTCAGTCAGAATTTATTTGTATTTACCCATATATTTATCATTTTTATTCCATTTTATTTTGTTCTGCATCTCCAAGTTTCCATGTGAAATAGTTTTCCTTTTCCATGAGTAATATTCTTTAGTTTTTCCATTTGTGTGGGACTGTTTTTGACAAATAGTTTTCCTTTTGTTTGTGTGAAAATGCCTTTATTTCACATTTATTCTTTAAAAAAGTTTTTGCAGAGTTCACATTCTATGTTTATAGCTATTTTCTTTCTGTATGTTAAAGATTCATTCAATAGTTTCTTGTGGAAAGTCAGCTGTCTGTCTTACTGTTGCTCTTTTGAAAGTAATCCCCCATCCCACCCCATTCCAGGTGCTTTTAAGAATTTCCCTTTGTCTTTGGTTTTCAGCAATTTTGCTATGTTTGCCTAGGGTGATTTCTTTTTATTTGCTTTGGGTACATTTGACTTCTTGAATTTATGTCATGATATCATTCATCAGTTTTGAAACGTTCTTGGTTACTTGTTTCTATGTCTTCCTGTTACTCTTCTTATTATGAAATTCCAATTACATGTATGTTGGAGCTTTTCACTGAATCCCCTATAATCTCTCATACTCTTTTCTGTATTTTTTCCTTCTATACTTCATTCTTATTTCCTTCTGATCTATCTTGAAATTTACTAATTCTCTTTTCAGCTGCATCCAATCTGCAGCTATACCTATCTACCAAATTCTTGATGACAGTCATTATACTTCTCAGGTTTGGAATTCCTTCTTTATTCATTTACCTGGTTTTCAGTTCACTGCTGAAATTATTAGCCTTGTATTTTATCTCCTGGAAGATTGTAATCATGGTTGAGTATAAAAATCTATGCCTGATGTATCTGATTACTCTAAAATCTTGAGCCTGTATTGGTCTATCCTTTTTTCTCTTTCTTTTCCTATTCATTTTTATTTATATTGTCTTTTCTGATGTAATGATTATTTTTTATTGTGCGCTAGACATTGTATTTGCAGAATTACTTGTAAATAATTTTGAGGCCTAGGATTTTATCTTCTTCCCAAATGGGTATATGTTTGTCTGTTGCACTAGCAATACAGTAGCATTTAAACCCAGTTTTGGGGATTGAGATGATTTGAAGTTAGCCTGCAGCCCCTGCAAGCACCGACTTCCAGTTCATCCTTGTTCCTATTAAATGGTCCAAAATAATTAGGGTTTAACAGCCTCCCTCACTGCAACCACTTTTTGATCTTGGACTCCAAGCTCGATCTTCCTTTCCCTGGTAATCTCTTAACTGTGCCTTCTCTTAGTTGTTTTGATGCAGCCTCTGAAATTGGTAATGTCCCCAGGGCAAAAGAGCTCCAAACATAGGGCTTACCTCACCTGGCTGCATCCTTTTCTAGAACCTGGTCCTGTAGTTCTTCATTATATTGTTTGCTCTTCTATACTTGCAAGAGGATTTTAAAAATATTTTGTCCAGTTTTACTAGCTGTCCTCATTGGGAGCAGTGGTCCAAATTACATAGTCTCTCATTAACAGAAGGGAAAGTCCTCTGCCTTCTCTTAAAAATTTGGCAGACATTTCTACAATGTGGAAGCTGGGAAGTGCCTGCCCCCATTAGATGAGGCATGCATTCTCCCAGTCACCATGGTGTCCAGCTGGCCTACTTGTGTTTTACATTGGCATTTGGGATTGGGACTCTTGCCTTCAATCCTTTCTAAAACAGAGGAGAAGATAAACTTTCCAGTAAGGCACTGTTTGATCTTCTTGGACTTATTTCTTCTAAATCTGGCTTTATACTCTTGGGAAATGAAAAAAATAGCTTTTTGCCATTTTGCTGGGGAGGAGCCCTTAAAGTTTTTTTTGGGTTGGTGGTATTCTACTTTTCATGTGTCTGGGAGGCCTGGAATGTCTAATGAGCCCAGGGATCCCCTGTGAAGGTGGATGGCCAAACTGCTTTGTGTTGCAGAACACCTGCATGAGCTGGATTTCTAGGCTTAGCTGTGATATAAGACCAGGACAATATCAAATGGGGGCTTGATGACTTACAAATAACTTAGAGGATTTACATATAGCAAATGGTATAAACCTCCTGTGGGGTGTGGAGTCCACTTCCAGAGCAGCTGCCAGTATGAAGAGTGTAAATGCCTTCCATGATGCCAAGTAGGGTAAAAATAAAACAACAGATGAAGTAGAAGGCTCAACTCTCCATTCCAATGACCAGGAAATCTTTCTGCCTCGAGGACTAGAGGATTCAGAACAGGCCTTATCTGAACGGAAGAAAAGCTTACCAATACTTACAGATTTTCTAGGGAAAACAGATATGTGTAGTCTTTTAGAAAATGAACTTCTGTCCTTTTCTCAATCAAATTCAGTGAAAAAAAATTGTTGAGTACAGCTATTCTATGCAAAATACCTTCTGCCTTCAGGGAGAAGGTGTTTTCCTTGATTATGGTTCCAAGTGCAGTCTCCAGAGCCAGGCTGCCGGGATGCCAATCCTGCTTCCACTACTTACAAGCACCATGACCTTGAGAAAATTATTTAATTTCTCTATTTTGCAGTTTTCCCATCTGTAAAATGGAAATAACAGTGATACTTACCTCAAAGTGTTGCTGTGATGATTGAAAAGGGTAATGCATGTGAAATATCTAGAACAGTGACTGGCACATAGTAAGAACCCAAACAAATATATTTATAATTAATTTTTTTATTATAATTACTTTGAAATATTTGACATACTTATCTTCTGTCTTTTTCTCAGGCTCAGAGGTCCTGGGTTTCTTATCTGTGTTCTGCAGTCTTTCATTTAAATTCTAAACGTGCTGTCCTCATATTAACCAAACATCATTTGTTTCTTAATTGGACATTGGGGTTAGAATTGGGAATTTCCAAATCTCATGCTCATTTCAGGAAGCTTTCTGAAAAACACAGATCCCCAAGACAACCCACAGAGATTTTGATTCAGCAGGTCTGGATTGGAGCCTGGAAAGCTGTGTTTTTAAAGGGCTCACTGGCTGATCACGACATGCAACCAGTTTGGAAGCACTGGACTCTGGTGACCTGGAGGGTCACAATCAAGGCTGAACAGTCAATTGCTTCATACTCATGAATTTTGCAAACTGGTTGTTTAATGATTTGTAGTTATTGGCCATGGTGGGACCATTTATACCATGGAAATTGGCAATTGCTGCAAATCATTTTTTATTTCTTTTTTTCTGGAGAGCTGGTTTATCAGCTCACCACTGGCAGAATGTTCTCTGCCCTGGAGATTTGGAGTATCTCTGTCTGACTCTCCTTTAGTTGGGACTCAAATTCTCTACTGGTCTCAGAGTTTTGATTGGTTGAGGGTTGGTTCCCTAGGTAATGATCACACTTGTGGGTGATAGGGCTTGCAGCTGGATATTTCTGCAACCCACAGTCAAGCTGTCTATCATCTCTTCAGTGTAAGGCAAAGGCGGAATACTGGTGGCCCGGTGGTGATGCTGGCTTGCATACTTGTGATAGTTAACTTTCACCAAGATTTAAAATAAAAGTTTGAGGCAGCTTTTAAAAATCATGTAATTTCACATGAAAATCCAGATCCTCAGATTCTCTTAAAAAAAAAAAAAAAAAAAAAAAAAGGTGGAAGGATCTGGGCCTGCATTTCACTTGACAAAGTTTGGTGAAAGCAAGCTGAGTGAGCACTGACGGGGAAAGTGTTCTCTCACCTGTCTGTCTGTTCATTTATGTATCATGTCTAGCCTCTGAGCTTTCAGCTCCTCGAGGATTGGGAAGCAGTGTGCTCTGTTGGAAAAGGGGTCAGACTGGGACTCAGGAGTCATGGGCTTGTAGTCCTGGCTCTGCTTTGAACTCATTGCATGACCTTGGTGGAGTCACTCTCCCTACCTGAGCCTCAGGTTCTCATCTGTAAACTGGGGAGAATGCATGCCTGGTCGGCCTCTCGATGTTAGGAGGATCTGAGATGGGGGAGTGAGAACCCTAGGCTACGAGTTGCAGAAAAGCAAGTAGTTATTGTTAATGTTGATTACTATTATCTCCCATTTACACTCAAGTGGGGTTGGCTGAACCTGGAACAGGTTCTGGTAGGAGAAAGTCATGAACACATTCTCTGAGTGCTGAGAAGGGATGGGGAGAGAGTGCCATGTGGTGAGAAAAGCACACACAACAGAAATGCTGGTAAACTTACTGAATCTGCAGTCTTCCTGAGGGAGCTTTGGGAACATAAGAATTTGAAGGTAATATCAACCATCTCCATTTAACAGATAAGAAAATATGGGCCCAAAGGAAACCTGGGCTTCAGAATCAGATCTGCATATAAATCCCAGCAACATAATTTACAACCTGTGTGCCTTTGTGCAAGTTACTTAACCTCTCTGAGCCTCTGTTTCCTTGTAAGTGAAATGTGGATAATAGCCCCTATCTTGAAATTTATTGTGAGGATTCAGTGAGATGATATTTGCAAAGTGCCTAAAACATTTCATAAATGTCAAATAAATGGCAGCTGCTGTCATTAACTCAAATTAGGCATATGCTTATGGAACCACTGGCAAACCAGGAAGTAGTTAAGAAAATGAGATGTATTGCTAGTGGATATTTCTTTACCAGAAGAGGACTCTTCATAAACCCTAAGGGGCTCCTTTTACTTTCCACTGCACTGAGGTTACTCAAATCAGTATTTTTTTTTTTTCCCAGCATCTGCTGCAAGATTCATAAACTACCCCAGCAACACATGCCCATATCGACAGCAAGTTCTGAGAGACAGAGGCAGTATTAGCATTATAAAGTGTTTGCAGAGTTGGACCAGTGTGTGTTTCACCTTCATAAATCCTTAAATTTTATCCCCACTCAGCTGGAAAGAAGAAATCTGGGCCCAGAGAAAACTTATTTATTTTTGATTTCTAGCACCTTGTGTGCCTCTTTTCACCTTTCAGTGCTTCATCTGAATATCAAGGCGAGAAGTACTTGAATTCCTGAGGGGCTCAGGAAGGCTGGAACAAATTAGCATTCTTGGAGTTCAGTCCTTTTTGGACTGAACTCCTTTTTCTTTTCCTCCCCCAATAACATTTTCTGTTCCAGAGAGTACTTTCTCAGCCACGCCTTTCCTAATGCAATTCTGTTTGATTTCCACTGAGCAGCTCTTGAAAGGAGAGGCTGAACCATGCCTCAGCAAGCATTTCAGTTCCTGAACACCAGCTTTCCGACAGGAACTGTTCCAGATACATCTTTATATCCAGTAATCATGCATTAGGCAAAATGATTGACACAGCATTTTTTTCTTCCTCTTTCCAACATTTCCAGCCCATTAGTCTTATTTGTCTTCCATGGAAAAGCTCCTCTGGCTTGGGTTCCTGCCAAATCAGTGAAGTACAAATACACACATTAGTCAAACACACCTCTGCACATATTGATGTAATGGGTACTGAGTCCATATCTGAGTTGAATATTCAACATTTCGCTCCTACATTTCATTTCTCTACTAAAGTTTCAGTCAGCTGCTTCTTTCCTTCTTTCTCACCATCCTTTCTCTTCCCTTTTATCCCTCCCTCCTACTACTTCTTTATTTCCTATCTACTTTTCCCAGAAACACTCTACTTTTTTTGTCAGTCTTCATGGAGTCTCATGTTCATCAGTTTAAAGGGGGTTTGAGACAATTTCTTATACAAAATACTTTCACTTTGTTTATGGTAAGTTTGGTCTGGAAAGGGAACCGCATGTCGTCAATGACTTTCTTTTGCTCTTAGGATAACACTCAAGCTTCCTGACGTGCCCCACGTGACGCTGCCACCTCAGCCTTATCTCCAGTCTGGCTTACACCACAGTCCGCACACCATAGCTACACAAGCCTTTCAGTCCCTGCCTCGGGGCTTTACACATCCTATTCTCACCTGGGCACACAGCCCTGCTTCAACACTCGACCTCTTTAGTCTTTGGGTCTCAGCTCAAACGCTCCTCCTTGGAGTACACACGCCACTCTGTTCATTTTCTTCACAATTTGTAATCATGTAATTATTTGGGTGTTTAGTTGTTTAATGTCTCTTCTCTGTCAAAAAAACAAACAAGTTTTGTAAGGTCAAAGACTGTCCTTTTTGTTCATTATTTCCCACATTTATATAGTGCCTGGCATTTAATAGTAACAGCAAATATTAACAATAAAATAATGGTATCTAACACTCATTAAGGCCTTACTATGGAGGGATCACATTGTTTAAGCTTTTTACCTGTATTAACTCATTTACTCCTTACTAGTATCCTATGGGGTGGGTATGATTAGTATTCCCATTTTACAGATGAGAAAACTCAGTGGTTAAGTCATTCACACAAGATTATGTAGCTGGAAAGTAGCAGAGCTAGACCTTTAACCCAGACATTCTGTCTCCAAAGCCTACACACTTAACCATGCCATACTGTTTCTCTGTTTGGTACTCTATTAATATTCATTGAAAGAATAAATAAAAAAATTTACCCAAATTGATTAGTAGCAAAGCTGAGGTTAAAACCTCAGTTGCTTAATCGATAATTCACTCCTCTTTCTAGGCAAACACACAGACTCTTAGGCACCAACAAAATGCAGTAGAAAGAAAGAGAAGCAGGTTAATGAGTTGGTCTGATGCTGATAAGGACTATGAGAGAGACTCAGTGATATAGATCAGGGAGTGAAGTGGAAATCATTATTTTAGAATCAGTCAGGACCCAGTGGCAGGTGGAACAACACTAAATCAGTTGAAGAGGCCTTAAGCTAAGAAATCAGATTCTCCAGAAATATCAAGAAGATTTACAGTTATCATCCTTAACAATTTTAGGTAATTCTCATGTTCTGGATGATATTTTCCAAAACTGATTCTAAAGTGTAAGTAACAGCCAATTTTGTAGAACAGCTTGTCAGAATTCTCGGATGGATGTTCCAGGAATGTACTTTGCACAGTGCTGTATCTACAGCACGTGGGAGGGTACCTAGCACATAGTAAGTGCCCACTAAATATTTGTTTAAAAAGTTAATGGAAAAATGCACATCCACAAATCCACCAGTGGGCTTTGACTGAAAACCTGTCATTAAGCCCATGGTGTGCAAGGAACAATGAGGTACAAAAAGAAAAATCAGGCAGTATCTTTTTCTTGGAGTGCTCATAATCTATTACCATTACCAGTATCAAAGAAAGCCACCGGCATTGGGGATTTCCTATGTGCCAGGAGCTGTGCTATGTCCCTTTATATAGCATTAGGCCATTTTCATACTTACAGCAACCCTAAGAAGATAACAATATGCTTCATTTCCATTCCCAAGTGTGGAAACTGAGTTCTAGAGATAATTATTCTTTTCCCAACATCACATGGCCAGAAACTAGTGGAGCAGGATTTGAAATCAAGTCTTTTTGACTCTAAAGCCAACTCATCCCATTATTGTTGAGATCACCATCTATGGATGGAGACGTATGGGGGCTAAAGGAGTTTATAGTATTAGGGCTGGAAATGAAAAGGGTGATGCAAGCAGTGCTACTCAACTTCTCTAGCTCTGAGTATGCTGCTTACCTAGGCCTGAAATACTCCCATCCCCCACCTGCCACAATCCTATCTGTTCTTTTAAGTCCCAGACTCAGTGACACTTCTTCCTGGAAGACTTCTCAGACACCAACTCAGAAAATTGGGTTGCTTATGCCCTGTTCCTCTCCTAATCATAACACTTCTTATTGCACATTCTAATCACTTCTGTTTCCCACCCATTAGTCTTTGAGTTCCTTCAGGGTAGTAGTTTATCCTCCCATGGCCCAATGCAGTGCTTGGCATGTAGTATGTCATTTAATAAATATTTGTGGAATGAACGAATTTGAGGTAAAAATTGTTTCTGCTGGATTCCATTAGCACACATGGGAATTTAAAAGGAGGAGTGTATTACTGGGTATGGGGTGAAGCTTCAGGGAAAAGGACTTCTGAGAAGTTGGACTTGGAGGCCATAAGGTTGTTATATCATCTGTATACAGTCGAGATGATAAAAATTGGGTTGTTGGGAAGTCGAAATGAGGTAATGCATTTAGGAACTCGGCAGAGTGCTCCGTTCTTTGTAAGCACCCAGATGTTTGGCCACAGCCATGGCCACAGCCGCTACTGTTGCTGCTGCTGCTTGTCCTCTTTGCATTATTATTAGGACAAGTTGGGAGAGCAAGGCATTTCAGGGAGAAGGACACTTGTGAGTAAAAGTACAGGGAAATAAAGAGATTTCCTGCCTTCGGTACAAAGATAATTTGTGACATTAGCAAGAAAGGGCATGCATATTCATTCAGTGCTGAGAGAGAGTTTCCTGTGAGCCGGTGAATCAAATGCTCAGAAAAGTAGTCAGCTGGTGAAATCATGCTCCATGCCTGTTTTTGAGAGGCAAAAGTCAAAATGAAGAGTCCAATTTTTGTATATGATAGCTATATCTTTTCCACTAAACATACAGGCAAGATTCTGTATGATGGCCACCGTGTTGTTCCCAGGAGGCAAGTGAATCAGCCATTTGGTCCCCTGGAAATGCGGGCCCGCTGGCTGTCATGCTTTCTGAGGAAGAGTGGTATGTCATCAGCTATATTGTTTACTATTGGAAGCATGACAATAGTTTTGGCTCTGTTTCTGGTCATCTAGTCTTTTCCTAAGGTTGCCTGAATGTAATGGGAAAAAAACATCACATGGATCCTTGTGATTGTCAGGGTTAGTGTTCCGGTTTGTTAATGCTGCCGGGATGCAAAACACCAGAAATGGTTTGGCTTTTATAAAAGGGGGTTTATTTGGTTACACAGTTACAGTCTTAAGGCCATAAAGTGTCCAAGGTAACACATCAGCAATCAGGTACCTTCACTGGAGGATGGCCAATGGTGTCCAGAAAACCTCTGTTTTCTGGGAAGGCATGTGGCTGGTGTCTGCTCTGGAGTTCTGGTTTCAAAATGGTTTTCTCCCAGGTTGTTCCTCTCTAGGCTGCAGCTTCTCTTCAAAATGTCACTCTTAGTTGCTCTTGGGGCATTTGTCCTCTCTTAGCTTCTCCAGAGCAAAAGTCTGCTTTCAAAGGCCATCTCCAAAATGTAAGTTGCAGCTCCTCTCTCAGTTCCTGTGCATTCTTCATGGTGTCCCTCTTGGCTGTAGCAAGCTCGCTCCTTCTGTCTGAGCTTTTATAGTGCTCCAGGAAACTAATCAAGGCCCACGCTGAATAGATGGGCCACACCTCCATGGAAATGATCTGATCAGAGTTATCACCTACAGTTGGGTGGGGCACATCTCCATGGAAACACTCAAAGAATTACAATCTAATCAACACTAATATGTCTACCCACACAAGACTGCATCAAAGATAATGGCGTTTGGGGGGACATAATACATTCAAATTGGCACAGTTGGGGAGACTGGGTGTGCTACTCTACATGGTCCTTAATTGGTCTCAGTGCCTCTGATCTTCACTTGACCACCTACTTCCAGGCCAGAAGACCCTACAGAAGTAGCCAGGTAAAGTGTACTTCAGAGCAGGCCACTCATCTCATCTTATTCCTACAGTGGATCTCCATGGCTGACCAAAATTTGCTTATCCTTCTATTAATGTCTATTATTTGAGTCTATCTTCCTATTATTTTCCCTCTCAAATCCTCTTCATATACTGTGTTCCTGCCCCTTCCTCCCCAAAGAACTCACAGATCTACCCATGAGCCCACACCTCTCATGTACACTATGCTTTTGGCTTTCCTGATTTTGTTCCAGTTGTTTCCTCAACTTAGAACGCCCACTTCCTGTTAAGATTGTCAAGAAAGCCTGGATTTATGTGAGGTGAGTGTAATAGCAACTGGGAAATACCATGAGATTATTGTTGGTTTTCCTCCCAAAGATGACCTGTTTGGCCTAAAATTTGACTTAATTTTGCCAATTTGCAAGGGTGAGAGTGAATGGACAAGAACTCTGGGTGAGAGTGAATGGACAAGAACTCTCTGCAGAGTTAGGATGGAGGGTTTGATTAATCAAGTCTATGATTCAAACTTTCTAGACTGTTCAGCCCATGGAGGCCGTTTGCAGTTTTTCCCAGTATACAACCCCATTTAACCAGATTTCAGACTTCAAGCAACCTTGAAAGTTTGAAAAATTTCTAAAATCTCAGTGGAGAAATGAAAAATTTTTAAAACCAAATGAAAGAAATGCATCACTTGTATACCCTGCAGGCAAATGCATGTTGACTGTAAAGTCTGTAAAATTTGAGTTTAGTGATTTAACAGTTGGTTATTGAACTTGTTAACAACAGATGTCAGATAAGAACAACAGCAGGAGGCTGTGGATGGGAGGAGCAGGCAGTGGCTGCTGACAGAGGCAGGAGTGACAGGTGACAAGGAGAGGGCCCGTTAGAGACCTACAGGCTCACCATGTATGATGCCACCTAGGGACAAAAACAAACCACTCCAAGTCCCAAAAGTAGTTATAGCCACCAGTGCTCATGATTATTATTCAGCTACCAGTTATCATATGCCAACTATGAGCAAGGTTCCATCCCAGGAATTCAAGGAGACTAGAGGAAAGCATAAAATCCAGTACTTGGCTCTTGAAGTATGTGTCGTCTGTGAGAACACCACAGTGGCTGAAGTTATGTATATTAAGCTCTTTTAGCAAAAGCAAGGGATATTTATAGAAACTATTAGGAAGTTTTCTCTTCATAGTATTTACATTGAGCAATTTACAAGGGAAATTTGTTTACTAACTTTTCAAAGATCCCATTTCCTGACAATGCTAATAATGGAGGCATTTCTAGATAATGGCCTTGTAAAGTTCACACAGCTAGCTGTCTGTCTGTACAGACTGAGATAGTACATGGTCATGACCTCTTAGTAGGTTGATAAGACTGTGGTCAGAACACAGCTTGGTTTAAGCTGTTTTCCCTCTTTTCAGTTAACTTACTTAATGAAAGGAAGTATCCTGTTTAGGCTTCAGATTTTTTTCCCCAGCATTCCACAGTGATGGGGCGATAGCAATTATGGGTCATTAGACGAAATTAGTGTTGAGTCCTGAGATAGACAAGGAAATCCAAACTCACCCTTTAACCTAATTCTTTGGAATGCTTTGGTTATTTTATTCCACCAGTCCAGAGCATCTCAAGTTGAAGAGTCTGAAGATCTTATTCATTTTCAAAAGATTGACTGAGGGTGTTTTCCCTGGGGAAAGGCCTCCTCTATAAGAAGACTTCAAGAACTTCAAGAAGGGAACAGATGTACAGAGTATTGTCTACTGAGAGACAGGAGGGATGATCAGATGGTGACATAGCCCAGGGTGTTAGGGAGAAAGATGAGTTATATGGCCCATATAATATTGATGTTATGGATGAGGGTGAGCATAATGAAAGCCACATAAAGCAACAGGTAAAATCAGGACCGACCATTTATTTAAAGTGGAAAAGGAAATGAGTGTCTTCATCCCACTATCCATCAGGTTTCTTTTAGGAGAAATAAATGAGACTAGGAAGAAATTTTGAATGGAAAAATACTTCAACAACTGTTTGGCCTTTCTGGCCTCTTAAATTCTGAGGAAGGTCAGAGAGAACATGGAAATGACTCTGAGTTTGGAGTCAGGAAATGTAAGTTCAAGTATTGGTTCTGCCTCTGATTCACCCTTACTGTGTAACCTTGTGCACAGCACCTCTCTGTCCCCTCATCTCAGAGCATCCACTTTTTGCCTCTGATATAAGGGAGTTAGATTAAATCTAGGGTTCTGTAATAAGCTAGAGCAAGGATGTTGTTTTTGAATTCCTAATAGATAATGAAATATATACAGTGAACTGACCTATAAATTCTGCTTAACTTTACATATGAATTAGATGCAAATACAGAATGTGGAATTAAGGTAAAAATCATTACTACTCTGTAGATCAGAATTACATAGTTTCTTTATGGTGTGAAGGATGAATCTTGCACAAGTTGAATAAGCATTGAAAAATGTAGAGCTATAGATACTCCTCTAGCCTGGACTTTCTTCAACTTTTGTGAGACTTTTTTTTCCTATTCTTGCTTAGAGAGAGGACAAGTGTCCCTGAGATTCTACTTGGGACAATGGAGCAAGCATTTTAGGGAACATCATATCACTTAAGCATGGTAATAAGTAATGAGACTATTGGTTGATTTATATGATCCAGAGAACCTGAGTATATATGGCCTCTGTCAACTGGACATGGGTGTCCACCTGTCCTGAGAGAAAGAAAATGTTAGCCACTGTTACACATGAAGTTGAGCTGAGAAAATGGTCCTGGGGAACAGGGAATTGATGTTGATTGGATGCAACATCCTGTGTTAGCCCTTGACCTGTGTTTTCATTTAATCCTTACCCTAAAATCACTCTATCAGAATGCAGTTTTTAAACATTATTTAGTTTTCTGAAAATGAGTCTTGGAGGGATTAATTAAGTTCATACAGCCCAAAATGGTATAAACCAAGACTGGAAGAGTCCCTGATACTAAAGCCTTTTCTCTTTCCACAATACTTTGTTGTCTTCCAGAAGTCCTAGTTTCCACCCTAATTCTGTCTTTATTTGGCTGTGGGGCCTTAAACAAATCACTTAAGTGACTGTCAGTTTGCTCATCTTTTAAAAATCACAAAAATCAAGCAGGCAAGCTAACAAACAGAACTGTGGATGAATGGCCTCTGCTCTTCACCTGTGGTTTGTGGATGATTTTCACAGGTCACAATTAATTTCATTGGGCAGTCATGCAATATGATGGCCCTGGACTTTAAGGGGACCATACACAACCTGAAATAATATGTAAATTGTACTATATATTCATAAAGTATCTGTATTGTTTTAGAAAGGAGTCCAAGGCTTGCCTGGGGTTCTCAGTGGAGTCTCTATCCCCAAAAGACCTAAGAATCATCTAATTAGTAAATCTTTTGATGTCTTCTGGCTCAAAGCATCTGTAAGCATTTGAAAGAAATTAAGGTTCATTATAAAAAGAACCCAAAGTAGAACTACTTGTATCAGAGACTATGTGGTGTTATAGAAAGAGATCAGGCAAGGAATCCAGGATTCTGGGTCTTTCTTTATTCTGCTGCAAACCCACCGTGTGAATCTAGGCACCTATCTGTGCCCCCATTGCCTTGTCATTCAAACAGTCGCTAATCCCTGTCTGCTTCCTCTAAAGCATTTATTATAAAAATCCAATGGGATATAATATAGAAGAAAGCACTCTGGAAACGTATAAAGTACCCTGAAAGAGTATGATATTAACTCTGAAATATTCAAGTTTCAAGTTATTTCACTAGATGTCAACTGAGAAAGAGGAAAACTGCAACCCATCAGCAAAATCTAGAAGCCCTGCATTTCGTTCCTTCAATGAAGTCCTGTAGCTGATACTACATATAAATTTCCTTGACTTTAATGAGAATTGTTTGCAGGATTCAGAGGAAGATTCTCACCAATTGGGGAGCTGATTTATATAAGACATGTCATTTCTTCTCTACCTGCAAGACAGTTCCACTTTATCTCCTTTATCTCATTAGTCAGTAGATTTCAAAGAATTGTCCTGGACCAGCAACTGCTTCACCTGGGAACTTGACAGAAATGTAAATTCTTAAGTCCCACTCCAGGACTACTGAATCAGAAACTCTGGGGGTGGGGCTCAGAAGTCTGTGTTTCGACAAGCCTTCCAGGGAATTCCACTGCCATAAAAGATTTTCCCAGTTAAGACCTCCTGGAGCACTACTTTGGCCATGGGTACCTGAGAGAGTGGTGGGGCCCTCATAACCTGGAAGAGCCTGCCCATTACAGGTCCCTGAAGGGCTGGTGTTGGCAAAGGCCTTTGTGGATGGGTAAGGACGGTGGTGACCAGTGTTAGTGAACATAGCAGATGTGGCCCAAAACATGCTCAAGTAGGCTTGCTATGTATGAGCTTCAAAGTTATGGATAATAAAAAAAATCTAGTAATATGTAAATGACTGATGTTTATCAAGCATTTATCATATTCCTAGAATCATTTTAAAGTGCTTTTTATGTATTAAGTTTGTTTCCTGTTTTAGCCATTTACTATGCCAAGCCCTTTGCTGGGATCAGACAATACAACCGAACAAGATGAAGACCTGCCCTCAGAGAGCTTACACTCCATTCAGGGAAAATTAGAAGGAAAGACAAGTTTAGGGTGTTTGCAGAGGACCACATGAGATACCTATGCTCAGAGGTACACTTCTCTATGTAAAGAGAAGTTTCTCAGAGCAGGAGATACCTAAATTTAGACCTGAAGGATCTAAAGAGAAAAATTGGTCATTTTACAGCAGGGAAAACTTTAGGTTTAAGGTAGTTGGATGAGTAAATGCTCATGCTGAAATTTGAATTCAGGCTGCTCCAATTCCAGGGCCCTTGCTTTTAACTATTAAGCCTAGGTCAGAAAACAGATTTTATCAAGCCTGTCATTTCTAATACGTTGGTAGTGTCTTCCAGGAATGCTGATGATGAGGGCTCTGAGGCCTTGATTGGACTCTACTGGAGAGAATGCCATGGTCAATTAGTGATGTCTGCCTTGGGTGCAGAAGGGAATGTATATGTCGTGTGTTTGCTGACCCTGCAAACAGAGTTCTGCCTCCAGGACTTAGCACAGAGAGGGTAACTCCTGCAGAGCTGTCTCTTATTCCTGTAAGATTGTCTCTGTCTCCAAGAAACTTACAGCTCAACAGCATCAACGGGTGCTCATTACATGTTAGTAGGAGGTAGTAAGTGATTAGGATGTTATGGCTAATGGAGCATTCAGTAAGAAAAGGACTAAGGTTTTCTTTAAAAAATGAACACATTGATTAAGTTTAACAGTGAAAAACAAACAACAAAAAGATCTTATCAATTCACTATACTTCAAAATCCGTAGGTGAATTCGGTTTTCATTTGTTACCTCTGTTACTTCCATCAATATGGAAGATGTTAATATGATAAGAAAATGCCAATGTTTGGAAGTAATGGGATCCATGTGTGTCAACTGAGTGCCATTATGCCTAGGGGGAACCTAGATTTAGAAATGCCACCCATAAAGTGTGCATCCAACATCACTAATGGTTCATCTGAGGAGTAGTTTGGAAGTCAGTATCAATCACAGGATGGAAAGGTGGCTCTTTAAGACACAGATCATGATAAGTTGGTGTCAGTTAGCTGTACGTGGGGCTTACAGTGCCAGTAAAAGGGCAGGTGAGCTCTTTGGAGGCAAGGACCATGCCTAATCGAATGTTGTTTCCACGCTATATTTGTTAAAGCAGTGTATGGATTGACATAATAATAATAACTGATCCTGAGAATCAGAAGGAAACAATTGGGTGCCATCAAGTCAGTCAGTGCTTGCAAATGACTTCCAGATGAATTTCCTTTGCAAAACCCTTTTCCACTTCTACATAGCTTTTCACCACATTGAACTGTGATAGGTGCTTTTTAACTCTACATATCAACAAGTTTTTAAACAGACTCATTTATTAGATACAGAGATGAAAAGGAAAAGATGACCTTCACCAGAGTCCCAAGGTCAGAGCCATGTGCCATCTGGGCATTCCTCCCCAGGAAGGTTGTGTTGTGAATAATCATCTCTCACTAACCATGAATGGGCAAACAAAGGTGCTCCCATTTCAGAGGATCATTTTGTGATTAAGGGCGACCTTGGGTATTGTCATCTGAACAAATAGGATGTGGAATGTGGGCTTCAACAGCCCCCACCCCAGGGCTATGCCCTCTTATGGGGTTCTAATACCCCACCCGCACTGCCCTCAGACAGGCTGGCTTCTCACTGGTCCGCTCCCAAAGCATTTACATCAGAATGGTGGGGGAGCTTATCACCTTTAGACTTATTTACCTTATCTTTTTGTGGAAGACAAGATTTGGCAGTACCAGGAATCAAAACATTTCTCAGGTCAAGTCATGCCAACCAGGGCAAAATTATCTCTGATTCATTGGACATTTTAAATATTATCTGAAAGCTCAATATGGGGAGAAAAACATGACAGGACTCTGTGGAGAAATCTCTGGGACTCAGGCTGATAAGGACTTTGCCTTTTTTTATCCCTGCCAGGTTAGATAGCTACATGGGAAACAGCAAGACTGGCTTCTATGTTTGGGGAATGTTTGTCTTAGTGCCTTCTGGGTACAAATCCCAATATGAAGAAGGTGTTCCAGAGCCCTAAGTTTGGAGACTCCAGTTTAGATCCTGTGTCAAGTGGAAGGAGGAAGGTTTGCATTTAACACATTTGGGACTCAGTACCTTCTCCTTTGCAGGTCTCATGATCCCTTCATGTGGCAGAGAAACACTAAGTCAGTTCAGAGGAGTTGCCTCAATGCCTGGCCATTTTTTCCAAGTCCTTCACCCTTGGTAGGCTTCTGGATAGATGTCCCTAACACATCTCTATTCCTTGAGCAATACTGATGCTGGTGCATAGCCAGCCTTGTGCTGTCTTTTTTCCTGCCCTGCTCTCTTTTCTTCAGTTACATGGGCTATCATCTCTTCCACTCCATGGAGAGAGATTGCACCTGCTGCTTTGAGAGGAGCCCAGGGCTGCTAGTAGTTAGGAGTCCTGGTTTCTACTTCCAGTTCTGGCAATAAGTCACATGACTTCGGGCAAGTGTCTTTCCCTCTCTGGGTCCCAGCAGCTGCAACTGCACAGTGTCACTTTAGGACTGGCTGATCTCTAAGGAGTCTTTCAGCCCCAGCATTCTAAAACTAGTGGGACCTAGATTCTGGGTTAGATTGAGTTCAGCATCACCAGCATTTAGCAAATGACTTCCTCTTTGGTGGCAAGCACCATGCAGGTTGCTGCAGGGGATATGATTATATCAGAGCTCTCTGATACCATAGCCCTCACAGGCTAACAGAGGTTGGGGTGAGAAAGCAGGTTTTCAGATATCTCCTGTGCATGGCAGAGTATACTGTGAGCAAAGTACAAATGGTTACAGGGTCCAAAAGAAGCAGAAACTGCATCTATTTATGAAAAGTCAGCCTAAGACTTCATGGCATTTCAGAGGAGCCTTGGAAAAGAGAATTTCACAGGACACAGCCTAGTTTCTATAGCGATGTTTACTAAGAAAGTATTATGGGCCAGTCACTGTACTAAGCATTTTGCACGTGACTCATTTATCCACCCCTATCCTTTGAGATTGAGACTAATTATTCCCATTCTCATATGGGGAAACTGAGGCACAGACTAGTTAGGTTCACACCACACACAAGTGGCAAGTACCAGGATGCAAACCCCAGCCATCTGATACCCACACCAGTCCCTTAGTCTGGGTATTCCACTGGCTTTCATGTGATGGAAGGTCACTAAATCTGTAGCAAAGACCTGACTTGGTACAGATGAGCTTGGTGACCCTGGGTGAGTCTTTTCACCTCTCTGCCCAGCCAGATTCTTATCTGTATAATACCAATGTTAAGTACTTGCCTCATTGGGTGGTTATGATGCAAAACACATTTTAAATGATGAAAAGTCCCATACAATTTTTTTTAATATTCATTTTATTGAGATATATTCATATACCACGCAGTCACACAAAACAAATCATACATTCGATTGTTCACAGTACCATTACATAGTTGTACATTCATCACCCAAATCAATCCCTGACACGCTCATTACTACACACACAAAAATAACCAGAATAATAATTAAAGTGAAAAAGAGCAACTAAAGTAAAAAAGAACACTGGGCGCCCTTGTCTGTCTGTTTTTTGTTTGTTTCCTTCCCCCACCTTTCCACTCATTCATCCACAAACTAGACAAAGGGGAGTGTGATCCCCATGGCCCCCCCAATCCCACTGTCCCCCCTCATAAGCCACATTTTTATACAATTGTCTTCAAGATTCATGGGTTCTGGGTTGTAATTTGATAGTTTCAGGTATCCACCACCAGCTACCCCAATTCTTTAGAACCTAAAAAGGGTTGTCTATATTGTACGTAAGAGTGCCCACCAGAGTGACCTCTCGGCTCCTTTTGGAATCTCTCTGCCACTGAAGCTTATTTCATTTCCTTTCACATCCCCCTTTTGGTCAATAAGATGTTCTCCATCCCACAATGCCAGGTCTACATTCCTCCCCAGGAGTCATATTCCATGTTGCCAGGGAGATTCACTGCCCTGGGTGTCTGATCCCACGTAGGGGGGAGGGCAGTGATTTCACCTTTCAAGTTGGCTTAGCTAGAGAGAGAGGGCCACATCTGAGCAACAAAGAGGCATTCGGGAGGAGGCTGTGAGGCACAATTATAGGGAGGCCTAGCCTCTCCTTTGCAGCAACAGTCTTCCCAAGGGCAAGTCCTATGGTAGAGGGCTCAACCCATCAAACCACCAGTCCCCTATGTCTGTGGGCATGTTAGCAACCATCAAGGTAGGGCAGGCCAATATCCCTGCATTCTCCACCAGCTCCTCAAGGCGCTCTGCATGTTTTTTTCCTTGTTTTTTTTTTTAAACTTTTTTTTTTCTAAATCAACTGTATGAAAAATAAAAAAATTTAAAAAAAATTAAAAAAAAAACATACAATAAAAGAACATTTCAAAGAGACCATAACAAGGGAGTAAGAAAAAGACAACTAACCTAACTACTTTACTTCCAACATGTTCCTACTCTACCCCAAGAAAGTAACCTAAGATAGCAACATTTCTGTGAACTTGTTGCTACTATACCCATCAGAAATTAACAGATCATAGTCATTCCTCGGCATTCCCAGAATGTTAAATTTACCCATGATAGCTTATCTGTTCTTCTTGGATTATTGTTCCCCCTTCCTTAACTGCTATCGCTAGTTCCCCTACATTCTACATTATAAACCATTTGTTTTACATTTTTCAAAGTTCACATTAATGGTAGCATATAATATTTCTCTTTTTGTGCCTGGCTTATTTCGCTCAGCATTATGTCTTCGAGGTTCATCCATGTTGTCATATGTTTCACGACATCATTCCTTACTGCCATGTAGTATTCCATCGTGTGTATATACCACATTTTATTTATCCACTCATCTGTTGAAGGACATTTGGGTTGTTTCCATCTCTTGGCAATTGTGAATAATGCTGCTATGAACATTGGCGTGCAGATATCTGTTCGTGTCACTGCTTTCCGATCTTCTGGGTACATACCGAGAAGTGCAATCGCTGGATCGAAGGGTATCTCTATACCTAGTTTTCTAAGGAACTGCCAGACTGACTTCCACAGTGGCTGAACCATTATACAGTCCCAGCAACAATGAATAAGAGTTCCAATTTCTCCACATCCCCTCCAGCATTTGTAGTTTCCTGTTTGCTTAATGGCAGCCATTCTAATCGGTGTGAGATGGTATCTCATTGTGGTCTTAATTTGCATCTCTCTAATAGCTAGTGAAGCTGAACACTTTTTCATGTGTTTCTTGGCCATTTGTATTTCCGCTTCAGAGAACTGTCTTTTCATATCTTTTGCCCATTTTATAATTGGCATGTCTGTACTGTCGTCATTGAGTTGTAGGATTTCTTTATATATGCAAGATATACGTCTTCTGTCAGATACATGGTTTCCAAAAATTTTTTCCCATTGAGTTGGCTGCCTCTTTACCTTTTTGAGAAATTCCTTTGAGGTACAGAAACTTCTAAGCTTGAGGAGTTCCCATTTATCTATTTTTTCTTTTGTTGCTTGTGCTTTGGGTGTAAAGTCTAAGAAGTGGCCGCCTAATACAAGGTCTTGAAGATGTTTTCCTACATCATCTTCTAGGAGTTTTATGGTGCTTTCTTTTATATTGAGATCTTTGGTCCATTTTGAGTTAACTTTTGTGTAGGGTATGAGGTAGGGGTCCTCTTTCATTCTTTTGGATATGGATATCCAACTCTCCCAGCCTCATTTGTTGAAAAGACCATTATGACCCAGTTCAGTGACTTTGGGGGCCTTATCAAAGATCAGTGAGCCATAGATCTGGGGATCTATCTCCGAATTCTCAATTCAATTCCATTGATCTATATGTCTATCTTTGTGCCAGTACCATGCTGTTTTGACAACTGTGGCTTTATAATAAGCTTCAAAGTCAGGGAGTGTAAGTCCTCCCACTTCGTTTTTCTTTTTTAGAGTGTCTTTAGCAATTCGAGGCATCTTCCCTTTCCAAATAAATTTGATAACTAGCTTTTCCAAGTCTGCAAAGTAGGTTATTGGAATTTTGATTGGGATTGCATTGAATCTGTAGATGAGTTTGGGTAGAATTGACATCTTAATGACATTTAGCCTTGCTATCCATGCACATGGAATATTTTTCCATCTTTTAAGGTCCCCTTCTATTTCTTTTAATAGAGTTATGTAGTTTTCTTTGTATAGGTCTTTTACATCTTTGGTTAAGTTTATTCCTAGGTACTTGATTTTTTTAGTTGCTATTGAAAATGGTATCTTTTTCTTGAGTGTCTCTTCGGTTTGTTCATTTCTAGCAAATAGAAACATTACTGACTTATGTGCATTAATCTTGTATCCCGCTACTTTGCTAAATTTGTTTATTAGCTCTAGTAGCTGTATCATCGATTTCTCGGGGTTTTCCAGATATAAGATCATATCATCTGCAAACAATGACAGTTTTACTTCTTCCTTTCCAATTTGGATGCCTTTTATTTCTTTGTCTTGATGGATTGCCCTGGGTAGCACTTCCAGCACAATGTTGAAATACAGCGGTGATAGTGGGCATCCTTGTCTTGTTCCTGATCTTAGAGGGAAGGCTTTCAGTCTCTCATCATTGAGTACTATGCTGGCTGTGGGTTTTTCATATATGCTCTTTATAACATTGAGGAAGTTTCCTTCAATTCCTACCTTTTGAAGTGTTTTTATCAAAAAGGGATATTGGATTTTGTCAAATGCTTTTTCAGCATCTATTGAGATGATCATTTGATTTTTCCCTTTTGATTTGTTAATGTGTTGTAATACATTGATTGATTTTCACAATTTTAAATAACAGAGGAAAGCAGAAGGAGCTCCATGAGCAAATGTCAGGAGGGGGTAAAGCACAGGGCATATTTAGGGCAGATTGTCCAGGGTGATGCAGTGTGGAAGTGCCACCTGTGAATAAGGGTCTCTTCCCCACAATTTTGTCATTCCCCTCATCTCTACCAGCTATGCTGGGCCTTGACTCTTGGTGTGGAGAATAACAAATCCAGCATCTTTCTTTTGTTTTCTACTGTGGAAGCTTGCCCCAGGATGCCAGAGCAATGCCACAGCAATTCTCCTCAGTACTGGAGCTCATCATTAGCATTTGAAAGAAAGGATTAAATCCTTAACCCCCAGAACTAATATCGACTTTGGCACATTTCACTGCAGCTGAATTAGCTCATGCGGGAGTGATGCTAAGGGACAGAGAGTGGAATGGAAACTTGTCTGCATAAAGAAATAAACACATCTCAGCAATGTCTGTCTAGGAAGATGTGTAACCATTGTCTTATTAATACCAGGCAAAGTAGACCTTCAACCAGTGGCCACATGTCACCAACATTGGTGGGGAAGCTGAAGGGGCACAAAATGTTTAAACTGAAGAAAAGGAAAGCAACACAGGAGATATTGGGAGATGTACCAGGCTGGGGTCAGAAGACCTCAGCTTGAGCTCCAGCATTGCTGATTTTTAGCTGATTGAGCTTGGAAATGTCATTTCACCAGTTTTCTGTAAAATGGCATAATGGTAAAGATACTCTTTAAGGCACCTTCCATTCTGATTGCCTAAAAACAGATGAGTTATTTTTAAGCAGCAACTTAACTATAGCTATTCTTAGGCTCCCAACCAGAAGCAACATGTGATTCTGCATTTCCTCCTAATTGCAGCAGCATATTTTCCAGCTGCAGGCATGCTCCTCTTTCTCTCTTAGTGACCACATGATGTCATTTACAAAACCCTAACAACATAGTCACAACGGCAACTGCAGCCAACAGACACAACAATACCAGTCATTTATTGAGCTGGGCTTTGTACTAAGAACTCATTTTTAAATGCATTTATTTCTCTGAGCAGCCCCACAAGGTGGGTAATATTATTTCTGTCATAAGGATGAGGAAACAGAAGTTTCAGAGATATTAATTAACTTGCCCAAGGGGCAGAGTGGGGATTCGAATCCCATTTGTCAACGTCAAAGCCTGTCCTCGTACCTGCTCGGTGTCTAGCTGGGAGGGAATGCAGGCCCGGGAACGTGCTCCAGGCAGTCCCTTCAGCTGCAGTCTCAGAAGTCTCCCTCAACAAAAATGATCTTGAAAGATTTTTACATGAGGGTCAGAGGCTTTCTTTCCCAGTCAGAAGGAAGTCACTAGCTCCAGATTTAGAGAACACGATAAATAGTCATTTCCCTAAAGTGAACTCTGACTAGAGGTGAAACTCCACTGGAGGACCCCAGTGGTGGGAAGGATGCCGAAAAGGGGGGCTCATGTGCCCCAGGGGCAATATCCCCAGTTATCCAAGAACTATCCCGCCCAGGATTCTCTAATTCCTGTCTGACATAGCCCAATAACCCTGACCCAGGGAAGGGTGCAAAGAAAAGTACCCGAGAGAAGTGTCACAGCCAGTAGGTGAGACAGAATGGAGAAATCATGCAAGGACCAGCCTCACTTTGAAAGAATCTGTTCCCAAAGCACTAGTAAGTGTTGGATGCACAGAAAGATTCCTAAGACAGAGCCCATGTCCTAAAGGAAGGGCTCACTGTATAAGACCAGAGGCTAACCCAGGCACAGCTAGCTTTTATGCAAGATGTTAAGTGCCATAATCAAAGTCTAAACAACTTGCTGTCAGTGGAGAGTGGAGGGAGGATCAGAAGCAACTGACTCTAAAACGAGGCAGAAAGTGCTAAATGCACTAATAGAAGCACAAGCTAAGAGCTCTGGGAGCCCAGAGAGGGATGGATTAATTCTGCCAGGGGCTCTTGTAGAGTGATGACACTGGAGTGGACCTTGAAAGACTGGAGGGAGTGGAGGAGGGCAGTGATCAAATTATCCTCATCATAGGAGGAGTTGGTGCAAAGAGGGAAAACCGATGTGCCTGTGTTTGTTCTTCTGAAGGCAGAATGACCACAAGCATGGGGTTGAGGTCTTGAATCCCATGTCTGTGTGACCTTGAACAAGTCACATGACCTCCCCTGACCCTCAGTTTCTTCATCTGTAAATGAAGATACTACTACCTCTTCATTGAATCGTTGCTGGGCATTAATTAATTAATGTCTAGTGATGCAAGTGTTTAGTAAATGTTCAGTAAATAACTTTTATTATCTGTATTTTTATGACTATAGTGAACATTGCACCTCTATATGACATTTGAGGCTAACCACACATGGCTGGATATTAGACTATAAAAATTAAATGCACCTCCATATTCCTTTGCATCTGCCTTCTTCTTGGATCTTTGCATAGCCAGGACCTTAGCCTACTCTTGGATGATAATTCTGCTCTTTTTGTTGTTTTTATGTTTTTGTTTTGTCTTGTCTTTTTTGGTACCATAGCAAAAACTCCAGTTTTTGTTTTCATGCAGTAAAATATTTGAGGGTGCCCTCTGTGTGATATTTTCAGATCCAGTAGTAAATGCACAAGAGCCATTACCCTGGCCAGCTTTTCTGTCAGAATCCTGTCCTGTCCACAGTCTGACTTGGCATGATTTCTTATCCATCACTGTGCAGCTGGGAGTCATCTCAGAATGTTGGAACTGCAGGGAACTACAGCCAAGCCTTTTGTTTTACCAATGAGGTCTCAGGCTCAGAGACATGAAGGGGCTTGTCAAGTTCATAAAGAAAGACAGGCAGTGGTGGACCTGTGGGCTAGACCCCAAGCATGCTGACTCACAGACCCGTGTACCCTAGACTGCTCTACCTGTCCTGTCTGCCTTTGTTCTTCACACTTTTTCTGGGATGAAGTCAAAGATGTATTTCCTTCCCTCCATCTCCCCTTCTCTCCATATCCCTCCCTGCTCTGGGCAATACTGCAAGCACACAGCCCTACTAAAGGTCCGTGTTTTATGTATAGTTCCTGCTTTCACAAGGCCTCCTAGGGGTGGTTCTCAGAATACTGTGTACTGAGTTGGTGCCTTCACAGCTTGGAGCCCAGCTGACAGCTTGTGAGGTGGGAGGATTGAAAACATTCTGAACTGGCTCGACATTGAAGGTGAGAAGGCAGCAGGTCAAAGACATCTGTGATGACCAATATTGTAAAGAGTCCATACAAATGAGGAGACCTTAAGGTTCTCCTTCCCCTGCTGCCCTGAGACCAAGATATGAATACTTTTGATCTCATGTGACAATTGCAATTGATGGGTGGCAGCTAGGTTGAGAACGATTCTGAAGCTACATCAGGGCTTCATGGGAAAAAATGCCAGGATAAAGTGACAGTGTCTGGCATGGACATTGGGGAGACCAAGTAGCAGTGTTATTAATGTATGTGTATGTGTGTGCCACGTAGCAAGCATTTCTGCCTTGGTTTTTGAAAAGGTGCTTGTTCTTCAAGATCTTCATCTTGGAGGTTTGAGGATCATTTGATCATTTCTTTTCTCCCTCATGAGAAGGAATTGTCCTTTCTTCTGAATGTGAAGAACATGCTATACTTCTACTATAGGATTTATTTCACTTTCTCTTATGCAAATGTTTTTAGTGGACTGTTGGCATGCCTCCCTCATCACATTACAATGGCTTTCTCAAAGGCAACAATCGTGGTTTTGGTTTTCCCTGTAATATATCAGTGATATGTTGAATGAATAAATTAATAATTCAGTGTATGTTATGGTGTTAGATATGTTGAGAGGTAATTTAGCAGAGTGGTAAGAGCTCAACCTGTTCTGAGATCTTCACCTACTTGTGCCTCAGTCCCTCTTCTATAAAAAGGTGGTAATAATAGTGTGTATCTTCTAGGATTGGCACAGTGATTAAAACAAGTAATGAATGTCAAGTGTGTAGCCTAGTTCTTAGCATGAAAAGACTCAATATATGTTATCAGCTATTAGTAATATTAGAAATAGTAATTATCATCATCATCATCGTCTGCTGCCACTGTTATTAATAGGTGTTCTAGTTTGCTAATGCTGCAGAATGCAAAACACCAGAGACGGATTGGCTTTTATAAAAAAGGGGGTTTATTTGGTTACACAGTTACAGTCTTAAGGCCATAAAGTGTCCAAGGTAACACATCAGTAATTGGGTACCTTCACTGGAGGATGGCCAATGGCATCTGGAAAACCTCTGTTAGCTGGGAAGGCACGTGGCTGGCATCTGCTCCAAAGTTCTGGTTTCAAAATGGCTTTCTCCCAGGACGTTCCTCTCTAGCAAGCTTGCTCCTCTTCAAAATGTCACTCACAGCTGCACTGAGTTCCTTCTCTTTGAGTCAGCTCATTTATATGGCTCCACTGATCAAGTCCCACCCTGAATGGGTGGGGCCATGCCTCCATGGGAATATCTCATCAGAGTCATCACCCACAGCTGGCTGGGGCACATTCCAAGCAAATCTAATCAGCACCAAAACGTCTGCCCCACAAGACTGCTTAAAGATAATGGCATTTGGGGGACACAATACATTCAAACTGGCACAATAGGTAAGTAGGTAAATAGAATCCCCAAATCCTCAGTCAGCCCCTATTTCCTTCCTTAGATATGCAAGGGAGATACACAAAGGAGTATATTCATGGGGGTGGGGGAAAGCATTGTTTATTACTTCTTCTGCAAACTAGATTGGGAGAGCATTGTTTATTACTTTTTCTGAAAACTTGAGGGCCCTTTAAGGCTTCTTTCCCCAACCTAATCTTGGCTCTCTGGATCTCAGAAAAGGCCAACCCAAGGCAATGGGGGAAAGAAAGAAGAAGCTTTGCCCAAGGCCTGGTGCAGGGCAGGTCCAAGTTGCAGCTCTTCGGAGTGGAGGCACCTCTGGCCCTTCCTCAAAGCAGCCTTAGTGCCCCAGAGAAACAAATCCTGCAGGGATTTCACAGCTTGAGCACCATGGCCATAATTGGCCTTGCCTCCTTCCAACCCTATCTATGAGGAGGCACTGTGGAGATCATTCTGGAACCAACATATGGCCCCAGGTGAGAGGGCAGGTGGTGGCATGGCAGCGGTGGTAGTTGTCAGGTATGGGGGTGGAGGTTAGGGAGAGGTTAATAATATAATGCTCTAAGCGTGTGTAAGGGACATCAGAACATGAGCCTATGTAGGACATCAGAACATGAAGTATAGAAATATATGTTGTTAATAGTAACAATATTTGGTTCTGAAAATGATCAGGCATGGATAGTGCATGCCTATCCTCTTACAGATAAGGAAACAAAAGCTCTCCATTAAAGGAGAAAAAATAGTCCACTCACTCATTTATTATTTTACTTGGCACTATTTACACTTCTCAGTGCCCAGGACTGTGCTATATGCTGGATAGGCATGCTAAGGAAGAGAGAAAGTGGCCCTGACCGCACAAACCTACAGCCTAAAATAGGAAACAGGTAATCAATATGCTAACAATTAGATGTAGTGCATTCCCTAAAAGCCAACTTCCATTCAACCAACTCTCTGGATTAACTGTGTTCTCCATTTCCTCCAAAAAAACATTGCAACTAACACCCACTGTGAACCGAAAGCTTCTGTCCAGTAGCCTCCTCTCTAATCGACCCATCCATTTCTGCTCTCATCATCTTTGTAGGAGGTATACTAAGAATCAATCCTTTTTGTTTTCAAAACTCTTTATACCTCTGTGTCTATTGCATTTGGGCAATGCAACCAAAACTTATATAAGTTGGTGAAATATGAGCCCTAAAAAAAGTTGTTCTATTTCTTAGAAAAATAAGGTTAATACTTTGAAAGGCTTAAAGATGAGTCAGTAGGAATATTGTAATATTAGGTGAGACACTATAAAAGTTTGGGGTGGGTGACCAAAAATCTAGAAAATTCTGTACTCCCATTTATTTTGTAAGCGTTTTTAAGTTCCCAGTAAATCCAAAGATTGATAAATACTTGTGCACTTAGATGTTTTAAGCTAAAAGGGATATTTATTATGAATCATTTTTGCAACTCTATTTTAACCATCTTTTTCAAAGATCTAATTGCTGGTCCCTGATGCATCAGGTATGAGGGCTTCTGCTGTAATTATGACTTGAGTAACATACTGTGAAGGAGACAAACCAGGTGCTGTGACAGAGAACAGTGGGTATGATCTACTTAGAGTGATCCTTGAAGTATGGGAATGTCTTAGCCAACCAAGCAAAGGGGACCAGGAGGGAATAGCATGTGGGAGGACTTACTAGATGGAGAAGCTGAAGCAGTGGAAATGTTGAGGTTGTTCATGTAGTCAGGGCTCAGACACTACAGCCCTCAGAGGTCGTGCAAAGGAGTTTAGACTATATTCAAAGCATAGTGGGAAACCTCTGAGGGGCTTCTGAGGATGGTGTTATGACAAGATCTGATTTCCATTTTCAAAAGGCCATTTCAGCTGACATGTCAAGATTCAAAGAGGGAGGGAAAAGGAAAAGTAGGCAAAGTGAGGGAGAAACAAGTAAGTGTAAGTGACAGGGACCTAGACCAGGGTGGTACTGGGGATGGAAAGAGGGAGAAGTAGATAAATTTGTGACATCATTACAAGAAGTTTTAACCGTGTTTTCTCTACTGAGTCAGCCTGCATGACCAAATTTACAGCTAATTTTTGAAAGGAATTTGTGATCTGAGGGGAAAACAAACTTCCAGAAGTCAGGCAACTTGGTTTTCTTTTTCTGCCTTCATATTTTTGGCTATGCTGCTCAAAGCAAGCCACGGAAACCTGGGCGCTCATCTGGGGAAAGAAAAGAAAATGTCTGATCTAGCCCACCTCTGATTTGGGTTGTACTGTTCAAATAAGATGATGGCTTACATGATACTTCACTTTATAGTGAATTTAGGACTTTGATACTCATATTCCTTCATTCGAACCTCATGGTAGGTAAGGTAGGTATATTTCACAGATTAGCAAATCAAAAGTTATTCAAGCAGCAGTTACTGAACATCTGCAATGTGTCAAGTCCAGGGTAGGGCTCTGAGACTTAACAAACAAATAATATATGGTCCTGAAAGAAAACTAGGCCTGGTCCTACCATAGAGGAGCTCAAAAGCTAATGGAAAAGACCGACATTTGAAAATGCTAAATGATAGAATACCATGATAAGTACTGAGACTGAGGTTTAGAGAAAAGTGTGTTAGAAATTCCAAGGAGGAAGTGATTAATATTTTCTGGAAGGGTTAGAAGTCTTTCCCCAAGAGGCAGCATCTGACTGGAGTCCTGCGGCTGTGTAGGAATTTGCCAGGTGTGGAGGAGTGCTTCTGAGGAGTGTGTGCAGAGGCATAGAATCCTGGAGGGCAACAGTTTGCTGCCTGCAACAAGGTGGTTGGAGTTTTAGGAAACGAGGCTGCAGAGGTGAATTGAGGCCAGTGAGGTTCTACCACATAGAGCTCTGTGGGTGCATTATACAAGAGCTAATACTTATCTTCACTTTCTTGCTTTCCTGCATTCTCTCAGCAGCTCCACATTGTATATGTGCCTGGGCTTTCTATACCCTCCTTCCTTGCTTACTAGTTTCCAGAATTAGTTTGAATCTCAGCCTGTTTTCCCCACACGCTCTCGGAACTCTTAATTTTAGCTGGGCACACAAAGAGAACACCCTAGGATAGTGAAAAATGCTTTTATTCTCAGAATTTCTCCCAGAATTCAAAGAATCTGTACCATTCTTTAGGAGGAGCTGTTCCTTCCCAATTTCTGAGAAACTTTGAGAAAGTGATTCAAATTTTGAAACAAAAGGAACTGGATACAGGGTGGCAGGCAGGGAGCATTTCTATAGAGAAGGCAGCTGAGCTTTTACTAAAGAGTCTGGATGATGGAAATTGTTCAGGAAACCTGAGTTCCAGTCCCTCAGCTGGGACAGCATGTGCTTTCTGCCTTCGTGCCTCAATTCCTCCAACAGTAAAATGCCAAGTGAGGAATTACAGATGGTTTGAGGTAGAAGAACATTATTGCTAATTGATTCTCACTCCTTTTACAAATAAGGAAACAAACCCCCAAGAGGGAAAGTGATTTGCCTAAGATCATATAAAGAACCAGCAGCTTGCTCACTCATTCATTAATTCCATTCAGCAAATATATATGTTTTACTCCGATGTGCCAGGCACTGTGCTAAATGCTAGGACTACAGTGGCAAATAATATAGACATGATCCCTGCCCTTTTGGGAAAGAGTAAATTACACAAACAAAAATGAAATGGGATAATTAAAGGTAGTAATAAGCTATGATGAAAATAAACAAAGTTCTATAATAGAGAATAAAAAGGGTGGGATGCATATTTTAGAGAAAACCTCTCTGAAGAGAACATTTTAGCTAAGACCTGAAGAATGAGAAGGAGTCAGTCATTTAAAGAGGGTGGTAGAGATTTCTAGGAGAATAGCATGTGCTAATGACCAGGAAAGTTTGGAGTGTCCTGAAAGGTAAAAGACTAGTGTGAAGCCAAGGCAAATGGGGCGTGGCATGGGCGCAGATGTGGGTGGAGGGATAGCTAGAGGATCTAGAGCTTGCAAGCTCAGATTCCAAAGAACCCTTATTGGTAGACTCTTGATTGTTCTTCACACCCCTGTTGGAAAGGGAAGACAAGCACATGTTCATAGCAAGACTCTGTTGGTAGAGCACTCGTTTTAAGTGCAGTGTTCTCAGCATGCCTTGGTGAGACTGTAGATTAAAAGAGTAGAAAGAAAAATGATTCTTCTTTTCTTCTTTATCTGCACCTGAATTTGATTAGAGTTCAGCTCTGGAAATTAGCAAAGGGTGGGGTCAGGAGTGAATTCAGATACCAGATGAGATGGGATTTGGTTTCATGTGGTGTCACTGAGTTCTTGAGATCCAGAACCTCTTGGCTTCTGTAGCCTTATTTCATCCTTCATTTTTGTCATTTACCTCCTCAGTCAATATATCTTAGCAGGAAGACACATCTCGCTGATTTAGGGTACCCTGGGACTGTCATCTGCAGATCTCTGTGAAACTTTGTCTTGATTGACAGGTGCCAATCAAATTCATGGCTGTGCGTTGCACTGTAGACTTGCTGCTTGGCTTAGGAAAACCATTTGCAGGCATGATTTTCATACTTTCAAAGTATGTGACAAAAGATATTTTTTGCTGCCACTCATCCAAGGTGTAGGAATGAAGGTAGCCAAAAGGAAAGTCTGCCTTCATTTCATGAATGATTTACCTGATGGTCCTTGCAGTAATGGTTCATTCATGAACCAGCAGACATTGCTTTGTAAAGGGAATGACTGGGCCAGAGGGAAGGGGAAACTCTGAGCCTGGCCTCTCTAGCAACCCTCTCCCCTTGGGCTAGTGTCCTTGCTGTCATTCCTGATTGATTAATCTGGCTGGTTAGGGTGCTATTTTCCAAGGGTTGCACAGAAGGCAGAGCCAGGTAGATTTAGCCCTCACCTGGGTTTTTTCTCCCTGCTTGCCTCCCACAATGAGGCTGAGGGCCTGATGCCTTCCCATACTGAGCACTCACCCAAGCCATGGACTGCAGCCTTAACCTCAGCCCCTGAACCCAACCAAAGAATGAGCCCTGACCTCAGCTTCAACTCAAAATCCTAACCCTTATCTCAATCAATGTTCCTGACCTGGCATTCCTAAGTCCCCAAACATGGCTGAGCCCTGGTCTTAAAGGGTGTGGTTACAACACTATGAGTCCCCTGGCATGTATTCTCTCAAAGCTAGAGTCTCCTTGCCACCTCATCACAGTAGGCCTGTAGCTGTAGAGCAAAGCTGGCCCAAGCCTAGAAGAGGAAGCCTGGAACTGAGAACCACCCCCACCTACTTGCCATGTGACTGTCCTTGTGTCAACACTTTATCTGGGCTCCTTTTAGCAGGAGGTCCGTGGCCCCACCTGACTCTTACATAGAAGCCAGCAAGTTGCCTTTAGTCAAATTGGGACATCAGTGATCGACTTTTGCCCTCTCAGGATTCCTTTCCCCTGCCCTCTCCACGATGTGAGTAACCAAGTCACTACAAAAAAGCCACAAGACATGGGAAAGGAAGATGTGGGCTACATACCTGTCAGTCTCCATACCACCCAGTCTCATAACCCGTGGTTCCTCATCTGGATGTGGGCTTAAGCATTAATCCTTATTCCTACCTTACTGGGTACTCACTTACTGGGTACTCACTAAGGTGTACCCTTACTGGGTATGCTTACAGAACAGATGTAAGAGATTTGAAAATTGGTTAGTACACTGTGAGCCATTATTACCTCTCCCAAAAGGTCAGCATCTCATCCTCCATGCAATCCAGTAGCAGCACAGCGTAGAGAAGGAATTGGAAAACTAGCCCACAAGTCAAATCCAGCCTGATGCCCTTTTCTGTGAATAAAATTTGATTCAAACACAGCCTTGCTTGTTAGTTTACATGTTGTCTCAGCTGCTTTTGTACTACAATAGCAGGGTTGCGTAGTTGTGACAGAGATAGCATGGACTGCAAAGACAAAAACAGTTACTGTTAGGCCCTTTGCAGACAAAGTTTGCTGATGCCTGGTGTAGAGGATCAGGTGCCTGTTCTGAAGTAGGAATACCTACTGCAGAACCTGCTGAACCTACTACTTAATAGTTAGAATACCTTGGGCAAGTTAATTAGCCTCAGTTTTTCTTCTGTAAAATGGGGATAATTGTACCCTCTTCCCATAGTACTAAATTAGTATTGAATGAGTAATTCGTGACAAGAGCTTAGAATAGCACCTGGCACGTAGGGAGTGTTCATTGTGGGCTGTTGTTATTATCCGTGAGAAGAAAGCTCTCGTTTGTGGTAATGGACTTTCAGGGGAACAGGACGCCATGGTTAAGGGTACAGGCCATGGAGTGAGACAGACCTGGACTCATATCCCAGCTCTGTCACTCACCACCTGAATGACTGTAGAAGGTTAATTAACATCCCTGGAATTCAGTTTCCTCATTTGTGAAATAGGGCAAAGGAAAAACAAAAACAAAAAAAAATCCTCATAGGGCTGTTGTGAGGAGTAAATAATAAAATGCATACGAAGTTCCTAGAACAGTATCTGGGGCATAGTAAACAATCATTGCTATAGCTATAATAATAATAATAATAACATTTTTTCTCAAATAGTTGCTAGCCACCCAGAGCATATAGGTAGTGGGAAGTCTCCAGTGCTTCAACATCATACCAAGTAGGATACTCTACTTATAGCTAGTGGTGATACCCTTAGTCACCAGGTGTTGCTTATTCCAAGTACATATAAATTAAGTGGACTTTGGAGTGGAGTTGGTTAGACAGCTGCCTAGTCAGAGACTTTTTCTAGGCCAGTGAGACTTCAAGACCAGGTGCCTTCAGTGATAACAATCCCTGATTCTGGGACCTTTCTTGGGCTAAGAGGTAAGCCAAAGATGACAGCACACATATATTTCAATCTTTATGTGAAATATCTCTGAAAGATCCTCTTCCCATAATGATATATAAATACATAGTAATGCTAAGCAGTTTGACATTCAGGGTGAAATGCCCTCATTTTGTACTCATTCAGTATCCCAAGACTTGAGTAACGGGGTGTAAACCTTTTTGCCCGGAGACCACTGGCTGGGGAGATCGGATGTTGCGTAGGGAATGCATTAAAATTGGTTGAGTTTCCAGTGCCAGCCCAGATGCATAGTTCTCATTGTCTGTTGACCTAAGATAGTAGGGAGTGACAGAGTTCAGTGGGTTGAAGCACAGTAGGGTATTGCATAGCCCCCAGGCTCACGGATGCTAGGTGGTCAAATTTAGCAGAATGTGAAATGAGTAACATCAAGTATTTATGCTTGTTCCCTGCCCTGCTCAGTACAGGATGCTGTACATTGTACATACCAAGAAAAATGATAGATTTGAAGAGCCACTGCCCTCAAGGGAGTGTATGCCTCAGTAGAGAGATATGAATACAGAAAAAGTTACCTGATAATAGATAAGAGAAATAATTAGTCCATCCAATGTAAGAAATGTGAAATAATTAGTCAATCCAATGTAAGAAATATGTGGGGGCAAGATGAAGTCAATTTTCAAGAATAATACCAATGGAATGATACAGGTGAATGACTTGCATTCATTAATTCTTTTTTTCACTCATTGTGTCAGTTTGCTAAAGCTGCTGGAATGCAATATACCAGAAATGGGTTGGCTTTTACAATGGGGATTTATTAGTTTACAAATTTGCAGTTCTAAGGCCATGAAAATGTGCCAGTTAAGGCATCAATAGGATGACACCTTTTCTGAAGAATGGTACTGGCAAGCTAGGACTCCTGTCTCAGATAGCGAGGCACATGGCAACATCTGCTGGTCCTTCTCTCTCAGGGTTCATTGCTCTAGCTCCCAGTTGCTCCATCTCCCAGCTTCTCTGGGTGCTTCCCTGAATCTCATCTCTCAGCTTCTCTGGGGCTTCTCTGAGCTCTCTGGGCTTTTCCTATGTGTCCTTTTTCCTCTTACAAAAGACTCCTGTAAGGGGATTAAGACTCACCTTCAAACGGATGGGTCACATCTCAGTTGAAATAACCTAATCCAAAGGTCCCACCCACAACAGGTCTGCACCCAAAGGAATGGCCTTTTCTGGGATACATACAGCTTCAAACCAGCACACTCGCATACCAAGAATATTGTGTAACTCTCCATACAATGTGCTCTAAGGATTGTAGAGAGTAGTATAAGCTACATGGTGGTGGAGGCATCCTCTGTTTTAGTCATCACTCTGTTCCAAGAGCAGAACACAGTGTCTAGCCATAGGCAAGAGGCAAAAATGATGGAATTTGATACAGCTCCTTACTTAAAATTCAATGTTGAGATGTGTATGGCATTTATGCCACACATATAAAATTTGGTAGATGGATGCTATGCCCAGCATCCATCCCTTCTGTGTTCACAGCACCTGCATTTTCCTTTGCTTCTGTCCTGGTAGGAAGGTTAGTTAAGGTGTGCTGCCTGCCTTTGACCAAGGAGTAGCTCGTGCCCTGAGCAACAAATTTCCTTTTCCCTTATGTTAGCCTCCATTGATTTCTGCTCTTACAATAAAAGAACATAGTAAAGCACTAGTATTAGATGAAAATTGGTAACAGATTTCTACGGTCATGTAAAAGAAAGATGGAGACCTTTAACTATGGCTAGGAGCAGAGAGGCATAAGGAAGGGTTTCACGGAGGAGGTGGCATTTGACCTGAACCTTTTAATAAATGAATTTGGAGATGAAGATGGCAGGAAGAGGGAGGGTAGCCTAGAGTAAGAGCATGAATGAAGGCGCAGAGCCTAAAGTGAGCCTAGAAACAGCAGCATCTCCATACTGGAACCCAGTGAACTCCCTAAGAGTCCCCCATCTGTAGTCTCTTACACTTAAATTGGAAGACATTCCTTTGTCCAGTTTCCAAGTTATCCTATGAGTCAGAATAACCTTCCCTCTCTTACACTGACTTGAGCCATAAGATGTTGAGATCAACTACCACTATCCTTCAGAGCCAGAGTGATGTGCTAGTGTGTTGCAGGTATCCAAGCCATGCGTGAAAGACCACAACCTTAGAGAAGTACTAAGCTTGCTCAGAGACATATCTGAGCTGCTTCTCTTCCCTTCAACTCCACCACTTTCCTCATTCCCTACTCTCCATCCACATTGGCATTCCTCCTGCTTCTCAAGTCCATCTGTCTTGCTCCTGCTTCAGAGCCTTTGCAAATGCTGTTCCTTCTGCCTGAAGCTGCTTCTTGGGTCCCTTCTTGGCCGACTCTGTCTCATGGTTGGTTTCTCATCTCAAATGTTAGCTCCTCAGAGAGGGTCTCCCTGGCATGTTATCTAAAAGTAGCCCTGCCAGTCACCCTCATGTCATCACAGTTTATTTTCCTCTTTTCACTTAGTATCAAAAATGATTTTATTTGTTTATCTTCTCTCTGCCCTCTCTAGAGCCTAAGCGCCATGAGATCAGGGACTTGTCTTCTTATTCACTGTTGTCTATCTGTAGCACCAGTTTGCTACCTGACATATACTGTGTTCAGGAAACACTTGTTGATCGGATGGATGAGTAGATAGAGGGTAGAAATAGGAAATTCCTATCTGAAGAATGGCACCTCCAAACTTCCCAATGAGTGTAACAGTTCAGGGTCTGCCTCCCATTAGAAGTACTTCACCAAAGAAAAGTTTGAGAAACACTGACTTAGTGTAAGCTTTCATTGTCCATATGCAAAAAATGAGGGGAAGGGGCTTGTTCCTGGTCCCAGATTTGCTTCTTTGCATTTGCTTCTCCAGAGCCACATAAAGCATCACAAGAGTTCAGCAGCAGAATTTCCAGTGTCAGGGTGTTTGGCCATACTCCCTCCTCCTGCTTTTATCCGTCAGCCCTCAAGTTGAGTCTGAATTCCAAGACCGGTGATCCCAGCTTTGGTCTAATTCTTAGCCTCATATACAGTGTTGCATCTCATTGCTTTTCAGTGCCTGGTAATTAATACCCATATTTAATAATAAGCACACAAGTCTGAATAATGGAGGGTGGCTCCTCTTCCACATAAATTTCTGCTGCCATCTCCCAGTGGGGCTCCAGTGCCTGGGCTAAGAGGGGCCCCGGGAAGCTGAGATGAATTCAAAGCAAAATAAAATGCAGCATTCATGCATTTCACGGTGGGTAACCTCTCCAGCACTCTCAGGGTCCTTGGCAATCTGGCCCCCACCCACCCCCAACTCGGCACAGCACACCTCGCCCCTACTCCACCCGTATGGCTTTCCCAGAGTCTCTATAATGTTCCCTCTCTCTCTCTCCCCTCTGTACCTTTGGATAAACTGGTCTCTCTGCTTAGACATTGGTACAAGGTGCTTAGCATAGTGCCCGGCCTGTAGTAAGCACATGGTAAATACAGGCTGTAATAGTAGTTATGATCGCTTACTCATTAAAATATAAATATCACTTTCCCAGAGAGACCCCCCCCCCAATTTAAATGCCAGACTACAGTGGGTCCCTTTATCTCTTTCTCAAATTATCCTTTATTTGCCTTAATGTAAAACTTACTGGACTTCTGTGGAAGATCTGTGAAGGCAGAGAAAGTGGGTGTCTTTTGTCGTCACTATATCCCAATTTTCTGGCAATATTAATTTCTCGTGTTCAATAAATATTTGTCGAGTTTAACAAATGAATGATAAGGTTTTAACTAGTAAATAACAGGGAAGCCTTGGACATAATCTCAAAATCCTAAACAATTGTAAAGTAGTTTTGAAGGGATAGGAACAATTTACACCTATTACGGTAATTCTTTGCATGTCATTTAAGTAATAGATCTAGGATGCAAGAGAGTATTGCTTTTTTTTGTGGGGGGGGCACTCTCATTGCCCTCTGGATTATAGAAATAAAGCTCATTTGATGCCACAAGGCTGGAATCAAATCAAGAATGTCATTCCCACCAATTAAAATAGAATTATTTGGGGAGGGGGATGAGTGTCTAAAAGTCCCCCCACCTATACACGCTTTCTATTTCCTTTCCCCCAAATGAAGCCGTCCTGTCACCTCATTATCCACTATTTACAATGAGGCTGCCAGATTTCCAGGGACTAAAGCCAGGAGCAAAGGAGAAATGTGGGTGTTAGAGGCCTTAAATGAAGGATAATAAAAAAGGAATTGCTAATACCGGGAGTTCCCTTCCTGGGAGAGAGCTGTCAGGGCGAGTGCCCGGGGCTGGGAGATTTATTGATACTAAGTGGATGGTGCCTTAACCATGAGTGATTATCAAAGAGGTTTGAGTGAACGGAAGATGCAATTGGACAGCCCTCACCATGTAGTGTGTGAGTTTTCCTGCCCTTGCCAGTTCCTGTCCTCCTCCCTCTCCAAGAGGGACTTCCTGGCCTCATTTTTCACTCACTCTGATGTTGGAAACATTCTGCTACAGAATCACCTGGAGGCAGGGACCTCGGTATCTGACACTCTGGCAGGGATCCCCAAATGAGCTGTGTCTTGCCTCTCTGCCAGGTCTCTGCAGTCACTATTCCTACTATCTGTGATATTCTTTATGCACACACAGCTGCTCCAAATCCCCTCTCCTGGCTAATCCCTGCTTATCTTTCAGTGTCAATGCTGTACCTTCCTCTTGGAAGCCTTCCTTGTGGTCCCCAAAGGCTGGGCTTGGATGATGTCCCTGCCAGAACCCTGAACTCATCCCTGTCACAGCACTTAAACTGAATAGTGATTGCCTAGTTGGCTCTCTGCCTCTCCCACTACCTCCTCCCTTTCCTTCCACCTCCTCACTTTCCTCTTCCACTTCTAAAGTCCTAGCAAGAAACGCCAACCATCAAGGTCCCAGAGGCCCAACTGAATGTGTAAAACCAAGTAGATGACGTGTGGGGATAGATCTGGAACTGGATAATATTTCATTGCAGCGAGGGAAGAAGGGATCCTAAAAATACCATAGAGAACGCATTATAATATTTTAATGGGATTTGTGTGCTCCCCATATACACTTTACCCTGTAAGATGGATTGTGTGTTTTGACAAATCTATATTTAACATGGGGAGAATAATATACAATGTATGCTTCCTGGTGGAGAAATCCATATTTATGGAAATCTTGATTCTGGCAATTACAATAGTCATTTTAAGATGGTGCCTGTTGTCTGTTGCAAAAGGATAGAGTGTCCTCATTAGGGTGAAAAAGAAAGTGCATAGTGTGATTGGTGAAAAAAAATAGCTACTTTAGAAGACAACTCCCCAGAACGGGGGAGCAGGAGATCAGGGTGACCCAACAGTCATCTTGGTTTGGGGCGAGCGCCCCCTCATCTACTACTGCAGGTCATGTGACTCATCATTTATTGAATGCCTACCACATCCCAGGCACTGGCTTTGGGGCACAAATGAGACCCCTGATTTGAGGGAATTTACATGGACTTGAGCAGCCACAGACATATACAAATAAACATAGAAAATTATTTCAGATAATAATGATTACAGTACAAGAAATAAGACAAACTGATGTGACAGTGACTGATGGGTGAGGAGAGAAGAGGCAGTCACTATTTAGGTAAAGTGACCAAGAAAATCCTGTGCAAAGAGATGAGATTTGAGCTGAGATACAGCAGCAGAGAAGGAGTCATCCTTGCAAAGAGGCAAGGAAGGAAGCAGTGAGCTGGTACAGATTGTCGTGGGCCCTGAACTACAGAATGAAGGTCAGTGTGGCTAAAGAAGGGGACAAGAAGAATGTGGGGTAAGTGGAAGAGGTCTGAGGGGCAGGTTACCCAGGCTCTAGGCCATAGTCAGAAATTTGGAAGATTTTCCTGTGTGCAATGGGAAGCCTGAAAAATAACCATCTGACAGGCTTTGCACAAGGAAGGAAAAGGATATGTTTTGTTTGGTTAATTTGATTTTTATTTTTTTAATTAGTAATTTAACCCCGGCTTCTGGTTGGAGAATGAATTTCATTGCTGAAAACCAAATGCCATAAAGCTAGAGGCCGTGAGCACCACCTTCTGATGCCAGGAGGGCTGTGGAGTGAGTTAAGAACAGGCTTTCTATGAAGTTCTGGTTTCAAAGGGTGATCGTCAGTGGACTGGTTGTGAGTGCCCAGTAACCGGAAGAACACACGTAGGTGCTAAGGATCATCTGCCAGGGTATGCTGGATTTGAGTGGGAGTTAAGACAGTTGACTTATGTGGCTTAGTCCAAATCTTTTAGAGGTGATGATCTCTCAAGTCCATTATCTCTAAGGCTGACGGAGAACTGAGACACTATAGGCAATTGGGTACCAGTGATTGATTGAACTATTTAGTGTACCATGGCCCAAAGTATCATCAAAAACATCTTAAGTATTCACCAAAAAAAAAGGCGGTCTGGGTGCAAACCAATTTGATAAATGTTGATCTAAAGTTTAATATGATTTGTTTGTGCAGGCAGTGTGAAATATGAAGCTCCAAGAGTGGGGCACGGTGTGCAGCATTTCCCAAACTTACTTGACCAAAAAAGCCTTTTTTCTATTTTCTTGTGGGACTAATGTTTCATGGAATGTATTTGGGCAATGTCCATGTAGCATAACTTGAGACACCATGTACAAAGGTAATGTGAGGTCATGGAAGCAGGTGGTGTGGTAATGAGAACATAGGATCTAAGAGCATTAATTTTTTCATCTTAAAGAAATAATTGATGATACCTAAGTCACAGGGTAGTAATGAGGATTTAATAGCCTAATATATGTGAAAGGACTTGAAAACACTCTAAAATACTGTTAAGATGATGACGACTCAACTGTCTCACCATCCACGTTAGGACGGTAACTTTCAAGCAGGCATTGGAGATGGCATTGGGGTTGGTCCCCTGGCTGGGGCAGACTATTAACCCTCATTCTGTATCACATGATAAAATGAAGCTTAGTAGCTGACTGACCTGGATTTTAACTCCATGACCTTGGTCTTACTAGCATTGTATTCTAATTAGCAGTGTAACCTACCACAAACCAGGATTAGTAACAGGACTACAATCCTACAAAATGAATTCTGTGGGGATGTTTGCACAGCTAAGTTATTATTATGGATAATATACTGAGGGGCGGGGGGGTGGTGTGGAGAAAGTCGGATAACAGGATGTACAAACAAAATGAACATCAGCTGAGAAATGTACACTGAAAGCTAAAGGCTAGGCTGGAAAATCAACATTTGTTCTTAAACATGTATCAGCAGCAGCAGCCGGGAGGCCTCCTTATTCCTGTAGCATCTTTTTATGCTTCTCCTTGAGGTGGTGAGCTCTGTAATGGAGAGATCACTGGGAGTCAAGATATTATACCCTAGCTGTGCTACCTTGGAAATGTTCATTAAGTTTCTGAACCATGGTCTTCCCCCTTCAGCAGGTGGTACAGTCATCCCTTTCCTACCTTAACAGGGTTGTTGTAGAATAAAATGAGATAACACACGAAAATGCTTTGTAGACATGGCTGATATAACTAATAGTATATTATAATTAATAACCATGACATCTGGCATGGAATAGGCACCTCATAAATATTGGATTAGACAAGTGAATGGCTTTTGGGGAGTGGAATGGATAGATGGGTAGGATGGATGGACCGTTGGATAGATTGGTGGGTTGAAAGGTAGATGGATGTGTTGTTTGGATGGCTAGATGGCCAGATGATAGAAGGATAGATAGTTGATGGGTTCAATTGATAGACTGGTGGATGGATTTGTTTTGAACCATCTGACAGCTCCTTTGGAGCATCTTCTATCCATTAATCCTCTCTTTTCCTCTTCTAGTCTGTTCCCAGTTCTCCAAGGGAGTGTATGCCATCTTTGGGTTTTATGAACGGAGGACTGTCAACATGCTGACCTCCTTCTGTGGGGCCCTCCACGTCTGCTTCATTACACCAAGCTTTCCTGTTGACACATCCAATCAATTTGTTCTTCAGCTGCGCCCTGAGCTGCAGGATGCCCTCATCAACATCATTGACCATTACAAGTGGCAGAAATTTGTCTACATTTATGATGCCGACCGGGGTAAGCCATGGATTGGGGGAGGGGTCCAGCTGAGTGATGGAGAGAAAATCAATAGAAGAAAGGAGAATGATGCCTCCCTGCCTCCCTGAGAATCATGGGGGGATGATTCAGAAATGCTTTATTTCTATGGACTGAGTTCACAGTGGTTAATCTCTAACTCGTAGTATGGAAACACACCTTTTGAAAGATTAATCCTCTTAATGCACCATGGTACTCTACAGATCACCAAGCTTCCAGGCTCTTGAAGATAGACTCAAAGCCCAAGGACCTCAGTTGAATGGCTCGTGACTCAGAGCGTAGCTGTTACGAGCATAGACTCTGGAGTCAGACAGACCTGGATCTGAATCCTCTATCCTCTCCTCTCCAGGTGTGACTCTGGGCAAGGTCTCCAAGCCTCAGTTTTACCATTTGTGTAATGGATATAAAATTCTCTATGACTCCATTTCTTCATTTCTGTATTGGGGATAAAAGTAGTCTCTACCTCATAGAATTGTTGTGAGGACTGAATGAGATAATGACAGGAAAGTGCTTGCACAGTGCCTGGTATTTGGCAAATCTTCAATATATGTTAGTCATCATCATTGTCATTGTCGTCTCCTCCTCCTCCTCCTCCTCTTCATCATCATCATCATCATCATCACCGTGAACAATCCCCACTCCCACCCAGTTCTTTCTAATTCTACGTTTTAAATTTTAGATCATATTTCCCAGTTCTTCCTGTACTTTTATTCTTTTCTGCATCTTTATGTATGCACTTTCCATTGTTTGGAATGTACTGCCCTTCTCAAATCTGCATGGGTAAATCCTCCCCCTTTTTCACAGCCTGCTCAAACACTACTTTATTTCCTGATCCTGTGGATGAGGACTCTCTTCCTTTGTCTAACTGCTGTGATATTTGTCTTGTACTGCCCCACCTTTCCCTTTCATACTAAATTGTTGTCTAAGAACTTAACATTCACTTAAGTGAATGGATCAGGTAAGGCCTAGAAGTACCCTGATGTGGTTGCCAGTAGAGCCTTAGAAGCCTTTTGAGTGGGAAAATAGTTTGTGAAAATGTTTTTAAGGAGAGTTAGGTGAGTGTTATTCATATGGGAAGGAGCAGGTAGAAGGAGAGACCAAGCACCCTGATTACCTAGATTTTCTCCTTCCCTCTTTCTTAGTTTGATGATTTCCCTCTCAGACAGCAGACATTATGGGTGTCACCTGGAGAAGGGCTATTTCAGGATGAAGGAGCTTTGCAACTTAATGAAGCTTAAGGCCTGGACATGACCAAACCAAAAAAATATACATTTGCTTGTAAGGTAGCATCTCAAGGGCTCACAAAGCACCTATACCCTTCAAAGGACTCTGCTTGCCACAGAGCTCTGCCATTTGCTAGCTGTGTGACCTTGAAAAAATGACCGAATTTCTCTGAATCTCAATTTCCATATCTGTAAAACAAGGTAGTAATAGTACCTACCTCACAGGATTAAGTGAATTAAACATAAGTAAGCTACTAGAACAGTTGCAGACCCATAGTAAACCTTCAGTAAATGAAAGGTTCAAACACACCAGACAACTTGTACTGAAAAATAATCAAATCGGAAGCCTTAATAGAATGAGTCTATAGATGATTCTTAAGACCAGGCACCATATTGGTTTCTGTGAGAGGGGTTAACAGTATCACTTGGAAACAGAAATGATAAAGATACAAAATATTAATTAATAATGCAAAAGCAAAATAACCATCTGTGGTAGACAGTATAATGCCCCCTCAAAGATGTTAGCATCCTAATTTTCTGAAACCTGTGAATATGTTATATTACATGGCAATGGGGGAAGTAAAGTTGTAGGTCAAATTAAGGTTGCTAATCAACCAACCTTAAAATTGAGTGATTATCCTGAATTATATAGGTGGGCTCAATATACTCTCAGTGTCCCTTAAATATGCAAAAAGGAGGCAGAGGAATCAGTTTCAGGGTGATGAAAATGTCAGAAATACTTGATCAGCCATTGTTGGCTTTGAAGATGGAGAAAGTGACTGCAGACCAAGGAATGCAGGCATCCTCTGGAAGCTGGAAAAGGCAAGAAAATGAATTGTCCCCTAGAGCCTTCAGAAGGAACACATCTCTGCCAACACCTTGATGTTAGCTCAGTAAGACCCATTTCAAATGTCTGACCTCTAGAACTATAAGATAATAAATGTGTTGTTTCAAGCCACTAAGTCTGTGGTCCTTTCTTAGAATCACAATAGCAAAACTAATATGCCACCTAAGTCTCAAAGATGAAACAATGTACCACTGAGTAATGGACCCCTCCACTCATTTAACTATGAATCAGAAGAGAATCGTTTAATTCATTACACATTTATTGAACACTTACTATGTGTAAGAAAGAGTTTTAGGTATTGAGGATACATTGAACATTCACTCATTTATCAACAGTTATTTGGTGCCTATTTAGAGGACAGGGTGACGCAGTAAGCAGTTACTGAGTGCGCAAAATAATAACAACCACATTTATGAACACTTGCTCTACCAGGCATTCTCAATTTGTCTTCCTAATGACACTGTTAGGTAGGTATTATTAACATCGCCATTTTATCATTGAAGAAACTAAGTTGAGAGAGGCTAATTAGGCCATGCAAGGTTATTTAGCTAGTATGTTGTTGCATCAGGATTTGAGCCTCAAATAGTCTCACTCCAAAGTTTATTTATAATCACTAGCTCTACTATCTATTATGTACTGAGGACAGAAGCACAAAAGAGACACATGGCTCCCCTTACCAAGGGACTTGCACGGTCAGAGAAAACTGGAGCTGAGCATAGTAGAGTGAAGGGGTGGGGTTGTGGGGTGAATGCCTGGTAGAAGAAGGGTGGTTCCTATGTATACTGCTAATCTGCCACTTCTCTGTCCTGCTTGCCCCATCTCCAGGTTTGTCCGTCCTGCAGAAAGTCCTTGACACAGCTGCCGAGAAGAACTGGCAGGTGACCGCAGTGAACATTTTGACAACCACAGAGGAGGGGTACCGGATGCTCTTTCAGGACCTGGAGAAGAAAAAGGAGCGACTGGTGGTGGTGGACTGTGAATCAGAACGCCTCAATGCTATCTTGGGCCAGGTAGTGAAAGCAGCAAGGGCTCAGGGTGGGAAGGAGCAAAGGGAGCAGAAGAACAGAGAGAAAGAGGAATTTTAGGCTGTTCTCTGGTGGTTCATTCAATCATTTCTTCTTTCATTCATGCATGCACAAATGTGTATTGAGCACCTGTGGTCTGCCAGACACCTTGTCAACAGAGAACAAAGGAGACAAGATCTTTGCCTTCATGGGATTTACATAGACAAAGATAATAACTTCACGTTTAAGTAAATGCTATGTAATTATATGAAAATGCTACTAATGTGCAGCAGATTTCAAAAGTATATATGAATGGTGTGGGAGAAAGCCAGCGTTGTACAGGGGTAAAAGGATTAAATGGAGGTCAGAAAACATTTGCCTTGATTTAGTGTGGCCAGAAAGCTCATCTCTTTGTTTCTCAGTTCAGTGAAATGAGAGATGTAAATACCTTATCCAATTGCTTATGAGGCCTTGTATGGAAGGACACATCAGTCCCACCAGAAGATGAGAGTGATGATTGTCATTGTTAGCATCCTAATCATCATTAGTAATCATGACCATGATCATAATTTCATAATGGCCCATGTCATTTCCTTTACCATGCTGGGCACTTTGGATTTATGCAGAGATCCTGGCAATACCACTCTAAGGTAAACAGTTACCAATTCCATTTTGCAGACAACACAAGTGAGGATCTGACAAACAAACTACATTTCCCCTGAGACTAAGTAGAAGGCCAGAATTCAAATCCAGGGTGGCCAGGCTCAAGGATCGCTGCTACAAAGCACAGTGTGCATTTGTTTACTGAGGTCTCAATATGTGTCAGGTGCGGTTCCAGGTCCTGCAGATAGAGCAGGAGTAAACACAGACATGATCCCTGTGCTTACAGAACATTCAAGCTTGAGAGAGAAATAATCCGACAAATAAAAGTAAACTTTCAGTTGTAATTAGTACTCTAAATGATATGTACATGGTGACCAGGGGCAAGCTTTTTAACCACTCTTGACTCAGTTTCTCTCTCTGAAAAAATTACAATAATAATATCATCTAATCCTTAGGGCTTTTCTGAGCATTTAATGAGCTATTACATGTAAAACACTTAAACCAGTACTAAGAACATAGTAAATGCTTAATAAATCTTATCTACAAGGAGTAGGAGTGGAACTTGACTGTGTGGGGTGATCAAGGAAGGGTTCTCTGATGAAATGATAATTGATGATAAATTATAATGTGCTAAGATCTGAAAGGTGAGGAAGTTGTGGGACTGGAGATGAGAAAGGAATGAGAACTTGGGTTTGATAAAGCACCATGTACATTCTCACAAGAGTATATTTGGAAAACCAGTAAGACCCTGTTTGTTTTTCCAAGTACAATTTGAAGATAGTAACAGTCAAAAATACATATTACATTGCTCAATGGTGACACAGGAAGGATAATTTCTGTCCTCTTTGGAAAAGTGGATGGGTTAGGAGCATACCCAATATGGAGGAGATGTCGCTAAACCTCCTGGAGCTTGAGAGTTTCTCTTTATCCCAAAGGGAGTATGGGCTTAAAAATTTAAGACACTGATTGAGTCCAACCCTTAGCACATGTCTGCAAGGTCTCCAGAGTGGTAGGTATTGCTCAGATTCACCGGGAACTCAGATCTCTGGCTCCTTATTTGCTGTTTTTTCTGCTGTGCCCTGTATCTTTCCTGAAGAGTAAAAGAAATAGGAGACCTGAGGGAAATTTCCCTCTAGGGAAGCTCAGCTTGAGAGCCACACCCCTTCTCACTGGGAATCTATCTTCTGCCTCCTATCAGGGGATCCTTCAGGATCACCCTGGAGACATTCCCTGGGCTTGGCTCTCAGTGGGGATGATCAGTGGCTGAGGAAGGTTCACATTTTATCAACATACTCTTCCATCTCCTAAAATGAAAAATCAGAAACTCCCCTTCCTTGTATCTGTGGGAAGGTTTCCCTTCTTGAACATAAAATATCTTAAGACCCCACACCCCCTAGTTCCAGATCACTGAAAAGGGCCAGGAACTGACCATGCCAGTGGGTGATGAGCCTTTATTTTGGCCTTGGCTTGCCACAAGAAGGGTCTGTCACCCTCTTCACGTCTCTTTCCTTCTCTCTGAACAAAGAAGCTGAATCACTAAGTGACTCCTGCTTTGAACCTGGAAAGACGAGGGAGGATCAATGGGTAGAACTGAGACACAGAGATGGAGAGTGCAGAAAGGCAGGTTTGGCTCAGTGGTAAGGAGAATTTTCTTCCGGAAAGCCTGCCCAAAAGTGGAAAGAAATTTCCCTGAAGGTAATAAGCTCCCAGTCCATAGAAGTCTTCAAGAAGGAGCTGAGTGTTCCAAAGAGGGTTCTTGACTAGATGAGTCTAGATGAGACTAGATGCTTTCCTCTTTACATCCTATAATTCACAAAATTTACTACTGAGATCTTATGAAATAGCACAAGTAATGGGAGCCTTAACACAGAGCATCAGATAGTTCTCAGGTCAGTTGACCCGAGACCTCCTCCCAATGTTTTCATTTATTGTTACAATAAAAGAAACACTATTACACTATTGCAGTAAGAACACAGGATGTAGAGCCAGATTCCTGGTTCAGCTCCTGGTTCTGTCACTGTCTGATCCAGCATTTGGCATCTCATCCATTTGGCCTACTGACCTGATTTAGAGTCCTACAAGCCAGCAGATACCTTCCTTTCTACTGTTTACCTGTAACATGCTCATCTTTCTGAGAAATCAATTGATTGTACATCCTATAAACAGGCACTACAACCTTAACAATTTCAGGCAGAAGCCTCTTAATCTCAGTTCCTCTGGTCCTCAGAACTAAAGCATGTGTGCACCATAGAATCAGCAGGCCTTTGTGCAAATCATGTGTCCTTTTAAACCACATTCATGTATTCAGATGTGCTAGCAAGGAGTAGTTTATGCAATCATTTTTGCACAGTGCTATATAATTAAAAATGGTAGATTTAGGTACTTGACAACAAGACAAAGCTTGTTAATAGCCCTCAAGACCCCTGGGGTCCCCACAGGGACTCTTAGCAGCAGCTCAGCAATCACTCAAGCCTTGGCAACTCAACAGCGGGAGATTTTGAAAGTCAGGGATTGTTGAAAGCATTAACCTGATGTGTTTGACTGTGCAAAGTATAGATCTGGCCTCCCCTCTTGGAAAGAGAAACCAACAAAATATGTTGTCATTGAGATGGAAGCTCTGTGGGCTGGAAACAGCAGACTTGAATTCTAGTTCTTAAGAGAGGCAAATAGGGTCAGGTTAAGAGTATAGAGTCTGGAGTGAGATTGCCCTGGGTCCAAATCCCAGTTCTACCATTTATTAACTCTGTGGCCTTGGGCCAGGTTTTTAACCTTTCTCCATCTCAGCTTCCTGATCCGTAAAAGGAACAACAAGAACAATAATAATACCTACCTTTAGAGGGCTCTTCAGAAGATTAAAAGAATTGATACCTGTAAAGAACTTATAACAGAGCCTCCTCCCTAGCTGGAGAGAGATATGTGTTTGCCCATTTTTGCTATTTATACTGCCAACAATTACTGACTTCTTGAGTCACTTCCTTCTTTGGGCATTGGTGGACTTATCTGTAAAATAGGAAGGAAGACCCTTATTGTACAAGGCTGATAAAATATGAGATGAGATAGGAGATGGAGAAAGTGCTGAAAGACAATGAAGTATTTTTAATAGATTGATGACTTATCCTGTGTTGCTCCATGGTAAAGATAATAATCATTGCTACCATTTTTTTGTATACTTTGCTGTGTATTAGGTATTATGACTAACCCTTTCCATGTGTAATCCCAATTAATCCTCATATCAACTCTATGGAAACAGCTTCTATCAATTCTCCTGTTTTATAGAAAAAGAAACCAATGATTATACCTTCCCAAAGTCTAATAACTAGTAAGTAAGAAAAGCAGGAAGTCAAATCCAGGTTGTTCTGACTACCAGTCCAAAACTCTTAAAAACTCAATTTTTCTGCTTCTGCTGTCTGTAGCTACCTCCTCTGTCAAAGGACAGACTTGGGTTTTGTTAAGGAAAGGCCTGTTTGTATGGATATTTTAGATTATAGTACATTAACATTATTTTTAATTGTTGGATTCTTCTATTCAGATAAGAACATTGAGCTGGAAGATCTTAGACATCACTTCATCTGCCACTTCACTCCCATTTTGTAAATGGGATGGCTGATGTTCAGATGGAGTGGATGATTTGTCTTGGTTCAGACAACTAGGAGATGGTTCACATCTCCTGTAACTCCTATCTCCTGAATTACAGTCTGGCATTCTAGACTATTTAACACTCAACAATAGGGATCCTATCAGTCTAATACAAAATGTTCTGCATAACCCAAGGAAGGAAACATTCCAAATTTCAAATAGGAAATTAATTGCCCATTTCTGTCACCAGCCTCCTAACTAGAATGTAAGCTCCATGAGGGCAGGGATTTTTCTTTTGTTTTCTTCACTGCTGTATCCCCAGTGCCTTGAACAATGCTTGTTACCTAGTAGGTATCCAATAAATATTTTTCGAGTGAATTTGAAGAATAGGAAATCAGTGAAGACTCTAAAAAAGACATGGATGTGAGATGGGTCTGGGTTTCTACAGGGAGCCACTAGTTGGATAAGAGCCTGTAAGCTGGAGGGAAGGCACTGCAGGGATGCCCAGAGGGCATGTAAGGGCTGAGGTTCATAATGTGGTTTATTATGCTGAGTGAAGGATGCTGGGTGCCTACTGGGAGATAATAGCAGGCAGATAGACACATGGTCAAGAATATCCTTGGAAACCATTCTAAAGAGTTGAGGGTTTATTCTGTAAATGATGGGGAATCAGTGAAGAATTTTGAGCAGGGTTATTAGAATATAATACTTCATTAATAAAGAAGATCACAAATTATATAACATGGCCATTAAATCCAGAGAAAGTTAAAGATGATAGAGACCAGGAACTTTGGGGCCACCCATCACATCACCCTGTCTTACTGTCTTACAGTACTTCTCAACTGCTGAAATCTTGCTCATTTATCTATTTGTATATTTACCATCTGGCTCTCTACTAAAATGTCAGCTCTGCTCAGGGAAGGCATGGAACTTGCCTCACTTGTTTATAGCACATAGCATAGTGCCTGGCATATAGTCTGTGTTCAATAAATATTTGTTGAATGGATTAATTAATTGTAGAAGGATTTACAGAGGAGTTGGGATTAGAGCTCAGCCATAAAGGATATGAATAATCAGAAAGAAAGGGCGAGGACATTCCAGATGCAAAGATCATGAATAAAGGCAATGAGGGGAAATGAGCTTCGAGGAAATGGCATGGTGAGGTGACAGACCTGTTCCCGTTTGCTAAAGCTGCCACAATGCAAAATACCAGAAATGGATTGACTTTTATAAAGGGGGTTATTAGTTCACAAATGTACAGTTCTAAGGACATAAAACTGCCCAAACTAAGGCATCAACAAGAGGATACTTCACTGAAGAAAGGCTGATGGCATCTGGAACACCTCTGTCAGCTGGGAAGGCACATGGCTGGTGTCTGCTGGTCCTTTGCTCCTGGGTTGCATTGCTTTCAGCTTCTGATTCCAGTGGCTTTTTCTAAGTGTCTGTGGATCCTCTCTTAGCTTCTCCGGGGTAAACTCTGAGCTTCATCTCTTGGCTTCCCTTGGCTCTCTCCAGGTTCTGGCTATTTATGTAATCCTTGCTTGGCATCTCCTGGGGTATTTCTGACTGCATCTCTAAATGTCTGGGTCTATGTCAGCTCTGAGCGCTCTTCAAAATGTCTCTGCCTTTTATCCTCTCATAGAGGATGCCGGTAAACTAATTAAGACTCACTTTGAATGGGTAGGGTCACATTTCCATGGAAACAACCTAATTAAAAGATCCCACCAACAACAGGTCTGCCCCCACAAGAGCGGATTAAAAGAACATAGTCTTTTTATGGGGTGCATAACAGATTCAAACCAGCACGGGGCCCTGTGTAACTTCTACATTACCTTTATATCATCTTTGTTGATCTGTAACCCTTGGTGCGTTTATCTGTTTATCTGTTTATTATGTGTCTCCACTCCCTAGACTCTAAGTTCCAGGAAGGAAAGCACCATGCTTGGCTCACTTTTTACTGTAACCCCAACACTCTGCTTGGTACATAGTAAGCACTTAATACATGTTCATGAAAGAAAGTAGAGAGAAAGTAGGTCAATGGGTAGTAGGTGAATAGGTGGATGGGAAGTACAGTATTAGGTTTAGCCATATAAAATTGCTGATCTTTACAAGTCAAAGTTGTCTATTATTGCCTGTTTTCTGTGTTTCAAGGTGTAATTTGATCTTACAGGGACTGTCCTTCTCCATTTCCTGAATGTGGTTGGATTTGAAATATCTTTTATTTGTTGTTCAGTGTGTATTAGAAGTTGAATAGGTTTTTGATAAAGGTATCTCATTGTTGAAAGGGCAGCAAACCGTTTGACAAGAAAATGAAAAAGTAATGAAGAAATATTAATAAAACTATCATCCCAATAGTATTTGAGCTGCGTGGTCTGGAACTTCACAGTCTAACCATTGTTTCAGAGCATTCATCGTTTGTGCTTGCATTTAATTATTCCCCACATAAAAAATATGTGAGCCACTAAGCACATACATCCTATTAAGTGGATGTCTGAATGTGGATTTTAATAACCTTGGAAATTTATTCAGTTAGAGAAGGAGCCCAAGTGCTTCTCATATATTTTATGTCTTCTTGCAACAATGCAGAGGGAGAAGCACTGTGTGGGGTGTACTAACCCCAGTTTGATGAGAGAAAAATGAAGAAATAGATCAAGTTAATTAGCAGGCTGAGCTAGGGCTAGAACCAAGGTGCCAGGTGAGAAAAACCTGCAATTTTATCTGTTCCTTGTTAGATGGTGTGTCTGATTGCCCAAGCAAACCTCTGGGTTCTATCTACAAATATTTTTTCCTGCCTGCAATGACTGGAGACAGTGGACACTTAGAATAGAGGGGTGTTTTGGAACAATGGCACTTAATGTTTAGTCATAATCAGGCATCATGTGGAGACTTTATGTTGTAGGAAAAAGACTAGGAGTCACAAGAGTCAGGCTCCAGTCCTGACACTGCCACCAGACTGCTGCACGGCCCTGGACAAGTCACCTCCCCTCTCTGGTTCTCAGCTTCCCATCTGTACACTGAGGGTTTGGACCACATGATCCTGACATTTCCTGCCAACCGTCCAATTGAATGATCCATTAATGTTTGAGTACCCCTAACTGGCTTAGGAAGGAAAGCACAAAATTCAAGTATAGAAGAAACTGCATCTGATCCTGGTTCATGTGTGGAGTTGAAGGTCAAGAGGCAGGCTAGGAAGCATCCACCTACCCACCTGACCATCCATTTGTCCATCCATCCATCTGTCCATCCAAGAAGCAGATATTGTTATGATATTGACAAGGGATACAATGTAATGCAAGAGTCCCACCAAGGAAAGAATCTCCATGTACAGACAAGGCTTTGTGGAGAAAGGCATGAAGTGAGCATTTCGGCAGGGTCCTTGAGGTTGTGATAAGACCACTCTACCCCAGGAATCAAACTTAACTGCAAATCCTGGATTGGTAACTTAATAGCTGGGTGACCTTGGGGTGTATATTTAACCTCTCTGTGCCCTTTTTGCAAATTCAGGACACTAACAACATCTTTGGATGTTTGGGATATTGCAGGTTGAGTAATTACAACAGAGCCAGGCACACTGTACGCTCTCAATTAATGCTAGTTGATATTATTTTTGATGTTCTTATAGCTTTAATAGTTATTAATAGTGATGAATCCCCTCCTATTGTGTTTTATAGATTATAAAGCTGGAGAAGAATGGCATCGGCTATCACTACATCCTTGCAAATCTGGTGAGTGGAGCACTACAGGTCTCAGCTTGGGTTCTATCCATATTTGGGGGCCTGGCTTGCTTCCGCGGGCTGGGGTGAACTGCATCGGTAGAAGAGGCAATTCAGAGCTGCCTTCAGTCCTGGAAGTATTAAGTTAATGCTTTTGCTTCCACTTCTCTGCTTGTCTAACCACAGTACACAGTTGATGAGCCTCTAACCTTCCTTGAAATAGAGCATGCTGGTGGAAGGGGCTTATCAGGCATCACATTGTAGCTTCAATTGGCTCTGTCCCTTGACAATAACGACAAAATCACCACATCTTTGAATGAATGTAAGATACTTTGACTCTAATCTTGTTGACTGTTTTGAGCTCAGTGATGGCTTTACTGTTTATAAATACAAACATTTAAATCATAATTATACTAGCAATGACAAATCTTCAACAAGAAATAATTTTCCAGCATGAAAAATATTGTCAATTTAGTTTTTATTCACCTTTCCATATGAACAAGATGAGCCTCTCTTTAAAAAAGATGTTTTCATTTGAATGTACTGCAGTTCTTTTAATTATTTTCCATGTTATTCTCCTTAAATTATTTTCCATGTTACAATGAAGACATAATTCATCAAATCAACTTTTGTACATTTTCATTTTACCTAGCATATGCCATTATGAGTTTTCTTTTGTAGCCATTATTTCTGACAAGTCTATTTTTCCTGGTTCATGTTTTGAACATCTACCTTTCATATTATGAAGTTTGATTCTTCTAACAATTTTTTTCCAAAGCCAACTGTAATTTTATTTTGTCTTTAGTCCCATTTTTAAAAGAGCTTTATTGAGACATAATTCACATAGCATATAATTCACCCATTTAAAGTATAAAATTCAATGATTTTTTATATATTCACAGGGTTGTGAAACCCTCACCACAGTCTAATTTTAGAACTTTCCATTACCCCAAAAAGAAACCCCATACCCATTAGCAGTCACTCTCCATCCCTGCTCCCCCAAACTCCTTCAACTCCAGGCTCCCACCAATCTACTTGCTGTCTCTATAGATTTGCCTATTCTGAATGTTTCATATAAATGAAATTTTACAATATGTGGTACTTTGCAACTGCCTTCTTTCATCTGGCATAATGTTTTCAAGGTTCATCCATGTTGTTGCATGTATCCTTCTCCATTCCTTTTTATTGCCAAAGAATATTCCATTGCATGAGTATACTACATTTTGTTTACCATTCATTAGTTGGTGGACATTTGAGTTGTTTCTACCTTTTTACTATTGTATACAGCTGCTACGAACATTTGTGTACAAGTTTTTCTCTTCGGTGTATAACTAAGGGTGGAATTTAGTATTATATGGTAACTCATTTAACACCTTGAGGAATATCAAAATTGTTTTCTAAAGCAGCTGCATCTTCCATCAATTTTTAACCAATAACACATTTTGCCATGTGAAAGTTTGAGTGATTGTCAGTGTTCCTTATTGGTAACTTTTTCTACAAAGTTTGTCTATTTTCTTGGCCCATCTTTGCAATTTTGTGTTATTGCCTTAAGATGTAAATTTTAGCTTTTTATCTGTAACAAATTTACCATCTTCAGTGTTAGCAATGTTATTTTGTGTTATTTCTAGCAGTAATACTAATTACTAGATAAATGAAAGATTGATATTGTCTACTTATTTTTGGAGCAAATGTCATTAGTAGAATAAAAGCATAGAATCTGGGTACAAATAAGGGTCAAAAGGGCAAGATATAAAAATGGGACCAAAGCATCCTGTCTAATCCTTAAATTCTATCCCTCTTTCTGTCCTGGTCTTAAGCCTTAGACACATCCCTGTCTTACCTTCTCTTTTCCTTTAAAACTTCCTTGCCTTGGTTGTCCCAATATTTCAGGATCGCGCTAGTAGCAAGATGAGCTTATTGAGATAGGTTAATTTAAAATCAGATTTTAATGGCTCAGAGATATTTGCATTTGAGATGCTGACGGCCATCCAAAGACTTTGGGGGAACCAGAGGTTTCATTCCCCAAAAATCATTTGCAACGATGGATGTTTTACTTTGGAGTGAGAAAAGCCTAGAATCCCAGATTCTTAATGCTTAAAAGGGATTCTGGAGGTTAACTCCATCTAAATCTCATTTGCTATAATACAAGAAATAGCAATAGGTTATGACTTGGCCAGGGGCACACAGTAAGTCTACAATAGAGCGAGGCTTAGCATCAAGGTTAGTTGGCAACATCCAGTGCCTTGTCCAGTACTCCAAGGCATCTTTCACTTCAGACCTTATGAGCATCCTGCTGCTTGAAAATGCACAGACCAAGGGTGTAGACATGCAAAGTTACCCTTCTAGGGAAAGACAGAAATGACATATCATTGGCTTGAGGCCACTGAAAGACCCCAGGTAATTACACTGCTGAGCCCCCATCTGTTCCCAAGTGACCCCTCCACCAAAACATCACCAAGTTAACCCCTTGGGCTTCTGTATCCTTCTGCTCTGCATTTTTCTTCTCCTGACCTAATACCCTCTCGAATCCTTACAAATGCCAGCTAATAGGATGCAAATTGCATATACCATCCAAATACAAAAGACTTGCATGTTCCAATAGATTAGTAGATAATTAGGCTTCAAATTACTAATTAATTCAGTTTGAAACATAGTTGAGTATGTGGTGTTTTTCTTCCCACTTCAGAGAAACAACGCAATTTATAAGACGATAATTTTTAGAAATTCTGCCACGTAATTAGCCTGATGCTGTATGGTACTGACCCCCTCCTTCAGAGTGTTTGTGATTAGGGTGTAATTATAGAGTTAGAGACCGAGGAAGCCTTTGAAAGATTTAACAAAAGGAGGGGGCTACACTTCTGTTTTGCAGTTCTTTCTGTCACTGTTGGAATGCACAAGCTTCAAAGTAGTCAGCAGCTTTCTTCTAGCAAATCACTTGGGAGGGATGCAGTTGGGGTTCAAATAGCTAGGTTTGGAGGGCTGCTGAGAGAGAAAAGGGAAGAATATGGGTCAAAGAGGAGAACTTATGAGCAAGGAGTCAAAACCCCCTACTTTTGTGTCCAGACACCACCGTTACCATCTTTGTGGATTTTAGGCAATGCTCCATCCCTCAGTCTCCTCATCTGTCAGATGAGAATAATAGTTCCTGATCTACCTACTCTTAGTGTCAGTGGGCAGACCAAATATGTTGCCAAATATCACCATGCCTTGGATAGTGAAAGGTGCTTTGCACAAGTGGGGAATCCTTACTTCATATGCTGAATCCACCCGATGTACATATTCGCACGTGTGCCTATGGATATGTATATGTACCTATGCAAACATACGTAAACACATATATGCATATATGTATATTTACATTTTATATATGTTTGTTGGGATAGATGTGTACTTATATTTCCACAGCATTGGTGTGTCCGTAAAGTGAACTTGCACCTTGCAAACATTGGAGCACTGTGCCACTATTTCTTAGGCATCTGGGCCCTGGAGCCCACTGGAAGGCCAAGCCATCCATTTTGGCTGTTGGTTCTTCTCCAAACCCCAGCACCGACTGCATTCACTCACTGCTATGAGATTGTTGTCAAAACAGATATCCGCCAGCCATAGCCCTCCAGAGTTAGAGCTCCTTTCTCTGTGGCCCAACAGCAGCAAACCTTAGACCAAACTATTGTTTCTCAAAGTGGACCCCCATAATGTGCCTGCAGACCCAGTTTGAGCAACACTGCACTGACAATCAAACACTTTGGTGCCACTGTGATTGCAAAAACGAGTACCTGAGACATGGGACAAATTACCAGATTATTAATATTGATGATTTAGAGTACCACTGAAATAAAAGTGCAACATTTAAAAATTCTAGTATAGAACTAGTGGACCCCTGAGAATTTATACAGGATCCAGCAGACCCCAGTTTGAAAAACATTGAAGTTCAGGGTGGACCATGTGGGGCTTCTTGGGGATATAGTGACAACATTAATAACAGCAGTCCCTTCCATTTGCACACCATATTGTAGCTCACTTGACATTTTCACATCATTGCACAATACTTCTGTGAGGCAAGCAAGGTATAATTCATCATCCCCATTTTACAGACATGGGAACTGAGGCTCAGGGATGTTAGTGACTAAGCCGCAGATTAGGGAGGCAGCCACCTGGTTAGTGGAGTTCAACTCCCAGGAATCTGATAAAACCAAGTGATATGGACACAAGTGTAGGATAATCAGGCTAACCCAATGCCGAGCCCTGTGAGCCACTGAACTGGAACTCCTTAAACCCACTAATAAATAATAACAACAACAATAGCAATAAAAGTAACTTCTATAATTTATCAAATGAGCACTACATTCCAGACACTATGAAAACACTTAGACACTCATCTATTAAACCCTTACAACAGCACTTAAGGTAGATAATATTATCCTCATTTTCCAGATGAGGAAATTGAGGTTCAGAAAAGTTAAGTGATTTTTCCAAGTCACAAAGTTTATAAAGTAGCAGAGCTGGAGTCTCCCCTCCCCCCCCCCATCTGTACAACCCCAAAGTCCATGTTCTTACTCCTGGGCCCTTGTGACTGGGGTGGGGAGCGGAGGGGTTGACAAGAGGGCTTGAGTTTAGTTCTTGCCTGCAGTGGCTGTGAAGACCTAGAATTGGAATCCAGGCTCTCAAACTCCTGTTTGGACACATTTGCCGTTAGACATTGTTGCCTGGACCCTGTAATTTCTGGAGTGTGAGGAAGTTGAAGAAGAGATGGTGGGCTTAGGTGATCCCAGGTCTTATTGGTGCATTTGGGGAACAGGGTGGTGAGCTGTTTCCACTGGGTGGTTGCAGAGAAACTCCTGTGGAATGTTAGAGCTGGAAGTTTGGGTCCATGTGGCAGCTGCTCTAAGACCCCAGCTCCAAGCATTTCCTTTGCCAGATCAGCCCTAAGAAGAAAATGTTCTTTAGTCTCCTTGCTTCCCTATGGTGCAAAATCAGTCGACTCCTCTAAGGCCTATCTCACCCACTTTCTTCTCAGCACCTCACTTGGTGCTGTCCCAGTGCCACACCCAGTCACTTTTGGTTTCTGCAGCCCCTGGTGAGACACCTGGCACAGTAGTTGACAAGAGTGACTCTGGGTTCAGACAGTCCTGGGTTTCAGTTTGGGCTTTATGCTTATTTGCTGGGTGGCATGAGCCAAGTTTCCTACCTTCTCAGAGCTTTCATTGTACAAAAAATTGTAAAAAAGTAAAAGTGATTTTCTCTGCCTCTTCATAGGATTTTATGAGAATTAAGCAAGATAATGTATGTAAAGAACATATGGTAATATCTGGCCCAAAGTAAGCTCTTGAAAAGATGCTAATAATCACCATCATCATTAGTCATCACCATTATTAGTAGTAGTAAGGAAGGAAGTCATTTAATGTTTAAGGACTAAATATTGTTTTTGAAGTCCCTGATCTCCTCTCCCAGACTAAATCTCATATACCTATTATATGCTTCCATAGCCTCACGTATGTTTCACTTACCATAATTGCAATCAAACACCCGATTCACAATTATTTGTATTCCTCCCCGTTTGCCTGTAAGTTTCTGGAGGAAAGACTGTGTCTATCTTGTTCACTGTTGAATTCCCAGTGCTTAGCATGTAATAGGTATTCTTTAAAAAGTCATTAAATGAATGAATGAGGGAGTAAAATGGGTCCTCAAGAAATAAACAGCGTTTGCATGCACATATCACATGCATTTAAAGGCAAATTCCTGTGTCTATACTAAAAGAGACAGGAGGAATACGAATATAGTTGTGAATATGCAAATAAGCAAATAAAGATGGTCATAAGAGGGCTTCTAACCCACTTTGCATAAAGAGCCAAGATCTCCTCAATAACATCCCTAAGGGAAGCCCATCCTTCTGGTTCCTGCCTGAATGATGCCCAGTGATGGGGAAGTCGTATCTCTGAGGCAGCACGTTCTCTTCTAGAAGGGCTCTGACAGTTTCTGCAGTCTTCTTCAATTGTACCAGACTGCCCCCATATCACCCTCTCATCTGTCCTGGTTCCCCTGCCCTCTGATCTTTGCAGAACACTTCTGCTGCCCCTCCACAAAACACCTTTGTGGATCTGGAAATGCTACCCTGCCCACTCTTTGGTGTTTGCTACTCCCACCTGGACTCCCCACTATGCCCCAGTGCCTTCCCACAACATGTGGTTCCAATGAACCAAATGAACATTGAATATGGGCCAAGCACGTCCTCATGGCTGCACTGTGATGGGCTCATGCAGGAAGCACCAAGAAGCATAGTTTTGGCCTTTGTCCTAGAAGCAACATGGCCTGATCTTCCAGTTCAATTGGCTCATGTAAAGAAAGTTTTAAAAACAGTGTCAGAGAAAAATCACTATGTGCCCCTAATTCAAAGCCCCATAAAGAACCACATGAACCACCAGAGTGTGGTGGTGGTCACAGGCTGACGGGGTCTTGTGTGGCTGCAGGTGACTGGGGAGGATCTTGGTGCAGCCACACAGCCAGCAATTGTGTGCAGAGTGTGCACCCTTGTTTAAAGAATCCGAGAGAGTCAGAGCTGAAGGGAGTCTGTAAGCTTATCTCATCCAGCCCCGTCATTTTACAAAGCAGGACATTAGAGGCCCAGAGAAGTGATCTGTTCAACCTAGAAATTATACAGAAGAGCCAGGTGAGGATTCGAACCAATAATGTGCTCTGTACTTTGGTGTTCTCTCCCTGACCCTCTTCCCGTAGATTGGTTCACCACTAGCAGCATAAACGTGACCCACACGGGGAAAACTTTGTATAATCCTGTTTCCAGATTCTCCACTTTGAGAAAGGAAGAGGATTAGGAAGCAAGGGTTGAAGTTGGGTGGGGAGCTTGCCTATGAGAGTTCTATTTCACCTGTAGAATTGGCAGGCTTTTTCAAGGTCTGCCTCCTGGTTTCTGTTTGTCACATGCTGCCCTTTGCCTGTCATTCTCTTGTTCCATGTTCTATGTAATCCCCCTTCCTTTTCTCTTCCTCTCCTCTCCGATTCTCCTACACACCCTTCATGTCCTCCTATCCCTGCTCTGCCTTTTTTGTTCTCTCTTTGTCACTTGAAAGCTAAGAAAGTACTTAGACACTGTACTACGCATGGGAGGGACACGGAGCCCCAGAGACAGGGGCTCTAGGTGAGAAGTTACTATGTGCAGGCAGGGGTTATAAGAACTGAGATATGCTAACGCATTTAATTTTCCACAACAGCCCTTATTTTGCAACAGAAGATACTGAGGTGTAGAGAGGAAGCAGGTAGGAGGTAGTAAAGCTGAAATTTGACTCCAGCACCCATGCTCCGATTCTGAACCGTGGAACACATGAGCTCTCTGCTGGCACTGTTCTTCCTTGGCCTCTTGCCCTGACCAAAGACTCCTCTTCTTTGGGGCTCTGTTGCTTCTGCTGGAAAGCCTTTCCTGACCTCCAGCATCAGTTTTTGGTCACTTATTTTGCTCATAATTACTTGCATAATACCAGCCTTTCCCACTAGACTTTAAACCCCTTGAAAGTCTATTATTCTCTGCTACATCCTTTGTCTACCATTTACATGGCAATACTAAGCAATCATGAATGAATGAATGGAGCACCTATGATATTTCTTTCCCCAGCAGGTTAAAGATGTATCCTATGTTTCGACTTGTGTTCATTTTTTTTTCACCCAAGCAAGCTTGGGAGGCCCTGTGAATGCTTCTTAAACTGCATTTCACCAAAGGGTGTGCTTGCTGTGAGTCCTTGCCTGACCCACCTGGGTGAGAAGGTTGTGATCAGGTACAGGAAAGATGTCATTGATTCCACCAAGAACTCCAGCTGTAAGGCCCTGCCCCACACCAGGAAACTTTGAAAGCCTAAATTTTGAATTGACCTTTGGCTCTTTCTCTGAAGTGGCCCTGACCAAGTATCACCCTTGGCTCCAACCAGTGAGGACAGAGTTAAGACCAGGGAAAGCTCAAGAAAACTAACTGATCCAGGCCAGGGAGTACCCCCAAGCAGCCTTGCACCAACATGGGGGGCCCTGACCTTCTGCCACAAAGTGCCAACAGTTCCTTCTAAATCTCAAGACTGAAAGAAACTGGTTTGTGAGATCCTTCCAGATTTTTACAATGATTTATTGATGGTGGACTCCCGTGTGCAAGTGTCTGCATGTTTGTGTATTTCCAGATATCCACATATGCAGGTTTATGCCTCTCTGGTTTTGAATGTAATTGGTAATTGGATAAGTCAACACTATTACTTTTTTCTAATATGGATAGTATTTTTGCTGATTTAAGCATAGCTACCATGTTTTACTGAATTTATAGAAACCAGATAAGTCTGCATGTTATTAAGGATTATATAGGGCAAGGACACATTAAATGCTTGGTTGGTTGAAGTGGCTAAAATAAGAAAATGTAGGACCTTTATGCAGAGTCATGAGTATTTGCAACACAACTGAATCCTCAGTGCCTGAGTAGTCCATGACTTCACATTTATCTGTATTCAAGTGCATAGATCTGTGTGTTCACAGAAGGTAGATCAAAGCTGGGAGAGCCCTTAAGAGAAAAGTCATGTGGCTCAGAAGTTTCCAGACTTCCTTGTTTGAAACCCTATTGAAAATAGAATCTTGGAAAGAACCTCAGAATATAAAACAGATGAAAAAGCATAGCTGCTACAGTAGAAGTGTGAGGGCTAGAACCCTATCCTCCTGTCCTCCCCCTAACCCAACATTGGGCAAGTTCAAAAATGCCTTCAATCCAGGAATGTAGTTGGAAAAATCATGGATCTACCCAATAGCCTTATTTTTCTGATCAATAAACTCATGCTTGGAGAGTTTGAGACAATTGTCCAAGGGCAAACAGTTCACTGGGTTCAAAGAGAGGACAGAACTTGTGTGGTTGTCCCTAAACTGTTTTCCTGGCACTTATTTATGAGCTAGGTCAGAATATGCTACCCAAATACGCCAATAAAAAAGAACTGTTTGGTCCACAAGACAAAAGCAGAGAGGCTGAGAGGTGACACATACTCTACTCCAGGTATCGTGCTGTGGGTACTGTGGGCACCAAGATCCCTGCCCCGCAAGAGCTCACACTCTCCTAGACCAAAAAGGCTGCAAATCTCAAAAAGAAAGCTAAGAGAGGACTAAGAAGTAGAAGTAAACTGCTTTGTTGTTCACATTCCAAGAACCAGCACACATGAAAGGGGATGAGGAACAGGCTTTGGTCTCATGGCAACCAGCTAATTCCTTCTTATTGTAAAGATGCAGACCCTTCCAACCACCTTGTTGTGGAACAGGAGATATGTGAATCATGCTCAACAGAGGAGTGGTTACAATACAAGCCCTAGAGTCTCGTTACTTGCTATGATTAAGGCCTCTGTCCCTCCCTAGCCGTGTTTCACTGCGCAGAAGTTACTCCATCAAGTTAAGCCCCTGTTTTCTGATTTGCAAAATGGGAATGGTAATAGTACCTGCTTCATGGGGTTGTTACAAGTGTTAAATGAGATAATACAAATAAAGCATTTATTTGTTTAAAAAAGTACAGTGTCTCTTGCATAAAACAGGTGGAAACACATTAGGCACGTAGTGCTAGTTGCTCGCATTATTGTTTCAGCCAAAATCTGCCTCCCCATGACATCTACCCATTCGTTAGTTTGGGCCTGCCTTATAAAGCCTCAAAAAGCAAATCGTCCATCTCTTCCCCATGACAGCCCTTCTGAGATTTGAATACTGCCTTCACTTACCCTTTTAGTCTTCTATTATTTTTTAGGCTGGTCACCCTCCCCTTTTCCAGTGTTTCTCACATGACAAGACTTCAAACCTCACTTCTCTATAACCATCCCCTCTATGGAGCGGTCATCTAAGAACTGATCTGAAGAATTGGGAGAACTTGGCATGTTCCATTTGTGCCATTCACAGCATAAAGTATAAGTCCTTTGCTTTGTTCTGATCTTTCTTCTTCTAGATCTCAGGTGCATGGGGCAGAGGAAGGACTCTTTCCAGCATCCCAGGATTTCTTTAATATGCCTTCTTCCTTCTCCCCTTTCCCTTAGCATTGCAGTTTCTCCTTCTTCCCTCTGACGGGCATGAGGTCAGCACAAGCAGGATGATGAGGGCTGAATGGCTTGTATGTGACTCTGAAAGGATCCCAGAGAAAAGGAAATCCCACTTTGAAGACAAAGCTTTTCATCCTTAGAAAGCTGTGTTCCTATACACCTGCCTCCTGTGCTCTCAGGCTTCTTGGCTGATCCAGGCTCTGGTTTTGAAGCAGTTCTAACAGCACCTAACCTCTTTCAACCCAACGTTAAAAATGATGGTGAATGTGATGATAATAATGATAGCCAACATTCAATAAGCACTTACTATGTGCCAGACACCCATTCTAAGTGCTTACATATATTAATTCTTTTAAACCTTATACCAACTCTGTGCTGTAGGTGTTATTATACCTGTGTATCGAAGACCAGAGAACTGAGCCTTTGGAGAGATTGAATAACCAGAAAGCACATATAATCAGTTCTTTTGTTTCCAGGTGCATGTGATAATTAATAGTTTAATGATGGCCCAAAGCCTTTTCGTGATCCTTAAAGCATTTTCCAAATCTTCACAGCAAGATGAAAGCATGTTCAATGTAGTTCTAGTGTTAGACATCTTTTTAGGGTATCATAATTATTTGAAATGACTTTTCATTTTAATTGTATGAAAATTATAATTGACATATGATAGAATGTCTGTATTAACTAGTTTACTTGATCGAGCACTTGACTCTATTTGATTCTACTCTGTTCCGCATTGCACTGCTTCTGACAGGGATGCAGATTCTAATCCCAGCTAGTCCTCTATGCAGCTGTAGAAACTTAGGCCACTATTTGCCTTTATGAACCTCAGTTTCCCTATGAGGAGTTTGGTCTGATCTCCAAAATCTTTGCTTCTGAATAAATCAAGGGTTGGCAAACTATGGCCTGTGGACCAAATCCAACATACCACCTAGTTGTGTGTGGCCCATGAGCTGAGAATGGGTTTCACGGTTTTTAATAGTTGGAAAAAATCAAAAGAAGGTATTTCATGACATGAAAATTATATGAAATTCAAATTTCAATGTCCATAAATAAAATTTTTGGAACATAGCCATACTCATAGGCTTACTAGTGTCTATGGCTGCTTTTGCGCTACAGTAGCACAGTTGAGTAGTTGCAACAGAAACCATATGGCCCACACAGCCTAAAATATTTACTATCTGGCCCTTTACAGAAAAAGTTTGCTGACTCCCAGTATGGATGTGGGGTAAGTGGGCAGCAATAGGCTTCAGACAAATCAGAGGTTTGAGAAACATCTAATGTGTTTCCTCCCTGCCAAACATTCCTTTGAGACTTAAAGCTATATTTGGAGGCTTCTACTCTGGCTTTGTGAGACGTTTCCTCTGGTCTATTAACTATATCAGTCAGATTGTCTGGGATTCCTTGTCCCTCTTTGTCTGGAGCAATCCTAAAGCTAACCTCATATGTTCCTCCAGGGGCAAGGCCCTGGGACACAATGATAAAAAAAGACAGATTTTATGGCTGGACCAGGGTTTGAGTCCTTGCTTGCTGTGTGACCTCAGGGGAGTTTCCAGATGTCTCTGAGCCATAATTCCTTATCTATAAAATAGGGATGGACACTCATTCATTGAACTGCGAACAAGCATTGGGTGCCCACTGTGCACATTTACCCCTTCGGGGCTGTTTGAGGGACTGAATAGATGATGCATATGAAGCATTTAGCCAAAGGCCTGGTTCAGTATAAGAGCTCAGGAAATATTTAAAATAAATCTAGAGGTGACACTCCTGTTTGTTTAATTTTTCAATTTTAAATGGCAGTAGCCACAAAACTCTCAAAAGGTGGTTTGGGCCAAGTTATATAATATGTGTGAAGTGGCATTTTTGCCATTTTTGTGATTTTTGTTATTTTTATGAAGTTGTGTTTTAGCAGAGCATTTAAGAATCTAGTGTTCTTAAATTCCAGGGCAGGGGATAACAAATGAAGCGGGGCTCCTTAAACAGACCATAACAGAACTTCAACAAATGCACTTTCTCTTTCCTTTTCTGCCATTGCTACTCCCTCCCTCACTTTCCAGAAACTAACAGATGATTCCCAACCTGTGAGATGGATCAGAAATATCTGAGGATTTGTTTTTATTTTCTAATGGTATTATAAAGATACTATATTTGCATGATTTAAAAAATCAGATATTGCAGAAGAGTATAAAATGAAAAGCAAACATCTGTCCTCTCTAATCTCATACTTCTTAGACATAACTATTTCAATCCTTTTCTGTGTTTGGTTATTCACACCTCTACATAATATCCCCATCTCTCATTTTCTTGCTTTCTCTACTTTAATCTCATCCGTGACTCCCCATTAGAAAGGTGATGCATCATCTCACGAAAGCCTACATCCTTCCCTCAATGCCCCCTGTTAATGTTTGTTAGTTATGTTGATATTTGGAATCTTTCTGATGATGACCTTTATCAGTTCAACATATTGAACCCTGACTCTTTATTCACCAGCATTAGAGCTTTGTAAAAGTACAGATATCCAGTTTCCTCTCTGCGGTTCCTGAATGACAGTCCTTGGGGGTTGCTAATTTTCTACAGCTCCCCAAAGTATTCTGATGTGCCTCTCAACTTAAGGACCGCTGTCCCGAGAGCCTGTGTTGTACCAGCCAGTTCATCTTCAGTTGAGTGAAGACGGCAGGCAGGCCAGGGCATCCTTCTCACATCACCCATTCATTAGTCACACAAGGGGCAGCGTGAAATGCCGCAGAGGTGTCAAAGAAGTGGTCAGGAGCATACTGGCCCCACACACCAGGAGCTCATCATCACCAAGCCCCACTTTAGATAAGAAGTAGAGTCAGTCTGCAAAGAGCAGCTTGTGGCACCAGTGCTGGGGACAGTGGGAAGAGTCTGGGTTTAGGAGACTTGGGTTCCTATGCTGAATAATTTGAAAAAGAAGCAACCCATGGATTAATTTCATATATGTATTCAACAATCGCAGTGTACAGAGCAAGGACTCGGTATTTGGGGACATGTTATAAAATAGGCAAAGTTGCTCAAAGAGTGTTGACACACTCTGTAGTGTAAATCTTGAATGGAAAATAATTAGCAACAAAGCATCCTTACACAATATTATATAATTAATAGCACAAATAACACCCATAAAGAAAAATGTACTAATATTCAAAAATCACTCCTCAGTTTTTTTTTTGTTTTTTTTTTTTTTAAATAAAATGGCAAAGGAAATTAGACAATGATTTAAATAAAACCTTCTTTAATAAGAGTGCTTAGGGAAATAGAGTGGGTTGAATTTTCCGGTTAACTAGTGGACAAATGGTTAATACCTTTATTTCTGTTTTTGTGTCAAGAGCACCTTTTCATACTGGCAGAGTTCACTTTCCTGCATTAAGGAAAAATCAAGTCTAGTAACTGTAAGAAATGAACATCTTAGTGATTAAGGACATTCAAGATTTTCATTCCCAGCATGAAATATTCTATAGGAGGGAAGATGTTAGCAATTAGGTGATTGTATGTTGACCCCAAGATATTGCCTAACTTTTTTTTCTTTTACCTACGATCGCAAATGTGAGTTTGTTTTATTATTCTCTGTCTGTTCCATCTCAGGGGAGCAAAGGAGTCTGGTTGAAGAGTCCCATTAGTTTGATTTTATGTAACTGAGGTTTGGCTCCACTAACCTTGTAGTCAGACATTCTGGTGATGGAGTTGAGTGGTATTTATGCTTGAACAAATTCTGCCATTTCCTTTGGCCTCCATTATGTTTGAGATAGAGGCAGTCAGTACGAAATACCTCTGAGATCGTTACAAATTTTCAAGTAACAGAATTTAACTGTTGGGGATAATTTCCATTTCATTCTCTCTATAGCTATTTTATGAACAAGATGTTCTTTTTAAAGTCTCTAAAAATTATGGGAAATTTCTCAACTGTGCATTAGCTTTTAACCAGTAGTGGAGTGGCAATGCTGTTAGGTGGTACAACATTAAGGAATGTTCTTTGGGTAGGAGGAGCAAATTCTGACTTTACGTTTACTAAAAGCTTGCTAGTACAATTGTGCTAATCAGTTGACCTCTGAGCACCTCTGTAAACTGTGAGTGTTGAACAAGTTAATCTCAAAAAATATTTCCAACCCTGAGATTCTCTTTTCAACCAAGTAAAATCATCCACTGACATTTGCTGCCTGCTGATCATGGAACCCCTGGCTAATTGGCATTCATGACTGAGGAAGTTCCCTGACTTTTACTCATTTGCTCAATATATATGTTTTTGGCATCTTCTATGTGTGAGATATGTTTCTGGTGTTGTGAACACATCAGGGAACCGGACAGAAAAGGTCCCTGCCTTCATGGAGCTGATATAACAATGGGAGAAGAGAGGATGCAGACAATAAACAAGGGAATAAATAAGGAAATATGATCATTTCAAATGGTAACAGGTGCTCCAGAGAGACTCTAACAGAGCACTGACGTGGAACTGACTGGACCGGGCATTGGGAATGCCTAGAAGCAGATCCTAAGACAAGGATTCAAGTGCAAGTGATTTCTTTGGGTCCTGAACATAGAAATAACCAGTGGGGAAGTAGGGAAGGGAGGTAAGAAAGGGCAGGCAGCCAATAAAAGTGCATTTTAAAGCCAGTTCCCACAGTGGGCACCCAGAGCTCAGTCTGAATGTCTAGAAGTCAGTGTGCCTCAGTGTGATCCCACCCAAGGGAGAGGGTTCTGGGCTATTTATCTACTAACTCCCCATCTGTTATTGGTAGAGGGCTGCCTCAGGGCCATTAACTCCCCTACAGGTCTGGCTTACCACATACATGGGCAGAATAACAGGTTTGGCAGTTAGTATATAAAGTGTCGGTGTATAATGGGGAGTGGAAATGGGCCGAGCCCTGATATGTCTACCATAGGGTAGACTCTCTGAAGAGTTGCCATTTCAGCTCAGATATGAAATATGGAAAGGAGCCCACTAGGGAAAGCACATTTCCAGAAAGAAAGGCAACACTACGTTTGTTTATAAAACAGAAAAAAATAGGAATCACAGAACTTTAGGGGTATGGGGGTGTGGGGGGCTTTGAATCATCAAAGCTATTCTTTTAAATAAGGAAACTCAGTTAATGAGAGAGTAAGGAAATTTCTTAGGATGCCGTGGGGATCCTGAGGCCGAGCTGGGACCCGCACTCAGGTCTCCTGGCTGTCCATCCAGGGCTTCCCCTCCTCCCATCCCCCGTGGCTTCCCTGCTCATTCCATTTCACTCACAGGATTGGGCAGTTTCTCTGAGCTGTGAAGCCCAAGGGCATTGAATTTATAATACCTGCTCAAATTCCTGCTCTGGGTGCCAGTTACACCTACAAAGAGACCCAAGTTAGCACAGGTTCTACGTGATCTGGACTTGGCCTGCAGCTCAGACCTTCCTCTCTGCTCTCTCCCCATCCCACCCCCTACATGCTGCTGCACCCACGGCCATCTCCTTCCTGTTTCTGGAACATGCCAAGCATCCTCCCACTTCTGGGCCTTTGCTCAGAATGCTTTTCCCCAGATAGCCTGGTGCTCAATCATAGGATGTCGCTCCACACAGGTTCCTGTGCACATGCCACCACCTCAGGGAGGCCCATCCTGATTGCCCCTTCCCAAGCACATCTCTCCTCTCCCTATGCTCTTGCCTCTTTATCTTTCTTCATTGCTACAGCATAGTTTACTGTCCTATACTATATGATACTACAGTTTTACTTGTGTATTTGTTTATTTAGAATATAGGCTCCATGAGGACAGGATGTAACTTGCCTTGTTCACTATTAGATTAGTGCATTGTAGATAGATTCTCAAAAATGTTTGTTGAATGATGAATAAGCAAGTGAGTGAATGAATTGCCTAACAGAAGATCTTAATTATGGTCACTTCTCTGCTGCTAACTCACTGAATGGTCATGTGCAAGTCAATTCTCTCTTCTCAGTTTCTTTATCTGGAAAATGGATATAAGAATTTCTGCCTTATAAAGGTAAAGTGAAATGAGGTTGTATATATGAGTACTGTAAATTATTAAATATATCATACAAATACAAGGTTTCCTTTTTAAGTTGAAGGCTTCCTGAGTTTGAGTGAACATCACCAAATGGGGAGGAGAAAAGTTTCATGCCCAATAAAGAATGCATCATGCATTTTAGAATTGATCGGGCCTCATCAGGTGGAGAAGAGTCAGACTATTATATGGGAAAGAGCACAGGGCAAATCTAGCCTCTTCCTCAGACTTGCTGGTGAACTGAGGAGGTCGTAGGAATTTGTCCCCAGTGGACTTCAGATTCCTCTTCTCTCAGAAGTGTTGGGGGAAAGTGGGGAAATGAGACTATTCCATCCTGATGTGTTTCTATTTTGTCCATGTATCCATGCCATCATCATAATCACAGCCACCATTTATTGATCATTTAGTTAACACCATGCAATTTACGTGCCTCAGCGAATTGAATCTTCTTCCCAACCCTCTAACCCCCATTGTACAGGCAAGAAATCCATTAGGTAACTCAGACCAAGGCTGAAGAACTCAGAAGGCTGTGAGTGGCAGAGACAGCATTTAAACCCAGGCATGGCTGGCTCCAAGCAAATGCTCTTGACCACAATGCCAACTTTGTGCACAAATTAAGTGATAATGGAGTGACGTTGTGGAACAGGATGGACAACCCTATGATTCTGTAACATGCTTAGATCAATGTATCCAGGCAGTATGTTCTTACGTCTTCCTTCTCCTCCCTCCCAGGGCTTCATGGACATTGACCTGAACAAATTCAAAGAGAGTGGAGCAAACGTGACAGGTTTCCAGCTGGTGAACTACACAGACACCATCCCAGCCAGGATCATGCAGCAGTGGAAGAACAGTGATGCTCGAGACCACACCCGGGTAGACTGGAAGAGACCTAAGGTGAGGGGGTGGGGCAGGCAGCAAAGGACCAGCCTGGTCCCTTTCCTAGTCCCAGATTTATGGGAAGTATTAGCCTTTAGATATAAAATCATAGGGTTATACTTTCCAAGAGGAAAGAGCTAAGGAAAATGCTTCTGTAAAGGTTAGGGTTAGGCTGCAAGGGTCAGACAACCCAGAATGACAATGATTCTAACAAAATAGATATTTTTTGTTCTCATGTTGACAAAATTCAGCAGTAAGCAGTCCAGGGCTAGAATAATGGCTCTATGATCATCAAATACCCAGGCTTCTTCCACCTTCTTATTTTGTCATCCACAGCATATGACTGCTACCTTATCGTCCAAGAAGGCTGCTTAAGCTCCAGCCATTACCTCAGCATTCTAGCCAGCAGGAAGGAAGAAAAGAAGATGAAAAGCACAATTTCTCCCTTTAAATCCCTTTGCAGGAGTCACACACAAATCTTCCACTCATATGCCACTGGCCACATCTAAGAAACCTGGCCCCAACTGGCTAAAAGGGAGGTTGGAAAACAGTGTCTCTACTCTTGGCAGGGCCACCATGTTGCACGGTTCCAAAGGGACACTGTTTATGTTCATTTCTATGTGGATGGGGCCCCCTTCTGCTGTGCAGTGAGGCAGTCCTCACTCTGTTCGGCCATGTGTCCATTTAAAAATCAGGGGACTCTCGACACAAAATACAGAATACCCAGCAGATGTCTGCCTCAGAGAGTCAGCTCTCAATTATCTCTCAGCATGCAGACTATCTGCCTTTCCCTTCTCAGCAATGCGCCTCTAAATCCTGCAGTCAAAAATCTGTTGTTTGCTATTTGAGAACAGTTTAGAATAGGGGTAGCAAGTAATTTTCCTTTCCCATGTCAAACCCAATAGCTTGCCGGTGGCTGTGTGGAGGCTGGGTCAAAGAGGATTCTGAGAGTTTGTTTATCTGGGGCAAACAATGAATCCTTGGTAGTTTTTTTCTTAACACTCAGTCAGGTTTTTATGCATGCCAAGCCATTTAGCTGAGATACTTCTTATCAGTTGCTCAAATTGATTCAGCTCGCCAAGAATGAAGACTTATTTCAATATGAGCTTAAGCAATCAAAATCACAATGTGCTTTAAAACAATGAACAAACCACAAGGAGTTAATTAATTAGTATGTGTGTGAAACCCCCCATCTCGTCACCACAAGTTTGGAGCAGCTTACAAAAATAATCAAATATAAAAAAATTTTTGGAAAATAGGAGAGAAACTGAAAAATTGGAAAACTATTGATAGATTCTACAACTCTCTATTGTTTACTTATAGTGTTCCAGACCACATGCTAGGCAATAAGGACAAATTAGTACAGAAGGCTGATATGGATTCCGAAGCCAGGAAATACTGTCCTGGAATGTTACCCTGGTTTGATTCCATCACATCTTAGCCCCCTTGTGGTTAGATGAAAAAAAAAAAAAAATCAAGAGTTATTGCACATAAGCACAAATGGAAAGTTTGCAGGATGTACACTTACAGCTTGAGTAAGCCAGGTACAGAAATAATTCAGAGCATACTCTTCCTGGATTATTATTCTTTTTTTTCTTTTACTGTTAAAAGGGATGGCTCCCAATTGGTGACTGTAATGCAGAGAAGACCAGAGTGACTGCAGGCTGTATCTGGCCTGCAGATGTGTTTTATTTAGTCCATGCATTTTTTTATTTTTCAATTGAAACAACATTTTAAAAACCCAAAGACTGCACACAAAACTCTAGAATTCGGGTTTCTCTTCAAAAATTACATCTGGCAATGCTGAATGCAAAATTACGGAGAGCAACATTGGTTAGTGTGGTGGGGCAACAGCGCCCAACTGAAGGGGCAGCCTCCTTGGCTCACCACTGTCCCCTTCTCCGGTGCACCTTGCACCTGGGCCACAGCACACATTTCATCACCAGGAAGCACATTCCCAAACACTGCTCCCCACCCTGCCTCCCTGTCAGCTCTCTCTGCTACCTAACTGTTTCCATTGCTCCCACCAGTACACCTCTGCGCTCACCTACGATGGGGTGAAGGTGATGGCTGAGGCTTTCCAGAGCCTGCGGAGGCAGAGGATCGACATATCTCGCCGGGGGAATGCTGGGGACTGTCTGGCCAACCCAGCTGTGCCCTGGGGCCAGGGGATCGACATCCAGAGAGCTCTGCAGCAGGTAAGGCCAACAATGCTTGTCCCATCTCAAAGGAGCCTATTAAGGACTTTCAGCATCAAATTGAGGCAGAGCAAAGCAATTTTAAAGAAAAGGAAGAGCATGCCTGAAATTTGGAACAACTACTGTATTGCATTTGTGGCTTTCAGCATACGTGGAAGCTCATCTAGAAATTTTAAAAGTAACAATATGGAATAGTCATTCCTTGTGGCTTGAAGGCTATATTTTCTGCTGAGCAATTATTCTGCAAAAGGGAAGCTGGTGATTCTCTCTGTTTGGAAAGATGACTTGAAATGCACAGGGAGGAAACTAAATGATTTGATCAGTCTCCTGGAACCCCTCCCTCTTTGCTCTGATTTCTGGATTTCATCAATCTCTATGCACATTTCATAAGGGCCTACTGTGTGCAGGGATCCTGAAAATGTTTCTCAGTACTTCCAGCCCTACCTTCTTGCTTCTCAGCTTTGCAATTGTTTATTTTGTTTGGACTTCAGAACAGTTCAAGAACGAGGATGAAAAATGGCTAGGCCCACTCCTTTTGACTGGTTCTGAGAAGGATCCTGAGACTGAATCCAGATTCTACAGAAATGAGTATAAATATACAGTTGGTGATATGTCTGCTGTGGAAGCAGAATGAGACCATGGGACATGTGGGCCACGTATTTAACGTCCTGGTTTAGAAGCAGCTGGGGATTTGGCCCAGCCATGATGCTCCTCAGTTGGGTCTCTAGAAGTACCTTGAGCCCAGGTGATGATTCTCAGACTGCCAATGGGTAGCATCCTATGATGTCTCTGTCTCCTGACGGAGGGGCTGTATTTTCAAAGGGGACTGGAGGAAAAGGGCAGCGTTCATCACAAAGGAGTGGCACAGTGGAAAATCAACAATAGCAAGATATTTTGATGCAAATCCCTCTCAGGACACCCCCTCCCTACCTCCTAATCAGTGGAGTTACCTAAGTACTCCTAATACTATATTCAACAGAAGGTGAATATGGGCTCCCGGGGGAGTAGAAGAGCATTTCTGAATGAGGGAGAAAGAAATTCACAGCAAAATGTACAGCTTATTCCCATTTGTTTTCCAACCACATGTAAACAGCTCTAGCACTTTTCACAACCAGGAGAAAAGGAAAAATTCATCCCTAGCTGTTCCTCAACCCTGATGAAGTGCCCCTAGTGGAGGAGAAAATGTAGATCTGTCCTTTGGAAGGAAGCTCAGCAGCGGTCCTGCTTACTCCGGGAGGAGCTTGCTAAGGAGGACCACCAACAGCCATTTCTGCCCCACACCCCCACCTCCATGCAGAGTGGCGGATGGCCCCTGAATCACTAGGCAGCAAAAGCAGGCACAAAGCAGTTCCAGCATGATTTTCAGAGCTGCAGCATCCGCCCCCTGGCTTATTTAAAATGCTCTTCCAGACTCCACAGGCGAGACAGATTCTGTTTGCAATGTGAGCTGGGTTTAGAAGGTCCTTGGGACTTGCCCTTAGCTTCACAACCCTACCAACTCCCTCGCCTCTCTCATCTTAGTCACGTCCCTGAAAGAATATTCTGACACCACTTTGACAGTGATTGAGCCTGGGATGCAATGCAGGGTGGCAGGAAGGGCTCTGAACCAGGAGGCGGGAGTGCTGGGTTCCAAGTCCAGCTGGGCTCTGACTCTCTAGGTGACTTTGGCATATGCATTCAGATCTCCTACAGACTTCCCTTTCCATTTGTAGGAAAATGAAGTGGTAGAAGAAACGCTGTTTTAGTTTCCTAGGCTGCTCAAAGCAGATACCATGAAATGGGCTGGCTTTAAACAATGGGAATTTATTAGCTTACAGTTCAAGGCCACGAGACTGTCCAAATCATGGCATCATCAGTGCAATGCTTTCTTCCTGAAGACCAGCTGCCGATGATCTTGGATGACTCTGTCTCATAGCAAGGCACATGGCGGCATCTGCTGGTCTCTCCCTTCTCTCCCAGGTTTCCTTGCTTCCAGCTTCTTGCTTCCATGGCATGCTCTCTTGCTCTCTCACTCACTCACTCTGTCTGTCTTCATCCCATTTATAAAGGGCTCCAGCAAGAGGATTAAGACACGCCCTGGGACACACGTTAACTGAAGAAACCTAATCAAAAGTCCTACTTATAACAGGTTTATACCCACAGGAATGGATTAGCTTTAAGAACATGATTTTCTGGGGCACACACAGTTCCAAACAACCACACACTCCCAGTTGTCAACTGGCTCTAAATATTCTAAGTGTTTATTTTTTTTCTTTTGGTCTAACCCATGTCTTTCTTGTAATCTACACTCATTCTTCTGCTTCTGCCCTCAGTCGGGTTTGAGAAGACATGGTTGTTATAGTGTAAAAGAGCCTCTTTTAATTTGTCTTAGAGTCAAGACGTGTCTGCCTGCCTTTCAGGCAACCAGTCAGTTGCTCCTGAGAGCCTACGGTATACTCTGGCCTTAGGCCAAGCACCAGGGAACATAAGAGAAGGAAAGAAACTCAAGAAACTCAGATGGGGAGAACAAAAACTAGTCTTCCAGAAAACAGAACATTTGGTCCCTAAGATCAGCTGTTCAAACCGATTCCTTTTCAAATCTTTGTTAAGTACCTAGAAACCAAAGAATTTATTGCTAAAAGGGATCTTAGAGAAAAGCAAGTCCGACTTTCCCTCATTTTATAAATGAGTCAGTAGACCCAGTGTGGGCAGTGACTCATCCAGGGTCAAGCAGCAATTCAGCAGCAGAGGCTGGATCTGACCCCATGCAGACCTCTCTTCCTGCCCCAGGCCTGTCCTATGGCCCCAGGGGCCTTTGCCAGTAAGCATTGACCCCTGGAGCCTTCCACACACAGTCGTGGCCACTGTCCAGGAATTCACTTCTGGTTCCGTCTCTTGAACTAGCCATGCCACCAGGGAGCAACTCTGCCCATGATGGGCTGGGTAAATCCTGATGATGTCCAGTCCTTGGGACCCAGACCTGGGCCTCGGGCCCCTGATGCTCTGACCACTGGCAATCAGGAGGCAGGGTAGGAGTGGACGTGTGGTACTGCGTGTATCAGAGCTGGGATGGAGCCTTACCACCACCTAGCTGGAGGGGTAGTTTATTGGGAAGTCATATCCTAAAAATCATGGTATTAATAGCTATGAAGTGCCAAGGGCTTCCTGTGCTTTAATTAGGCATTGTTTCATTGAACCCACATGATAAGTCTCTGAGGTAGTGCTTTAGTTTTCTGGTTGCTAAAACAAATACCATGTAATGGGTTGGCTTAAAAAATGGGAATTTATTGGCTTAGAGTTTTGAGTCCAGATAAAGTCCAAAATTCAAGCATCAGCGACGTGATGCTTTCTCTCCAAAGACTGCGGCATTCTGGGGTTGGCTGTCAGCAATTCTGGGTCCTTGGCTTTTCTGTCACATGGCAGTGCATATCCAGCATCTTCTCTTTACTCTTCTGGGTTCTGTTGACTTCCAGCTTCTGGCTATCCTTGTGGCTTCTATTTGTGGCCTTCTCTATGAGGCCTCCAGTAACAGGAATAAGGCCCATCCTATTCATTGGGAAATTACTGAAGTAATCTCATCAAAAGGTCCTAGTTACAATGGGTCCACACCCATAGGAATGCATTAAGATAAAATTATTTTTTTCTAGGGTACATAACTCAAAGCTATCCCAGGTAGGTAGTTTTATTAATTGTGCTTTACAATGGAGAAAAGGTGCTTCCGAGAGTTTAAAATGCTTCCCAAAATTACACAGCTAGTTAGTGGTGAAACTTGGACTCAAACCCACAGCTACTTGCTGCCTCACTCTGTATTTAAACGCTGTGCTCTGAAGCTCAAAGTCCCAACCATTCAAGAGAGATGCCAAGAGCTATGACACAGCCTGCAGCAGCACATGGCCATGGATAATATCCATGGTCCCCCCCCACTTTCCCATGCCTCTGTAATTTCCCCATCAACCCAGTGAAGATAATCAGCCCTCCGGCCTGCTCCCTGCCTGACATCCAGGGAACCATTCAGAATATTTACGAGCCCACATCCTGGAAGCCCAGTACTACAGGAAGGAGATAGCAAATACCCAAAGGGTGCCTATATCTCTGCTTCTGACTGTCAGAAAAGACCTAGCTAGCACCCCAAGTCAGGTTCTTAGCATTGGAGGTCATAAGTTCTTTGAGGATGTGATGATAAGAATTAGACACCTGCCACCCCCAAAATACCCATCTATATATGTACACACACACACACACACACACACACACACACACACACACACACACACACACACACACACACACACACACACACACACACATATGGCTGCATCACTAGGAGTCTGGGCAACCATAGACACTCCTGGACCTCACATTAAGACCTGCCCTAAATAGTGATCATCCCTCACAGTCTTTGCTTCTGCAGTGTCAGCCAATAATCAAGTCTACTGAAGGAAAAGCATGTCCAGCCTTTGCTAGGTGAAGTCTGGGGTAGGGTGGGCAACTGAAACATAAAACACAGTCCCTGCCTTTCAGGATTCAAAATCCAGTTTTGAAGGCAAGACAAGCTCGTGAGAAAACATAGCTAGAAAGGTGTGGATTAAGGGCTGAATAACGTAGGCTCTTGGTGCTGGGAAAAGTTAGAGCAGATGCCATTGTGGAGAAATGTGCACTGAACAAGGCTGTCTGCAAGGATGGACTGGGTCTTAAATAGGGCATACTTTTTCCTAGCTGCTAAAACAAGTACCATACAATGGGTTGACTTAACACAAATTCATTGGCTCACAGTTTCAGAAGCTAAAAGGCTTGCTTCCTCCAAGGGTCAATATCTTCTGGCTGGCTTGCAATCTTTGGGGATCCTTGGCTTTCTGTCACATGGCAATGCACATGGTGGCATTTTCTCATTTCTCTCCTGGGTTCTGCTGACTTCCAGCTTCTGGCTGCTCCCCATAGCTTTCTCTCTCTTGGTCTGAATTGCATGCTGTTTATAAAGGGCTCCAGTCATCCAGGTTAAAGCCCAGCCTGATTCAGTTGGGCCACACCTTCACTGAAGTAACATCTTCAAGAGATCCCATTACAACAGGTCCACACCCCCCAGAATGCAGATCAAGACCAAGAACATGTCCAAACTTGGGTGCACAATTAAATCCACTACATTAGGGTGATCATATTAGGGTCCCATATTCAAACTGGGACACTTAAGAGTAAAAGGGAAAGCAATTATCAATTATTCCAAAAACAATAGATGTGGAGTGGAACTGTACCAAGCAAACCAAGATGGGAGGTCACAGAAGCCTTAAAGGATGGGTTTGAACAAAGAGTGATTTGGGTTTGAGGATCTGGGGTGAAGATGTAAATGATACCAGCCAACTAGAGCGAGGGTGCAGGTGAGTGTTTGTGGGCATCTTGCTGATCTGTTAGGGATTTAGGGAGAGAAGAGCTGGATTCCAATCATCCTTCTACCAAGCACTCTCTGGGGTATCTTGGACTAATTGCTCAATTTTTCTGGGCCTTGATTTCCTCATCTCCTAAATGGGCCTAATCCTCTTAGTACCGTCTCCCTTACTGACTTGGCATGAAGCTCAAATCAAAATAGGGTAATATATAAGCTTCTTTGAAACTCAGGGCAGTGACATGAGATAGAGCCATGTTCAGGTGGGAAAGTGGAATCTCAGAGATGTCCTGAACCATGCTGCGGCTAGAATAACTGGGATGTGGCCCATCTGGAACCTAACCGTAGGCTGTGATCCCTACACCTAGTGAAGCACACAAGAGGAGAGCCCAAGAAGAAGGATCTACCTGAAGCTGCAGAGGTTATAAAAGACCTGGGTCCCCAACAGCTAATCTGCTTCCCTCCAGGCTGCTTTTTAAGGATCCAATATAGGAGGGGCATTGTCAGGGTTGACAGCTCAAGTAGCAGAAACATGAACCAGCATTCTCCTGCCACTAGGCAGGAAGGCAAATTTATGGTTCAGCATCCCATTGGCAGCACTCTGAACTGGCAACTAGTACCAATTACAGGAAGTCTCATTCTCCATCTTTCACCGAGGGAGCTGTCAGGTGCCAGGATAGTGGTGGGAGATCCAGGAACTGAGGAGAAACGCCTGACTCCCATCAGTCTGACCCCAGTCACCCTGTGGCAGAGGTGGAAGATAAGGGCCCTAGATAGGCTCAGCCCTGATGGATTAGGACAGTTTCAAGATCTGCATAAGATAGAAGTTTCTGAGAAACTCCATCCTCTGACTCAGACCCTGACTTTCCCCAAGAAATGGTTTGGGGCTGAGCCATTCTCTTGACCTCTCCTTGCTCTGCCATTACCCAGTGTTGGTTTCCATTTCTCTGATACTGTGATTGATCTCAATGTGTATAAGCCTTGGCTTCCCCAACTAGACAGTAAGAGCTTTCAGTGTCCTCAAGGACTTAATGTGACTTAGACTGGCATCCACTGGCCTAGCAGCTCTATCCTGAACCTGAACTAGTAAGAGAGCTAAAGCCAGGTCAAGGTCAGAAGAAGGTGAAGTTGCCGCCAGGCTGGAATTGCTCCCTTCTTTTATTCTGTGTAGCAGGATCCGTGCTTTGTTTTCTCTCTGAAGGCAAAGACAGCCAGACTTTTCCAGAGCTGGGAATTCCTCCAGATTTTATCTGAGAAAGTAAAGAGCTTGTTGTATAATTGTCTCAGTACTCTGGGCCTGTCATGGTCTCCCCACTGAGACTTCAAACCAGAAGGTGGTGAGAGGGTCAGCCTCAGATCAGCTGCACACACACGCGCGCACACACACACACACACACACACACACAGTCGCGCACTCTCTCACTCTCAAATACTCACACCCCAGCAATTCTTATACCTCTGAAGGCAGAGGAGCTGGTGATTGTCAGAAAAATAGAAATCCCTGCAAGGCTTCCTTTTAAGCTATATGAAGGGAGAAAAATAAACTGTACTGGATTACAGGGCTAGATTTGTATTGGTAACAGGTGGAGACTCTCTTTAGGCAAGTGGGATCCCACCGGACTTAGGCAAGTGGGACCTGAGAATGTGGTTTCTTATCTTTGAGCTGATGATGTTCAGCTAATCTCATTCTCAGTTTGAGGGTGGGCTCAGGTGAGTTTTATTGGTCACCTATAGAGCAGCAGTTTCAGCCTTAAAGGTTTTGGAGCCCCACGTGGATCATTTGACCTTTAATACAAACTTGAAATATGAGGCCGCAAAAGTTTGATTTGACCCATTTGTGGAGTGAAATTCCATGCAGCATATGTTGAGGTTCCAAGACCAACTTTATTTTAACCAAATTAGACCTGTTTAAAACCCTACACATACTGATAAGTAGAAGTTTCCCTCAGGTGCTTTAAAATTTTCACAGCACTTTCACATTTGCTGTCATTAGATGGGGCAGAAATTTTGGAAACTGGAGGCTTAGAGAAGTGAATCATCCAAGGCCACTTGTATGTGAAGGGGAAAGCTGAGCTCAACTCCAGGTCTCCCAATTTCGGTCATTAGATTCCCAGGCTTTGTTTTTTGTGTTTTGTGGGGTTTTCTGCTAATTTTATAATTAAAATAATGTTATTCCTTGTTTAAAAAAATGTATTGTGGTAACATGTATAACATAAGACTTGCCATTTTAAGTGGCATTTATTACATATACAATACTGTACTACCATCACCACCATCCAGTACCAAAAGTTTTTCATCAGTCTAACCAGAAACTCTGTACTCATTAAGCAGTAATTCCCCATACTTCCCCCTTCTCATCCCCTGGTAAGCTCTTATCTATTTTCTGTCTCTATGAATTTTCTTATCCTAGATACTTCATGTAAGTGGAATCATACAATATTTGCCCTTTTATATATAGCTTATGTCACTTAGTATAATGTTTTCAAAGTTCATCCATGTTATAGCATCCTTTAGAATTTCATCGCTTTTCATGACTAAATAATATTGCATTGCATGTATACACCACACTTTGTTTACCATTCATCTTTTGATGTACACTTGGGTTGTTTCCACCTTTTGGCAGCTATAATGCTGCTGCTATGAATATTGATGTACAAGTGTCTGTCTGAGCCCCTGTGTTTGGTTCTTTAGGGTATATACCCTGGAGTGGAATTGCCAAGTCATATAGCAATTTTCTTGTTTTTGAGGTGCCACCCAACTGTTTTCCACAGTGGATGCACCATTTTACATTCTCACCAGTAATGCACTGGTGAGAGTGCATTACTTGGGTTCCAAGTTCTCTACATCCTTGCCAAAACTTGTTATTTTCTGTCTTTTAATAATAGCCATCCTAGTGGGTGTGAAGTTAGATTCACAGGTATTTTATTCCCTGAATTCACAAAGGAACAAAGAAAACATATTCAGTGATTGTAATAGATTTAATGTTAAATTTAAGCCCCATGGTAACCACGAATAAAATATCTGAAAAAATACACACAAAAAGAAATGAGAAGGGGCTCAAAATAGTTTGCCTTAAAGAAATTTAATAAATATGAAAGTCAGCAATAATGGAAGAATTGAAGGACACAAAAGATATAAGATTTATAAAGACTAAATAGTAACATGGCAGAAGAAAGTCATGAATTATCAGCAGTTTTAGATGTAAATAGATGAAACTCTCCTACAAAAGACAGAGTTTAGCAAAATGGATAAAAGAGCATCACCCAACTACATGCTGTTTACAGGAGACTCAAATTCAAAGACACAAGTAGGCTTAAAGTGAAAGGATGGGAAAAAAAATATTCCATGCAAATAGTAACCAAAGAAGAGCTTAGGTAGCTGAAATATCAGATAAAGTAGACTTTAAGTAAACATTTTTTACAAGGGACAAAGGACACTATATACTGAAAAAGGGGTTAATTAAACAAGAAGAGATAACAATTATAAATATATATATCACCTAACATCAGCTCCTCAAAATATACTAAGCAAATACTGACAGATATGAAGGGAGAAAAAGATGGTTCTATGTTAATAGTAGGACATGTCAATACACTACTTTCATTAATGGTCAAACATCTGGTCAGAAGATCAGTAAGGATGGTCAAACATCTGGACAGAAGATCAGTAAGGAAACAGAAGACTTAAAAATGCTATAAACCAACTAGACCTAACAGACACATACAGAACACTTTACCCAACAGCAGCAGAATACAAATTCTTCTCTAGTGTAGATAGGCCATTTTCCAAAGTAGAGCATGTGGTAGGTCACAAAACAAGTCTCAATAAATTTAAAAATATTGAAATCATATAAAATATCTTCTCTGACCATAATGGAATGAAACTAGAATTCAGTAACAAAGGGTAAACTGGAAAATTCACAAATATGTGGAAATTAAACACATTCTCTAGCAACTGATAGGTCAAAGAGGAAATCACAAGGGAAATTAGGCCATATCTTGAAGTGAATGAAAATGAAAATACAACATACCAAAACCAATGGGATGCAGGAAACACAGTGCAGTGAGGAAAATGTATAGCTCTAAATTCTTACATCAAAGAACAAATGATGATCTCAAATCAGAAACCTAACCTTGTAACTGGAGAACCTAGGGGAAAAAAAAAGAGCAAACTGAACCTGAAGCAAGCAGAAAGAAGGAAATAAAGATAAGAGATAAATAAATGAAATAGAGAATAAAAAACCAATTGAGAGAATCAATGAAACCAAAGTTGGTTCTTTGAAAACATAAATAAAATCAACAAACTTTTACCTAAACTGACAAAAAAAGGGAGAGGATGCAAATAATTAAAATCAGAACTGAAAGGCAGGCATTACTACTGACCCACAAAAATAAAAATGATTAGAAGAAGTGCTAAAAACAATTACATGCTAAAAATTTAGATAACCTAGATGAAATGGATAAATCCCTAGAAACTCACAAACTACCTATACTGACTCAAGAAGAACTCTCAGGAAACCAATAATAGGAAAAGTGATTGACTGACTCAATAATCAAAAACCTCCCAACAAAGAAAAGCATGGAACCAATGGCATTACTGGGGAATTTTACCAGACATTCCAAGAAGAATTAACACTAATACTGCTCAAACTCGCTCAAAAAATTGAAGAGGTGGGAACACTTCCTAACTCATTCTATGAAGCCAGCATCACCCTAATACAAAAGACCGATAAGGATACCACAAGAAAAAAAATTATAGATCAATGTCCTTTATAAATATAGAAATAAAAATCCTCAACAAAATACTAACAAACCAAACCCAGCAGCACCATAATCAAGTGGGATTTATCCCAAGTATGCAATGGTGGTTCAATGTAGGAAAATCAATTAAAGTAATACATCACATTAATACAATGAAGGGGAAAAAGCCGCATTATCATCTCATTTGACACAGAAAAGGCACTTGACCAAATCCAACACCTTCACTGGATAAAAACTCTCAGAAAAGTAAGAATAAAAGAAATCATGCTTAACATGATAAAGGACATATATGAAAACCCACCACTAAGACCACAGTCAGTGGTGAAGGACACTGAAAGATTTATCCATAAGATCAGGAACAAGAAATGAATGACTACTGTCACCACTACTATTCAACATTGTACAAGGAGTTCTAGTCAGTGCAATTAGTCAAGAAAAATAAATAAAATGCATTACAATTGGAAAGGAAGAATTGAAACTTTCTCTGCTTGCAGATGACATGGTCCAATATGTAGAAAATCCTGGAAAATTTTCATCAAAACTACTAGAGCTAATAAACGAATTCAGCAAAGTGGTGGGGTACAAGATCAACCTGAAAAAATCAGTGGTGTTTCAATACAGTAGTAATGAGCACTCTGAAGAGGAAATCAAGAAGAAAAATCCACATGCAATAGAAACTAGAAGAATCAAATATCTAGGAATAAATTTAACCAAGTTTGTAAAGGACGTATACATGGAAAACTACAACACATTGATGCAAGAAATTAAAGAAGACCTAAATAAATGGAAGGATACTCTGTTTTCATGGATTGGAAGTCTAAATATTGTTAAGATGTCAACTCTACGCAAAACTATTTATGTACATTCAGTGCAATCCCAATCAAATGTGAGGGTGGGGGGATAAGGGAACTCTATACTATATGCATAATTTTTCTGTAAACCTGCAAGTGCTCTAATTATTTTTAATAAGTTATTAAAAATGCATACTGCAAGGCATCGTAAGTCCAGTTTCTCGTCCTGGGTCTTCTCCTGACTTACCAGTGATGGCACAGCAGTTCGTTTTCCTTGGTTGGCCATTTCTTAGCCTTTTCTTTATCTGAAGGTGTGTGTCTGAGAGGTGGTACTGGTGAAGACGGTGTTTGATTAGGGATGGCACAGAGACTCATAATGTATCTACTCTGATTCATCATTAGTGTTGGCTGAAACAATGCGGGGAAAGAAGTTCAGGGTGGATCCCAGTTCAGGGGGAAAGAGGACAGTGCTCCAATAGTGATGCTGCCACCAGCTGGGGAGGAATGGTCTCAGCATTCGTGCTGCTCCAAGATTTCATCCCATGGACATCCTCGGGTTCTCCATTTTTACTTCAGCTGGAAAAGCAAGCAAACCAACCAGCACATGTGAATTGCAACTCCAAATTCATTGTTCCACCACTTGGTTTTGTTTTCCAGGTGCGGTTTGAAGGCTTGACAGGAAATGTGCAGTTTAATGAGAAAGGACGTAGGACCAACTATACCCTTCATGTGATTGAAATGAAGCATGATGGCATCAGAAAGGTAAGGGCCACCTTTGCTTCCATTCTGCAGGGAGGAGGGGCTGACCTGAGGCTCTGGCTGGTACTAAGGGCCCTGTGCACACACCTTTCCCAGACTGGATCTCTTCGAAGTAACTCGGGTGATAGGGGTTCTAGACTCAGCTCTGCCACTGACCAGCTGGGACTTTGAGCGAGTAAGTTCTGTTCTCTGAGAATCAATTCGCTCATCTACAGAATGGAGATAAAATCTCTAACTCTGTCTCAGGATGCTTGTGAAGAGCCAAAGGATAGGAAAGCAGTTTGAAAATATAAAGTAATACATGTAGATAAAATAGCACTGCTGTTCCTGAAGGATCCTGAAGTAAGAACGTAAGAATGATAATGATTATTAATAAGATTAACCATCTTCTAATCCACACTTGGTCACATCCAGCCCATTTTCCATACAGAAAAGAGTGAAAAATACATATGCTTGTATAGTATAGAACACATATTTATATGTATATTAAAATCCTTGCCATTATATTCAAATCTTTGGAATAGCATTTAGAATTCTACTGGACCCTAATGTGCTTTGGCCTCTGCAAGTTTCTCCGATCTTAACCCTTGCCACCTGCTTCTTTCTCCTGTCCAATTAAGTCACTCTGATTGTCCTTCACTTCTTTGAGTCCCCACTGTTCTATCTCACCATGGGACTGTCACCCATGTTCCCTCTTTCTGGGACTCCCCACCCCACCACTGTCTCCTTTGGCCTGGCCAATCCCTCTTCAGCCTTCAGCTCTCAGATTAAATGTCCCTCTCTAGTGTGCCTTCCCCTACATCCCTTGTTACACCTCATGGCAGCCTCTACATCCCTGTGTGTGGCCTTTGTCACATTCCGATGCCTTGTGATGGTGCAGTAGAGTGGACAGAGAATTGCCTTTGTTAGAATTGCCTAGAGCCAGGAGAGTGCTGCGGGTCAAGGTATTGGCTCTAAAAACCTGGAATGTGAAACTGGCACCACCACTCACTAGTTTGTGATCCTGGGCAATTTACTCACTTCTTTGTGCCTCATCTAGCAAATGGGATCACCATAATAATACCAACCTCATAGCATCACTGAGAGGATCAAATGATCGAATATGTATGTGCAGAAGTTCTGAGTGCTGGGCCTGGCACATTGAAGGTCAGGTCTTTTAATCTCTCAGACTTAATACTCTCTCCGCCTGGCCTGGTAAATACAGTAACCATTAGCCAGAGGTAATGATTTAAATTTAACGTTAAAGTAGTTTAAATTTAAAAAAATTTAAAAGTCAGCTCTTCAGTTACACGAGCCACATTTCAAGTGCTCAGTAGCCATATGTGGCTAGTGGTTACCACATTAGCACAGATAAATGTAGAATATTTCTATCATCACAGAAAGGTCTATTGGACACCTCTGCTGCATATTTCCCCCCTACACCCTTAGGCCTATCATCTCTGCTTTCTTGCCAGGGATTCCACCCTTTACTTCACGGTCCATCTCAACTCATCCCATTCATGAAGGCTATATTCATTCTCTATTGCTGCTATAACAGTACCACAAACTTAGTGGCTTAAAACAACACATATCTATTACTGAGTTCTGAAGGTCACAAGTCTGACCTGGTCTCACTGGGCTAAAACTACGGGATGGGCCAGGCTGCATTCCTTTCTGGAGACTCTAGGGGGCTATCAATCCCCTGCCCTTTCCAGCTTCCAGAGGCTGCCCACATTCTTTGGCTCGTGGCCCCTTCCTCATCTTCAAAGCCAGCAATATCCCAGCTCTCTGGCCATTCTCTTGTCATCACAATTTCTCTCTGTGTCCACGATTGGGAAAGATATTCCACTTTTAAGGACTCATATAATTAAATTGGGCCCACCTGGGTAATCTAGGATACTTTCCCCATCTCCAGATCCTTAACCTTAATACATTTGTAAAGTTCCTTTTGTTATGTAAGGTAAGGTGCTCACTGGTTCCAGGGATTAGGGTGTGGACACTTAGGGGGGTGGGGGGCATTCTTCCACCTACCACAGAGGCCAAGTTTAAATGGCTCCTCATTCACTGAGGCTTCCCAGCCATTAGAAGCTCTCTCTTGTCCTCTCGTGTTCCCACAGCACTTTTGACTCCACCAGGACATTATCACACTCACCTTCTTGCTGTGGCTATTTGCACACATCCCATGCTCATTCCTAGACAGTGAGCACCCTGAGGGCTCCCAGGGCCCAGTCCCCACCCCACCCTAGGTACATATCAGTAAGCAGCCACACCTGTCTTAACTTCCAGTGGGTGCCAAGGAAGAGCCACCTATTTGGCTATGCATCTAGCCACTTGGAGCAGAGCCACTTTCAGCCAACCCTTGACACAGTGATTATAAAAGGGCATTCTCTCTGGGAGCTAAATCATGTCTTCATCACAAGTGAGGCTCATCCAGGAATAGTCCAAGTCATTTTTGTCATTTCCCCATTCCTTCCGATTCCTGCTGGTAAAGAGGGCATGTGCTAGGTGACTTAACCCTTCTAATCCTCCATTTCCACATCTGTAAAATGGGGGCAGATCTCGGAAGCAGTAGCACATGGTCTTGTTGTCACCTTACCTGTGTTAGTGAACGTTCACGGCAGTGGTGAATGTCAAGGAAATGAGGTGTATGTGGCCAAAGTCTGGAAAACACTAATAGGATTCTTCGATCCCTTTGAAAGCCCTGTGTTCTTTAGCGTGGTGATGATGATGTCAGCCTTGGTGATATAACTCCCCTTTTCTAGATGGATAAACCAAGGCACACAGGTCTCAAGGTTGCCTCGGGCCTCATGGTGAGGTCTGATTGAATGGACTCCTGAATTCAGGCCCCTCACTCTCCAGTCCATGCCGATTCTGCTGTGACTGCTGCCATAGTTGAGTGGAACAGAGTGACATAATCAGGACACTTCTGCTGATTGGGGTGGGGAGGAGGGCAGCTCATGGAATTTTGCTGCCCCTGAAAAAGCACCAGATATGCAGCTTCCTCCCCAGGCCATCTTCCTTTCAGAGTCTGAGGGGGAAGGAGTGATGTTACCCCTGCCTTGCAGATGAAAACATGGATGTCACAGCTCTTTTTGTAAGTCTTTGAGCACGCAAGTAGGTTTCTCCTAGATAGTAAATTGTGGACTGTGGGCCAGCAGTCCCTCAGAATCCTCAGAGAGAGAGAGAAAAAAAAGATTATTACTACGCTCCGGTGGAACAAATTGGCAATTCTATACTATGTATGAGCAGATGTGTGTTTGTCAAAGTCAAAAATTGGATCTAATCCTTTATTTTGCCCCAGTAGTAGGGGGTGGTTTAATATAAAGCGAGATTATTTTCTACACATTAATGTTAGACTGGATATATTGGGGACATGAGTGGTGATGCAACAAGGAAAAATTGATGCTGGGAGACTTCGACGCCTGCCACTGCCTGACTGTGTGGCCTTGGGCATGTCTCAGAGCCCCTCTGGGTTTTTGTTGTCCCATCTGTAAAATAAGTGAGAGGGGTTGGACTACACAATCCCTGATTCCTCTCAGCTCTGACACCATGAGTATCAATGCCACGTTATAGCTTTTTTAATCAGTCTCCTCTCGCCAATCACATTGTCCCTGTGCCTGGCTGGACCTTGGCTTCCACTTGGAGGAGGAGAAATGACCTGTGTCAATTGGCTGCCCTTTGGTGTGACCCTTCCCAATGATTACTCCCAGGAGCAGGATCCCCAGCCTTTTGAGTTGACCCTAAACCTTACCGAGAAACTGTTGGCTGCCTCCTCATCACCTCAAGATTTGTTCTTCATCAAGAACTTCTCTGAAGTTGAAGTACTATAGCAGGATTAGTGGTCCTCAAACTTCAGGGAATAGAAGAATTATTTGGAGCCTCATTTAAAAATGCAGATTCCTGGATCCTAGCCATTGGACCTTTGGAGAACAGCCATGAGGCCCAGGAATCTGCACATTTTAAAAGCCTCCCCCTAACCTAGAAGTTCACGATGCTGTAAGTGGTCTAGCAAGAAACACTGGCACTATGGCTAAAGGCTCTGGCTTTAAAGACAAAGAGGCCAAGATTTGAGTCTCTGTTTCATTCCTTAATACACATGTGAACTTGAACAAATTATTTAGCTTCTCCGGATCCCTGTTATCTCTAAAAGGGGGGTAATACCACTTTACCTCCCAGTGTTGCTTTCAGGTATAAATTACCCCCATGGCCTGTAGGGAGGGATTCTTCAGAAATGTAACACCTGGAGTGTGATGGGCATTCAGTCCGTGTTTTCATTTATTTGTTTGTTTGTTTAAACTCCCTTCTATAAGCCATGGAGATTTTAAGTCAGTCTTGGATTTGCATGAATCAAGCTGTGCAAGCCCATGGAATGGATAAATCAGCCACCAGAAATAGCAAGCAAACCTTAAAATCCACAAGCAAATGGTTGTCCTTTATTTTTCAGATCCCAAGGATGTTTTTAAACTTACTTTCCAATAACTAAATCCTTTCTTAGAATGTAGGCTTAAGCATCCTTTGTTTATAGGGGGTCTGACTTTAAGAAAATCAATCCTTCCACATCTGTGGCTTCAGACCTTTTACTCAATCAGTCTCCTAGAAAAGCAATTTCTCAGATTCCAGGGTGACCTAATTGTGCTTGTTTCAGTGAACATTACATGGCCTTACCTGATGTGTATAATAAAGAGGGGTGGCTTCTTTCTGATTTGGGGCCTCAGGGAAATTCTCCCGGCCTTTAGACCTATATCCTGCCCACTGGTGTGCCAACACGCGCACTCTAGGTATCTGGATCCAATCTGATATCCCACTTTAATGTGTGCTCTAAGCAACCATCCACTGGCTGTCATAAAGTTTAGGAGCTTCACATGCCAGGACTGGCACTGCTTCTATCACAGCTGAATCCTTGGGAAACCCCATTCAGAGATACCACTTCACCATGGGATACTGATCTAGAATCTCTATGTAAATAAAACGCTTCATCCAATTCCAATATACAGTCTGCCCAAAAGAAAAGTGTAGAGAAAATTCTAACATCTTTCGAGGGACCAGCACAGTGATTTGTCTTTGCCTGTAACCATTGGTCAGGTAGCTGTTTGGGGGCCTGGTTGAAGGCGTGTAGTTCTCATTTCAATCTGAGTTTAGCCTGCTGCCCCGAGTTGGTTATCCCCAGTTCTTACCCTGTATGTAACTGGAAAGGAAAGACATGGCAGGAAAGACACCAGAAGGTATCTTCTAAAGACCCAAAGATTTCACGGTCCTCCATTCCATCAGTTCTTTGGGAAGTTTTTCTTTAAACGTTTGTCATCCATTTGGGGACAAACCAAATCATGGTATAGCTCGAAGATATAAACTCACTCCAGCACTTCTTTCCATTTCCACCGCCGACCTCAGAGCCTAAGCCACCTTCTATGCCTGCCTAGACTCATTCAGTAGTCTCTTTATCAGTAACTAGTCCTGCCAGTTATGTTCTTGACCCTGTATGAATATATATCAGATCATGTTGCTCCTCTGCTTAAAACTTTACACTGGCTTCCCACGGTACGTATAATAAAACGTAACCCCCTACCTTGGCCTTTAAAACCCTAGACACTGCTTCCTTCTAATATCAGTCTTTGACCCTCTTTCTCTTGCTCATTATGCTGCTGTTACATGGATATCTTCCTGCTCCTTGAGCAAATTTCACACTTTCCTCCTGGCATTGGCAGTTGCCGTTCCTTTACTTGGCATTGTCCATCATGGTATCTTCATGCCGTGTGTTTCTTCTTGTCATTCAGGTCTCAGTTCAAGTGAAGTCAACTCTGAGAGGCCTTCCCTGACCACACAGTCTCATTGTCCTGCTTTGTTTTTTCAAAGTGCTTATCCCTTCTAATATTTTCTGGCTGTTTTATTGGTCTAGATTAGAAGTCAGCACGCTAAGTGTTCCAGTTTGCTAATGCTGCTGTTATGCAAAATACCAGAAATGGATTGGCTTTTATAAAGGGGGTTTATTTGGTTACAAATTTGCAGTCTGAAAGCCAGGAAAAGGTCCAAATTAAGGCATCAACACAAGTATACTTTCATCAAAGGAAAACCAATGGTGTCCAGAAAACCTGTTAGCTGGGAAGGCATGTAGCTAGCATCTGCTGATCCCAGGTTGTGTTCCATCTCCTCTCTCAGTTCCTGTGTGTTCTTCAAAATATTGCTTTTGGGGTGTTTGTCCTCTCTTGCTTCTCTGGAGCAAAGTTTCAGCAAAAGTCAGCTTTCAACAGCCATCTCCAAGAAGTCTGTCTAAGCTGCAGCACCGAGCTCCTTCTGTCTGGCTATTATAGGACTCCAGTGATTTAATTAAGACCTATGCTGAATGGGTGGGGCCACACGTCCATGGAAATAATATAGTCAAAGGTATTACCCACAGTTGGGTGGGTCACATGTCCATGGAAACAACCTAATCCAAAGGTTCCAACCTAATCAACACTAATACATCTGCCCCCACAAGATTTCATTAAGAAACATGGCCTTTTGGGGGACATAATGCATCCAAACCAGAACACTAACTATGGCTCACAGGCCAAATTCCACCTGTTTTAGTAGGGCCTGTGCACTAAGAAGTGTTTTTACATTTTAAAATGACAGAAAAAAATCAAAGGAAGACTATGTCATGAACTATTATATGAAATATACATATGAAAAATTATATGAAATTCAAATTTCAGTGTCTAAACATAAAGTTTTATTGGGACATAGCCAGGCTCATTTGTTTACATATTGTCTATAGCTGCTTTTGCACTACATCAGCAAAGTTGAATAGTTGTGCCAGAGACAAAATGGCCCATAGAGCCTGAAATATTTCCTATCAGGAAAAATTTGCCAGCTCCTGGCCTAGATATGTATTCTCTTTCTCTCCTCCTCTCCACCTCCTTGCCACTAGAATATCAGCTCTCCAGTAACAGGGGCTGTATCTGTTTTCTTATATCCTTAGTGCCTATAGTGTGTTGACACATAGTAAATACAGGCAAATACATGGTTAATTATTAAATGAATGGGCAGTTTATCAAATGTCACTGGGAAATCAGGGAGCATACTATTCTGTCCCTTATTTCCACAGATCTTGACAGCAAATAAGAAAAACAATGCCAGCAGTTTTAATGAATTAACATCTCTAGCCGAACCCAGATAAAGTCACATAAATTTATTAAGTTCAAGTTTTTAAGTGTGTTAGTTAAGGAAACCCTAACTATTGTACTAGTTAAACTCTGAAATCTCAGCTTTTTGCCACTATAGATGTTTATTTCTTGTTCACCCGGTGACCAATTTGAGGGCTGAGGGCTCAAACTGAGTCTCAGGTTTATAGAGACTCAAACCTCTTCTTGAGTCCCTGACTGAGCAGCCACTTCACACATCTACATTGTGAAAGATGAACATGAATCTTTGGTGATCACTTAGCTGTCTTTGCCACCATAGGCAACTTAGTTTTAAAAATTGATTATAATGGATCTCATTTTTGGAGGTCATTGGCTGTGGCTTCAGAGACAGCCTAGAGATACAAATGTATAAATTCAGTTTGATGACTGTGCAAGGTAGATCAATTGAATTTACAGTTCTATGACCATCTCCTTTTTAGACTTCATCCACTAAAAAAAAATCTCATCTATCATCTAGACTCATTTCCTACATTCAAACAATCTTTAGAGGTAGATGGAGATCTGGAGATCAAAAATTATAACTGGCCCCCAGGGAAGATCTCTCCCTGTCAGGATTGTTTAAATCCTCTCTTGAATGGCGGGCCCCAATCTTTATCAACTACTAGCTCTAATTCGCTTTCAGATAGAATCAAAGTTCCTGTATATCTTCGGTAGAGAATCAAAGTGCTGTATAATAATTCAACCCATTTCCCAGAGAAAGGGAAACATGCCTTCATCTCAGAAAAATGTCTTTTCAAAACTCTGCCAGCTTTCTTTCAACAAACGGAACTAGACTTTTCAGTCTACAAGCTCATGTGAGATGCAAGCTAGGTTTTGGCATTGCTCTGTCTTTACTGGCCATGGTGATATTATGTTTTATTTCCCTACAAAGAGGGTTAAGAATAAAAGAAAACTGTTTACAATATTTAACTATTCTACAAGCTTTTGCTATGAAAGAAACTATATATAAGCCTAGCTATACAATATTTTTGATAGATCCCAATTTAATGGTTATTCTATGATACTGGCTTGGAAGGGTCACCATCCTTATAATTTAAGTCTCTTTATAAACCATATAAATATGGTCTGTGCACTAGTCTTACTAGTCTTATTCCCCCTCCAATCTTTTGTCAAACGAACTTGAGATTTTAGAGCAGTATTTTTGTGGGATTTTTTTTTTTTTGACCACTTATCTGAAGACATGCTGTGTCAAAAGAAGGGTTCCACGGTCAAGTGAGTTTGGGAAATGCTGCATAATAGATCCTTGTTTTGGAGACTGGTCATGTTTAATAGTGAATTGAAGATGCTGAAATGTCTTGTAGTTTAGAAACCTGTTAACCTTCAACTAGGTATTACTCTAATGAATATCATTTTTTCCTTTACTAAAAATTTATTATGAACCAGGTATTGTACTAAGTGCTTTACATACAATAACACATTTAATCATCCCAGCAAGCTTAAATCCATTCTGCAGACTAAGAACCAAGGCTCACAGGGTCAGGGAACTGGCCCAAAGCCATATGGTTAATAGTATCAAAAGCCTAGCTTTTAAACCTTACTGGTGCAGAGACAGTTCTCTTGATCACCGAGCCCCCTCTTCTTAAAAATAACACCTATTAATACAATGTGAGTTTTAGAGGCATTAGTTCCGTGTCAAAGGCAAGTATCTTCCTCTACACAATGTCTGTACAGTTTGAGTAGCAACAGCTAAACCTGTGGACTAATTATGGAGAGGGAGGGAAGAAAGAGAATGAGGGAAAGAGACAGAAAGAGAGAAAGAAAGAGAAAGGAAGAAGGGTGAGGAGTGAGGGGCTCTAGAGGGAGGAAGGGAAAACTCCTTAGCATCATCTATGGGGAAAGAATGACAATCATTGTATTTGGTAGACAGCCTCTCAAGTTTTTTGATTTTATTTAAATAACCCAAGCTTTGAGGTCCATTGAGACCTGCATTCTATGTCTTGCCACTAATCTGCTATATAACCTGTATATTATAGATAAGAGTATTTGAATCCCCCATGACTCATTTTCTCTTCTGTAAAACATGGAAAATAATTCTAAACCTGTTTGTTCTATTTGCCTAATGTGAGGATCAAAAGAGTACAGTACTTTGGAAATTAGGGAAAAAAAAAAAAAAAAGCGTGCACATTGTATACTGCAATAGTGGTTTTAAAACATTTAATTTTCAGCCAAAGGGCATCTAGTCAAAAAAAACTCCTAGGAGGAATCCCAAGATGTGAAATAGATAAAAAGTAGAACTGACTGTTGAAGCAAGAATGAGGAACCCAGAGCTTCCTTCCTTTTTGCTGACCTCCCACTCACTCCCATGAGTGCAGTTAGGGGCTCCACAGATCCCCTAGGTTCCATGGAGCCCTGACCTAGCAGAGAGCACCGGATTGGGAGGTGAGACAGAATTCTGTTAGCTCTGTGGTCTTCAACAAGTCCTTTGTTCTCCAAGCCTCTGTTTTACCTTCTGTAAAAGAAAAGGAATGGATGAAATGATCCTTCAGGCCTCTTCCAACTCTCACAACCTGAAAGTCCAAGTTACACATCCTTGTATCCTTTGAAAGAAATGTCTACTTCAAGGTTGACTAAGAGCTTAGTTTCCCCACAGGCAGCATTATCTACATTTACTGAGGGAAAATCTTAACAGTGCCCTGAGAGACAAGCGCCCCCATGAGGCCTTGGGAATATCTCAGCACCAGTGCGGCCCACTGACGCCATGTTGGGTACAGGCTTCCTGGAATTCTCATTCACTCTGCAGTCATTTCCTGAGCATCTTCTCTTGGAACAGATGGGATGGGCAAAGGCAGGGATCCTAGGTTTGGTCTCATCCATGAGAAGCCCACAGCACCATGGAGAGAGAGAGATGGGCATGCAAACAGCCAGCCACAGAGCTCTAGAAGGAATAGACGCAAGGTCCTCAAGCATTGGCTGGCAGCATGCTGAAGTCCAAGGGGCAAGGGCCTGGAGTTAACCTTTCCGGACTAGATCCTGTGGCCTTTCTTAAGTTAATTTCTCTACTTCACCGTTTCTTCATATTTACAATGGGAATAAGTAACTACCCACGTGATAGGTATTTGTGAGGATTAAACAAGTTGAAACATGAAAAGAACTTAGAAGAGAGCCTGGAACACAATATGCATTGAATAAATTTTAATTAATATGATTCCCAGCCCAGAGCTGAGTCCCTTTCAGAGCGAGTGGTTAAAAGCAGTCTCTGGAGACTAGATGGCCAGGGTTTGTGGCCAAGCTCAACCACTCTCACTGTGTCATCTTGGGCAAGTTAGCAAGCTCCCCTACGCCAGGAGAAATGTTAGTTCAGTGCTGCTGACATAGCAAGAACATAATCAGTGTTAGCAGTGACTATTGTTGGCATCATTAATGGCTGTGAGATCACAGAAAGAACGGTTTATTCCCAAGTGAAGGAACTAGGAAAGGCATCTTAATGAAGGTGACATTTGAGATGACTATCTGGCATGCGCCTTGGTTATTGTGAGCCTGGGCTGAGTTCCGGCTGTTGGTAGACCTACTCATCTCTCTACATATGCAGATCCAGTTCTTCCTTTTTCCCTTTAAGCCAGCAGAATGATCAAAAATCAAAACACAACTGTCTAAATATAGATAGATACAGATATAGATGTATGTATATATATTTAATTATGTATTCTCGTCCCTGACTCACTGTTGCCTTTAGTATAGAGACTATACTGCTTAGCCTGACCTTCAGAGCCCTCCACTACCTAGACCCAAGGCTCCACTGCCCGTTTGGACCAACCACATCTGTCACCCAAGACCCACTGAATTTCCATGTCTAGACCAATTTCTGCCTTTACCCCTTGGCTCATATTCTCTCTGACCTGGCCCTGCCTCTCCATTCCCTGTGACCGACGTTTCTTAAGCTCTGCCTTCTTTTAGCCCGTTGTCCTGGCATCTGATCCCATGTTTGGCTTTTGCTTCTCTGAAATCCTTAGGCGCAGGCTGCCTGAACCACTCACTTGACACTGGCCAGTCCACATAGATTTCTGTGTCTTGTCCTCCCAGGTAGATCACAGGAATTCTCAGAGCTAGGATGATCTTTTATATTGCCTCATATCTCTCTCAGCCCTGCCTCACAATACCAATACCAATACACACAATAGGAATTTAACAAATATTTGCTGAAAGAAATTGGAAAAAGAGGTAATATAAATAACCTACTGAGCTTTATATGTAATAATGTTAATAATGATAGCACTATTATCAGCCAATATTTTTAGGTATTACTATATGCTCACTATTAACATAGTTAATATTTGGAAAGCAGAGAAAGAAATAATGAATAAAATAACTATGACCTAGGAAGTTAAATCTAGATGGAAAAATAAGCCTAAAAAGAAAATAAAAGGGATATAATTTTTAAATCATTTGGTTCCAACTACAGTTCAGGATGAGCTGAGAGAACAGAAGGATTAACAGGTATGGGGGAAGGAGAGAGATGCCTTATGAACAACTGCAGGGAATTAAATCCCCACAGCCCTGCAGTACAGTGTACAAAATAAATTGTACAATTGAACAGCTGAACCCACACACACACTTCAGAGGCTCTACCTCCAGGGTTTAGCCTACCATGGTGAGGATTCTCACTGAGGGAGGCCACTGGAGAGGGGAAACATGGTGAACATCTTGCCATTTACCTACTGATAATCTAGAGCCTGATGAGCCTAATACACATGATGTCAGGCTGAGCTTCTTGCTTTCCTGTCTCTGAAGCTGGCTGGATAGCCAAGAGCAGGCCAGCCTGGTGGAGCTTGGTTCACCTTATATCTCCACCTTCTTCTCGTTAACAGATTGGTTTCTGGAATGAAGATGATAAGTTTGTCCCTGCAGCCACCGATGCGCAAGCCGGAGGTGATAACTCAAGTGTTCAGAATAGAACATACATCGTCACTACAATCCTAGTGAGTCCTCATTCCTTCATCAAGGTTACCTGAGATTCAAGCAAGACCAGTACAAGGGTTTTCCACCAGGAGCAAAAACTGGTCATTCTTCTTGCTTAAATTGAGTCACAGGTGGAAAGAGGGTGTAAGAAAAAAAAAATTTTACAGGAGTTAGAGATACTGAGTTTTCACCCTGGCTCTGCCACTGTCTCACTTTATGCCCTTAGGTAAGACACGATCTTTTGAACCATAGTTCCCCTATAAATAAAACATAAGGGAGGGGCTAGCCTGTGTTAGTTTTCATTCTCCACCCTCCTACAGTAGAAGCCATTTTCAAAGTAAATCACCTGAAGTCTAGTACATGAAGTGGGTACAAATGAAGCTGCTATGATTTTTAATGATTGATAATGAGAAATTTGGAGACCATTGGGTGTCTACTTCTCCATCATAGTGTTCCCACAAGGTAGTGCTGGTGGAACATAATTTGAAAAGCTGTGTACCATATCTCGATGATGAAACATCCATATTGTAACCGAGTCCTTTGCTTTCAAGAAGTTTGTCATGGTGGGGCTGAGTGAGTATTGGGGTGAGAGAACTTTAACAAATGGATTTATGGACTAGAGAGACTTCCCTAATTTTAACTGATGTTGGTGACATCCCCCTCTGCACGCCAAAGTCTTCCCTACCCATGAGTGAACTATAACCCACATCATCTGTCTCCCCCATTTCTCTACCAGGAAGATCCTTATGTGATGCTCAAGAAGAATGCCAACCAGTTTGAGGGTAATGACCGCTATGAGGGCTACTGTGTGGAGCTGGCGGCAGAGATTGCCAAGCATGTGGGCTACTCCTACCGTCTGGAGATCGTCAGTGATGGAAAATACGGAGCCCGAGACCCTGACACAAAGGCTTGGAACGGCATGGTGGGAGAGCTGGTCTATGGAGTAAGTTCACTTGGAATTGGAAGTCAGAGGCAGAAGGTTTGATAGGAAATCACATGGTGGTTGGCTGGCCCTGGCCTATCAGATTGCCCATCAGATGTCATAATTGAGTTTTGTGCTGCTGAAATGATGAGTCCAAAATCCAGTGTCTTAAAACACTCTTCGTTCAACTTCCTGGTTCCAGTTCCCTTAGCCTCATTTCACTCAATCTCATTTCAGTTGATCATTGTCCAACACAGGTGACAATATAACCTTCCATATTATTTTGTGACTTCCCTACTCAAAAGTCTTCTATGGCTCCTTAAGAATAAATTTATCCCCAGTACTAGATGTACCATGAAGCCAACCTAACTTTCTAGTCACTTGTCTCATTACTCCCTCTCAAGCACCTTCCATTTCAGCCAAACTGTCCCCTGACTTGCTCTGTTCCCTAGAATAACCCTTTTGATTCTTCACCTTTAAAATCTACCCCTTCTCCAAAACTGGTGCCAAATATTACCTTTGCTAGGATGTCATTTCTTTTTCCCTATAACAGGTGTGAACCCCCCTTTTTGTTTTTTAATTATTCTCACTTTCTTCAGCAGTAAGTTTCTTCATCTTTTATGGTCCCTAACATACCCTGCCTTGTATGATGTTTATATAGTGGTAGGTATATAAGGTATTATTACCTTACATAATGGTTATCTGTACAACGGTGGTAGGTCTTCTTCATCTTTATATTACTCACTGCAGCTAAAACAATGCCATGCACAATTACTGTAAAATGTTCAATAGATTGAGCAGTTTTGAGAAGAAATGAGTGCTCAGCTTTGTTTTAACTGTTCAGGGAATCATTGAGAAGTATAAGATTTGATCCCTTCTCCCAACAATATTAACATTTTGTGAAGTAGAAAAGACAATCAGACAGTGAGAGACAATAAGAGACAGCATACAACCAAAGAGTCTAAATTGTATGGTTCAGGCAAAAAGCTAATGGTGAGTTTATGTAGCCCCCAAGAAGGATGTGGAAGTTGAAAAGTGGCTATATTTCAACAGAAATAGAGAAGGCAGCCTGGAAATACCTAAAGAATAAACAATAGAATGTTGGTGGAAATAAGTAAGGTATGAGAGGAGAAGGAGAAAACAATAGAATGTTGGTGGAAATAAGTAAGGTATGAGAGGAGGAGAAAACACTGATGGTTTTCGTAGAGGTCTTGGGATGAGGAGTTGTCAGGGATGAGTTTTAGTAAGAAATGACCAGGGGAAGAGTACAGATTGATTCAGAGAACCTTGGGAGGTCATGAAAGCACCTGAGTAGAGGAATGACAAAAGGCAGTGGGAAAAGAATGTCTGCCACAGGCAGGAAGGGAACCATCACAACTCTCATAGCACATGGAGACTTCTGGCTGGGTCTTTGCTCTGAAGCATGTGACAAGGCCCAGGTTGATATTGTGCTCTTGTCAGGATGAAGCAACCATTTAGGACGGTTGTAAATCTTATTGTGTCATATGAGGTCCAGGAGACGCATGATGGCCGTGAGGGCCCTACAAAGGACCATGAGAAGTCAAAGAGATGCAGCAAAGAAAATCTTCCCCCTGGGAAGTGGTTTATGAGTTGGGGGTGGTATGTGCTTCTACCCTTTCTCTGACCCTCTCCTACCTCTCACTTTGGGAACTTGCATTGGAGAAAGACAGTGACTTGGACAATTAATACTGCAGCTGGAGGCCTGTTGCCATGGGAACCTCAGCCAAACTCTTAAGGTCATCCCCATGGCAACAGCTGTGGATTTTTCCCTCCCTACTGCGTTTGTCTTCGCTTCCACCCCATGTAATGCCATTCCCTTAGTAAAAGGCCTGTGATCTGGGCAGAACAATGGTCTGAGCGTCTGAAGGCAAGCTCCCGATAGACCCAGTCAGTGGTGGGTCACCAGCTCATTGGGGCTGGGAGGAGCCTGAGTTGGTCCTGCAGGCCTCAGCTGTGAGCCCTACCCCCACCCTCTCCCCTGCACCAGGCCTGTTCCTCTTCCTAGTAAAAATTGTATTCTGTTCACTCCATGATGGCCCATTGGATAACTATCCCTTGATTTTTAGTTAGGCTTTCCCCTCCTGTTCCACCAGGGAAGAATAGGGGGTCTGGGGAAGTATCTATCAGCCTTGAACCACCAGTGAGGTCAGACAAATGTCATTTGGAGGCCTCCAATTTATTCATTCTGTGCCTTTTCAATAGCTAAATGTCAATCAGTGTCTCTCTCTTATTCCTTTTGCTGTCTCTTGTTCTTATCCACAACAGTAGTAGTAACATCTCAGCACTTAGTTTGTGCCAGGTGCTACGGTAAAAACCACATTATTCCATTTACTCCTCACAACAACCTGATAAGGTAGATAAGATTCTTATCCACATATTATGGGTGAGGACACTGGGGCCTAGGGATGTTAGGTGATTCGACATGGGATAAACAGCTAGTAAAAGCAGTCAGGACGTGAAGCCCTGGCTTTTGTACATTCTAAACCACTGGGATATGCCGGCTCTGTGGAAATCACCTCATCCAAGCATTGGATTGCAAAGCCAGTATTAACCGCTGGTGAGAACATCAGCAGTGTCTGCATTCACAGATGCCTCACCCTCCAGTGAAGCTTCTGTTTTTTGTTTTTTGTTTTTTTTTTTTTTGTGTGGATTTGTCTTTATGCCTTACTCACAGGTGACTTTCCTGACTGTCCCTTTACTTGGTGGAGTGAAAGAACAGGAATTTGCAGACATACACCTGGATTGAATTCCATCTCTGCCAGCTTACTGGCTATATAATTCCTGCAAGTCACTGAACTTCTCTAAGGTTCACCCTGTAAAACTGGGGAAGTGAATCCTTTATCACAGGGCTGGGGGTGGGGGGTAGGGGGTGGGAGATAGATTCACTTGTGCAGGGCCTAGCTCAGAGGAGATCTCCATCTCTGACAATTGTGTTCACTTTTTGCTTTGTCTCTAGTATAACAAAACTGGCTGTTGTTCCCCCAGGATTGTTTCTAGACATCACATATTTTATTTGGGGATCTTCTGGGTCAGTGGTTCTCAAAGTGGTGCCTCAACCAGCAGCATTGCATCACCTGAGAACTAGTCTCAGCCTAGACCCTCTGAAACTCTGCAGTCTGTGTTTTCAAAATCCAACTCTGAGACACACTCAAATTTGAGAACCACTGTCCCAAGATTCCAGTTTAAGAAAATAATTTTGAGCACCTGTAAAATGCTCACACATCACAGTGCTCTTCATATATCTGATTCCTCTTGCCCCTTACAAAGCAACCTTGTAAAACAGGTAAAGCAGGGATAATTATGCCTCTTTTTTAAAATGTGGAAATTGATATCCTAAAACACAGTGGTCTTCTTTGAGGCCACACAGTTAGCGGGTTGCAGAGCCACCAGATTTACTTTCTCCTAAATCAGTTCTTTTTTTTGTCCTGGTCCTATAGAATCCCAGTAACTACCTCCCCTGGTGGAAATCAACTCAGAATGCCTCTAGTTGATATCGTATAAGCTAAAACAGTGCTACTTTGGACAGACCACTTCCCTCTCTGGACCCAAATTTCTTATCTTAAAATGAGATAGTTGAACTTAGCATTTCCCAGTATTTATCATATAAACATTGGCCCCTTTTGATGCTCAAGACAATTAAGTATCCAGAACCAAATAATTTTGGAAATAATGCATCCGGCTTCCCTCTCTTGAAAATTCATGTGAAAAATGCATTTTGACTTTTTAAAGGTTCCAGGAAGCCCTGTCCCAAAGAATCTGTTTAAATCAGTGTTTCCCAAACATGTTTGTCATCATGTTATACTTAACATCTTTCCAGAAGTAATATTCTGTAGAACAAATCTTGGAACTGCTGAATGAACTAAGCACTAAAATGATGTGGCTTTATGATTTTCCAGTCCATGATCCCTTTTATTAACTCACATCAGAAGGCATCAAATGAATCCATTCAATATCCTTTACCACTTTCAAAACTTGTCCTCATCCACCTCCACTTGTGGTCAATCCCTCCAAATCCACATTTCCATGATTTTTTTTCTGATTCCTTTTCCATCTATGTCAGATTACAGAAGAAAAAGTAAATCTCTTGTATTTGTAAAAACTATCAAAATTTATGCAGTAGGTGTCAGGGAAAAAAACAGCATCTCTATGAAATTCATACCTGACTCCATATTACTTTATGGGAAGTTTCTTTGTGTAAGTGAGAACTTAAATCATTCTGAAGCCAGGTTTTTTATTCCACTTAAAGCATCTTCTCAGTAACTCCAGCCAATGAGAATGGTCAGAGGAAATCCTCTCTAAGCAACAGATGGTTTGTTGTTGGGTGGGGCCCTTGCCTGCACAGAAGCTGTCACAGCCAAACATCTGGCTATTGTACAGCATTATAGGAGAAAACCATTCACCTCCAACAGTCTTGCATCAGCATGTGTCTATTTCAGAAATGAATGTTATGGCATCTGTCCATGGGAAACCCTCTTGGGTTTCCAGGATCTCTTGATCTCAGGCCAACAGAGCAGTGGATTTTTATGGCATAAATGCCAGTGCTTCTCCCTTGGGAAGACGGTTGCTGCAAAGGAGAGGCTAGGCCTCCCTATGGTTGTGCCTAAGAGCCTCCTCCTGAATGCCTCTTTGTTGCTCAGATGTGGCCCTCTCTCTCTAGCTAAGCAAACTTGAAAGGTGAAATCACTGCCCTCCCCTCTACGTGGGATCAGACACCCAGGGGAGTGAATCTCCCTGGCAACGTGGAATATGACTCCCGGGGAGGAATGTAGACCCGGCATCGTGGGACGGAGAACATCTTCTTGACCAAAAGGGGGATGTGAAAGGAAATGAAATAAGCTTCAGTGGCAGAGAGAATCCAAAAGGAGCCGAGAGGTCACTCTGGTGGGCACTCTTACGCACACTTTAGACAACCCTTTTTAGGTTCTAAAGAATTGGGGTAGCTGGTGGTGGATACCTGAAACTATCAAACTACAACCCAGAACCCATGAATCTCGAAGACAGTTGTATAAAAATGTAGCTTATGAGGGGTGACAAGGGGATTGGGAAAGCCATAAGGACCACACTCCACTTTGTCTAGTTTATGGATGGATGAGTAGAAAAATAGGGGAAGGAAACAAACAGACAAAGGTACCCAGTGTTCTTTTTTACTTCAATTGCTCTTTTTCACTCTAATTATTATTCTTGTTATTCTTGTGTGTGTGCTAATGAAGGTGTCAGGGATTGATTTGGGTGATGAATGTACAACTATGTAATGGTACTGTGAACAATCGAAAGTACGATTTGTTTTGTATGACTGCGTGGTATGTGAATATATCTCAATAAAATGAAGATTAAAAAAAAAAAAAAATGCCAGTGCTTCTGCAATCAGGGAGAGATAGGGAAGACAGAAGAGGTCCTGGTTCCACATGGTGGCTGCCCAGGGATAAACATTTCTTGCAACCTTTTTTTCTTAACTGCATAACCGATTTGAATTTTAAAAATTGAGTTGTTTTTTTGTTTCTTAGTCTTCCTGGAAAAAAAAAAAAGTTGTGGTGCTACTTTACTTCCTTGCCTCCAGGGCTTCACTCATTTTCTCACACGGTTCCCTACTCCTAGAATGCTCTTCTGTATCAGAGAAATCTGCCCAAATCCTACCTATTCCTCAATGAAAATTTATATGTGACCTCTTCCATGATGCAGTCCTTGTTCTCCCCTGCACAAATCTTACCTTCTTGGTCTCCTGTAGCATTTTGTATCTCTCAAATAGCATGTATCCAGCTCAACTTGTAAATTGAATAACCAAGTATATATGTATCAATCTCCCCTTCTGGTTTGCAATTCCCTGAGTGCAGGGACCATAGCTTACCTACAGCTTTTAGCCTAGGGATTGTACATGATAAATACTCCATAAATGTTTAGCAAGTAAAACTTGCTTTCACTACCTTATTAGGCAAGACTATCTTGCGGCCATGAAAGAGACCCAAATCAAACTGGCTTAGGCAAACAGAAAGTTCAGCTCATGTTCTTGGGGACAAGTCGGGGAATGGAACATGTTTCCTAGAGAGTCCAGGGTAAGCCCTGTATTTAGAGAGCCCCAAATTATTGTATCAGGGATCAGCCTCTGCATATCTCAGCTCTAACTCTCATGGCTATTTCTCATTAAACTAGCTTGGGTCCTATGCCCATCTTTGAATGAGTCATTCTGGCCAGGAAGGTGGCCGGTCCTGGGTCATATGCCTCACCCTGTAACCAGTGCTCCCACTGGGAGCAGGGGGACTAACAGTGGGGCAGGACTGGTTCTCCCACCCAAGAAAGGAGGAATGGCTGCTGGACAGGCAAAACAGCAGATACTTACACAACACCCTTTCAAAGATAAGGAAGAAGCCTATAAAATTAGAACAATTAGAATTGTCAAGCAATCTCTCCTGTGACATAGTAGGCTGGTCAGCCATTTGTCAGAAATATTTTATAAGGTAGGAGCAGTTGGACTTCTAAAGTTCATTCCCACTCCCAAATCCTTTGAAATACAAGCAAATATTCATAGCAAAGAGAAGCACAGATAACCAAGAGGGATGCTGAGCTCAACTGCATTTTTTTTCTTTTTCTTTTTTATTTGCAGAGAGCAGATGTGGCCGTGGCCCCCTTAACTATCACCTTGGTCCGAGAAGAAGTCATAGACTTCTCCAAGCCATTTATGAGTTTAGGGATCTCCATCATGATTAAAAAACCGCAGAAGTCCAAACCAGGGGTCTTCTCCTTCCTCGATCCATTGGCCTATGAGATTTGGATGTGCATTGTTTTCGCCTACATTGGAGTGAGTGTCGTCCTATTCCTGGTCAGCCGCTTCAGCCCCTACGAATGGCACAGTGAAGAGTTTGAGGAGGGACGGGACCAGACAACCAGCGACCAGTCCAATGAGTTTGGGATATTCAACAGCTTATGGTTCTCCCTGGGAGCCTTCATGCAGCAAGGATGTGACATTTCTCCCAGGTCAGTACACTCTCCTCAACTTCTTTGCTGAACGCCATATTTTTTTTTAGGCAAAAAATACCAGAAAGCTAAGGGGTAGGAATGATTTCCAGACTTCACTGCATTTTGTTTTGCAACTATGCTTTCGAGTCAACTGTTCATTGTATATTATGGATTATTTGGGCCAACCTGCGTATGGGCCAGCTCTGTCTGCCACTCTGGCTGTCAAGCTCAGTTGGCATAATCGTGACTTTGATGTTCTGTAGCTGAAAGGGACAGAGAAAGGATGGCAGCAGTGTGATTTAACTAACATTTATTGAACATATACCTGGCAAGGTTCTGGGTCCTTCACATGCATTATCTCATTGAATGCTCATAACAGCATAAAGAAGGACACTCATTATATCCATTTTTATCAAAGAGGAACCACAAAATGCTTAGTGAGTTGCCTAGGTTACATAGCTAATAGAAGGCTGAGTTGGGATTCAAACCATTGTCCTGTACTACTGCAGCAGAGTGAAAGGGGCACCAGATTACCAGGTCTGGCTCCGGCACCGGCACTCGGTGGAGCCCTGGGCAAGTCACTGGGCCCTAGGAGACCTTGGTTTCTTCATCTCTAAATGTAAAGGGTGCTCTTTTTCTTGGTTCTCAGAGGGACTCTGGAAATGATCAAGTTCTAGTGGTTTTGTAAATTTGTTCCTTATGATTCCAAACTGGAGTTTCTCACAGGTGCCTCTGAAATTGCCTTTGAGAACACTGAGGTGACCAGATCCAAGGGGTATCACCCCCCCAACACACACACACACACATGGAACCAGAGTAGCCCTGTTTTTACCTGTTTATATACTAAACTTGTGAATATGATTTCTTTTGAAAGCTAAGAAGGGAAAAATGGAGGGACATTGGAAAGGAGGTGGGGGGAGGGCAATTTGAAAATTAACAATCTAGTCCAATTCCCATATTTTCTGACCTCCTATCTTGGTGTGTGATGTTCTTTCTACTACATTCTGGAGTGTTCATGCCACAAATCCCTTCCAATTAACTTGATAAATGAGCACTGGCTGTATTTCCTTTTATAGTTGCTTAATGTCTATGAACCCTTTTCCTGCTAGGCATTCCCTTGTAGATTACCAGGTTTCTAAAGCATGCAGGAGGGCAGGGTTTACAATTAGGCTGCGTGGATGGGTTTGTACACATTCACTTTCTAGGAGCCTTAATATCAAGTCCTCATAGACTTGTGCTGGAGGCATCATCACCACCTGTCTACATTTTGCATTTGAGTGTTGATGAGGACCAATATTCCTGAGTAGCAATGGAATAAAATCTTCCTAATGAGCTTCCCCCAGGACTCATTTTGCCTGCTGTATAATTTAGAAAGCCTCATTGTTCACCATTATAATCATGTTTTTCTTTAAATAAGAAGACAATCTGGGGGCTGGGGGTGGGGAGGGACATCAGGGAGGAGGTGTGAGACAGGATGCTTAGCCAATACTGGCAAACACATGGCGAAGAGTAGAAAGAACCAAACGGGAAGGGTTTACTTAAAAATAAATCAGACCAGTGGATAAACAGTGGGAAGACGTGATTCTTATCTAGGCAGTGTAATGCAGGGTCATCAAAACATGCATATGTCTGAAAAGAGCCATGTGCTTATTCTTTTTCTCCATTATTTCCTCTGTCAGTGGGCCTTTTACCTCTTAATGGTACCTCGACCTCAGGGTGTGTTTTCATACTCCCCGCAGTTCCTCTAGAGGTCTCAAACTGGTGGCCTGCAAGCAGAATCCTCTCCCAGGCATGTTCTGGTTTGATTTCCACAGAGTTTGGCAATGACTATCCAAAACTGTGTGGTAGCTACCCTTTTAAGCTGAAGCATGGATTCCCCATTTCACCATGGCCACTACCTGACCTCCTTCATCTCTGTGTTATTCAACTGACCCCTCAAGGTCTTTATGACCTCTGGCTGCAAGAATTTCAAACTGTGCTCCTTCACCTTTGAGAGTTTCAATGAGGGGACATTAAGAACTGCCACAGAAGTGAAAGGAGACTGTGTAGGAAGGTACCCAGCCTCCCTTCTGTCCAGCTTTAAAAACACAACTCCACCCTGTGACTCTGTTTTTTCACTGGTCAAATGGAAATAACTGTTCCTACCTCAAGTATTGTTGTGAAGCTTAAATGAGAGTAATTCATGTAGAACCCATGACTTGGTACCCAGAAGCACACAGGAAGTGCTAAAACATGGATGGTTATTTTTTGTTGATTTTATATGTTGGACTTCTGCTAAACCTCCTTAGAAGAAAGGTGCCCTGGCTCACACTGTTTTGAAAGCCAGTGGCCTGTGTGACCCTCTTCCTGGAACTCCTTAGATGCTAAAACAGAAATCAGGGCCAGACCAAGTAGGCAATGGGAAAAACTAACAGAAGTTTGTGTGTTGTTGTTTACATATTTCCTGATGAAATCAAGTCAACAAGTTTCATGAGCCTTTGATCTGCCTAGCCCTATCTTAGATACTCAGTGTGGTATGGTAGGAAGCACTTCTCAGGGGTTTGTATACATCAAACATTTAAAGAACCTCCATCCACATGAGTGTCAATTAAATGTTCTTGCTACTTATTTAAATAATATATAATAAATCCTCACTAATTTAGAATGTGTGGGACTAAGATAAATCTGAATTGTGTGAACCTGCACTCAACACACAAGTAGCTTTATCTCTTTTTAATGTCTTCAGAGTTCATGCTAAAAACTAGCAACCAAAAGCCAACAAAGTGTGGCCAGGTGTGGTTGTCTGCAAGTAACAATAAACCTGGCCACAGTAAAAGAGAGGGTCATCTCTTTCGTTACAAGAAAAGCAGAGGCAGGCAGTGGCTCGTGTTGGTTCAGTGAAATCAGGATTGACATCTCTGTGATTCTCTTGGTCTTTTCATCCTCATTACAAGATGGCTGCTTCCAGATATGATGCCCATGTTCGCCCAATAACAAGAGGAACAAGTCTCGCCAGCCATTTATGTCTCTTTGGATCAGGAAAACCAAAGCTTGCCAGAATACTCTGCACCCCAGGCAGACCATTGGCTAAAACTCTAGTAGCATGGGAGACAGGGAAGGCAAGAATTCAGGATTTCTAGCTCTGCATATGCAGAGCTGAGAAACATAGTCATGTGCAAAGCCCTCAAGTAGAAAAGAGCTTAGTGCTTTCAAGGACAGAAGGAGTAGCTGCTGTACCTGGCTTGTAGGGAATGAAAAGAGCAGGGGTTTAAGATAATATTGGAGTAGTTGGCACAGGCCGTATCATGAAGAGCTAGATTTGCGATTTTATTCTACATGCAATGGAAAGTCATTGGAGGGTTTTAAGCAAGGGAAGCACTGATTTACATGCTAAAATACCACTCTGGGGAGCTATGCAGAAAATGAATTAGGACAGAGAAGAGGCAAGAGTGGGAGCCGAGGGATCGAGCAAGAGGCTTTTACAGTAATCTGGTGAAATTATAGTGATGAAAATTATGATGGTCATGGAGATGGATTTGTGATCTATTTTGAAACTAAAACTGGCAGGATTTGCTGGTGGATTGGATATATGGGGATGAGGCAAGAGGGAATAGTCACGGGTGAATCCAAGAGGGAAGGAAACATTTGGAAAACATGGAACCATAATTCCAGAAAACTTCAGCTCTGGGTGGAATCATTAGGATGTTCTGATTTATCCATTCATGTTACAGATAAGGAAACTGAGGCCCAAGACAGGGGAAGGGCATACCCATGGCCTGTCGATGCCCAGTCCTATGCCATCCTACCAGGCAGTCCCAACCCCAAGGCTCCACTGAATATGAGTGAACTAAGAAAGAGCCTCTTCAGTTGTTACTCCCACAGTCCCCATTTCACTATCGGCTTCCATGAGGTCAATATTTTTCTGGGTTCAGATCATCTTAGTAAGGAGAACAATAGGGGGCCGGAAGGCCCTGGGGGATAAAGGAAAATGGGAAATTATGATTTCAGCCTCCAGAACTCTCTCTTATCCCTGACCTTAGAATGTGTCAGAATTAAGATAATTATCTCCACCTGGTGAAGATAATTATTCTCAGTGAGAAGTCGTCTCAGGCGGAGGTGGTGATGGCACTTTGGAGATCTCGGGGAACCCTACATCTCGCCCCCGCTCCCCAGCTGAAAGTACTTGTAGAGGGCCCTGTAGCTCTCTCAGCATGGGAACAGGGTGGCCAATGAGGAGAACCCAAGCTGATAACTAAAGACAGACTGACCTTTGAAGTCACACACAAAATCCATAGCAACCAATGTGCCTCAGGCAAGAAGTGATGAGAAGCTTATCCCATCCACATCCTGCTCTCCCTCCTCCCCTCCCAGAGAGAGCCATGCAGAACCATTCCTCTCGCTCATCTTGATGTCACTGGAGTGTTGACATCTAATGGGGAAGACAAGGGAGGCTGGGGGTAAATATTCAGAGAGTTACTGGAAGCAGCCTGAAATTATAAAATATTTTGCGTTTTGAAAACCTAAGCCTGGTGTGGAACATGGGATCATTGTCACAAGGAAGTGTGGGCAACAAGGCAAGAAATGGTGTGATAGATACTCTGGATCTTGAGACTATCACAATCACCTGGCATGTTTGTCAAAATGCAGATTCCCAGGCCCCATCCCAGAACTGCTGGATTGAAGACAGGGCTATGCATGTTTCATAAGCCTCCCTTCCCCGAGGGGCAGATTGGCACTAAAGTTTGAAAGTCCTTGAACTAGGGAAGTCCAAGGAAGTCAGCTTAGAAGTGGCAGGAAGCAAGGTCCACAAGTCAGCCATAAATGGTGCCGGTCAACAGCCTTAAATGCTGAGCTCAGGGTCTATGTGCTCACTGCTCTCCAGCATGTTACCTGTTAGGTGAGCTAGCCCCTGAGCAAACTAGGGGGGTGATCGTGGCCATTGTAAGACAGAGGCCTTGCGGGGGGGGGGCTTGCCTTCTCCTGCAGGCAGCCTACCATGAGGGGCTCACAGTTTCACCTGAATATATCCCCCTTGATTGCTTCCCCTCTGTATTAATAAGCTGCACCAAGGCAGCGGGGTTGTCCCAGGTGAAGTGATTCTGCAATCATGGCAGGCTGATGTGTGCACTGACGGTCTGTGGGTGGTCCCATCACTGGTTGACTCCAGCTCAATGCCTCCTTCCTTTTCATTTTAATCCTCTGCTACCTCGTGGTGAGACTCAGAGTCAGTCACTAATATCATAGGGAGGCAGAAGAGTAGAAGTTTCAGAAGCTCCCTAAAGCCGCATGCAAGTATTCAAATGAATGCAGTGACAGGAAGATTAAAGCCTTCACTGGCTTTTCAAATGAAAAGCATCATTTCTGCATCTCAGCCAGTAGTTCTGCCATCAGCAAGAGGGAAGTCAAATTGATCTCTCTCTAGATTTCTCTAAAAGTCTGAGGTTTGAACAGTTTAATTAAGGGAGAATTTCCCTCCCCCCCCCAAAAAAAATGCAATAGGTAAATGTTCAGAAAGTTTTCCACAGAGCTGAAAGGGATGTTTAGGACCATTTATTCATTCATTAAGCATTTATTTAGCACCAGTTATGTGGCAGGCATGGTTCAAGGTGCTATGGCAGACATCGGTGAACTAAGCAGATAAAAATCCCTGCCTTCCCAGAGCCTACATTCTAGTGAGAGAGGTGGGCAATAGATAAAATAAATATTCAGTCAAGTCCCCTCCCCAATTTGACAGGTGAGGATTCTGGCTAACAGGGAAAGGAAGGGACTTAAGGTCACACAGACAAAGAGTACAAGTTCAGTAACACAGGAATGAAGAAGTTCAGGTGGGATGCTGGTGATCTGAGAAATGCATGTGTCAGCTAAAGAGGGCAGGTGCCACTCAGTTCTGGACAGTCATTGTCATGGGGAACTTCATTCAAATCAAACAAAAGCATGCCAAGGATTCAGCTTAGGGGCCACCAGTTTGAGATCCTGGAAAAACGGTGGATAGTTTAAAAACAACAGTATAGCTTTATTGCCTTTTGATACACTTGGAATATCGTATTTATAAATTTTTAGAAAGGTATTCTCTCCCCCTCCCACTTTCGATTCCAAGTATAAAATCTGATTGCTTTGTTTTTATCTCCTTTACATACCTTGGAAAACCCAAGCCGTGGCCAATAGCTGTACTAGAAAGACAGTTGGTTTCCCTGCCTAAATACCCAGAAAGGACACATCTTCCTAGCTCAACATTCTCCTGGAGAGGACCCCCTACTTCTATAGAAATCCTCTCTGAAAATATAACATCTGAGATGAAGAGACCCAATTGTTCATCCAGAGAGAAGTACTGAGTTCTTCACAGGGAAAAATGAAAGCATAATTAATTGAATTATTCTGGAGAAGGTATGTGCAGACTTCTATGGGGAGTTTGAATAGGAGTCAGGTACCACCATCCGTCTGGTGGCAAATGAATTACTTTTGCTGCACCACTTAAATATACTTTTACCCTTCCTATGTTCGAGAGAGATAATAGGAGAATTATGCCCAAGGTACCTAGCAGGAAATACATGCTGTCAAGCACAGTAACCCAGAAAACATAAACCTAGGGTGATAAGTTACTGTGTGCATGTGGTGGTTGAAGGAGAGGGGACTCAAAGTGAGAAGGCAGAGTGCCTGCTGGGAACAGAGGAAAGTCCCACCCTGGAGGGGAACCAGAGACTCCCGTTCTCCAGGAAAGCTGGCGGACAGAGCTGGAGGAGGTGGTGAAAGGCACTCTTAAAAGTGGACATCACTCTTTGTTTACTATTGGTCCATGGAGTGAGTCACTTTGTCTCTCTGGGTTTCACCTTTCCCTCTGTAAAATGGGGACTAGACAGTCCCAAGTATGTCCCACCACTAAGGTTTGTCTTCCTTTGATTCCCACATTCAGCCAAGCTCTAGTTATCCCAGTTGTACTTCATTCTCTTTCCTTGGCTCCATGCTTTTATGTCCGTGTTCCCTCTGCTTGGAGTGACCGTCCCCATATTTGCTGCTCAGTTCCTTCCATCTTTGCAAGTTGCTGCTTTCTCTCTGCCTCCCTCCCAGCCCCAATTATTCTTCTTAAGCCATACTTTATAGTAATGGTTATAAGTTTGAACTCTGGAATAAGGCCACCAGGATTGAATCCTAGTTCTCCCATTTACTAGCTGTGTCAATTTCAGAAAATAATTTATCCATGGTTCAGTTTCGTTTTCTGGGAAATGGGGATAATAAGAAGACAAGACTCAATGGAGTATTTTAAGGATTAAATATCATAATGCATATAAAGCTGTTCCTTAGCGTAGGGCTGACACACAGTAAATGTTGGCTGTTGACATTGTTGTTTTCATCACCATTGTCACCTGATTCTCTGAGGACATCTTATATATTCAACCCTGCACTCAAGGCACCCATGTCTGTTCCTGTTGAAACACAGACTGGCGAGCTCATCTCATCCAAAACCTGGCACAGGGTGTTGCATATCCTAAATACCCAACACATGTTTACTGAATGGGCACACCCATTTTCAAAGTAACTTTCTAAGAACCATGAGTTCATATGTTTGATTTAGTGGAGAGGTTTCCTGCTCCCAACTACCTGTGAAACATGGGGTAATTTAGTCCTCAGTTCTGAACAGATATGGAGGAGCAGTGGGAAAGAATAGAGATAAGGAAGTTAAAAGGACCTAGAACACAAAATTCCTTGTCATCCTAATGCCACCAGGTACTCCACTATTGAGGAACACTCTACCTCTTCTCTTCTGGGATAAAAGTACTAATGATGGTTCACTTGCTGTACCTACTATCTACTGTCAGGCACTCTGACAAGCATTAGATCATGTTACTTCAAATCATCATGATAACATTTGCCTGGGTACATCAACACCATTCAGTAGATGAAAAAACTGAGGATCAGAGTGATTAACTCCCTTGCCCAAGGTTACTCAGCAGCACTGAGATTATAACCTGTGTCTGTCTGATTCTAAATTCTAAGATTTATTGTTGACATACTGTGGCCTTCTCAGACCAAAACTCCTTCTGAAAATCTCACAGGGCTCCCTGGGATTATTAGAATTCATGGGAAAAGAAATGGTATCCTTTTTCTTCTGTAGAATTCCCTCACTCTAATAAAAAAAAGAGAGGGGGTCTTTTGTGCTTTGGGTTTTTTATTCCATTATTATCATTCCTTAGAGTGTCTTTGTCTTCATAAGGCATCTGCTGAGAGAGAAGAGGTAAGCAATGGGAATGAGCTTTGCCTCCACAAAGAAAGAGTGCAGCTGGGGTGAGGGAGTTGGTGAGACAGAGAGAAAAGCAAAGATTTAATTGGTGCCAAGAGGCCAATCTCTTGGCTTCAGCTGGGAGGTGACTGTGAGTGTAGGGTGGGTTCCATAGTAACAGCTAAAGCTGAAGAGGACATGTTTTTAACTGTAGCACTTTAGATATGAAATGGGGGGTGGAAAGAGGCAGAAAGGATCATGAATCATGAATAGCCTTAAAATTGTGTAGGTGAGAAACATCTGGAGTCGACACATTTATTCGACAGAAATGGTTGTACAAATGTGACAAGATCTATGTAAAAGGATGTTCATTTCACTATTGTTTTAAAAAGCTTGAAATAGCCCACTGTCCATCAACAGTGGCCTGGAAAAAAATGATGATTCATCCTACAATGGAACACTACACAGTTGTTAAGATGGATGGACAAGGACTCCTGGGTTGATTTGGAAAGATTTTCAGGGTTGTAGAGTCAGAAAGTAGTTCATCAAGCTCTCCCAGTTCCAAAATTGTAGGCCCTTTTCACTGTCCCCTATTGCCTCTCTGGGTCATAGGAAACTAGGAGAATGTGTAACCAAGGGCTAAACTGTGTGGCTTGCAGAGTTAGTTCTAGAGTTTTTCTGAGAAAGGGAAAATTAGTGTGAGCTGAGTGAAAGGTTTCTTGGAGACATTGGGCTATGCCTTGAAAGATGAGATTTTTCTGCAAAAGCAAAGAGAAATGAGGAGGAGAATCCCTGATGGGGGTGGTCCCATAAGCAAAGGCACCCAGGAGGACACGTGGAGCCATGTGACCCATCAGTCAAGATCATTGTTAGGTCCTCCTTGGCCAGAGGCTCATACTTCACCAAGTTTCATGATATTCTTAAAGCTGTGACTTCTTGGGGCCCTGTGACCTGTTCTGAGGCCATTGGAGAGTCACCAAAGAAGCACACGGAGTCTGAAATAGCAATGTTGGCCCAGTTCTTTAGTTGCCACCAGGAAGAGCTCCAAGAAGTGACTCTCAGCTCCCTGGGAGCACTTTTATTGGCTGGTGTTAAGGCCTGGTCCACAGTGGCTAGAGCCATGTCAGCTACACTCTAATTTCTAGGATTCTGAGGTTCCTGGCTGGGTAATTAGGGAGTCACCAGACACTGTTGCTGCCAAGTTATTTATCTCCTGGGCAGCAGGCAGAAGGTCTGTCAGGCATGAAGATGCCTTCCCTTTTGTGGAATTCTGGCTGGAGAGTCATCTGGTATTCATCTTCTCTTTTATGTCCTTTTCTCTGTGTTGGCCCCCACTCTGGGAATGGCTAAAGAATGGGGAGGGGTTATGTTTTGTGTTGTGTGTTGTGTTTCTTGTCTTTTCTTTTCTTTGATTACTGAGGGTATGTATTTCTAAAGATACAGGAGAGGATTAATCAGTCAAACATTTTGATTGAGCACCATCTGGTATCTAAACTTTGCATTAGGCACAGTGCTAAGCATTGGGACAGATTCAAAGAAGCAAGAAGCCTGAGTTTAGACTTCTGACATTGCAGTCCAGTAGAACAACCAAGATACACAAAAAAGTAAATAATAAAATAGAACATGTGTTTGAATAATTTCCGAGTGCAGGATTTATAGTCAATTCATAGGGAAGAAAGAGCACTGAAGACGGGGAATGATTTACTAGAAAAGGACAGATTTGAGCGGGTCTCAAGGGACAAAGTTAGAGAGGGCCCTCCAGATAAGGTGGGGGTGGGGGGGTGGGGAGCAGCCTGAGCAAAAGGAGATGGGAAACATGAGTATGTTTTGAGATCAGATGTTCCATCATTCAGAAAGACCTGAGTTTGGATCCTGTCTCCACCAGTTACCAACTATAAGATTTGAGCCAACAACTTAACCTCCCAGTCTCCGTTTTCTCAACTTTAAAAAAGGGGCCATTAGTATCATTATCATAGAATTCTTTGAAGAATACATGAACAGAGATGGAAGCATGTTACTTAGTGCCCGGCATATACCGAGGGGTTCAAAGATCTTAATTTTCCTTCCCTTCCACTGTGTTAGTCACTTTGCTTCCTTTTTACACTTTCCCTGGACTCACCAATCATTTATTCTCTGTGAAGAGCTCTCTGAGACTCATTGACATGCTTGTCCTATCTGGCTGTGCTCCTGGCCCAGTACCGGCCAGAGGGAAGTCCAGAGGCAGTTCCCAAGGAAGGCTGCCAGGCACAGTGTTATGACTTAAGGACATTGGCAATGTCACTCCTTCCATCCCAGGGTTATTTTTCAGCTTGGATGTGAACTGGATATGAGCTCCTGCCTGCTTCCCTGACATTATTCATCTTCCCTACCAACCCACACTGTCCGCCATGCCCTCCTACTCGACTATGGAATCTGGTTTTGTTTCTTTGTGATCAGCATTTTCACAGTTTTTGCTACATCCCATGGTGACAGACATCAGTTTTATGGTACTTACAAACATGCAGAGCTTCTAAAACAGAGTAGTTAAAAGCATGGGCTCTGGAGATAGATCTGGGCTCAATACTGCCTCTTAAACTTACTTGCTGTGTGATCCTAGGCAACTAACTTGGCACCTCTGAGCATCTGTTACTGTTGCTGCTTAGCAAAACACCCCAAACATATGGCATAAAACAACAGCCATTTTATTATGGCTGGAGCAGAAAGTTTGGAAAGGAGCATGCATGTTGGGATGGTTTGTCTCGGTTTAATGATGCCTGGAGCCTCAGATGGGAAAACTCAAAGGTTGCAGGTAATTTGACAGCTGGAGGCTGGAGTTATCTAAAGCCTCACTCACTCACCTGTCTAGCAGTTGAAGCTGCCTATCTTTCAGTTGTGGCTTCTTGGGCTTCCTCACAGCATGGTGGCTGGGTTCCAAGAGCAAGAGCACTTTTCATGGTGCCTGGTATGTTATAAGTGCTCAATAAATAGTATGTATAGTCAGTGCTTATGAATATTCCATATAGTTAGTGCTTAATATCTTGTGTCCATAATAGATGCTAGCAATATATTTCTTAAGTTAATGAATCTATAGATTAGATCCACAGAATAGAGCCTTAAAAGTTATGTTTTTTCTTGTCCAATCCTTCATTTTCTACTTTGGAAAACCAATATTGAAAGACTCCACAGTTAAGTTACATTGAGCCAGTTAAGTTACATTGCACATTTTATAATCCAGACTTGAATGAAGTATTTTTGTTGAGAATAATACAAATGACCCTGAACAAACAAGGAGCAATTTTTCAAATGACTGAAGTTTAGATTTCAACACCTTTCAGGATAGATAGGACTTTGAATTTCTTTATAATTCCTGGAGTCAATGAAAAGAGACAGGACATTTTGTCTCAGAAAATCCCTCAGTGGGTCTAAACACTAAAATGAGCCACGTTACTACTGCCTTTGCTTTTTTGAGGCTATATATACTTCTCTTTCTCCCCACAGTTAAGCCTCTACATTTAGGCACTGTTTGCTCAGTGGAGTTGGCACAGCAAAATAATCAGAGTTGGCAAAATTGAGTTGTTTTGCCTTTGCATACCTACACGGAGAAGTAAAGCCAAGTGGGGCAGAACAAAGGGGCTTTGGTAGCTTTTCCTCACCAAGGCTGTGTAGGGAGCCTGGCTGGACAAGGACAGACCAGGAATCAGAAGATTCAACTGTGGACAAGTGTTCTTGGGCAAGTCACCTCCCTTCTGAGGCCTCGAATTTCAGTCTAAATCATCTGATATTCTACAGTGGAAAGTATTTGCTGAGCCTCTGTGATCAGTTCTGTACTCTCCTAAGTGCCACAGAGGATACACAGAAGTAAGAAACACCAAGTCTTTGCTTCTGTGATGTTTATAGTCTAATTGGAGAGACAGGCCTAACACACAAGGAACAGTGAATGTGGCCCAAAGTGTCATCCGTGGGGGATCCAAAAAGAAGAGGTGGATATTGTTTGAAGTTCAGTTCTCATCTACCCATCTGACTAGGATGGGTAAAGGGGAGACACGTGATTAAACCAGAAACAAATCCATCAGGCTTCCCTGGAAAGTCAATGGCTCTTATGTTTCCCCATGTCAAACTCCAAAAGGAAGAAGAGACTTTTCTTACTTATGTAGAGAGGATTTGTAGATTTAGTTTTTTTTTTTTTTTATTTTGACCTCTATTTATTCATTTTTTTCCTCTTAAGTTTGAGATGACATGCTGAGGAATGGAAGATTTATTTGGAGTTATGTTTCCTTCATATCTTCCCCTTTGACACACAATTAATCTTTTGTAAATTTTATCAAAGTACAACACAAATAAACAAGTGCACAAATTATAAATATAGACCTCAATGAATTTTCATAAAGTGAAAACACTTGTGTCATCAGAACTCAAATCAAGAAATAGCATACTACCAGAATCTCAGGCACTTCCTCTTGCCCCCTTCCCCAGACAACCCCCACCCCACCGCCACAGAAGTAACCACTCTTCTGACTTCTGAGACTAGAGATTAGTTTTGCCTGTTTTGGGAACCTCATAAATGGAATCATACAGTATGTACTCTATTGCATCTGTTTTCTTCTTTTCTTCTCATTAACAGTCAGATTCACCCATGTTGCTGTATATACTGGTAGTTCATTCATTCCCATTGTTTTATAGTATTTCTTGTGTGGATAGACCACATTTTATTTATCTTTTCTCTGTAGATGAACATTTGGGTTGTTTCCAGTTTGAAACCATTATAAATAGTGCTGATATGTATGTTCTTGTAAAAGTCTTTTGGTGAACATGCATGCATTTCTGTTGGATATATACCTAGGAGTGGAATTCCTGGGTCAAATTTTGTATAGTTTCCTGTTGTAGATACTGCCAAACTGTATTCCGAAGTGGCTGTACAAATTTACACTCTCATCAGCAATGTATATGAGTTTCAGTGTTTCACATCTGCCTTTTTCATTTTAGCAAGTCGTTGTAATGTAAGCACATTATGGTTTCAATTTGCATTTCCCTGATTACTAGTACTTTTTGGGTTTGTTGGCCATTTGGATAGCCTCCTTTATGAAGTGTCTTTGTAAGTACCTTGCCCATTTCTGTTAGATTGCCTGAATTTTCCTTATTGATTTACAAGTGTTCTTTATATATCCTTGATACAAGTCTTTGTTCCATTGTATATATTGCCAATATCTTCACCTGTTCTGTCTTGTCTTTTCGTTACCTTGGCAGTGTTTGATGATGAACAGAAACACCTGATTTTAATACAGTCCATTTCAGTTATTTTTTTCATTATGCTAGCACATTTTGTACCGTACTGAAGAAAGCTTGGTCCACCTCAAAGTCACGAAGATATTGTTTTTTTCTGAAAGCTTCCCTTTTACGTTTAACATTTACATCTATGTGTCTTATAGATATATGTGAAACAGATGGTCAAGATCGCATTTTTTTGCATATGGGTAGCTGTTTCAATTTGCCAAAGCTGCCAGACTGCAATATACAGGAAATGGATTGGCTTTTACAATGGGGATTTAATAGTTTACAAATTTACAGTTCTAAGGCCATGAAAATGTCCCAATTAAGGCATCAACGGGATGATACCTTCTCTGAAGAAAGGCTTCTGGCATCTGGGGTTCCTCTGTCAAATAGCAAGGCACATGGTTGGTGTCTGTTGGATTTTCTCTCCTGAGTTTCATTGCTTTTAGTTCCTGGCTTCATTGGCTCTCTCAGCTCATCCAGGGACTTTCCTCTAATCTCCTCCAGGGACTTTCCTCTAATCTCCTCCAGGTGTTTCTCTCTCTTACCCTCATATAGGACTCCAGTAAAGGATTAAGACCCACCTTGAATTGGGTGGGTCACATCTCAGTTGAAACAACCTAATCAAAATGTCCCACCCACAATAGGTTGGCACCCACAGGAATGGATGAAAAGAGCATGGTCTTTTCTGGATACATAACAGCTCCAAACCAGCACAGTAGCCTATTAAACTGCACAATTTATTGGGAAGCCTATCCATGTCCCCCTCTGCATACCCCTTTCTTATCAGTTCACCAAACACATGTGTTGCAGGAGTGTTGATTATTTTATAGATATACTTGCCTCTCCTTGCCCTTATGCTACATAAACCTTTATAATGTCTTGATTACTGGTAACCAAATGTCCAGAGAAGCCTGCTCATGGGTGTGGAGACAGGCTGGTTATCCCTTATTGGGGGCTGGGGGAGGTGGGGGTGGTATAGAAGGGATTCACATCACATAGATGCTCCTATGAGATAATGTCGGCAGTATTTTCTAACTGTGAGATACTATCATTCTGTTGAAGCACCAGTGACTAGCTTTTTTCCAGGGTCTAGAACAAATCGATAAACTCTTTGTCAGTGATCTTTGGACAGTGTTTCAAAACATCTGAAAATGATGACTAAAGCTAAGAATACTTGTGGGTAGAAAAGGCATCCTTTAACATCCAAACTTGGAGCATGCAAAACTCTAGTGACTGCCAGGGAAAAGACAAAGAAGGATGAGTCCTCTTTCATTTAAATTAAACTAAAAGAAGAAATTGCATCCCAAATAGGAGAGAAGTCAGTAATAACTTCTGTGCATTCAAAACATGGTTGCTTTTATTGACCCTTAGTCTCAGCTAGATGTGTGAGGAAAGCTATGGATTGCATCGGCACAGCATCAGAGAAAAGGAAAAAGTAGAAAATGTACGTTTTTTTCAGGTAGCATGTATTGTGCTAGTTGAGTCTAAGGGTAAATGTGTTGGGGCAGGTAAGCCAGGGGTGTTGGCCAAGTCATGAATCACACAACTCTCAGCACAAAATAAAAATAAAAATAATTCACAGAGAAGCAGACTTGCAATAGCCTTGAGCCACAGAGCAAACTATTCTGTGCAAAATTTGATTCCATTTCATCTGGTGAATTTGCCACCCCTGTTTATGTCAACCATGGTGAAATGCTGTCGCTTTGAAAAGGATAAGCATTCTCTTTCTGTTGCAGCTAAACAACACCTCGCCCCCTACCCCCACCCCCCAAACACATTCACTAAATCAAAACTGTACTGGCAAAAATTGAACAATTCCATCATTTTCTGAAACCTGTAAAGTGCTCAAATTTGTTTGACTTCTTCTGTAAACAATTCAATCAATCAGTGTCAGCAAAAGGCACTTACAATGGACTCTGGGCTAGGCTAGGGTTGGAGGGAGATTCTCGAGAATAACATGTGGTCTCTACAAACACACACAACTATTTTTTTTACTTAATTCAATAGAAAAAAAATCAATGCCCATTAAATAATTGATTATTAAATAATATGGTCCTTACTCTTATCCCTAATTGCCAGCATCATATAGTCTTTACATGCTTCTTAAATACTTGTCTCCTAGACCATTGCTTCTGAAGTTTTATTGTGCATGCAGATCACTTAGGTATCTGATTAAAATGCAAATTCAGATTTAGGAAGACTGGGGTGAGGCCTAAGATTTTGCATTTCTAACAGACTCCCAGGTGAGGTCAGTGCTGCTGGCCCAAAGTCAGCACTTTGAGGAGGAAGGTTCTAAGCAGACTCTGAGCTCCATGGGAGTAACCACCTCTCTGTCCTGCCCCCTTATAACTCCAGCACCTAGTAGAGAGTCTTCATGTTTGTTCAGTGCCTGAGGAAGCAAATGAATAAATGCCTGAATACATAGTGATTTGGATTTATTGATATATTTTAAAATAGGTAAACAGGAGAAAAGTTTAACAGTATAGGTATAAATACAGAAATAAGAATATCTATGGCCTGATGGGGAGAAGTAGGAAATAAAATAGACAGGAAAGTGGAATTACATTATAAAGGGCTTTGAAAACATGACAAAGACTAGATATTACAAAAGAAAGGATGGTCAATCAGTTCGTTCATAAATAGGATAGTGATAGACAGTTTTTTTTTGAGATGATCAGTCTGATGGCATTGGGCATCAATGAAGAAAGCCGTAGGCAGCAGATTGTCACATTAGTTCAGAAAGGAGGTCATAAGTTTGCAGATTAGCTTCCAGGCAGTGGGAGGGGAAAGGAAACAGAAGACTCCCACCCATATTTCAGTGGCACAAATGGTCTCCCCCCTTATATCAGACTGTAATTGCTCTGATGCAGCCAAGTCAGCAGAGCACTGTGACCTGGCTTTAGCCATCTGAGGGTTTAGGTTTCAGATTAGCACAGAGGGCTCTCTCCTTCTTTAGGTCAGATGTGCCAAGAGGAAAGTCCAAGTCAGAAGTCCTCTCCACTTCCGGGCCCTCTTCCCAAAGCCTGCTCAGTACACATCAAAACCAGTCCCATAACCAATTTGCTCAGAGTCTATTAATTCCTTTCCAAACACTGCAGGATAAAGCCTAAGCCTATTAATATGGCTAATGCCCTTTAAAATCTGGCCCCTACTTTTCCAGCCTCATCTGTCTTTCTCTCCTGCTTTCTCTCTCTTTCCCTCCTTCCCTCCCTCCCTTGCCCCTACATTCTCGCCTCTCTTAAGTTCTGACCACCCCCAAACTCCTGCCTTGTCTTTGAATTTTTACCTTGCTGTGCCTTTACCTGGAGGGTCCATCCCTGCCCTTCTTACTCTAATGGACTCATTCGCCACAACTCAGCGCAAATATTACTTTGTCAGAGCTGCCTTTCCTGATCTCCTCAGCTTCACCTGCTAGAACAGTCTGTAGCTCCCAACTCAGAACTTTCATGTACTTCTCACATGGCTCTATTACTTCTTTGCACATTGTCTGTAATTCTACAGTTTCTCTCTATTCCCCAATTATAGTGTGAGCTCCCAGTAGCAGAAACCATGTTTTACTCATCTCTGTATCCCAGTTTCCAGCAAAGCCTCTGTGCGTAGCAGTCACTCCATAAATGTTCCATGACTGTATATGTACTCATAGAAATCCAACAATGTCACTAAGGTCCCTGGTTAAAAAACAATTAAAAATTAAAAAAAATATTCTGCAGGGATGCCTTAATTTTGGCATGCCGTACAGAGTGTGAAAAATGTAAGGCAAGAGGCCAAGAGAATCTACACCATAGGACTCAGGTCAGTAGTCAGAGTGAATCCTGTTAAAGGAAACAGAACCATAGTAAGCTGGCCTGACTGAATCCTGTAATCTGAACTCACCATTATTGCTGTTTGCCCTTGTCAGACCAATGAAACATGGTGGACCAGAATCCGTGAGCCACTAACATAAACCATGTGAATTACCGTGGAAATTGTAGCTCCTTTGTGTTAACTAGGTAGCTGATTACCTCTACTACTTCATTATCTGATTTAAATCCAATAACAGAGGTTTATATATATGACACCAAATTATTTATTTTCTGTAGATGTCAATTAACATAAAGTGGTAATAGAAATGGAGCTCACATTGAGAGAGAGCCATTCCTTGAAAGCTATGTGAACGTGAGGTTTGGAATAATTAAATTCTGATCTAGCTGCATTATGGGAATGTGCTATGTAAATCAGTCTACCCTTTGATAAATGTTTCTTCTGTGTCTTTTGTACCAATGTTGATTTTCATGGGTCTCAGTATCTTGACTCAGTAGATGCCTGTGTTAAGAGATACATCAGAATCTGAAAAGGCAGATGTTTTACAGCATTTCCCTTTGCCAGATCACCTCTTTTCAGGGAAATCAACTGAGTGAAGCTGCTTTGAGTTGCTTTTAAAGTCACAAGAACATTTATTCCTCTTTCATAAGTAGAACATTAAGCAAAGACCCGTGACCACCTCAGCCTCCCTCTCATTACCGGTCATTCAGCCCCTTAGATCAACCTCCCCAGTGGGGCAGTTGGAGTTAAATTGGATCCATTTCCTTTAATTCCTTTGGTAGTTTCTTACCAGATGAATGAGAGAAGAAAGACAGCTGCAGCACCAAGAATTTTTCCAACTAAGGTCTTTCTTATTTTAGAGTATTTTATATAAATTTGACCCCAGATTTTCTTTCCAGTTCCATCCTAATTTTGAAGAAAAATTTGCAAAAGATTCTCCAGTAATTATTATTATTAGCCCTCAACAATGTACATAATACAGTGCTAGGTAGTATAATGAAAGAACAATGTTTATTTAATAGTCAACAAATATTTATTGAGGGCCCTCTATGTGCCTGCAAAAGAAGAGGAAGAACTTGTCCTTGTTTATAAGAGAGATTTGGGAAAGGGGGATTTGCTGTTATTGATAACTTATCATGAGAGGTGCACTGTGCCTGGATTTACATATCTTCTCAATTAATGAACTTACAGTTTAGTTTAGAAGGAAAAAGGAAGATGATGGTGGTGCTGATAATGTTTAACACTTGTTATGCACCTAACACTGTAATAGGTGCCTTGCATGCATTGCCTATTTTAATCCTTTAAAACCCCATGTTAATCAATAATAACCCTTTTCCTCCGAGGTAGGTAAAATCACACATACTTTAGACACAAAGAACTGAGATTCAAAGATAGGCAGTAGCTTTCTCTGGGTCACACAGCTAGTAAGGTATGGAGCTCAGATTTGAAATCATGACTGACTGGTTTCAAAGTGTGCTCTTACCCTTCCACCATACTAACTCCCTTACAAATCACTTAGAAACTCCAGAATCTGCCGGCATCTGACCCCAGTTTCCTAGAAAGGCACCTTTTATCGCCTTCAAGCAGATCTGTCTGCTCACTATTCCCCAATCACGTCTGTGTATTTTTCACTCCCAATTGGTGTGGCTCTTTGAGTTCTTGTTCTTCCTGGCAGAGGAAGGGCCTGAGCTTGGTGTTGAAGAATGAATAGGATTAGATGAGTGGAGGAAGGAAAAAGGAGCTCAAATGAGGAGAATGGACAGCTCACAGTTCTAAAGAGGGAATGGATATGAAGCACATGGGCTAAAAGTGAAGTTATTGGACATAATTTCTGATAACTTGTGGAGCTGGGGCAGGGAAATGGTGAAGAGCAGGTCTTAGCCCGATATGTTCTGGCCCCTGCCTGTCTTGCCTACCTCATTTTAGGGTACTTTGATCTCCTGCCCCCTTGTGCTACAGCCACAAGGCTTCCTTTTAGTTCCTTCAATGCACCATGCATTGCCTTCGTACCCCTGGACCTTTGCTGATACTGTTTTCTCTACCTGCGTGCTTTCCTCCCCTGATGACTTTCCCTGACCCTCACAGTGCAGTTAAGTAATGTATAGTGTTATTATGCACTAAATGTCCATCATCCATGCTGGTATGTAAGCTCCACAACTTAGGAGTGTGAAACTTCCTATCTACCAGATGTCTGGCACTTAGCCCAATGCTTGGCTCATGGCAGGTGCACAGATAGTATTTATTGAATGAGGGGTTTCTCCTGTTAAGGATTTCTCTGAGTAAGAAAAGAGATTGTCCATGATGCCTCACCAGAGTAATTATGGAACCACTGAATAAAAAAGGAAAATTGCTGAGACATGATTGAATCTAGCTTCTCTAATCATGCTCCCAGGGTCTCAACTGAGGCAGGAGGTGGAGACTGTAATATCTTTATCTGAAACAAAAGCCAAGTTCAATGGACAACTTAAATCCATCCACCAAATCGTTAGTGAGTGCTCTGTGCCAGGCCATATTCTACACAGAAGTGGGAGATGTAGTGAAAAGAAACAGTTCCTGCTCTCAAAGAATTCACAGTGTAATATGCAGGCAATTACAGTGCAATGTGTTATGCACCATATCAAGGGAAGGACAGAAAGTTATGGGAGCACATAGGAGAGAACTGAATCAGATTAGGGGAGAGGTTGGGAAGGCTTCCTGGTGGGAGCTGCATTTAAGCTAGAACTGGAATAATGAGTAAAAAGGCAGGGGAAGGGTATTTCAAGCAGGAGGAGCAGCACATGCAAAAAGCAAGGAACAAGAGATAGATTGGAGTTTCTGAGGGTCAGATGGAACGTCAGGGTGTACATAGCATTGCTGGGTGGACTGGGAGTGGGAAGGGAGTGATGAAATGAGGCCCTGCTGAGGTTTGTGAATTATTTAGAATTATCTAGAATTTTGCCTGGCCAATTCAGCAGTCAAGATGAAACTAGACAAAACAATAATTTGTATAGATACATTTCCATACAGTTCTGTGTATTTTTCAAAGTGTTTCATACCTCAATTGAAACAGAATTTTATGAGTATATACTGTATAGCTTGTCAATAGCTACTCACTAAGAACAAATAATGATTTTTGAGGAGGGAAGAGTAAAGAGTACTATTTCATTTATTTGATTATCTGAGTTTCTTTGTGGGAGGGTTGTGTTGTTGTATGGCAAACAATGAACAACTAATTAGGGGATTTTGAAAAGAAGAAATTTGCCAACTACAGACCCCCTACACCAGTGTCTTGAAGTCCAGAGACTGAGAGAATGAAAAATTAAAATCATCTTATCCATTTGTCACTAGGCTCAAATAGGTAATCTGTGAGAGAAACTTTTTAACCCATGAACTGCTACCTTGGCCCTATAGAGAAAGCACTGGATATGGAATAAGGAGACTAGGTTTTGAGTCCCTATATTACCTTGGGCAAGCTTTAGTATTTATATCTATTAAATGGCAATGTATCCATTCATTCAGGAAATGGTTTTGAGTGCTTACAATGTACTAGGTACTGCACTAGGTTTAAAGATATTGTATTGAACAAATCAAAATCTCTGCCCCTCAAGGAGTTGAGTGTCCTTTCGGGGAGACAGACAATAAAGAGAACAAATATATAATACCAAGTATTGTGATAAGTATGATGAGGCAAAATAAAGCTGAGCAAGAGGATAGAGTGACTAGGGGAGCTATCTTGGAAAGCCTCTCTAAGAAGGTGTCATTTGAGCAGAAATCTAAATAAAATGACAGAGAAAGTCATGGAAATATCTGAGAGAATTACTTTTTAGGCTGAGGAAATAGCAAGTGCAAATACCTTGAAGCAGGAACATGCTAGGCAAGTTCAAAGACAAGCAGGGAGACAGGGCAGAAGGGTAGGAGATGAAGTCAGAGAGGAATTCGGAGGCTAGACCTTTTTGAGCCTTGTGAGCCACTGTCAGGAATCCGGATCTTATTTTAAGCACGATGGAGAGGCAGTGGAAAATTTTGAGCAGGAGAATGATTTGTTCTTGTTTACATTTCTAAAGGATCTCTCTAACTCAGCAGTTCTCAACTAGGGACACCCCACCCCCCAGGAGATATTTGACAATGTCTGGAGACTTTTTTTTTTTTTTTTTTTGGTTGTCACAACTGAGGTAGGGGTGCTACTGGCATCTAGTGGGTGGAGGTCAAGGATGCTGCTAAACATCCCACAATGCACAGGACAGCCCCCACAACACAGAATATCCACCCTAAAATGTCAATAGTGCTGAGGTTGAGAAGCCCTGCAAGCTGCTGTATGGACACTAGACTACTGCAGGTTCAAAGAAGGGAGACCAGTTAGAAGAATATTGCATTCCTCCAGAAAGGAAATGATGAGCTTGGACTAGGGTGGTAGCTGTGCAGGTGAGAAATGGTCTGATCTAGAATGTATTTTGAAGGTAGAACTAATGGAATTTGCTGATGGATTGGCAAGGGGGATGAGGGCTAAAGAGCAGTTAATGTTTTACTTCTCAGTAACTAAAAGAATGTTGATGCCATTTACTGAAGTGGACAACATTGGAGTAGAAACAGGTGTGAAATGGAGGGAAATAGGAGTTTGGCTTAGAACGTGTGGATCAGGCTCAAGAGGCAAGGCAAGGGAGAAGGTCTACACTGGACTTGAACTTTTTAAGACTCATCTACAAACAGTATAGCACTGGATGAGTATACCTTGGGGGTGAGGAGAGGTACAAGCCCAGGACCCTCCAGCATTTAGAGGTCACAAAGAGTCATCAAGAGACCCAGAAGGAGCCGCCAGTGAGGTTGGAGGAAACTCAGGAGAATCTGGTGTCTAGAAGCAAAGTGAAGGGAATATCAAATAGGAAGGCACCTATGTCAAAGGTTGCTGTAGATCAGGCAAGCAGAGAATAGCAAATTGCCACTGGATCGTGGCAAGAATTGTTAACTAATGGAAGTCGCTGTGTTTAGTAAACTGAAATAGGCCTTCAATAAAGGGACTTATTTGTATAATTGTTTCAATAAAAAGTCTGACCTCACATTTCCATGTCTTCTTATCAGAACTGCATACGTATATGCTGGTATTTTACGCCCTTCTGCAACCATTTCCATAAGAGAAGGGAAGAATCAGTAAGCAAATTGAAACCTTTAGTTAAAATCTACACAGATTGAAGTTGGACAGGGGAACCTGAGCAGAGGCAAGAGTCTTTTTACATATATCGTCAAGATGTGTTTAGACCCATGGTGATAGCCATTCATAGTTCATGTTTATCAAGGAGGCAGGCTCAGCCCCTAGCCTTGGGCATGATCACTGGATGTCTGGGGGTAGCTGAACCCAAAGTTCATTTTAATGACATCACTGGATTTAAAGAAGCTTTCGTTCTTCTCCCATGCTTTAACTTTGAGAGACAGTCTTTGGTGGTGTCAAGTGCAGTTCCTTAGAGTAAGAACAGATCATGCATTGAATTCTCTTAATTTTCCAGTCATTCACACCTCTGAATAAGAGAGATTGCCCTGAGAAACATAATGGACCCTCTAATCCTACTTCAATCAAACTCTATCTCCCCCTCCACCTTTCTCAGTTATTTGCCTAACATTTCAACTAGGCTGGCGCAAGGTACACATACAACCTCTGGACTGTGCTTTGACCTAAGACAGCTTCTCCAAGGAACTTTTTGGGGTCGGCTTGAGCAAGTACTGGCGATCATCAGGGAATGGTGTTCTCTTTGGCCTCACCCCTGATCCTATCAGTGAAGTATATAGCAGACCAAATTAAGGTCAGGGATGTATTAGGTGGGTTGCAAGAATCTGAATTTTAGAGTAGGTCAGTCTTCAACAGTGGGGAGGTTGGATGGCAACCTATGGCAAATGTGCAACGTATGATTTTAATCATAAAATCACTACCACGATTTATCTAGCACCTGCAAGCATTATCTCCTTTAACCCTCATAAAAATCCTTTGAGTTAGTAATTTTGCCTATTCCAATTTTTTTATTGAGATTGTTCAAATACCATACAAATATCCAAAGATCCAAAATGTATAATCAGTTGCCCACGGACAGTACCATCATACAGCCGTGCAATCATCACCACAATTGATTTTTTTTTCAATTTTAGAACATTTTCACTACTCCGGAAAAGAAATAAAGACAAAAAAGGGCACTCAAATCCTCCCATACCCCTAACCAACCCCCTCCATTATTGACTCTTAGTATTGGTATAGTACATTTGTTACTGTTGATGAAAGAATGTTATAATACTACTAACTGTAGTATATAGATTGCAAAAGGTATATTTTTCCCTATATTCCCCTCTATTATTAACTTCTAGTTATAGTGTCATAATTTGTTCCAGTTCATGAAAGAGACTTCTGATATTTGTAAGGTTAGTCACAGACATTGCCCACCACAAGTTTCACTGTTTTATACATTCCCATCTTTTAATCTCCACTTTTCCTTCTGGTGACATATGTGACTCTGAGCTTACCCTTTCCACCACCTTCACACATCTTTCAGCACTGTCAGTTATTCTCATAACGTGCTACCATCACTTCTGTCCATTTCCAAACATTTAAGTTCAACCTAGTTGAACATTCTGCTCATAATAAGCAACCACTCCCCATTCTTTAGCCTCATTCTATATCCTGGTAACTTATATTTCATGTCTATGAGATTATATATTATAATTATCTCATATCAGTGAGACCCTGCAATATTTTTCTTCATGTGTCTGACTTATTTCACTCAATATAGTGCCCTCAAGGTTTCTTCATCAACCCATCTTTTTAAAGACAGTTTTGTTCACACCCCACACATTCCATCCTAAGTAAACAATTGATGGTTCCCTATGTAGTCACGTATTTATGTATTCACCACCATCACCACCATCTATACAAGGACATCTCCATTTCTTCCACAAAGGAGGAGGAAGAGTCAAAGAAGGTAAAAAGACAAAAGAAAAGAAAGAGAAAAAAAAACATGACAGCTAAAAAGCAACAAAAGGAAAGACAGCATTAAACTAAAGTAGAATAAAGACTCAGACAACATCACCAATGCCAAGAGTCCCATACCCCTCCCTTATGTCTCCCTCTTACATGCGTTTAGCTTTGGTATATTGCCTTTGTTACATTAAAGGAAGCATAATACAATGTTTCTGTTAAGTATAGCTCTAGTTTAAATTGATTGTATTTTTCCCCCAATATCACCCTATTTTTAACACCTTGCAAAGTTGACATTCATTTTTTCTCTGACATGTAAAAACATATTTGTACATTTTATCACAATTGCTGAGCACTCTAGGTTTCACTGAGTTATATAATCCCAGTCTTTATCTTTCTCCTTTCCTTCTGGTGTCCCATATGCTTCTAACCTTCCTCTTTCAACCATACTCACAGTCATCTTTGTTCAGTGTACTTACATTGCTGTGCTACCATCACCCAAAACTGTGTTCCAAACTTCTCTCTCCTGTTTTTTCCTATTTGTGTGTAGTGCTCAATTTAGTATTTTCTGTAGAGCAGGTATCTTGTTCACAAACTCTTGTCATTGTCTGTCAAAGAATATTTTAAACTCTCCGTCATATTTGAAGGACAGTTTCGCTGGATATAAGATTCTTGGATGGCAGGTTTTCTCTTTCAGTGTCTTAAATATCACACCACTTCCTTCTTGCCTCCACGGTTTCTGCTGAGAAATCCACACATAGTCTTATCAAGATTCCTTTGTATATGATGGGTCACTTTGCTCTTGCTACTTTTGGGATTCTTTCTGTCTTTGACATTTGATAATCTGATTATTAAGTGTCTTGGTTTAGGCCTATTTAGATCTCTTCTGTTAGGGTATGCTGCACTTCTTGGATCTGTGATTTTATGTCTTTCATAAGAGATGGGAAATTTTCACTGATTATTTCCTCTATTATTGCTTCTGCCCCTTTTCCCTTCTCTTCTCCTTCTGGGACACCCATAACACCTACATTTACGTGTTTCATGTTGTCAATCAATTCCCTGAGACATTGCTCATATTTTTCCATTCTTTTCCCTATCTGTTCTTTTATGTGTAGGCTTTCAGGTGTCTTGTTCTCCAGTTCCTGAGTGTTTTCTTCTGCCTCTTGAGATCTGCTGTTGTATGTCTCCATTGTATCTGTCATCTCTTGTGTTATGCCTTTTATTTCCATAGATCCTGCCAGTTGTTTTTTGGAACTTTCAATTTCTACCTTATGTTTGCCCAGTGTTTTCTTTATATCCTTCATCTCTTTTGCCATATCTTCCCTAAACTTATTGAATTGATTTAGCATTAGTTGTTTCAATTCCTGTGTCTCAGCTGAAGTGTAAGTTTGTTCCTTTGACTGGGCCATAACTTCATTTTTCTTAGTGTAGGTTGTAGTTTTCTATTGCCTAGGTATCTGGTTTCCTTGGTTACCCCAATCAGGTTTTCCCAGATCAGAATGGGCTCAGGTGTCAGAAGGGGGTAATATTCTGAATCAGGTTTCCCTGAGGGTGTGTCTTAGAAGACTGACACACCCTGTGAGGCCTCAAGCTGCCGTACTTTTCGTAACCTGCCCAGCAGGTGGCACCTATCAGCCTTTCGCTCTGACTCCTGTAACGAGGTGTGGCCTGCTTAGTTTCTGTTTTGGGTGTTTTCCCCAAAGCTCTGGGATCTGGTCCTGAATGGAAGACTGATAGTAGAGCTGGGCACCACCTCCTTCCTCTTAGGAAGATACACTCCCTAGCAAGTTATCATCTGCGTTTAAATAGGTTCTTTGTCTCTCTGACTCTGCTATCTCCACCCTTGTCTGGGTCAGAGCACTGTGAACTGAAAATGGCTGAGGCTTTCTCCACTGAGCCCCTTGGTTTGAGAAAGAGAAAAAGGGACAGAAAGCCCCCTTTCAGGGCCAGTCCACGCCCTCCCTAGTTTCACCCATCAGCCAGAGCTAGCAGCTGGTCCTCTGGGCTCCCCCTCTTGGCACAGAGAAGTCTTCTGTCTCTTTAAGGGCAGTCATCACAAAAAGCCTCTGTCTACTTGTTGGGGATTTGTAGCTTGTATTGAGCAGTCCACATTTGTTAATTAAAACCATGGTTAGGGCTGGACTGAGGTATATTCGCTTGTTCAGAGAGTGCTACTTTCTACTACAGTGAGGTTTTGAAGTTCAGGCTGCCTTGTGGGGAGGGAGCTCCTGGCTCAGGTACACAGTTTTTACTTACAGATTTTATGCTGTGAACTCAGGCATACCTCCCATTCCAGGTTAGTGTACCATGTGTGGGCAGTCATGGTTGTCCCCCAGCAATTATTCCAGATTATTTACCAAATGTTCCTGGTTGTTTATTAGTTGTTCCAGGGGGACTAACTAACTTCCACTCCTCTCTATTCTGCCATCTTCTCTCTATTCCAATTTTAAAGATGAAAAAAAAAAAAAAAATGAGGCTCAAAAGGATTACATAAATTGTCCAAGACAACACAACTAATAAGTGGCAAAGCTAGGGGTCAAATCCCAGTCAGTCTGACTCCAAAGCCTGTCAGGTCAATTACTGTGCTGTCATGCTAAGAAAATACAATGGGAAGAACCCTGGGCTTGAGAGAGGGATTTCCCTTCTAAACTTGAATCCAACATTAATTTTGAGGGTGAATTTGGTAAAAGTCACGTAATCTCTTTGAGCCTCGGCCTGGTTTTCCTCACTTGTAAAAGATTCAGGACTAACTTGATAATCACCACAGTACCTTCTAGCACTTGTGTCTCTGATTCCACCTTGTGATGTCAGAATTTTAAATTCTCTTATTTGCAAGGGTCATTGATTTTCAGAGTACATTTACCTATTGTATTTGATCTTTACAATAACCATGAGGCAGGCAGGCATTATTCCCACCCCCTATGTTTTACATGCCGATGGGGAAACAGACTTGAGATGAAGTAGGCACCTTCTCCATGGTTAACACAGCTACTCCCCAGTCGAAAGCTCTAAAAGACTAGTTGCCCCTTCTCCTCCTTTGTCTCCTGTATCTTTCTCCCTCCAGGTCCTACCCCATTTCCCATTCCCAGAGAGATTTCCCTTACTAAATTAAATGTTAATTTCTATGCAGTTTAAGGAAGGGTATGCACAGGGGCTCTCCATCCCCATCAGTGTGTTCAACAGGTGCTGAGGGACAGGAGGAAGTCAGACCCACGTCCATGGGGACAGGTCCTGAGGAGCAGGAACCCAGGCTGAGTGCCCATCCAGACAGGACAGAGCAAGAGGGAATGGTAGACAGCCTCAGGACAGGAAGTGCCCATTGTAGATGCCACTGTCCAAAGCAGTCTGGTGGTTGTTTCTGTGCCAGCAATTCTGGGGAAGATTGTAACTGAGAAGTTAGGATTTAGAGGGTAATTACAATTACTGAATTATTATATAGATATTCCTTTTTACTTCCTGGTGTATTGGAGTAGACAGAGGGAAATACCTGAAATCTCTGAACTGTGACCCTGCTGCCTTGATCTCTGATAATGACTATAACTATATAGTCTTTATCTTGTGATTCTAAAAACCTTGTGACTGACCCTCACTTGTACCCTCTTATCCTGTTTTTCAGTCTGCTCAATAATTAGATCATCTCTAACCTTGTCATTTTGAGCCACTGTGCTCATTATCGTAAAACCTGCCCATCTTTTAGTACCATAAAACCATCATAGCTACTGCTGTTTGGAGAGACAGATTTTTAGGCCAATAGGCTGTCTGATCTTCTGCTTCACACCTAGCAATAAACTCTTTCTCTCTTTGAAACCCTGGTATCTCAGGAATTGGTCATTTGAGCACATTGGGCAGAGAACCCACCATTGATCAATATCAAGATCCTCTTAGAATATTTGCTGCTTCTTCATGCTCCCTGCCTCAGAAAAAGCCACCACTCTCTTCTGAGATGCCCCATCCAGATACATGGGAGACAAGATAGCCTAGGAGTTAAAAGGTGAACTCTGGATTCAGACTGTCTATTTGTTGATGGGAAGATACGTTAAGCTTGCCAGGCTTTCATTTCTATATCCATAAAACGGAGTTTAATATTTCTTCGTTTGGGTGAGATGAAGGTTAAATGTAATCCATCCTGTAGAATGCTTGGTGCAAAATATTCACTTGAAAAAGGGAAACTATTATTAGTAACATCACCATCAGTGACCTCCCTCATTCACAACCATCCCTTCCCACAGTAAATCAATCTTCAAGTAGAGATTCTACCTACTAAATATATAGTTAAATATGTTTACTTTTTACCCACCCTTGCTGCCACCACTTGGCCCAGGTATTCATAACCTCCTATCCGGGCTCTTGCAATATTGCCTATTTGTCTCTCTGCCTCCATTCTTGGTGCCACCACATCTCAATCCATTCTCCACTTTACAAAGCAGAGTGATTTCTCAAAAAAAAAAAAAAAAATGTGAATTGGTTCAGGTCACCCCAGCTTTCCAGCCCTCACTGTCTTTCTGCTGCAGTCACCAGAGCCCTGCATGACACCCTCCTCAGCCTCCTTTCCCACCACTCTTCTGCACCATCCCCACCAATGACCCTGCTGTGTCCCCTCTGCATTGCTCCACTGAGCCCTGCTCTCCTTCTCACTCACATCTCCAGTTCTTGTTTTCTCTGCCAATAACAACCTTCCCCACAGCACACACAACCTTTCCCTGGGGAATTCATCCTTCAGGTCTCAGCTATGAGGGTCCTTCCTCTGGTGAGCCTGGGAAGTATCATCCACACAAGTCCTAGCATACAGAAGGCACTTGACGAATATCTGTTGGTTAAATGGGGAATGGGCAAGTAGCATTGAGCTGATTCAATGTTTACTCCTTAAATCTTTGCACACTGCAAACAGGCTGGGTTCCCACTTTGAGCCAGGGTTCAGCCTTTAGATTGTGGGTAGGACCCTGAGCTGTGAGATGTGAAATAATGTAGGGCAGTCTTTGACGTTCCCATGAGGTTAGAGCACAGGCACAGAAAATTATAAGTGATGTGCTCAGCCACTGGTGGCAAGACAGGTACCAAAGACGAATACCCCAACCCTTACTTTTTTTCCCAACTCCACCCCCCTTCCCACAGGCTGCCCTTTCTCACTCATACCTAACAAGTGACTCACATGACAGACCTTTTGGGAAGATACTTAATGGCATGTGTGGAAAATTTTTCTAATTTTCCGTAGCTTTAAAGTTTGAGTTTTCATGGCTGCTAATTAAATTTGCCAATTTAACTTAAGTGGCTGGAAGAAGTAGAATCACTTGGAAGAAAAAAAAAAAAAAAAGAATAATACATTACTTTGGCAATTTTCAGAGTGATACATGACATATATTGTTGATGATCTTATTAAACTCTTTTTCAAATATATGCCGATAGAGTTAATGTTCTCTGTAACAAACTGGCAAAACACATTCAAATCCCTATTAATATACTAGTTTTGGGAACACAGTGGGGGGATGAAAGCAGAGAACAAATGTTTGGCATCTAAAGTGAATTTTGTTTTCCATTTTAAGTCAGTTCAATCCAAGGAACATTTGTTGAGTGCCTGACATATTTGGTACTGCCAAAGATGCAGAGTTGAAGATCCTACCCCTGCCCTCTAATTGTTTTGATCTAGTTGTACAAGGTGAAGGAGGACAACTATAAAACCAACTAGCACCTCAGGCAGAGGGAGGTAAGGGGGCAGATGTGGACGGCTGGAAGAGGGCTGGGCCCCGCTGTAGACTGCGAGCATGAGAGCAGAAACTGAGCCTGGCTTCTTCTCTGCTGCATCCCCTGCCTGACCTCAGGCCCATGGTAGCATTTGATTAAGAGTGGAGACAGGGAGGGAAGGAAGAAGGAAGGACAGTTGGGTCCTAGTTCCAACTGTACCACTTGCAAAACATGTGCCCCTGGCTGATCACTGATCCTTTCTGAGCCTCAAAGTCTTCATCTGTGTGCTGGTAACTGTGGTGAAGACTCCTTCCAAGGGGATTTTCTGGGTGAGGACTTGTGATTGTCAAGAATACTGTGTACCAAATATATCTGGCTTTCTTCGTCTTGCACACAGAATAGGATTGTTCATTCCTTCCCACTTTGAAGCTAAGTATGGCCATTTTATTTCATCTGGCCAATGAAATATGAGTAGAAGTGACACATGTCACTATTGAGTACAAGCTTTAAGAGCTGATTTTTAACTGGCTATATTCCAGATGGCAGCTATTCTGTCAGTCTGGGCCTCAGCCTACCTTCCTTGGACATGTAGCATGAGTAAGAAATATACCTGGTTGTTTAAGCCAGCAAGATTTGGGATCTGTTTGTTATCACAGCATAATCTAGTCTATCCTGATGATCAAGAATTTAATAAAGATTGAAAACACTTCATATAGTCTAGGGCCTTAAATAAATATAATTACTAGCAGAGATACAAAGAAAGTGCTGTCTTGGAAGTGATCGTACCTGGTTGACAGGGATGGAAAAAGCTTCTCAGAGAAGATGGCACCTGAGATGGGTCTTCAAGTTGGGAAGGATATCTAAGAGGTGTGTAAGAATGAAAGGACTCAGAATGGACAGGGAAGATGAGTGTGGCCAGAGCAGTGGGTGACTAATAAAAATAAAAAGCATGGAGTAGGCACTTAGTAAATGCCAGGTTCTGTCCTTGTGTGATTACGTGTGCTTATTCTTCACAGCATGCCTATTGTTGCTGTAACAAATTACCACAAATTTAGCTGCTTAAAACAGCACAAATATATTATCTTAAAGTTCTGTATTTTACAAGTCTGGTACAGGTCCCACTGGGCTAAATTCAAGGTATCGAGAGGGCTGTGTTCCTTTCTGGGGGTTGTAGGAGAGAATCCTTTTCCTTGCTCATTCAGTTTGTTGGCAGAACTCAGTTTCTTGTAGTTGTAGAACAAAATTCCCCATTTCCTTGCTGCCTGTCAGCTGTTCCCAGATTCTACAGGATGCTCACATTCCTGGGCTCATGGCCCTCTTCCTCCATCTTCAAAGCTCTCAATGTGAGCTAAATCTCTCTCATGCTTTGAATCTCTCCTCTCTGACCAATTCTTCTGTCTCCTTCCATTTTTAAGGGCCCATGCAATTAAATTGGGCCCACCTTGATAACCCAGGATAATCTCCCTATTTTAAGGTCCCTAACCAATTCTATCTGCAAAGTCCCTTTTGCCATGTGACGTGACATATTCACAGTTTCCAGAGATTAGGATCTCAACGTCCTGGGGGGGGAGGGGGCATTATTCTGCCTATCACATCCTACCTTGGGGGCGAGGAAATTGAGGCTTAGTGTGGTTAAGCTAGTTGTCCACGGTCACTGCCTAGTTCTTGGAAGAATGGCTTTTGATCCCAAACATCCTGACAACAGAGCCTTTACTCTTAACCACTAGCTTTGTCCAGAGAACATAAAGGGGAAGAATGAAGGACATGACTAGAACAATGAGTTCAGGATTTATTGCAGACATCTTCAAATGACAGACCAAAGAGATGGTTTGAGGGAACACTGCATAGTGATTTCCAGTCACTCTGTATTCATCTTCTATTGCTGCATAACAAATTACCACAAACTTATTAGCTTGAAACAGCACCCATATAATACCTCACAATTCTGTAGGTCAGAAGTCCAGGATGGTGTGACTGGGTTCTATACTCAGCTTCTCAAAAGGCTGGAATCAAGGCATCAGCCAGCTCCAGCTGCAGTCTCATCTGGAGCTCAGGGTCCAGTTCCAAGCTCATTTCTGTCATTAGCACATTTCAGTTGCTTGCAGTTGTAGAATTGAAATCCCCATTTTCTTGCTGGCAGTGAGGAACTTCTCAGCTTCTAGAGGACATACTCATATCCTTGTCCCATGACCACCTCCAGCCAGAGAAAACTCCCTGCTTTAAAAAGCCTATGTGATTAGGTTAGCCCACCAGGCTAATGTTCCTTGCTTGAGGTCAACTGATTAGTAAACTTAATTCCATCTGCAAAAGCAATATCCTTTTTGCAATGTAAACTAACATATTCTCAGAGTAGCACTAGGGAGACAAGGTCTTGGATCATCTTAGAATTCTGCCTTCTACTCATCTCATGAATAATGGGACAGATACTATCATGCACAGAGGTTAAGTAGAGGTTAATTTACAGTGACAGAGCTAACGCTAGGGTCCAGATCCTGGTGATGAGCAGAGTGCCATGTCCCTGCTAGGAAAGGGCTGTGTTTCCTGTTTGAGAACCAGGAAAGAGGATCCCTTCCCCTCTACTGAGGGTAGGATGAGCTTAAAGGTCGTGAGTGCTTCTTCCAGCTCATGTGTGATCCTGAGCAAGCCCATAACCCATTGTATCTCCAGTTATGTCCCTGTCAGAGGTAGGGCATTCTTGGTAGGTATTCTACACCCATCGTAATTTAGGCAAACCTGTAATAGATTCACCAGGAGTGGAAATTTGTCTGTATTTGTGAGACATCAGGTTTTCAAAATATTTTTAAAGAAACATAATTTTATTATTTTAAGTTTGTGCAATAATTTGTCCTATGATAATCACTTTGCAGAGTAGACATTTTGAGGGGATATTATTCTATGTCTATGTAAGAATTAAGGATTCTTCCCTGGGATAGTGTTCTAGTGTGCTAATGTTGCTGGAATGCAAAACACCAGAGATGGATTGGCTTTTATAAAATGGGGTTTATTTGGTTATAGAGTTACAGTCTTAAGGCCATCAAGTGTCCAAGGTAACGCATCAACAATCGGGTACCTTCACTGGAGGATGGCCAATGGTGTCCGGAAAACCTCCATTAGCTCAGAAGGCACGGGGCTGGTGTCTGCTCTGGAGTTCTGCTTTCAAAATGGCTTTCTCCCAGGATATTCCTCTCTAGGCTTCAGCTCCCCAAAAATGTCACTCTTAGTTGCTCTTGGGGCATTTGTCCTCTCTTAGCTTCTCTGGAGCAAAAGTCTGCTTTCAAAGGCTGTCTCCAAAATGTCTCTGTAAGCTGAAGCTCTTCTCTCAGTTTCAGTGCATTCTTCAAAATGTCCCTCTTGGCTGTAGCAAGCTTGCTCCTTCTGTCTGAGCTTATATAGTGCTCCAGTAATTTAATTCAGACCCATGCTGAATGAGTGGGGCAACACCTACGTGGAAATTATCCAACCAAAGGTCTTGTCCACAGTTGATTGACTCACATCTCCATGGAAACACCCCAAGGATTCCAAAATCTAATCAACACTAATATGTCTGCCTACACAAGATTGCATCAAAAATAATGGCATTTTAGGGGACATAAATACATCAAACTGACACAGATACCATTTCTTCAAAAATGGGTGCTTCTAAAATTTTAGAAATTAGTTTATTGACACAGAATAAATGGTTCTCCTTGCTATAATGTTTATGCTATTAATTAGCTTAAGAAATCTTTTCCTCTGTAGATAGCTCAGAGGAAAGCATTCAAAATTGCCTAATTATGGAGTTTCATCTTCATTCAACAAAGATTAAGACTGTATTGGGTTCTAGGGGATTATGAAGAAGTCTAGAATTCCTTAACGATTTAATAATTTAGTTTTAACAGTGAAAGAGAGCAGGACCAGGAGTGGTACTGACAGGAAACGTAGGAGAGTTCAGAGAAGTGAGAAGTGAAGGCAGGAAGCGGCAGTCAGGCAGGCTTCTTGGAGGTGGTGGCATTTGAAGCTGGACCTTTAATCATTAAGTGCAGAGTCCATGCCCAGGCTTCTGAGGATCTGCTTGATCTGGTCCTCGCCTCCATCTTCACACTCATCCTATGCTTCCAATTACCTGGAACGCATGAAGCTTTTCCTGCCTTGGAATATTTGCTCTTCCTGTTTCCTCAGCCCGGAACGTTGTTCCTCCAGACATTTCACACATTGGGCTTATTCTCAACAGTCAGCTGTCAGCTTAAATACCGCCCCCTCAGAGAGACTTTCTCTCACGGCCTTGTCTATATCGGTCCTTTCCTTTCCTCTCTGACTCCTTCCACCCACCAAGTTAGTGATAAGAGAAAAACAAGGATACTTAAAGGCCAACATGAGGAGGGACTGCTATTCTCTCCACTTGACAGATGAGGGGCGCTGAAACTCTGAGCAGCTAAGTCACATTCCCAAGTCACTCAGCCAGGTTAGGTGACTCCACAATCCACAGTTCTAACCACCAGGTTCTAGATTCTCTACATACTGTGAAAATAAGGATTCGCTTAGAAAACTCATGATGCAGAAGCAAGAAGGTGTGTGTGGGGGGGACCCCATAATCCAGCCACCTGGATGGCTCCTTTAACACTGTAGTTTGCAGACATCCAGACAAAGTTGAGTTTTTAATGGGATCATACAGTATACAGTGTTTTATAACCTGCTCTTTTCACTTAACAGCATATTGAAAACTTCTCTCCATGTAATGGTTCATGTCTGAAAAGCAGTATCAGCTTCCATCAGGCCTCTTCTAGTCTGGCACTGTGATGAGCACATTACAACTGGTCCTCACAACACCACTTTTAGCTAGCTGCTATTATTATACCCACTTCATAGATGGAGAAACTGAGGCCTGATAGATGTGAAATAACTTGCCCCAAATCACACAGTTAATACCCGACAGGGAAGGAGAAGGAGCTATACAGCTCCTGACCTTCCACCTGATCATTCTCTTCAGTGCCTCAGAAAGAGTTGAGGGTCCCTGTGAAGAAATGTTGGGGTAGTTTCTGGGTGAGGAGAGGAAGAGTGACTGTTCTTCCCAGCACTGAGGGTTCCCTGACTCCGGAGGGCTGCCCCCTTAGCTCAGTTGGGTGTATTTGGGAGGGAGGGGCTGTGTAGGCAGGGAACTGGATAGGGTGAAAAGATACCTGGCAAATGGAGAATTTCCAATCAGTTATTTTAAGGAAAATAACTCCTTTTAGTAGTTTCCTCATGCTGGAATGAACCTTAAAAACGCTAATTAAAGCATAAGCATGCGCTGTTATTTTATCCTCTGCTTGCTGATGGGTAGGGGCCTATTTTTTTAAAATCCACAACACCCGGTATTTAAATATGCTGCCAACCCTAAGGACTTCAGATGCCAGACATGCTGGGCCAGAGATGACAATGCACTTCTGCACACCTGGCCCTCTGAGGCAGGGACCCAGGCCCTTAGAGCGCACCTCATTTCTGCAAACCAGCTGGTGAATCAGCAGTTATTCGGAGCTCTAGGGAGGGTTCTGGTTGCAGGAAATAGTATGTTTTGATATTATTGGCCAGCAAACAGGCAGCAGTAGGAAGAAAGTGGCTTCTTCTAAGAACCAAAACTCAAAAATGTATGTGGAAGAGGTCCATTTTCAATACCAGTATGATGCCAATATTCCTTTGTGTTTAGGAACTGTGGAAAAGCGATGCCTGGGGACCTGAGAAGGTGAACCTTGAGAGATGAGGGTGGTGGCCCTGGTCCAGGCGGAGACCATTTTCAGCAGAGTGAAATCAGATGAATCTGGGTTCATCCAAGCCCCCTCGCTTGCTTTGTGACCTCTAAATTACTTCACCTCTCTGAGCCTTGGTTTCATAGTTTATCAAAAGGGAGTATACCCACCTGGCCTGAAGAGAGTGGTAATAGAAAAATGCATGTCAAGTATCTTCTGCAGTATCCCGCTAGAATGAGGGCTCAGAGAATGGTGGCTGCTGGTGTGACTGAGACATCTTGCTTGTTCACATTCTTTCCCCTGCTCTACACCAATGCACAGGCTGTTCCTGCTCCAGGCAATGCCTTTCTATTTCAGAACACCCAAAGCTCACCTATCCTGCAGTGCCTCTTTCACACAGGCTTTTCAGAGTTCTCCTAGAGGGAGAAGTAGCCAGATGTGGCCTTTCCCACCACTGTACTTCATTGGCACTTAATCATGACTTGCCTTGCTGTTCACTGCAGTCCAGCCAGGCATCATAGTTGCTTCTGTGTGGGTCACATCTCTCCCATTAAAATGAATTCCTTGAGAAGAGACCACTTAGGTGTCTCCCACTGGGCTTGGCACATAGTCAGCTGGCAACAAACATTTGCATAATCATTCATGTATTCAATATGTGTTTAATGAGCACCGACTATGTGCCAAGCAGTGTGCTAAGTGCTGGGATTATAGCAGTAAATGCCACAGCTGAGGCCACTGCCCTGGCTGAACTTACACTTTAGTAGAAAGATATAGATAAATGAATAAACAAATAAACCAATAAACATATAGTTAGGTAAAGACCATCTTAGACTTCGGTAAATGCCATGAAGAAAAGGAGATGAGGTAAGATGAGAGATAGAGGGGATGGCCGCGATGACAATATTTAGAGTGAGGAGGTGACAATTGAGCAGAAACACAGAGAATTGGTAAAGGCAGGCTTGGGACAATTTCAGGGAAGTGAATCCCAGGCAGAGGGAATGACCAGTGCAAAGTTCCTGAGGTGGGAAAGAATGTGATGTGTTCTAGAAACTGCAAGGAGACCATAATGTTTGGAAAGATGAAGCAGATGGGGTTAGAGTTGGGGCTGGATCAGGTAGGGACTTGGTAGCCTTGGGAGGGCATTTGGATTGTATTTTCTAAGGGGACAGGGAGCAACATGATCCTATATACAGTTTTTAAAAGTTCCCTATAGCTTTTGTATGGACATGGATTGTACAAGGATAAGAGAAGAAGCAAGGAAACATGAAACATCATACTATCTAGGCTAGAACAGTAGTGCCATTTATTGAGATGCAGAAGATGGAGAAGCATAAGTATGTTTGGTTGTATTTATTTGAGGGTTTTGGTGGGGGTTCATTTAGAATTTTGTTCTGGATGTTTCAGGTTCAAGATATCAGTTAGGCTGTTAGAAACACACGTTTCTAGTTCAGGAGAAAAGCTGGAGCTTTTCAATTTAGGCATTATTAGCACATATGTATAAAGACAACGGGAGTGGATGAAATCATGGAAGGAAAGATTCTACTCAGGGACGGGAAGAGAGCTGAGACCTGAACTCGGGGCACTCCAAAAGAGATTAGGCAGAAGAAGAAGAGCCAGCAAAGGAGACTTAGAAGAACCAACATATGGAGCAGGAGAAAACTCAGGATAGTGTGGGGGGCTGGAAGCTAAGAAGAGTGTTTCAAGATGAAGTCTTCATCATCACCATCCTCCCCCTCCCCCTCCTCTCCCACCACCACCACTACCATCACCATCATCATCATCATCACAGGTGACATCTTGAGTCCCCTTGGGCTCCTTCCTAAATGTGGGGCATGACCTTTCTCAGTGAATTCTCTTGTGAGATGGGTTTCATTATCCCCATTTTCAGGTGTGGAAACAAAGGCTTAGAGAGTGAAGCCAAGAGTTAATAAACGAAAACAAATGAAGGAATTGTTCCAAATCCATTCTTTTGCAAACTGTGCTCACCAAGCTTTTTTAAAAGGGAAAAATAGGAATGCAACACCATCCCTCTTTGAGTCGGCTCTGCAAGCTCCAGGACAGTAAACCATCTCAGAGCACTGGGCTTTCTTGGAGCTTGATGTCCACCCCTCATCTCCACACCCCTCAGAGCCACCACCAGGGTGCAGAGCCCCCTCCTTGGTGGGGTGCTGGAACACAGTGACCAGCAGCTGGGGCAATCAAATGAATCCCTCCAGCTCTGCCAGGCAAGTACTGAGTGATCTGCAGCTGGTGACAAATGGGATAGTTTGCCACCCAGATGCAGCATCTTGGATGAAGAGGTCTCATCAAAGGAATTGTTGCATTTGACCAGAGCTAATTACTCTGGTCTGGGAACCTTGATGCCTAATACTGAGTGAGCCTCTCTCTGAGCATAGCCCAGCTCAGTAATTAGTCAAAAAGGACTTGCTTCTCCCAATAATTTAGAGGCAGTCCATCTGAGCCTGTGCCTTCACACCCCCTATTTCCATCATTTTTTAAAAATAGTCATTTGAAGCAGATGACAAAGGGAAATGGGTTGCGCTTAGTGACCTTTTGAGCTAGTGGAATGAAGGCACACAGGAGGTGTCCCTTCTGTCCCCTTCCTCTTGGGGATGACAGAACATGGTTTTGAAGTGAAGAAGAATGTCCAAATCCAACTCCTTGTCAGAGATGTCCTGGAGAGGAGGTTGTTGGGATCAAAAGTTGATTGCTGTTTAATAACATTCTACTACCCACATACACCCGAAGTTATCTGCTTTCCAGAAGGGCCCTGATCAGAGTATCTGTTCCCCCACCTTCCCCCAGGCCTTTGCCCCTCACACTGTCTGCAAAACTCCATCTGAAAATACTTACTCTGTGCCAGTCCTATGTGCTTTACTCGTGTTTTCTTTTTTAATCCTTAAAAATTCCTTTAAAATGAGAACTGCTGCCATTTTATACAGAAATAAGCACAAAGAGGTGTAGTCACTTGCCCAAAGTTATACAAGCAGTAAGTGACGAGGCAGAGGACTCCCTCCTGCTGTCTGACCCCTGAGCCCGTGCTCTTAACCAATGCATCTACTTTCTCCTTAAGGATAGTGCAAAAGTTAAGTATCAAATGAATCAGTGCAATATTTATTCTCTGGGTTTTTACATGGAAGGGCTAACACGTACAGATGATTTTTTAAAAATGCCTTAACTCCTGTTAGCTGTTATATAAAAACCTATAGATCAAAGATCTCTGATAGTCACAATAAGGATCTAGATCAGGAGTCAGCAAACTAGGGCCTGTGGGACAAATCCAGCTTGCAGCCTAATTTTGTAATTAAACTTTTTTCAATTTTAATTTTACAAACAAGTATTCCCCCTCTCCTGGCAACTTCTAACCTGCTTTCTATCTCTGCACATTTCCTATTTCTAGTAATCTCTTACAAGTGACACCATATAATATTTGTCCTTATGTGTCTGGCTTTTACACTGAGCGTAATATTTTCAAGGGCGTTCTATGTTGAAGCATGTCTCATAACTTCACTTTTGCTTATGGCCAAATAATAATCCATGTGTGTGTGTACCACATTTTGTTTATCTGTTTATTTCTTGACGGACATTTGAGTTGTTTCCAGATTTGGGCTATTGTGAATAATGCTGCTATAGACACGGTTGTACAAGTATCTGTTTGTGTGTGACCCTGTTTTCACTTTCTCTGGGTATATGCCTAGAAGTGGGATTGCCAGGTCAAATGAAAATTCTATATTTAACTTTCTGAGGAACTGCCATATTGATATCCACAGTGGCTGCACCATTTTACATTCCCACCAACAATGCACTACAGTGCCACTTTTTCCACATCCTCTCCAACACTTGTTTTCCATATTTTTTTTTATGATAGCCATCCTTGTGGGTGTCAAGTGATATCTCATTGTTGTTTTAATTTGCATTTTCCTGATGGCTGCTGATGTTGAGTGTCTTTTCATGTGTTTATTGGCCATTGGCCATTTGCGTATCTTCCTCAGAGAAATATCTGTTTAAGCCCTTTGCCCATTTTTTAATTGGGTTGCCTTTATGTTCTTTATATATTCTGGATATTAAACCTTTATCCAATAAATGGTTTGAACCTATTTCCTCCCTTTCTGTAGGCTGTCTTTTTATATTCTTGATAATTTCCTTCAATGTACAAAAGTTGTTTTTTTTTTTTTAATTTTGATGAAATCAAATTTATCTGTTGTTTCTTTTGTTGCTCATGCTTTTGGTGTCATATCTAAGAATCTACTGTCGAATCCCAGGTCATGAAGATTTGCCCCTATGTTATCTTCTAAGAGTTTTATAGTTTTAGCTCTTATATTTAAGTCCTTCATCTGTTTTAAGTTGACTTTTCATATGGGGTGAAGTAGGGATATAACTTTGTTTTTCTGCATATGGCTATCCAGTTTTCCCACCACCATTTTTTGAAGAGACTATTCTTTCCCCACTGCATGTACTGAGCACCCTTGTCAAAAGTCAGTTGGCCATAGATGTATGGGTCTATTTCTGGACTTTCAATTCTGTTCCTCTGATCATTTGTCTATCTTTATGCCAGTACCACACTGTTTTCATTACTGTCACTATGTAATATAATATTTAAATTGAGAAGTGTGATTCCTCCAATCCTGTTCTTTTTCAAGATTGTTTTGGCCCCTGCAGTTCCATATGAAATTGAGGATCAGTTTTTCCATTTCTGCAATAAAGGCTGCTGGAATTTTGGAAGGGATTGCATTGAATTTGTATATAGCTTTGGATAATATTGACATATTAACTATGTTTACTTTTCCAATCCATGAACATTGGTTGTCTTGCCATTTACTAAGGTCTTTTTTAATTTCTTTGAGCCAATGTTTTGTAGTTTTCAGTATACAAGTCTTTTGTATCCTTAAAGTTATTCCTAGACATTTTATTCTTTTAGATGCTTCTATAAATGGAATAATTTTCTTAATTGCCTTTTGGGATTCTTCATTGCTGGTGTATAACAACACAATTATTTAGTGTGCATGTGTGTGTCTTAATCTTGTACCCGACCACCACTTTGCTGAATTCATTTATTAGCTCTAGCAGTTTTCTTGTGGATTCCTTTGGGTTTTCCTTATATAAGATCATGTCATCTGAAAATAGAGATTGCTTCCCTTCTTTCTTTCCAATTTGATACCTTTTTTTTTTCTTGCCTAATTGCTCTGGCAAAAACTTCTAGTACAATATTGAAGAGTAGTGATGAAACCAGGCATCCTTGTCTTGTTTCTGATCTTTAAGACTTTCACCATGGAATGTGATGTTAGCTATGAGTTTTTCACATATGCCCTTAATCATATTGAGAAAAATCCTTCTATTCCTAGTTTTCTGAGTGTTTTTATCAAGAAAGGGTGATGGCTTTTGTCAACCGTCTTTTCAGAATCTACTAAGATAATCATGTAGTTTTTTTTTTCCCTTCATTCTGTTTATGTAGTGTATTATATTGATTGACTTTCATATATTGAACCACCCTTGCGTCGCTGGAATGAATTCCATTTGGTCATAGTATACAATTTCTTAATATGCTGTGGGAATTGATTTGCTAGTATTTTGTTAAGGATTTTTACATCAATATTCATAAGAGAAATTGGTCTGTAATTTTCTTTTATTGTGATATCTTTATGAGGCTTCAGTATTAGAGTAATGCAGGCCTCATAGAATGAGTTAAGTGATCCCTCCTCTTGAATTCTTTGGAGCAGAATTCATTTAATTGTTCTTTAAATGTTTTGTGGAATTTACCAGTGAAGCCATCTGGTCCTGGACTTTTCCTTGGTGCAAGGTTCTAATTATTGATTCAGTCTCTGTGCTTGTTGTATGTTTGTTGATGTTTCCCATTTCTTCCTGAGTAAACTTGGGTAATTTATGTATTTCTAGGATTTTTTCCATTTCTTCTAGATTATCTAGTTTGTTGGTGTACAATTGTTCATTATATTCTTTTATAATCCTTTTTATTTCTGTAAGGTCAGTAGGGATATCACCATTTTCCTTTCTGATTTTAGTTTTTTACATCTTTTCTCCATCAGTCTAGCTAAATGTTTGTCAAATTTACTGATTTTTCCAAAAAACCAACTTTTTGTTTTGTTTAGTCTGTCAATTGTTTTTACTTTTCTCTATTTCATATTTCTCTGTTCTAATCTTATTTCTTTACTTCTGCTAACTCTTGGTTTTCTGTGCTCTTATTTTACTAGTTCCTCAAGATGTAAAGTTAGGTTATTAATTTGAGATCTTTCCATAGCTATAATTTTTACTTTGAGCACTGCCTTCACAGAAGCCCATACATGTTGAAATTCTGTGTCTTTGTTTGTCTCTTAAGTGTTTTCTAATTTCCCTTTTAATTTCTTCTTTACCCCATTGGTTAAGAGTGTACTGTTTAATTCCAACATGTTTGTACATTTTTACTTTTCCTTCCATTATTGATTTCTAACTTCATTCTGTTGTAGTCATCGAAGTTACTTTTTATACTTTCAATATTTTAAAATTTATTTAGATGTCTCGTGTGCCCTAACATATTGCGTATCCTAAAGAATTACCCTTGTGCACTTGAAAAGAATGTGTATTCTGCCATTGTTGGATAAAGTCTTCTATAGAGTGTCAGTAGATCTAGTTGCTTTATGTTGCTTTTAATGTTCAGGTCTTCCATTTCCTTACTGATCTTCTCTTTAGATATTCTATCCAGGGTTAAAAGTGATGTTTTGAAATCTCCAACTATTACTGAAGACCCGTCTTTCTCCTTTAAATGTTGTCAATGTTTGTTTCTTATATTTTGAGGCCCTGCTGTTAGATGCATATATGTTTACAATTGTTAAAACTTCTAGTTGAATTGACCATTGTATCAGTAATGTCCTTCTTTGCCTATTGTAACAGTTTTTTTACTCAGTCTGTTTTGTCTGATATTAATGTAGCTAGCCAGGCTCTCTTTTGATAACTATTTGCATGAAATATGTTCCTATCCTTTCACTTCTCAACCTATTTACATCTATGCATCTAAGACAGGTCTCTTGTAAACAGCATATAGTTGGGTCATGTCTCTTTATTCTGCCTTTTGATTGGAGGATTTAATCTGTTTATATTTAGGAAAATTATTGAAAAGGCAAGATTTACTTTTGCCATTTTGCTAATTTATTTTGGTAAGCCTTATACCTTTTTTGTCCCCCCTTTCATCCATTATTGCCTTCTTGTTTGTTTAGATGATCTTTTTTTTAAATACAATTTTATTGAGATAGATACATTCACATAATTTCCCATATAGTCACATATTTCAATCCTCCAAAGTGTATAATCAGTTGTTCATTGTATCATCATATAGTTGTGCATTCATCACTGCAATCAATCTTTGAACATTTTCATCACTCCAAAAAATAAAATTAAAATAAAAAAGAACATCCAAAACATTCCATTCCCCTTCTCCCCCCATTATTCATTAACTTATTTACTTTCTTTAAACTCTCACTCATTGTTTTGTTTAACCTTATCAAAAAATTAAAAAAATAAAGTAAAATAAAGCATTTCAAACAAACCAAAAAAAAGGAATATGAAAAAGCAAATAACTAAAATAACTACATTGCTTCCAACATGTTCCTACCCTACCCCAAGAAAATTAACAAACTATAACCAAAGGAAGAAGAAAAACAATTAACCTAAAATAACTACATTGCTGCCAACTTGTTCCTTCCATACCCCCCAAAAATTGACCATAGTCGTTCTTGAGAATTCCCCATAACATTAAGTTTACCCTCCAAAACTTATCTGTTTTATTAGATGATCATTCCCCCTTCACTTTTTGCTGTCTATCATTAGGTCCCCTGCATTCTACAATATAAACCATTTGTTTTACATTTTTCACAGAGTTCACATGAGTGGTAACATACAATATAGCTCTTTATGTGCCTGGCTTATTTCACTCAGCATTATGTCTTCAAGATTCATCCATGTTGTCATATGTTTCACGACCTTATTCCTTCTTGCTGTGTAGTATTCCATCGTGTGTATATACCAAATTTTGTTTATCCATTCATCTGTTGAAGGACATTTGAATTGTTTCCATCTCTCGGCAATTGTGAATGCTGCTGCTATGAATATTGGTGTGCAGATATCTGTTCATGTCACTGCTTTCAGATCTTCCAGGTATATACTGAAAAGTGAAATTGCCGGATTGAAGGGTAACTCTGTATCTGGTTTTCTAAGGAACTGCCAGACTGTCTTCCAGAGTGGCTGTACCTATACAGTCCCACCAGCAATGAATAAGAGTTCCAATTTCTCCACATCCTCTCCAGCATTTGTATTTTCCTATTTGTTTAACGGCAGCCATTCTAATTGGCATGAGCTGATATCTCATTGTGGTCTTAATTTGCGTCTCCCTAACAGCTAGTGAAAATGAACATTTTTTCATGTGCTTTTTGGCCATTTGTATTTCCTCTTCAGACAACTGTCTTTTCATAGCTTTTGCCCATTTTATAATTGGGCTGTCTGTACTATTGTCATTGAGTTGTAGGATTTCTTTATGTATGCAAGGTATCAGTCTTTTGCCAGATACATGGTTTCCAAATATGTTTTCCCATTGAGTTGGCTGTCTCTTCACTTTTTTGACAAATTCCTTTGAGGTACAGAAGCTTTTAATTTTGAGGAATTCCCATTTATCTGCTTTTTCTTTCATTGATTGTCCTTTGGATGTAAGGTCTAAGAAGTGAGCTCCTAATACTAGGTCTTGAAGATGATTCCCTACATTATCTTCTAGGAGTTTTATAGTGCTGTCTCTTACACTGAGGTCTTTAATCCACTTTGAGTTAATTTTTGTATAGGGTTTGAGTTAGGGATCCTCTTTCATTCTTTTGGATATGGATATCCAGTTCTCTCAGCCCCATTTGTTGAACAGACTGTTATGTCCCAGATCAGTAGTTTTGGGGGCCTTATCAAAGATCAGTCTACTGTAGATCTGGGGGTCTATCTCTGAATTCTCCATTCAATTCCATTGTTCAATATGTCTATCTTTGTGCCAGTACCATGCTGTTTTAACTTTTGTGGCTTTATAATAAGCTTCAGAGTCAGGGAGGGTAAGTCCTCACCCTTTTTCTTTTTTAGAATGTTTTTAGCAATTCGAGGCATCTTTCCATTCCAAATAAATTTGATAACTAGCTTTTCCAAGTCTGCAAGATAGGTTGTTGAAATTTTGATTGGAATTAAATTGAATCTGTAGATGAGTTTGGGAAGAATTGACATTTCCATGACATTTCGCCTTCCAATCCATGAACACAGAATATTTTTTCCATCTTTTTAGGTCCCCTTCTATTTCTTTTAGTAAAGTTATATAGTTTTCTATGTATAGGTCTTTTATGTCCTTGGTTAAGTTTATTCCTAGGTACTTAATCATTTTAGTTGCTATTGAGAATGGCGTCTTTTTCTTGAGTGTCTCTTCAGTTAGGTCATTTCTGGTATATAGGAACATTACCAACTTATGTGCATTAATCTTGTATCCTGCTACTTTGCTAAATTTGCTTATTAGCTCAAGTAGCTGTGTTGTTGATTTCTCAGGGTTTTCCAGATATAAGATCATGTCATCTGCAAATGACAGTTTTACTTCTTCCTTTTCTATCTGGATGCCTTTTATTTCTGTCTTGCTGGATTGCTCTAGCTAGCACTTCTAGCACAATATTGAATAACACTGGTGACAGCAGGCATTCTTGTCTCATTCATCATCTTAGAGGGAAGGCTTTCAGTTTCTCGCCATTGAGTATTATGCTGCCTGTGGGTTTTTCATATATGCCCTTTATCATATTGAGGAAGTTTCCTTCAATTCTTACCTTTTGAACTGTTTTTATCAAAAAGGGATGTTGGATGTTGTCAAATGCTTTTTCAACATCTATTGAGATGATCATTTGATTTTTCTCTTTTGATTTGTTAATGTGTTGTAATACATTGATTTTCTGATGTTGAACCATCCTTGCATGCCTGGAATGAACCCCACTTGGTCACAGTGTGTGATTGTTTTAATGTCTTTGGATTTGATTTGCAAGTATTTTGTTGAGAATTTTTGCATCTATATTCATGAGGGAGATTGGCCTGTACTTTTCCTTTCTTGTAGCATCTTTACCTGGTTTTGGTATTCGAGTGATGTTAGCTTCATAAAATGAGTTAGGTGGTGTTCCGTTTTTTTTTTTCAGTGTTTTGAAACAGTTTAAGTAAGATTAGTGTCAGTTCTTTTAAGAAAGTTTGATAGAATTCCCCTGTGAAGCCATCTGGCCCTGGGCATTTACTTGTGGGAAGCTTTTTGATGACTGATTGGATTTCTTTGCTTGTGATTGGTTTATTGAGGTCTTCTGTTTCTTCTCTGGTGAGTCTAGGTTATTCACGTGTTTCCAGGAAATTGTCCATTTCCTCTACATTACCTTGTTTGTTGGCATACAATTGTTCATAGTATCCTCTTATAATTTTTAATTTCTTTGGGATCTGCAGTAATTTCACCTCTCTCATTTATTATTTTGTTTATTTGGGTCTTCTTTGTTTTTGATTTTGTCAGTCTAGCTAGGGGCTTATCAATCTTGTTGCTCTTCTCAAAGAATTGACTTTTGGTTTTCTTTTCTTTGTTCTCTGTGTCCATTATTTCTGCTTTAATCCTTGTTATTTCTTTTCTTCTACTTGGTTTAGGATTAGTTTGCTGTTCATTTTCTAGCTTCTTCAGTTGTTCCATTGGTTCTTTGATTTTAGCTCTTTCTTCCTTTTTAATGTATGCACTTAGAGCTGTAAATTTCCCCCTCAGTACCACCTTTGCTGCATCCCATAAGTTTTGATGTGTTGTGCTCTTGTTTTCATTTGTCTCTAGATATTTAGCAATTTCTCTTGCTACTTCTTCTTTAACCCACAGATTGTTTAGGAGTGTGCTGTTTAACCTCCAGATATTTGTGAATGTTCTAAATCTTTGATGGTTATTGACTTCTAATTGTATTCCATTGTAATCAGTGAATGTGCTTTGAATAATTTCAATCTTTTTAAATTTATTGAGGCTTGTTTTATGAACTAGTCTATAATCTATTCTGGAGAAAGTTCTGTGAGCACTAGAGAAGAATATGTATCCTGGTGATTTGGGATGTAATGTTCCATATATGCCTGTTAATTCAAATTCATTTATCACATTGTTTAGGTTTTCAATTTCCTTATTGGTCCTCTGTCTGGTTGATCTATCTATAAGACAGAGTGATGTATTGAAGTCTCCTTCTATTATTGTGGGAACATCTATTGCTTCCTTCAGTTTTGTCAACGTTTGTCTCATGTACTTTGGTGCACATTGGTTGCATAGACATTTATGATTGTATTTCTTCTTGTTGAATAGTCCCTTTTTTAGTATATACTGACCTTCTTTGTCTCTTACAACATTCTTGCATTTAAAGTCTATTTTATCTGAGATTACTATTGCTTTCCTGATTTCTTTTGGCTGTAGCTTGCATGAAATATTTTTTTTCCATCCTTTCACTTTCAATTTCTTTGTGTCCCTGTGTCTAAGATGAGTGTCTTGTAAGCAACATATTGATGGTTCATATTTTTTAATCCATGCTGTCAATCTATTTCTTTTAATTGGGGATTTTAATCCATTCACATTCCGTTTTATTACTGTGAAGGCAGTTCTTGAATCAGCCAGCATATCCTTTCTTTTTATTTGTCAGATATATTTTTTCCCTCTCCCTCTTTATTTCCTTTAATGTACCTTTACTAATACTCTTTAGTTCTGAACCTTTCTCCATACCTCTCTCTCCTTTCTTTTATCTCAGCTGGTAGGGCTCCCTTTTGTATCTCTTGTGGTGCAGGTTTCTTGTTAGCAAATTCTCTCAACATTTGTTTGTGAAGATTTTAAGCTCTCCCTCAAATTTGAAGGAGAGCTTTGCTGGGTAAAGAATTCTTGGTTAGCAATTTTATCTCTTTCTGAATTTTAAATATGTCGTGCCACTGCCTTCTTGTCTCCATGGTGGCAACTGAGTAGTCACTACTTAGTCTTATGTTGTTTCCCTTGTATGTGGTGGATTGCTTCTCTCTTGCTGCTTTCAGAACTTGCTCCTTCTCTTCAGCATTTGACAATCTGATCAGAATATGTCTCAGAGTGGGTTTATTTGGATTTATTCTGTTTGGAGTTCATTGGGCACCTATGGTTTGCATATTTATGTCATTCTGAAAGTTTGGGAAGTTTTCCCCAACAATGTCTTTGAATACTCTTCCTAGATCTTTACCCTTCTCTTCCCCTTCTGGAACACCAATGATTCTTATATTTGAGTGCTTCATGTTGTCCATGATATCCTGAGATCCATTTCAAATTTTCAGATGTTTTTCTCCATTCGTTCTTTTGTACTTTCACTCTCCAAAACGTTTTCTTCCATTTCGCTTACTTGTTCTTCATGTTCATCTAATCTGCTGTGTGTTTCCAGAATCTTTTTAATTTGATCATCAGTTTCCCTTATTGCCATAATTTCATCTGTATTTTTATTTACTCTTGCAAATTCTTCTTTATGCTTTTTTAGGGTTTTCTTCATGTCCTTTATATCCTGAGCCAAGATCTTTGATTAATTGCTCCAAGTTCTGAATCTCCTCTGGTTTTCTGAATTGCATGTTTGGGTTATCCATATCTTCTGGTTCCTTCATATGCTTTAAAATTTTCTGTTGTTTTTGGGCCTCTTGACATTTGCTTATCTTGATAGGGTTATTTTAGGATATGCAGGCTTATTTGAATGATTATAATTTGACCTACAGCTTGGTGGAGTGCATGTTCCCTGACCTACCAGCAGATGGTGCCCCCAGTCATCTATTACCCTCAAGCCAGTTCTCCCCAACTTCATCTCTGCAGCCAGTGGGGGTCCAAACCTTGTGGAGGTCCAATCAGTGCACCAATTTTCCGTTTGCAGTTGGGACTGCCTGAGTATGGGGGTGTGCCCTGTGCAGACAGTCAGGGAAGATGGCTTTAAGCCCCAGAACTCCCAGCCATTCCTGGGGCTTTGACTATAATACCCTAGGGCTGTTGCACGAGTCCATCCCTTCAGCTCAGATTCCCCACAGTCCCTCTCTGCTGTGGACCCACAAGTCCCTGGGGTTGCTGTAGGGCTCTTCACACTTCCCATGCAGGACCCCATCTCTCAACTGTGCACTCCAGAGTCCTCCACTAAGGAAGACTGCACAATGTCACAGGTGAGCAGAGTACCCAAGGGTTGCTCTCAGCCATGGCACTGTGAAGGGTCATCTCTCAGTCTGCTGAAAAGATGGCTGTTCTAGTTTACTAATGCTGCAGGAATGCAAAACACCAGAAATGGATTGGCTTTTGTAAAAGGGGATTTATTTGGTTAGACAGTTATAGTCTTAAGACCATAAAGTGCCCAAGGTAAGTCATCAACAATCGGTACCTTCACTGGGAGATAGCCAATGGTGTCCAGAAAACCTCTGTTAGCTGGGAAGGGATGTGGCTGGCATCTGCTCCAGAGTTCTGGTTTCAAAATGGCTTTCTCCCAAGACGTTCCTCTCTAGGCTGCAGTTCCTCAAAAATGTCACTCTTAGCTGCTCTCGGGGTGTTTTTCCTCTCTTAGCTTCTCCGGAGCAAAAGTTGGCATTCAATGGCCATCTTCAAACTGTCTCTCATCTGCAGCTCCTCTTCTCATCCCCTGTGCATTCTTCAAAGTGTCTTCAAAGTGTCTTCAATGTGTCCCTCTTGGCTGTAGCAAGCTCACTCCTTCTGTCTGAGCTTATCTAGTGCTCCAGTAAACCAATCAAAGCCCAGGCTGAATGGGTGGGGCCACACCTCCATGGAAATTATCCTATCAGGGTTATTACCTACAGTTGGATGGGGCACATTTCCATGGAAACAACCTAATCCAAACATTCCATCTTAATCCCCAGTAATATGCCTGCCCCACAAGATTGCATCAAAGAACATGGCCTTTTCTGGGGGACATAATACATTCAAACTGGCACAATGGCTGTACAGGGTGTGGTAACTTCCCACTTCCACAGTCCTCTACCTGCTGCAGCATCCCATTCCTGGCTCCAGGACAATTAGCTGCGGGTGTGTGAAAGGCTATCACCCAGACCAGATACTGAGGTGGGTGCCGGTGCTGCACTCGACTATATGGCTCTCACTACCAGATCTGTAGCCACTTTCCAGGTTTTTAAACTAACCCACCTCCAAACGCTGACCCTAGGTTTCTCCTCACCATGGCCACTGAGTGCCATTTCCCCAGCAGCTCAAACACTCACTCGATTCCAAACGCAGTTTCTCGGTTTCACCAAGTGCAGAGTCACTGTGGATGTAGCAGACCTTGTCCAGCCAGTAGAACCCTGGAACTGCCATTCTAGAGCACTTTCTGTCTTTCATTTAGTGTTTTTCACAGAGGAGAATTTTGCTGTCTTCCCTAATCCACTCTCTTGGATCCTCTAGATGATCTTTTATAATGAGCCGTTTGAATCACTAATCCTTTCCTTTTGTGTAAGTTTTTTATAGATGTTCTTTATGGTTACCATGGGGAATACATTTAACTTAGTAAGTCTATTACAATTGAGCTTGTGTTGATTCCAACTTTACTTCAATAGCCTACACATATACAGTCTCTATATCCCTCTGTCTCTTCCTTCGATGATATTCATGCTACAAATAACATTTTTAGGCATTGTGTGTCCAGTAACAAATATTTAAACTTGTTTTTATGCAATTGAAATGAAATATGAAATACTGGCATACATATATCTATACACATATATATACGTATCTATACACATACATATGTATATATACAATTAGTGTGTATACACACACACACACACTAATTGTTACTCACACTGGAGATATTTATTTTTTCATCCAGCATTGAGATAACGTTGTGGCCTTTCTTTTCAACATGGTGGATTCCTTTAGCATTTCCTGTAAGGAAAGTCTAGTTGTAATGAACTCTCTCAGTTTTGTTTGTCCACAGATGTCTTAATTTCTCCCTCATTTTTAAAGGACAGCTTTGCTGGGTATATTGTTCTCAGGTAACAGTGTTTTTCTTTCAGCACTTTAAATATGCTCTTCCATTACCTTCTGGTATCTACGGTTTCTATTAAGAAACTGTATGTTGTTCCAGTTTGCTAATGCTACCGTTACTCTAAATACCGGAAATGGATTGGCTTTTATTAAGGGGGGTTTATTTGGGTACAAATTTAGTCTGAGGCCATGAAAATGTCCATATTAAGGCATCAACATGAGTATACCTTCACTGAAGGAAGGCAAATGGCATCTGGAAGAACTCTGTTAGCTGGGAAGGCACGTGGCTGGCATCTGCTGATCCCAAGTTGTGTTCCAGCTCCTCTCTCAGGTCCTGTGCATTCTTCAAAATGTTGCTCTTTGGGCATTTTGTCCTCTCTTAGCTTCTCCAGAGCAAACTCTGGACTAGCATCTCCAAAGATTCAGCAAAAGTCTGGTTTCAGCAGCCATCTCCAAAATGTCTCTCAGCTGCTCTGAGATCCCTCTGTGAGCTCTTTTATAGGACTTCAGTGATTAAATCAGGACCCACCCTCAATGGGTGGCACCCACATCTCCATGGAAATAATCCAATCAAATATTTCACTCACAGTGGATTGAGACACATCTCCATGGAAACTCTCAATCAAAGGATTCCAACCTAATCAACACTAATACATCTTTCCCCTCAAGACTGCATTAAAGAGCATGGCATTTTGGGGAAGTAATACATCCTAACTGGCACAGATGTTAATCTAATAAGAGCCCTTACATGTGACACATTGCTTCTTTCTTGCTGTTTCTAAGATTCTGTCTTTGCCCTTGGCGTTGGACAGTTTGATCTTAATGTGTCTCAATGTAGATCTGTTTGGGTTCATCCTGCTTGGTATTCTTAAAGTATATTGGATTTGAATATTCATATCTTTCATCAAATTAGGGAAAGTGCTGCCATGATCTCTTCAAATATTTTTCTGGCCCTTTATCTCTCTCTTCTACTTCTAGGACTCCTATTATGTATGTATATTGGTACAATTGATGGTTTCCCACAGGTTCCTCAGGCTCTGTTCATTTATTGTTTCCATTCCTTTTTTCTTCTCAACCTGGACAATTTCAATTATTTTGTCTTTGAGTGACTGATCCTTGCTTCTGCCTCCTCCAATCTGCTCTTTAACCCCTGTTGAATTTTTTACTTCAGTCATTGTTCTTTTGAGTTCCAGAATTTCCATTTAGTTATTCCTTATAATTTGTCTCATTTTTGAAATTCTTTTGTTTGTATATTGTTTTCCTGATTTCCTTTAGTTCTTTGCCAATATTTTCCTTCAGTTCACTGATTTTATTTATGTGAGTTGTTCTGAGATCTTTGATTAGTAATTCCAGAGACTACAGTTCCTCTCAAATTGTTTTTTTTCCTGTGATATTGCCATACTATGTCTCTATATGCATTTTTTAAATTTTTTTTGTTCAGAAATGGACAGTCTATGTATTATGTTGTAGTCACTCTGGAAATCTATTTCTCCCATTCTTCAGTTTGCAAGACTAAGAATAAGAAGAAAAAAAAATGAAGGAAAGGCAGGGGGAAGAACAAAATAACCAACAAAAAGACAAAATACCTACACATGCAAGGGGAAATAAAAGAACCGAGATAAAAAATAAATAATGATGTGCACTGCCTCCCCAAGTCTTTTCCAGTGTGCCAGTGGGAAGCCAGAACCTAGGCCAGTGTCTCTGCTCATCCATCAGGGATCTGCCAGACGCAAAAATAGAGAAAGAGGGGCACTGGCACATTATGTCCCCATAGATGCTGGTGTAAGGCCAGAAGATGCTGCTTCTGAGAGAAACCAAGGCTAGCATCTGTGCTGGGTCCACCAGACCAAACAACACAAGAAAGAGAAAGAAGAAACCCAGCCAATGCAAAAGTGCACTAGGTCTTTAAGTCCTGGTTGATGCTAGTGTAAGGCCAGAAGTTGCTGCTGCAGAGAGGGCTGAAACCAAGGCCAAAGTCTCTGCTGTCCCCTCAGGGTCCTGCCAGACCAGGAACTGCCCACACAGAAGGAAAAAAAAAAAACTAAGTCTTTATATCCAGGTGGATGCTGGTAGTAGGCTGGAAGTACTGCTGGCCAGAGGGCTGAAACTGAAGCCAGCTTCTGCACCTATCCCTCACAGATCCCCCAGACTGACTTTGACTCTCAATCTGAGGTTTTAGAGAAGATTTCCTCTGCCAGCCGTAGTCCCAGCTGGCTGCTCCTGGAATCCGTGTTGCCGCAGCTACAGTCATTTCTATAGCCATTGCCACAGGACTGAACAATGGGGGCTGGTCGCTGGTTCATGCTTTCACTTACAAAAGCTGAACTCCTGGCATCCTTTCATTTCCTCTGACATCCTCATAGTCGATATAAATGCCCATTGTGGTTCCAGAGTTACCACCTAGTTAATTCCAATCTCTTTTCCGGCTCCTTCATTTTTCTAATTGAGAGAGCAGTTTGTAAAACTTCCTACACTATCATTTTGTGCCTACACCTTCTGTAATTAAACTTTTCTTGGAACACAGCCATACATATATGTTTACATATCATCTATGGCTGCTTCCACACTTCACTAGCAGAGATGAGTAGTTGTGACAGAGACTCTAATACTACAAAGCTTAAAGTTTCTACTGCCTGGCCTGTTACAGAAAAAGTTTGTCACCCCCTGGTTTACAGTAACAAATCTAAGCTGCGAGATTAGAAATACACATTAAAGGAATTGCAAGGAATCCTGATCAGTGATCCAGACAGGAAACACCTACCTGTCAGGAACTCACAGAATGGTCCAAGGAAATCCCTACTATCTTCCATTAGCATCAAGGTATGCATTTAATGACACATTTAGTACTTTGTTAACAGAAGAAAAAAAACAAAACATCATTTGCAAGAAGAGAGAGCTTGCTGCCAGCATCCAACTCCCAGACCAAGTTAGAATTCACCCACCCAGCCGATGTGAACTGTCATTTGAGCATCTGTCCTCTTTCATAGCCCCTGTCCCATGGATCACTAAATCCTACCACTTTGATCTCTTCATTTCTTCAGTCAGCCTGCCCCTCCAATTTCTGAGGATTATACTTGTTTTCTACCCATCATCTTCATGGTTAATGAATAAATACCATAGTAATAATCAACAAATAATTACAACAGTGTGGTTAGTACTGTAACAGAGTAATGACAGAAGTGTACTGGGAACACAGAAGGAGATGCTCAGTGCTCTGCTGGCATAGGATGAGGAAGTTTACAGCAGAGATGATATCCCATCACTTCCTGCTTTTTACCTCTATCTAGTATGCCTTCTCCCATCCTCACCCTGTTCTGCTTGAGGATCTTCTACTCATACTTTGAAACCTAGCACAAGTATTTTCCTCCTCCAACAACTTTCCATGATCTTTTCAAGCAGCATAATAAGCAACATCTCCTGTGTTCCCTCAGTGCTGCTAAGGGAACTTGTCACAAAAGTATTTCAGATAGTACTATAATTGCTTTATGATATTGATCTAAGATGGTGATGACGGTTTTACTGAGGGCTGACTATGAACCCAACACTGTGCTAATAAGCACTTGAGAGCAATTCAGGGGGTCTGACACCCAAACTTATATGTTTTGTTTTGGTTTTGTTTTTTAAACTCAGTTATATTGAGATATATTCACATACAATACAATCAGCCACAGTGTACAATCAACTGTTCACAGTACTATCCTACAGTTGTGCATTATTCACCACAATCAATTTTTTTATTGAGATTGTACACTTTGGATCTTTGGATAATTGTATGGTATGTGAACAATCACTTGCCCATGGTACCACCATACAGCTGTGCATCCATCACCTCAATTTTTTTTTTCAATTTTTAGAACATTTTCATTACTCCAGAAAAGAAATTAAGACAAAAAAAGGAAATGCAAATCCTCCCATACCCCTAACCACCCCCCTCAATTATTGACTCATAGTGTTGTTATGGTACATTTGTTACTGTTGGTGAAAGAATGTTAAAATACTACTAACTGTAGTACACAGTTTGAAATAGGTGTATATATATATTTTTTCCTATATGCCCCTCTATTTTTAACTTCTAGTTATAGTATCATACATTTGTTCTAGTTCATGAGAGAGATTTCTAGTATTTGTACAGTTAATCACGGCCATTGTCCAACAAAAGATTCACTGCTTTATAACAGCCCCATCTTTTAACCTGCAGTGTTCCTTCTGGTGACATACATGACTCTGAACTCCCACTTTCCCCCACATTCACACACCATCAGCACTGTTATTCTCACAATGTGCTACCATCACTTCTGTCCATTTCCAAACAATTAAGTTCAACCTAGTTGAACATTCTGCTCATAATAAGCAACCACTCCCCATTTTTTAGCCTCGTTCTATATCCTGGTAACTTATATTTCATGTCTATGACTTGATATACTATAATTAGTTCATATCACTGAAACCCTGCAATATTTGTCCTTATGTGTCTGACTTATTTCACTCAATATAGTACCGTCAAGATTTCTTCATCAACCTGTTTTTTTTTAAGATGGTTCTGTTCACACACCATACATTCTGTCCTAAGTAAACAATCAATAATCACATATTTATGTATTCACCACTATTACCACTATCTATATAAGGGCATCTCCATTTCTTCCACAAAGGAAGAGGAAGAGTCAAAGAAGGTAGAGACACAAAAGAAAAGGAAATAAGAAAGAAAAAACAAAAAACATGACAGCTAGGAAGCAATAAAAGGGAAGATAGCATTAAACTAAAGTAGAATAAAGAGTCAGACAACATCACCAATGCTAAGAGTCCCATACCCCTCTCTTATGTCTCCCTCTTAAATGCATTTAGCTTTGGTATATTGCCTTTGTTACATTAAAGGAAGCATAATACAATGTTTCTGTTAATTATAGTCTCTAGTTTGCATTGATTGAATTTTTCCCCCAATACCACCCTATTTTGAACACCTTGCAAGGTTGACATTCATTTGTTTTCCCTCATGTAAAAATATATTTGTACATTTTATCACAATTGTTGAGCACTGTAGGTTTCACTGACTTATATAATCCCAGTCTTTATCTTTCCTCTTTCCTGCTGGTGTCCCACATGCTCCTAACCTTCCTCTTTCAACCATACTCACAGTCATCTTTGTTCAGTGTACACTGCTGTGCTACTATCTCCCAAAATTGGTTCCAAACCTCTCACTCCTGTCTTTTCCTTTCTGTCTGCAGTGCTTCCCTTTAGTGTTTCCTGTAGAGCAGGTATCTTGTTCACAAACTCTGTCATTGTCTGTCTGTCAGGAAATATTTTAAGCTCTCCCTCATATTTGAATGACAGTTGTGCTGGATATAGGATTCTTGGTTGGCAGTTTTTCTCTTTCAGTATCTTAAATATACCACCCCACTTCCTTCTTGCCTCTATGGTTTCTGCTGAGAAATCCTCACATAGTCTTATCATGGAGTGTATGTGATGGATCACTTTTCTCTTGCTGCTTTCAGGATTCTCTCTTTGTCTTTGACATTTGATAATCTGATTGTTACATGTCTTGGTGTAGGTCTATTCAGGTCTGTTCTGTTTGGTGTATGCTGCACTTCTTGGATCCGTAATTTTATGTCTTTCATAAGAGATGGGAAATTTTCATTGATTATTTCCTCTATTATTACTTCTGCCCCTTTTCCCTTCTCTTCTTCTTCTAGGACACCCATGACACATACATTCATGTGTTTCATATTGTCTTTCAATTCCCTGATATGTTGCTCATATTTTTCCATTCTTTTCCCTATCTGTTCTTTTGTGTGTAGGATTTCAGATCTGCTGTTGTATGTCTCCACTGTTACTTTCATCTCTTGTGTTGTGCCTTTCATACATAGATTCTGCCAGTTGTTTTTCCAAACTTTCAATTTCTACCTTATGTTTGCCCAGTGTTTTTATAGCCTTCATCTCTTTTGCCATATCTTCCCTGAAGTTTTTGAATTGATTTAGCATTAGTTGTTTCAATTCCTGTATCTCGGTCGAAATGTAAGTTTGTTCCTTTGACTGGGCCATAATTTCATTTTTCCTAGTGTAGGTTGTAGTTTTCTGTTGTCTAGGCAACTGGTTTCCTTGGTTACCAAATTCAGGTTTTCCCAGACCAGAAGAGGCCTGAGTCCCAGAAGGGGGAATAATTCAGTGTCAGGTTTCCCTGCAGGTGTGTCTTAGAAGATTGACACACCCTATGAGGCCTCAAGTCTCTGTGCTTTTCCTAATCTGCCCAGCAGGTAGTGCAGGTCAGCCTATTGCTCCTGACTATGTAAGGAGGTGTTGCCCCCATAGTTTCTGTTTTGGCTGTTTTCCCCCAGGCTCTGGGGTTTGGTTCTGAATGGAAGGCTGATAATAGAGCTGGGCACCACCTCCTTCCTCTTAGGAAAGATACACCCCCTAGAGAGTTATCATCTGCATTTAAATAGGTTCTTTGTCTCTCTGACTCTGCTATCTCCACCCTTGTCTGGGTCAGAGGGCTGTGAACTGAAAACAGCTGAGGCTTTCTCCACTGAGCTGCTCAGGTTGAGAGAGAGAAAAAAGGACAGGAAGCTCCCTTTCAGGGCCAGTCCATGGTCTCCCAAGTTTCACCCATAGACCAGAGATAGCACTTCGTCCTCTGGGCTCCCCCTCCCGGGACAGAGAAGTCTTCTGGCTCTTTAAGGTCAGTTGTCATGAAAAACCTCTCTCTGCTTGTTGGGGGGCTGTAGCTTATATTGAGCCATCCTCATTTGTTAATTAAAACCACAGTTGGAGCTGGACTGAAATATATTCACTTGTTCAGAGAGTGCTGCTCTCTTCCACAGCAAGGCTTTGCAGTTCGGGCTGCCACGGGAGGAGGGAGCTCCTAGCTCAGGTCTGCAGTTTTTTCTTACAGATTTTATGCTGTGATCTCATGCATTCCTCCCAATCCAGGTTGGTGTATGATGTGTGGACAGTCACAGTTTTCCCCCAGCAGTTATTCCAGATTATTTACCAGTTGTTCCTGGTTGTTTATTAGTTGTTCCAGGGGGACTAACTTCCACACCTCTCTATGCCATCATCTTCTGTTGTCCCACCACCACAATCAGTTTTTGAATATTTTCCTTGTGGCGGGGTGGCCAGTCCTCTGTGTGCTGGAACTTGGACACCTTGAAGTGGTGCATTGTGGTGGGTGCGGCTCTGAGGCCCCAGCAGCACCTCTCAGGTGTGCAGTGAGCCCAAACCTATGTTTTTAATCACTAGTCTACACTGCTTTCCCCCATTTTCTCCATCAGATTGAGCTAGTGAAAGAGAGAAACCATGCTGTATTGACTTTTATATTCATAATGTCCCACAGTGCCTGGTTTACAGGTATTTAAGAAATATTTATAAAAGGAATGAATAAACAGTTAGATGAGCAGAATTCTAACGAGTCTCATCCCCTGGTAATTCAACCAAATTCTGACCTAGACAATACTATGAGGGGATTTTGTAGATGTAATTAAAACCCAGTTGACCTGAAGATGCAGAAATTATCCAGGTGAGCCTGACCAATCAGGTGAACCCTTTAAAAGCAGAGTGTTTTCTCTGTCTGGTGGAAGCCAGAGAGATTTGACACATCATTGCTAGATTGAAGATGGAGGGAGCCACACTGTGAGGAATGCAGGCAGCCTCTAGAAACTGAATGCAGCCCCCACCTGACAGTCAGCAAAGGAAATGGGGACCTCAGCCCTTCTATCACAAGGAAGTGAATTCTGCCAACAACAGTAAGCTTGGAAGAGGACCTGAGTCCCAGACAGGAACTGCAGCCTGGCCAACACCTTGATTTCAGCCTGGTGAGACCCTGAACATGGAATCCAGCCCTGCCAATCCAGACCTCTAACCCACAGAACTGTGAGATAATAAATGGGCATTATGGTAAGCCACTATGTTTGTGGTAATTTGTTATGCAGCAACAGAATGTGAATACAAAGTTTTCCAATTCTTTGAAGGTGTTGGTGATCAGACTGTGTCCTTTGGATCCCAAATTTCCACTGAGTTTTACAAAAAAATGAATGTTGGCTGTGATGCAACATTTTAGAGGAGTCTCGGGTTGAAAAATCCATACCCATCCACAAATGAGCTGGTGTTTGGTACGAGAGGAAATGTTCTGCAGTCCTTCATATTTCTACAGGAACTATGAAGTCCTGGCTTCTGTCCTAGCTCTGCCATTGCCCCACTGTGAGACCCTGGGCAACTCATCTTCATTCTCCAAAATGCATTTTTTTTCATCTGTAAGATGGGAATATTCACTCCTTTCCCATCCATTTCATTCATTTATAAATGAAGTTCAAGGAAAATAATGTGTCCAATAATCCATATAAGTTGTGACCAATTCTAGAAGAACATAAGGGAGTCCCAGATTGCCTAGGGAGATTAGGGAAGAACTATGCCAAGTTAAGAGGCTAATAACATTCAGGTGACTAGGCAAACCTCCAAGGGGTTCAGATCACAGCTGTTCCTTCCCTATGGAGAAAAGTGCTGCTTTGCCCTCTGGCTCCCTAGGATAATAATCATCATAAAAATAAGTCATCTTGCTTCAATGGCACTTTTCAAAGTGCTTTCCCCTGTACCATTTTATTTTAATTCCAATAGCTTGCATCAGTTAAAGAAGAAGAATAGACTAAGAGTCGGTGGTGGTTTGGCGCTGTATGTGCCCCAGAAAAACAAGTTCTTTAATCCAATGTGAGCCCATTCTAAATAGGGCTTTTTGATGAGGTTACTTCAGGTAAGTCATGGCCCACCTCAATTGTCACATGGCCCACCTCAATCAGGATAGGTCTTAATCCTATTACTGGAGTCCTTTATATGTAGAATGAAATTCAGACAGAGAAAAAGAAGTCAGAGGAAACAGCCAAAAGTTGAACATCAATAGAACCCAAATGAAGGGAGAGACCAGGAGATGCCACCATGTGCCTTGCCATGTGTCAAGCTAAGGACAAGGAGTACTAGCAGCCAGTTCCAGAATGCCACTATCTTCGGGAAGAAAGCATCACTTTGTTGAGGCCTTGATTTGGACTTTTTCCTAACCTCAAAACCATGAGGAAATACACTCCCATTGTTTAAGCCAACCCATTAAATGGTATTTGCTTGGAACAGCCAAAGAAACTAAAAAATAGTCTTTCTAGTTCTGAAAGTTCTGGTTTTTAACCATGAAGTAGGGTAAGTCTCACCCATTAAACAGAGGAGAAGACTGAGGCCCAACTGGGCAGGTGACTTGCCAAGACTATGGGGCTGGTCAGTAAAGAGCAAAGGCTCTCATTCCTAGTCCTGGCCTCTAATAACTCCAGCTCCTTGTCTCTGGATATGAGGCTGGAAAATACAGAATTCTGTATTAGAAAATAAAACTAGGGGAGTTGAACTGACCTGAAGAGGGGGTGGGGGAGGCTGCTTCACACTCAAGTTCCTGCCTCATGGATCAGATGCAAATAAGGCATCAGAATCATGTCATATTTTGAAGAAACTCTTCTCCCATCCCTCCAGTTCTTCCACTGATGACATTTTCTGGCTATAAATCAACAGAATCCTTCTTTGGTATCTTCATTAAATAGGTGGGGATGTAGAGAATATTGTACAGGGCAAACTGTACTGAACACCCAGCAGATAAATATTAACTAAAAAAGAATGGAGGAGAGACTTCAGGAAGATGGTGGAATAAGGAGAGGCAGAAATCATGCTTCCACCAGAAACACCCAGAGGACAGGCAGAAATTGTCCAAAGCAGCAGTTCTGGGGCTCAGGAAACCAGGGAAGGACCATTGCAACCTACAATGAAGAGTTGGACATAGAAACAGAAAAGCTACAACTGAGAGTGCAGTGAGTGAACTCTACCAGGGCTCCTGGAACCCATCCTCCATCCCCAAGGCCAGCAGCTTTGAGTCTGTCTGGTTCTTGACTAGCAGGTGGCTGCAGACTGGAAGAGGCAGGGAAGCTATACCCCCAGGAAAAGAGGGGCATGTGGCATAGTCCTAATCCAACTGTTGGCCAATGAAGTTGACCCTCTGGGTCCTGCAGCCTTGGACCTTTCTACACAGGAGCCTGGGACACCCCCAGCTCCATGATTTCCACACACAGAGAAACTGCAGCAAGTGACTGGACTCCAGTGCAACTGCTGGCACCCATCCCCCACTCCTGAGGCCAGCAGCTTTGGGTTGGCCTGGTTCTCACGCCACTGGCTGTCAGGGTCTGGGAGAGACAAGGAGGCCCCTCCCACAGGAATGGAAGGGGTACATGGTACACTCCTGATCCAACTGTTGGGCAGTGAAGTTGACCCTCTGGGTCCCTCAGCCTTGATCCCTTACAGGCAGGAGCTCAGGGTTCCTGCTGTACCATTATTTCCACACACAGAGAAGCTGAAGTGAGTGACTCAATGCCACAGCTCCTAGTGCTCATCCTCCACCATCAAGGCCAACAGTTTCTGGTCAGCCTGAACCCTGCCCAGTTTGCTGCTGTGTACTCAGAGAGTTGGGTAAGCCCTCCCAAGGATGGGTGTTGGGAACAGAGGGGAATGTGACACAGTTCTGATTCAACTGCTATGTGGCAAAATTGGACTGTGAAGTCCCACAGCCTTGGTCCTTTCCGGACAGGCACCGATAGCACTGTGGGGCTATTGTTTCTACCTGCCTAAGAAACAGAGAGGACAGAGGGCTAAAAAAATAACTTACCTTTGTAAAGCTGTGGGAAACAGGCTGCTGAAGAGCACCATCTGCTTGGAAGTCTGGGAAAGTGCAGTCTTGGAAAGCTGCTTTCCTGACCCTTTCTCTCTTCAGAGCCCTGTGGAAGTGGTCTGCACCACCTGTGTGGAACCCTGGCCCTGTTTTGGCTGGGAAATACAAAACAAGTGCCAAAGAAGACATTCAACATAAACCCAATCAACAAAACCTTAGACAAGAGAGGGAAACCAACTTACAAAATAATCCTATCAAGATAATCAAATGCCCTGATACCAGCAAAAAATTATAAGACACACTAAGAAACAAGAAGATACGCCCAAGCCAAATGATCAAATTAAGAAGCTGGAGGAGATATAGAATTTGGAGCATCTAATCAAAGTTGTTTAAACAAATCTCCTGAACAATTTCAATGAGATGGCCAAAGAGATAATGGATATTAAGAAGGCACTAGGAGAGCATAAAAAAGAATTTCAAAGAATACATAGAAAAATAACAGATATTACAGAAATAAAAGACAATGTAAATGAAATTAAAAATATATACTAGAGGGAAGTCCAGAAGATGGTGGCTTGGAGAGGAGTGGAAGGTAGTTAGTCCCCCTGGAACAACTAATAAACAACCAGGAACAACTAGTAAATAATCTGGAATAACTGCAGGGGGATGAACATGACAGTCCACTCATCATACACCAATCTGAATTGGGAGAAATGCCCAAGATCACAGCATAAAATCTTTAAGTAAACACTGCAGACCCAAGCTGAGAGTCCCTCCACCCACAGCTGGAGATGCAAAGCCTCACTGTGCTAGAGAGCAGCACTCTCTGAACAAATGAATATAGCTCAGCTGAGCTCCAACTGGGGTTTTAATTAACAAACGTAGACTGCTCAATACAAACTACAAATCCCCAACAAGTAGACAGAGGCTTTTGGTGACGACTGACCTTGGAGAGATGGAGGACCTCTATGGGAGGGAGGGGAAGCACAGAGAACCTGGTGCTATCTCTGGCCAATGGGTGAAACTGAGAGGGGCCACAGACCAGCCCTGAAAAGGGGCTTTATGTCCTTTTTTTAGCTCAGTGGAGAAAGCCTCAGCCATTTTCAGTTCCCAGCGCTCTAACACAGAGAAGGGTGGAGATAGGAGAGGCAGAGAAACTATTCAAATGCTAATGACTTCTCCCTAGGGGGTGTATCTTCTATAAGAGGAAGAAGGTGGTGCCAAGCTCTACTACCCACCTTCCATTCAGAATCAGACCCCAGAGCCTGGGGGAAAACAGCCACAGGCCACACCTCCTTACACCAGTCTGGAGCTACAGGCTGACAGGCACCACCTGCTGGGCAGAAAAGTACAGTGACTTGAGGCCCCAAAGGGTGTATCAATCTTCTAAGACTCACCCTCAGGGAGATGACGTCATGCTACTGCCTCCTTCTGAGATGAGAGCCCGTTCAGATCTGAGAAAACCTGATTCCTTCCTAGGCAAGGAAACCAGATGCCTAGAGAGCAGAAAACTACAACCTACATTAAGAAAAACAAAGTTATGGCCCAGGCAAAGGAACAATCTTACACTTCAACTGTGATGCAGGAATTGAAACAACTAATGCTAAATCCAAATAGTTTAGGGAAGATATGGCAAAAGAGATGAAGCATATAATGAAAACACTGGGCATACATAATGTAGAAATCAAAAGTTCGAAAAACAACGGGCAGAATCTATGGAAATGAAAGGCACAACACAAGAGGTGAAAGACACAATGGAGACATACAACAGCAGATATCAAGAGGCAGAAGAAAACACTCAGGAACTAGAGAACAAGACACCTGAAAGCCTACATATAAAAGAACAGATAGAGAAAAGAATGGAAAAATATGGGCAACATCTTCAGGAATTGAATGACAACACAAAATGCAGGAATGTACATGTCATGAGTGTCCCAGAAGGAGAAGAGAAGGGAAAAGGGGCAGAAGCAATAATAGAGGAAATAATCAATGAAACTTTCCCATCTTTTATGAAAGACATCAAATTACAGATCCATGAAGAGCAGTGTACCCCAAACAGAATAGATCTGAATAGGCCTACACCAAGACACTTAATAATCAGATCATCAAATGTCACAGACAAAGAGAGAATCCTGAAAGAAGCAAGAGAAAAGCAATCCATCACATGCAAAGGAAGCTTGATAAGACTATGTGTAGATTTCTCAATAGAAACCACAGAGGCAAGAAGGAAGTGGGGTGATATAGTTAAGATAGAGAAAAACCACCAACCAAGAATCCTATGTCCGGCAAAGCTGTCTTTCAAATATGAGAGAAAGCTTAAATATGACAGACAATGACAGAGTTTGTGAACAAGATACCTGCTCTATAGGAAATACTAAAGGGAGCACTGCAGACAGAAAGTAAAAGACAGGAGTGAGAGGTTTGGAATATAGTTTTGGGAGATAGTAGCACAGCAATGTAAGTAAACTGAATAAAGATGACTGTAAGTATGGTTGAAAGAGGAAGGTTAGGAGTATGTGGACACCAGAAGGAAAGAGGAAAGATAAAGTTTACAAATATGTTTTTACATGAGGTAGAACAAACGAATGTCAACATAGCAAGGTATTAAAACTGGGGTGGGATTGGGGGGAAAATACAATCAATGCAAACTAGATTCTGTAATTAACATAAACATTATATTATGATTCCTTTAATATAACAAAGGCAATATACCAAAGCTAAAGGCATATGGGGGGGGTGGGGGACATAGGGGAAGGGTATGGGACTCTTGGCATTGGTGATATTGTCTGACTATTGTGCTTTAGTTTAATGCTATCTTTCCTTTTGTTGCTTCCTAGCTGTCAGGTTATTTGTTTTTTCTCTCTCTTTTTCTTTTGTTTCTCTACCTTCTTTGACTCTTCCTCCTTTGTGGAAGAAATGGAGAGGTCCTTATATAGATAGTGGTGATAGTGGTGAATACGTAAATAGAGGGATCCATTGATTGTTTACTTAGGATGGAATGTATGGTGTGTGAACAAAACCATCTTTTAAAAAAATGGGTTGATGAAGGAAACTTGAGGGTACTATATTGAGTGAAACCAGACAGACACATAAGGACAAATATTGCAGGGTCTCACTGATATAAACTAATTATAATATGTAAACTCATAGACATGAAATGTAAGTTACCAGGATTTAGAATGAGTCTAAAGAATGGGGGTGGTTGCTTATTATGAGCAGAATGTCCAACTAGGATGAACTTAAACATTTGGAAATGGACAGAGGTGATAGTAGCACATTGTAAGACTAACATTGCTGAATGGTGTGTGAATGTGGTGGAAAGGGGATGCTCAGAGCCACATATGTCACCGGAAGGAAAGCTGGAGGGTAAAAGATGGGAATGTATAAAACAGTGAATCTTGTGGTGGACAATGTCCATGATTAACTATACAAATATTAGAAATCTCTCTCATGAACTAAAAATGTATGACACTAGAAGTTAATAATAGAGGGGCCTATAGGAAAAAATATATACCTATTGCAAACTATATATTATAGTTAGTAGTATTTTAACATTCTTTCATCAACAGTAACAAATGTAGTATACCAATACTATGAGTTAATAATGGAGGGGGGTGGTTAGTGGTATGGGATTTTTTTTTTTTTTTTTTGGTCTTTATTTCTTTTCTGGAGTAATGAAAATGTTTTAAAAATTGAAAAAAATTAATTGAGGTGATGGATGCACAGCTGTATGATGGTACCATGGGCAATTGATTGTACACTTTGGATAAAATATACTAGAGTCATATTTGAAAGGGTAGAAGAAATGATTAGTGAACTAGAAGACTCAGCAATCAAATTCGAACACACAAAAGAACAAATGGATAGAAAATGGGAAAAATGTGAGCAGGGATTCAGGAAAATGATTGACAATACGAAGCACACAAATTTACACATAATAGGTGTACCAGAAGAGAAGACAAAGGTGTCAGGAAGAATATTTGAGGAAATAATGGCCCCAAATTTCCAAACCCTTATAAAAGACATAAATATGAAAATTAAAGAAGCCCAGTGTGCTCCAAATAGTTTAATCAGCATAGACTCACTCCAAGACACATACTAATCAAACTGTAACATGCCAAAGAGGAGAGAATCCTGAAAGCAGCAAGAGAAAAGCAATTCACCACATACAAGGGAAGCCACATAAAGCTAAACGCTGACTTCTCATCAGACACCATGGAGGTGAGAAGGCAGTAGTGTGATATATTTAAGATACTGAAAGAGAGGAATTACCAGCCAAGAATTCTTATCCAGCAAAGCTGTCCTACAAAAATAAGGGAAGGCTTAAAATATTCATAGATAAATGAAAGTTGAGAGAGTTTGTTAACAAGAAACCTGCCCTGAAAGAAATACTAAAAGGAGTTCTGCCAGGTAAAAAGACAGGAGAGAGAGGCTTGGAGGAGACTATAGAAATGAAGATCATCAGAAAGGGTAACTAAAAGGATAAAATGAGGGGAAAATAGACATGACAAATATAAGTCAAAAACCTCCCAACAAAGAAAAGCCCAGGACCAGATGACTTCACAGGTGAATTTTACAAAGCATTCCAGGAAGAATTAATGCCAATTATATTCAAACCCTTCCCAAAAATTGAAGAGGGAACAGTACCTAATTCATTCTATGAAGTCAATATCACCCTAATACCAAAGCCTGATAAAAAAACCATAAAGAAAATAAAACTGCAGACCAATTATCTCTAATGAATATAGATGCAAAATCCTCAATGAAATACTTGAAAATCGAGTGCAACCGCTTTTAGAATTATATACTATGACCAAGTGGGTTTATCCCAGGTATGCAAGGATGGCTCAATATAAGAAAATCAATTAACGTAATACACCACATTAACAAATCAAAAGGAAAAAACTACGTGATCATCTCAATTGATGTGGAAAAGGCATTTGGCAAAATCCAGCATCCTTTCATGATACAAACACTTCAAAAGATAGGAATCGAAGGAAACTTCCTCAATGTGATAAAGGACATCTATGAAAAACCCACAGCTAACATCATACTCAATGGTGAGAGACTGAAAGCTTTCCCTCTAAGATTGGGAACAAGACAAGGATGCCCACTGTCACTACAGTTATTCAAAATTGTGCTAGAAGCAATTAGGCAAGAAAAGGAAATAAAAGTCATCCAAATTGGAAAACAAGAAGTAAAACTTTCCCTATTTGCAGACAATATGATCTTATATTTAGGAAGCCCCAAAAAAAACTATGACAAAGCTACTAGAGCTAATAAACATGTTCAGCAAACTGTTGTGATACAAGGTCAACATGCAAAAGTCAGTAGTATTTGTATACACTAATAGTAATGAGCAATTCAAGGAAGTAATCAAGAAAAAATTCAAATCAAAATAGCAACTAAAAGAATCAAGTATCTTGGAATAAACTTAACTGATGATGTAAAGGACCTGTACACAGAAAACTACTAAGCATTGCTAAAATAAATAAAAGAAGACCTTAACAAATAGAAAGACATTCCTTGTTCACAGATTGGAAAGCTGAACATTGTAAAGATGTCAATTCTGCCCAAATTGTTCTACAGATTCAAGGCAGTACCAATCAAAATTGCAACAGCCTCCTTTGCTGAAACAGAAAAGCCAATTATCAAATTTATTTGGAAGGGAGGGAGGCCTTGAATAGCCAAAAATTCTTGAAAAAGAAGAATGAAGTGGGAGGACTCATTCTTCCTGACTTTAAAGCATATAAAGCCTAGTGGTCAAAACAGCATGGTACTGGCATAAAGGTAGACATATTGATCAATGGAATTGAATTGATACTTCAGAAATAGAACCTCAAGTCTATGGTCAGTTGGTTTTTGACAAGGCTCCCAAGTCCACTCAACTGGCACAGAACAGTCTCTTTAATAAATGGTGCTGGGAGAACTGGATATCCATATCCAAAGAATGAAATAGGACCCCTATCTCATACCTTTTACAAAAATTAACTCAAAATGGATTAAAGACAGTACCATAAAAATCCTAGAAGAAAATGTAGGGAAACGTCTTCAAGATCTAGTGATAGACAGTAGTTTCCTAGACATTATATCCAAAGCACAAGCAGTGAAGGAAAATAGGACCTCCTGAAAATTGAATATTTCTGTGCTTCAAAGGACTTTGTCAAAAAGATGGAAAGGCAGCCAACTCATTGGAAGAAAATATTTGGAAACCACATATCTGATAAGGGTTTGATATCCAGAATATAAAAAGAATCCTAAAACTCAACAATAAAAAGACAAATAACCCAATTTAAAAATGGGCAAAAGATATTAATAGACATATTTCCAATGAGAAAATACAAGTGGCTAAAAAGCAAATGAAAATATGCTCATCTTCACTATCTGTTAGGGAATGCAAATCAAAACCACAGTTAAACATCATTTCATACCTAATAGAATGGCCACTGTTAAACAAAAAGGGAACTACGGGTGTTGGAGAGGATATGGAGAAATAGGAAAACTTATTCACTGCTGGTGGAAATGTAAAATGGTACAACCACTGTGGAAGACAGCTATCTGAGGAACTGCCAAACTAAGTACAGAATTGCCCTATGATCCAGCAATCCTGCTATTCAGTATATACCCAGAAGAACTGAAAGCAGGGACACAAACTGACATTTGCACACCAATGTTCATAGCAGCATTATTCACAATTGCCTAAAGATGGAAACAATCCACATGTCCATCAAGCTATGAATGGATAAACAAAATATGGTATATACATACAATGGAATCTTATTCAGCAGTGTGCCAGTTTGGATGTATTATGTCCCCCAAAACTCCGTGTTCTTTGATTCAATCTTGTGTGGGCAGATGTATCAGTGTTGATTACATTGGAATTCTTTGAGTCACATCTCCATGGAAACAATCAATCAACTGTGAGTGAAACATTTGATTGGATAATTTCCATGGAGGTGTTACCCCACCCATTAAGGATCGGTCTTGATTTAATCTCTGGAGTCCTATAAAAAGAACTCACAATGAGAAGGACCTCAGTACAGCTGTAAGTGACATTTTGGAGAGCAACTGAGAGTGACATTTTGAAGAGAAGCTGCAGCCAAGAGAGGACAAAATGCCCCAAGAGCAACATTTTGGAGAATGCCATTTTGAAACCAGAACTCCAGACCAGACACCAGCCATGTGCCTTTTCAGCTAACAGAGGTTTTCCGGACACCACTGGCTTTCCTTCAGTGACGGTACCCAATTGTTGATGCATTACCTTGGACACTTTATGGCCTTAAGACTGTAATTGCGTAACCAAATAAACCCCCTTTATAAAAGCCAATCCATTTCTGGTGTTTTGCATAAGGCAGCATTAGCAAACTGGAACAAGCAATAAGAAGGAATGAAGTCCTGAAGCATGCAACAACATAGGTGAACCTTGAGGACATTATGTTTAATGAAATAAGTCAGAAACAAAAGGACAAATATTGTATGATTGCACCAATATGAACTAATTATACTGTGTAAACTCATAGACATAGAATCCAGACTGTAGGTTATCAGGAGATAGAATGGGGCTAGAGAATGGGAAGTGGTTGCTCAATATGTACAGAATGTTTAACTAGGTTGAATTTAAATGAGTGAAAATGAATAGAGGTGACAGTAGCACATTATTGGGAGTATAATTAACAGTACTGAATTGTATGTGAATGGGGTTGATAGGGGAAGTTGAGAATCATATGTATCTACAGAAGGAAAGCCAGAGGTTAAGACATGGGGATGTATAACTCGTTAAATCTTGTGGTGGACGATGACTGGGATTAATAGTACAAACATAAAAAATTTCTTCCATGAACTAGAACAAATGTTTGAAACTATTACAAGGAGTTAATAATAGAGTGGTATATGGGAAAATGTGCACCTACTGCAAACTATGGACTATAGTTAACAGTAATATCTTAATATTCTTTCATCAATAGTAACAAATATTGATACTTTTATCAATATTTTATCAATACTAGGGATCAGTGATGGGGGGATAGGGGATACGGGATGTTTTGGGTCTTCTTTCTCTTTTCTTTTCCCGGAATAAGGAAAATGCTTGAGTATTGATTGTGGTGATGAATGCACAATTATGTGATGATACTGTGAGTCACTGATTGTATACTTTAGATGGATTTTATGATGTGTCAATATATCTCAGTAAAATTGCACTAAAAAAGGAGAAAAAAAAAAAGAGAATGAAGAAGGAGCCTTAGGCCTGGAACCCTCTTGGGAAGCCTTTGACAACCTAGGATAACCTAGCTGGGTCTCCCAGGACCATAATGACAGAAAAGGGAGCAGCCATCCTGAACACTTGGTTTGAGGCCATGACTCTAGACACTTTGGCCATAATCAGCTTTGGATTCCCTGACCCTGACAACCGTTCCTGGTATCTAAAAACCAATGTGAATAGAGCCACCAGGTTATGAGAGAAGCTGCATTCATGCATTCATTCTATCTTAATATGAAGCATCTATGAACATTCTTTTCCACATAATGAATAATATTAATATTTGGATTTCTTGAACACTGTCTGCCTAGAGTGAAGAGGAGTCACCATGAGGCTGAGACTGGTTGGGGTGCACAGGAATATGGAATAACACAGAAAGGGTTCACAACGGTTTAGAAAACAGTGTGAAACAACTAAGCAAGCAGGCAGGCTTGGGCACTGTTCCTAAGTCATGTGGGACCTGAGACTTTTGAGTTTCTTTATAAAACTCAGGCATTGGGTTGGGGATTTCTTTGGTTGTTAACTATTAGGCTCTGGTTAAGCAGTCTTACCTATCAAAGACCCCAAGCCTTAGGCTGTCAGAGCACAACTGAGAAGGGGCTTAAAGGCACAGTAGCTCCCAGTGACACTTCCTTGATGAATTGAGAAGGCAAGAAATGGAAAGCAATTAAGTTTATCACCATATGATTCAATATTATTTGATGCCAATCCGTCCACCATGTAACATCCAAAATCATCTTCTAGTCTCTTTGGGATGCCTTGTACTTGAAAATCTGCAAAGAGGTCACAGCGGGACTCTTGACTAGTCATGTTTCCCTTCATTGTTTTGGGCATTAAAAGGAGAATAAGACTCTATTCAAGGATAAATTTCTCATCTCTTGTGTGACTGCTGTATTTGACAGTTTGATCCCCATCAAAATATCCTTTGTTTTCGTTTTAACCACTTTTTCTTTCTCTATGGCAGAGGGGAGAATTGCATTTGTATCCCCTGGCAACACTTCCCAAGAGGGCTTGGCTTATAGTTGTTTCCACTGTATCTCCAAAATATTCTCCCCTGACTTCCTTCTAGTCCATCCCTTTGGTGGCCTCTGTCAGCCAGGAGGACCATAATGAGAAGGCAGTCTGAAAACCTTTCTGGACATGATCAAATGTGTACAAATGCATGTGCATTCTTGTTTGTATGAACAAACACTAGTGTATATGAAAGTACATTTGAAAGTATATGTATGCTTTTGTGAGTTTGTGGACAAGTGTTTACACATCTTTGTCTTCGTTGGTATGTGTCTTGATGTGTGTGTGTGAAAGTGAGTGTGCATATGTGCCCGGGGGCTTTATCACCCCCCCAAGGGCAGCAACCCCACAGGTCCTTATTCATGATAAGGAACGGAAAGCAGAGGAGAATCTTTCTAACATTTGAATTCTCACATCTTACTGATAGAGGAGAAGGGTGCAATAGGGCTTGACAGATGTGCTGAAGGGGCTCAGGTTGGCTCTCAGCCCTCCCCACATCCTGCAATTGATGTACATGCTTCTGATGTCTCTTCCCTCTGGCCCGCAGGTCCCTGTCTGGCCGCATTGTTGGTGGCGTCTGGTGGTTCTTCACCTTGATCATCATCTCCTCATATACAGCCAACCTGGCTGCCTTCCTTACAGTGGAGAGAATGGTGTCTCCCATAGAGAGTGCAGAGGACCTAGCGAAGCAGACGGAAATCGCTTATGGGACACTGGAAGCAGGATCCACTAAGGAGTTCTTCAGGGTAAGGACATCCTATGTCTCAAGGCACTTTCACAAAAGGGCACTGCAATTGTCATTAAAATATCCTTCTCATTAAAAAGCATGTGCATACAGGTAGCCAGGGCAACTCCCTGAGTTCAAGTTAGGGAAACTCAGAATATTTCTCAACTTTCTGCAGATCACTGAGAAAAGAGCTGCAAAGCCCCAACATTGATTTAGACCCTTGTATATGCCAAACTGAGCCATGTTCTCTCAGGGCTACAAAAGATCCCCCTACAATTCCCTATCTGCTCCCACCAGAACCTTGCAGTCTAGTTAGTAATCCTTTAGGATCTGCTTAGAGACAAAGTCTGGACTTGATGCCTTTGTGTTCCCTTGTGTCTCACAGTAGGAGCTCAGTATTTGTTGACTTGATGAATAAGGAGATAGTATATGGAAAAAATAGCTGGACTAAGAGGTCCACTAAACAGTTCTAGGTGAGAGAAAACGTGGAGAAGTAGAAGTGCCAGAAATGCGTGTTGGCAGGGGGCAGTGAGCTAAATCAGAGGAGCTCATAAGCACAAGCTTTTGGGTCATACAGACCTGGATACAGAAACTGGCTCTATCCCTTCCTGTTTCTGTGGCACTTATCCTTTTGGACACCATTTCCCCATTTATAAAATGAGGATAATAAGGTCTATCTCAAAGACGTTATCTCAAAGTTGTTATGAGATTAAAGGAGATAAAGTCATCTAAAATGCAAAAGAGAACAAAGAACAATGACTGACCACTCCATTTACCGTTAGGGTTGCTGGGAGGAACAGGCATCCGGGAGCTATTGTGAAGAAAAGATAAGAATGGCAGCCGTACAGGGCAGACCGGAAAACATTTCTAGGCATCATAAAACTAGGTTATTCTGGGAGAGTAAGTATATTCTAAGCAAAGAGAACAACTTGAACAAGTGGCCAGAAGCAGGAAAGTGCCTGTGATTCACTGGACTTTGAACAAACAGCACATGGAACTACCATGTGTTGATCAAATCAAAGTAATAAACAGTTGCTCTTATTTGCTTAGCACCTAATTTGAACCAGGTCCTGTGCTTAAAAACACTTGGCATGAATTATCTTATTTAATTCTCTCGTTAGTAACGAGCTAGGGATCATTGTCCCCATTTTATAGATGAAGCTCAGGTCTAAGTGTTAAATCACACAGATAATAAGTAACAGAAGAACAGAGATGCAAGCCCCTGCATTGCCTCAGGCAAGAGGGTGGGGCTCCCCTGCACACTCAGTCTGGCTTCTCACTGGAACTTCATGGAGCAAACTCTGGGCCCTGAGTAACACCCTATAATATATACAGTATATACAGTAATTATATATATACAGTAATAATATAGTTTCTTGATCATGAGCTCTGTGTTCTGTACAGACAGCAAGAAAAGGACCAGAGTCTCAACTCTCACTGATCTAGCATCCAGGGCTAAAAGCATGTCCTTTAAACATATTGGAGCAAGAAAGAGCCTTCAAGGTCATGTGGCCTGAGCTCATTTTAGAAAGGGATGGTACTTGCTTGAGCCCACCCAGCCAGATAGTAGAAAAGCCACTTGTAATCTCATTACAATTCTCTGAAGTTTTTAGCCTGCAAGCAAAGTGTGAAGAAGGTACCAGATATTTGTCCATAAATCCAATCTTATGTTCCATCCCCAGCAGATACAGTTGGGAAACCACCTGGTTCCCTTCACAGTGCTCTCATCTACCAGTTGTACCGCATATCACAGTCTCCAAAGCACTTTCACATCACATATAAATGGTCTTATTTATACTTTACCTATGACCTAAGGTGGAGCAGGGATTATGACATCCATTTTATGGATAAGAAATTCAGATTCAGGGAATGCATGATGCAAGTGTCAGGGGTGGGTACAAAATCTGTTTCCTGACTCCAACCCACTGAACCATATTGTATTAATGGGAGTGGGGTGATTAACTGATAAATGAGTTCAACTCTCTGCTCCCCAAAAGCAATGGCATCATAACAGGATTCTCCACAGCCCACACAAGCCCAAGGCTGTATCTCCCTGGGTGGGAGTTAAGGCCATTTTCTCCTGGCATCTGCTCTGTAAAGGCCCAGCTCATCTGGACATAGCCTACTGGAGAGGGTCTTCCACTGAAAGGCACCCCCACACCTGCATCTTTCACCCTGATCCCATGCCCAGCTGGCCTTTTTACATGTTTGCAGTACCCTTAGGTTTTTCCTCTAAATATCTTGATTTTCACACAGTCATTATTAATAAGCACATTTTCTCATATTTGGTGGACTTCCCATGAGGCAATAATCCCATATTTTCTGTTCATTTTTATTTTACCTTCCAGCTTTTTATAGGAATCATCCCCTTCTTGACTCCCTGGCTTCTACTACCAATCCAGTGCCTTCTCTTCAGCAAGTAGAAATTTAGCCCTTGTAGCCTCTCTTAGTATGCTTTATTGTCTAATCTCATATCATTTTGGTAACCTTTCTGAACTGCAGACATTACTCCAGACCATATCCTGTAAGACAGAATCCTTAGCTCCTTTTCTCCTTCAGTAACAAAAAGGTTATCCATCAGATTCTCATTCTTACTGCTTTGTAGAATCAGAGAATTCTGTTATTCGCAAGGTAGTTGGAGCTGTGGACACATGTAGCCCAACCCTACCGTTTCGTAGTTGGGGAGACTGCAGCCCATAGAATCAAATGGAAATGCCCTAGCTAACCTGAGACACAGTTAGGACTTAAGACTTGAAGGTTCTCTGTTAATAATGGTGTCAGTTAATATACTGCTGCCTCTTGTCCACAGTACCAAGTTAGGAATCTGAAACAAAGGCAGTCAGTGTACTACAAATGCTGTGGCCTAGCGGGAGATACTGCATACATAACAAATGGGTTCTAGTTCACATGCTCACTTGCTTGGTAGTGGCTGCCAGGAGTTCCGTGCTACCCAGGCACATTCCGGCTCAGTGAGAATACCTTGATTGATATCAATGTCTGCCATGGATATAGCAAGGGAAACTGGTACCAAGTCAGCCATGGATTTGGCATCCCTACCCTAAAGTAAAACCTGCATAAAGGCATAACTGTTAGCAGTAACTGTACCACTTATAGAATGCACTTCACAGTTTTCTCAGACTCTACACAGCAACACTTTGCAGTGGGCACTGTCATCACCATTGTCAGGAGAGGAACACTAAAGCTCAGAAAGGTTATGTTACTTGGCCAAGGTCCCGCAGCCAGAAAGTTATATAGCCTAAAGCAAGAGAGGAAGCTGGTTGCCATGGAAGGGTACCAGTGTAAAATCAGGAGACCTGGGTTTTACTCCTGGCTCTGCCACTACCAAGCTATGTGACATGGTACAGCTCATTGCCACGTTATGGACCTCAATTTCTTTATCTGTAGAAGAACCCTGATACAGGAATGATAAGACGTGTTCCATCATCCCTTCTGGCTCTGTCACTCTGACATTTAGTTACCTCACCAGGACTTTGGTGGGTCAGGAGACAAGGTCACCTATCACCTCCATCAGGCAGAAGATGGGAATGGTAAGACAAGAATTCTACCACAGTCTCTGAAAATGCTAGCTTTGAATCCCCATGGCAGCACAGAGCATTTTGGCAACCCCAACCTAGAGTCATTTACTCCTCTATCAGCAGTTTAATTAAGATATGTGAAGGGCCATGGTTGCTGCAGATGATAGGAGAGATCCAAGAACAAATACCCAGAGTATGCTTCCAATCTTCCCTTCCACTCATCCTACCTTCGTGCTCCCAGAGATTAGGATTTCCTGATTCATCCGCTCTGAGCAGCTGTGAGCACAGCCTTGGCACTCAGGGCACTGGGGTGAGGTTGAGAGGATGTATTAATTTTCGGCAGCCCATTACCCAGAGGACTCCTCTGCTCTGCCTGTCAGCAACCCCATTCCCTGCTGTGTCCAGCCTGTCAGGTCAAATCGCATCTTGCAATTGCCCTGCTGTGTGTTTTGTGCCTGGGAGAGCATCTGTAAATCTGGTCACAGCTGAATTTATACATTTCCCTATTTCTGGTGAGAGAAGATTAAATAATATCCTAGAGGCTACGATTGCTTCTAGGTACTTTCTCCCCTAACCTTGGAATCCTCCCTCCCTTTTCTCCCTTCTTCTTTTTCACATTAATGTTGTTTGAAAGATATATCTTCGTGTAAAATATCAAGCTATTCCAAGCTAGCAAGGGCCTTAAAAATTACCATACCCAATCTTCTTATGGTACAGATGGGGAAACTAAGGCTGAAGGGATTTTCCAGAGACAAACCATGAATTACAAACAGAGCTAAACCCCAGGGTTTTTCACTCTCAATGTACTTTCCAAATGGTGAACCATACTATGAAACAAATGATCTCATTTATCTGGTTATGGACTTTTAAACATCAATTAAGACTTACTCTACCCAATACTTCCCTGAAATTCCCTTGAGACCTAGAATTTTCCTGGGCCCCAAATCTCTCTATAGATCAGTTGGCTCAAATGATGATTTAATTGTCTATAAATATCTTGCCAACACTTGATGTTGATATCAAGGAAATAAACCTGGTATTTGTACACAGAGGAAAAGGACTTACTGTATGTATAATAATTTATGCCAAATAAGTCTTTAATTTATATGTTGGCCAATAGATTATATGTTGTATGACTCCAGTGGTAACTGTCTTTAAAACAATAGTCTTGTGTGTGTTTAACAATTGTCCACTTACAAAGCATTTTCAAAAGCCAGACTCCAGTATCCCCAAATACATCTCCCCCTTGGAGAAAGGATGCCCTTTGAAAATGAGTACCTTAGATGAGAGGGTTGAGCTGTGGTCCTGGACCACGGGCCCTGAGGACCTACTGTGTGCAAGGTACTCATTTAGACTCATTGAAGAACCTGGGGAAGGAATGATAGCTCCCGCTCTCTGAAAGCTTCCAAATACTTGAGACCTACACACAAGAAGGGATGACTTAGAATCCCAGCAGTCTAGTCTGGCCATCCAGTGAGTGACTCAGATAAGGTCCTACAGGAATATCAGCCCACACAGTCCTCTCTCTCAAAGCAAGGGCCAAACAGGCCATCTGGATCAGAATCACCTGGGGGCACTTCTGGAAAAGCTTTATTCTAGGCCCCACCCCAGACCTGCTGCATCAGAATCTCTTAAGGTTAGAGCCAGAGAATCTGCATTTTTACAAGCTCTGTACACAATTCTGGTGCCTAATAAAACTTGAAAACTATTGCCCTTGGAACTGAGGTGGGTTCAGAACACGTGGGACGTATTCTGGTCTGTGTAATGGCGGGTAGGACTTGGCTGGACAGAAACAGCATTATCAAGTGGTGTAAACTGCCTAAGCAAAGTCCCAAAGGAAGGAAGGTCCAAGGAGAGTGCCGGAGGAAATTAAGAAAGGAGTTTGGCTCAATTGGAAGGCTTTTGAGGTGTGGCAATATTTGGTCCTAAGTTTTTAGCTTCTTCAGACAAGACTTTACATTCTCAGGTCAGACCTTGTAATCTGGGATGACTAGAGCTTAGCACCCTGGATCCAGAAACTCTGCAGTGTTGCCTCCCAAAAATGAAATCATATTCCACCAATAATCAGTGCTCCACTTCTTCTGGCTTGTATAAATGTGGTCTTATTGAACAATAGATAGGCCCTTTAATGTCTTTAAAAGCAAGAGAGGGACCCAGTTTTCTTATCTCTCCCCATATTTGGGATGAATATAATTACTCAGCAGTAATTAAAAGATTCTGAGCCATTCTGTTCATTCTGTATTTGCAAGATATTTGTGCTTTGGAACCGACTGGTACTAATTAGAACCTCTTATTTTGCAATCACTCATAATTTGTTTCTTCCTGAGCTAATCTCACTCATGAATGTGTGATCAAGCTACACTCAGCTCTTCATTACTGTATGTGTGCCAACCCCAGTTCCGAGCACAGCCAACACTTAATTCTGGCTCTGTTTCTGTCCCCTGCCAGAGGTCTAAAATTGCCGTGTTTGAGAAGATGTGGACATACATGAAGTCAGCAGAACCATCAGTTTTTGTGCGGACCACGGAGGAGGGGATGATCCGAGTGAGGAAATCCAAGGGCAAATATGCTTACCTCCTGGAGTCCACTATGAATGAGTACATCGAGCAGCGGAAACCCTGCGACACCATGAAGGTGGGAGGTAACTTGGATTCCAAAGGCTATGGCATTGCGACACCCAAGGGGTCCGCACTGAGGTAAGTAGCCAAGATTGGCGTCTTTGGTACTCCCTTTCCCCTCCCTATCTCAGGAACGAAGCTGCTGTGTCTGCCACATGGCACCAGTACTGCAACATGAGCTGTCAAGAAGTCCCTTCTTCAATGCCTTTGGGCCTGGGAGAATCCAGCCATCTGTGACCTTCATCCCTGAGGTTGGAATTTGACCTGGGGTCCTCAGCTTGCTCCACTGTTGCTGCCTGTGTGTTCTTCCCCACACCTCTCCTTGCCCCTCCGAGTGTGTTAAGTCAGTGGACCTTGTGTTTTTGTCACACGATCTGTATGTAACACCTCATCCTTTACCAGACAGCCCCACATCCAGCTAGGCCCCGGTTCTCTAGCAACCTGGATTCTTTGATAAAAGGTGGTTTGTAATGTTTGTCTCAAAAGAAACATAAACACATGGTCCAAATGAAAAATCAAGTAGTTTAAGTCTGAGACGCTGGCAGTGAAAATGGAAAAAAACACTTAATATAATGAGTGGCAGCACCCATTCTTTCTTAGACACTGATTTCTTTAGCAAAATACAGGTAGTTCAGTAAAGAAGTAAATGGACTTTACTTTCAGATAAAGAAGCTCTGGTGTTCATTCTCAATGGCTAGGGTTGAGTTCTGTAGATTTGGAGTCAGAAGGTCTATATTTAATTCTGGGATTATTGTCTTATGGAGGGTAAGATACATGATCTCCCCAACCTTTAGTTTCCTCATTTGTAAAGGCAAGATAGACGTCTCAACCTTTTCTAGGTTCAAGATGGTTGCAAATTCAAATGGGAAAATGTACGTAGAAGGCAACTGAAAACAGTATAATATGAGGTCACCTGCAAGATATTATGTCAATAAGAAAGGAATTTAATAATTTTAGGAAATTTTAAGTTCAAGGGAGGGTAAGAAATGTTAATAAAAGTTGCAAAGGGATGGAGAAGTGTTCCTGGCCCATCTTGATATGACACCCAGAACAACCTCTGTCTCCAGTTCAGTCATTCACTTCAGTAATATTGGGCACCTACAATATACCAAGCACTAGGAGCTGGAGCTACAATTTTGAAGAAGACCTCCATAGTCCCTGTCCCTATGGAACTACATCCTTGCAGGGAAGACAGACATTAAACAGCTGATTATTTTTAAAAGTCTCATTGAAATTATTACAGTTACAATGATACTCTTTAAAAGGGGACATAAAGAATATATATTTCCAGGAATATATCAGAACAACACTCCCACTAGAAAACACCCAGATATGCTGGATAAAATATTTCAAATACCTTTTTAAATGAAAGTAAAGAATTTTCTAGGGCCAAAAAGGAAAGGGGAATCAAAACCAAAGGGAAAAGCAGAGCTGATTATTCCAGGGCTGCCCTAAGCAAGGTAGTTATGTTGTGCGACAAAATGTATGAGCAAGAATCAGAAGTACAACTAAAGACGTAAAAATAATCAAACACATTTTTAGAAGAAAAAGATACCATCATGAAATATCAGCCATATTTGGAAAAGTACCAATTAGAACTCATACAAATAAAAGTAATATGTTCAGTGATACAAAATCCCAATGGAAAGATAAACTGAAGAGAGAATCAGTGAACTCAAAAAAAAAAAAAAAAAATCTGAGAAAACTTCCCAGAATGTCATACAAAGAGATAAAGAGATAGAAAATATTACAAAGACATTGAGACAAAAGATTTTTTAAAAAATCATTATACACCTGCTATGAGATCCAGATAGAGGCAATATTTGAAGGGAATTTTCCACAATTTATGAAAGACACAAAACCCCATATTCAGGAATTATGAGCTCCAAACAGGATTAACAGATGAAAATCATCAGTGTACTTATCTGAAACTGCATATTAGAAGCTGGAAAGGCTTCTCCGAGGATGCTTTTTTCAAGCAGAGTTCTGGCAGATTAATAGGAGTTGACTAGATGAAGTGAAGGGAGCAGAAAAGAAGAGCAGTTCGGGCAGAGAAAATGGCATGTGCAAGAAACTATGGCACAGATGATGAACTAAAAGAAGCTAAGTGCTCCTGGAACATGGGTAATAAAGGGGAGAAAAGCTCGAACTGAGATTGGAGAATAGGAAGGATTTTGTGAAAGATTTTTGTTCTTGTTCTAAAAGCAATGAGAATACGCTGAAGAATTTTAAGTATCATTTGGAAATTAGGGTAATAAAGATATCCTTAGGAGTGTAGGCATAACTGAATGTGACCTATTGAGGGGGAACCAGATGGCCTGGTATTTATCAATCATGCATTTTTGCCCAGAAGAATTTAAAATATTCTTTGTACTAGTTTGAAGGGGACCCAGCAGACAGTGCTTGTCAAGAAGAGATTTTTTATCTTAGAAACTTACAGAAGATCACCCTAGAAAGGCCCATAATAGAGAATGACTTCTTTAAGGCCCAGGAACATCAGTGATGCTTATGTCAATGATGATTACATTTGCTAAAGGTTTTATGAGTTAAGGACATCATTTGATCCGAATATTTGAATGAAAAGATAAAAAATGAGGTCAGAGAGATGATATGATTTGACCGGTGAATAAAGTACTCCTATCACCCAGTCTCATACACAGGTGCCTGGAACAAGGTGACAGCACCAAAAATATTGTATGTTTGATTGACATGTACCTAAAACTCAGGTCACCTGACACTCAGTTCAAATGACCTTCCACTATGATAAAAGCCACCATTTAGAGTGTGCCTATGATATGCCATCCACTGTGATAGATTCTTACATGCATTTCTCATGTAATCCTCACAATGTCCTTATACGTTACAATTATCCCCATTTTACAGATGAGGAAAAACAGAGGCACAGAATTTGGTTATCTGAACAGGTTGACACAGCAATTAATGAAGCCAGGATTCAAACCCAGGCAGTCTGACTCCAGAGCCCATAGCTATAACTTACTCTAACACTATAATGGGCTTTATGACTGATGAGGCCATTCAAAGCAGGAGACTGGACTTAGGACAGGTTCTTTGTATCTATTCACATGCGCAAAATGATGACTACCATCTCAGGAATTAAAAAGCAGATGTCAGGTACCTAGAGCATCCACTTACCACACTGAAGGCAAAAGGCAATAATAAATGCTCATTTTAACAGACCAGGCATCACTACCTCCAACAATAACACTGTTTTTACAGGGTTTTCAGGCACAAAGTTTCTTTCTGAGATTAATATTAAATATAATTCAACTCTGTAATAAAGAAAAACTTAATTCTATTGTTTGCATCTCTGTAAAACGAATGGCCTAACAAGTCATTTAGTGATTTTGAGAAAGAGGGAGCAAAAGAAAGGGAGAGAAAAATGAAAAAGAACATGTTCAAAATATAGCTCACTGGCAGCTAATATGCAAGTCTAGAATGACTCCACCCGACCCCCATGGTCACATGTGCCAGTGCCCTCCCAGTGCTCTGTTCTCAAAAAACAGAAGGGTAATGCACATTGTAAGAAATGCCATGAGTTTCTGGCCTGAGAAAGTCTCTCTTCCCTCTGTGGAATTCTACATCTCCTCTCTGCATTAAAAGGGATAGTTATTTAGCAACCAATAGCATTGAGACTCCTCAAAGCATACCATTGAGAAACAGTTACAGCAAATAAAATAACCATCTCACTACGCACACACATACTCCACTAGCCAGTCTTCCACTCTGCCTCACTCGCTCAAAATGGGGTCAATTCATCAAAGTAAGAGTCATGACCTCAAAGTGAGAGTCGAGCAAACCAAGTGCTGCAGACACATTATGAGCAATGCTCCAGCAACCTTAGACTCGGTGATTTGATCCCGGGAAACCATTCTGCATGACAGAGGTGGAAAATGAGGAGAAGAGTAAAGGGACATTTCGTGTTTCCTTTGGTCCCATTAAAAAGCGAATCATATATACTTAAAGATGATTTGGTGGCAAAAATCAATTTTGTCTTCAAATTATTTAGGATCATAAAAATACGTTGTTACAGGTTTCTCAGCCATCTACAAGGCTGAAAACACCTTAGAAGTGTGTGCACTACAGAAAGCTGCTTCAGTGCACCCCAGGCATTGCTACAATCTTCTCTTCTGCCCTGTAAAACGGGGGCTTTCACAGCCCTCACAGGCAGCTGTTCTCGAGGCTTAATGCCTCTGCCTGTGTGGAGAAAGGACTTTTCTGGACAATCCTCTTCTACCACTTACTCTCCATAAAGACAGACCTCACCATACCTGCATGACATTTTCTCCCTTCCAGCCTGTGCAGAACAAGCTCCAGGCTCCTCACTACAGATCATCCAGCCTCTCTCAGAAGGTCAGAGAACTGACACTTAAAGCCCAAATGTTCTCTAGGACTTGCCAATTCTGCTGGGCAGGAGCCAGCCCATGGTCCCCATGGAGCCTCTAAAGGCCCTGTTACCGACAGAATGGTTTTTTGTCTCTTCTGCTCTGGGAACAAATAATCTGATGAAGCAAGGTGATTCGATGCTTGATTTTCCATTTGGACAGGTGGTGTTTCTTTGAAACAGATGCTGTTTGTTGGCTGTCACTGCATGTTGGGGTTGAGCGATGGACTGGGTTATATTTCAGAAGCCCTGAGGTTGTAGATAAAGACCAACACAGCCAATGCCTGTCGCTAGGGAAAGGCAATTGGTAAATCCTCTAATTATGATCTATTGGCCTTTTTGTTGCCAGCTAAAAGTATCTGTTGGTCTAAATTGAAGCCTCCTTTCTTTATTATGATGAATACACCCTTCACATAGAGACAATTGGTTTAAATTTCCTAAGCGTGTATGGCCCATGTTTTACCCACCTGAGATGGAACCCACACCAGGTTGGTTTCAGTTCAAATCTCAGCTAAGTCTTCTCTTTCACAAATCATCTACCAGAAGGAGTTGAATGGATTTGCTAAGAGTTATACACTAATCAGGACATTGGTCAAAGTCTGGTCTTTAACTGTGACCATGATTACAAGGAGTCTTCTCTGGTCTCTGGTCTCTGTGATCACGATGTGTTTGTCTTCTGTCATGTGTCTTGTCCAAGCCAGACGTATGGGCCAAGGGGACAGGAGCACAGTGTGGCTTCATCCTGCTGCCTAATGGGTGATGGGCACCCAGGAGGTCTGAGACCCACTCCCTGTGCTTTCCATTCATCCTCACAGATTCCTTCCTGAATGCCTTCTCCGCACAAAGCACTGTGCACAAAGCTTCAGGGAGTGGAGGTAAAAATGGTGTAACCTCAGTGCCTAAATAATGCGTAACCAAGTACAGGGAATGAGCTGAATTATAATAGAGAACTGTTACTCAACATAATGCCTTAAGCAATTTAGAAATATCAAAAGGAGAAGGGTCAGCATTTGAAGGGAAGGATTTGTAAAGGTCTTGTGGCAGAGGTAGCATTTGAGATAGGCTTTCAAGAGTTGTGATTGACAGAAAAGTGGGGAGGGGGGTGCTCTAGATGGGAGGGAACAGAGTAAGCAAAAGCAGAGATGGGAAAACATGGGGTTCATTTTCAGGAAAAGCAAAGAGTCCAGATTAACTAGAGAACTTGTTCATAAATAGGAGGGACTTGTGGCTATATTGTGAAGGATCTCAGATGTCCCTCTACGATTGATTCAGTCTGAATAGAGGCCATTGAAGACCACTGATAGGAAAGACACATGATCAAACGGCTCCAGATCACCCTGGCAGTGGTGTGCAATGTGAATCAGAGAGAGGAGGGCCGTGGGCAAGAGGGTATTTAGAAAGCTGTTATAGTTATCCTGATAGGAGGTAATGAGCATGGTCACAGTTGATAATGGGATGGGGACAGATGGGAGAAGTGGTGTTAATTACCAGTCATAGCCTTCATTTTAAGACTGGGTAATTTAGGGAAGAAGTCTGTTGTGTGAGCTTTCTGGGGGACTTCTGTGCTTCTGTCACCGGAGACTTGACCAGATACTAACTCATTCTTGCAAGCACAGAAAATGGGCAGACTCAATACCATCACTTCAGTTTTACCTCTGGGATGCCTAGAAGGTTAAAGTCATCACTGAGAGGGATACAGGCTTAGTAGTATACCAACAAGCATTATGGAGACTGCCTACCCCTTTCCTACTTGCTGCTGCATTGCCTATATCTTGCCTGTGTCTTGTCTGGACATAAGTTTAAGACCACTCATAAATAATTTAGTCTCACTGGTGTACCTATTAAATATATTTTCTCCCCTCACACAACCCTATGCTGGAAAGCATCTACCAAAAACTGCTTGTCTGTATTGGCGCCTGACTAAAGAAAGGAGGGGAGGGTAAGGCTGTGACTCAGGAAGAGAAGTCACAAGGGTTTTGTGGGGAGGGCTTTCATTTCCAGGGATTGAGGATCCCCTCATTGCTGAACCCCCACGCTGGGACCAAGTGCCTTGACTGTATCTTCTGGTCAGTTCAGTGGGCCTTTCCCGCACACCTTTTCTTTGCCTGATACTGATGGGAAGGAGGGAGGGACATTAAAGGGGTGCTCAACTTTAGAGAACCTCATTGACCCAGAAAATAATTGGAAAACAAATAAGCAAATGCTGCTTTGTGTGGTGTTGAATCTATTGCTCTGAAGAGTGATTTCTCAACTTCAGTATGTATCAAAATTTTCTTGGAGGAGCTGGTTAAAATGCCCCTTCTTGGACACTACTTCATGGGATTCTGATTCTGCAGATCAAGGGTGGGGTCCAGTAATGTATGATTTTAACAAGTCTCCCAGGTTACTCTGTTTTAGGTAGAACTTATTCCACTCTGGGAAAGAGTGAGAGAAGGTCAAGGAAGAGAAGTGTGCAAGTGGCCTGAGGCCATGAGGAAACAGCTCTGAAAGAGAAGGAAGGTTAGTATGGTGGGAGGGAAACTGCATTGAATGGTGTCAACAGCACACTCCTTAGAGTCAAACAACCTCAATTAAAGCACCAGGCCATTACATTACCAGCAGCTTAACCTTGCTTGGTAAGTTCTATACCTTCGTGAGCCTCAATTTCCCTATCTGTAAAATGGGAATAATGATAATTTGTTGCAGTTACTTTGAAGATTCAGTGAAATAGCATATTTAAAGTAAATATCACACAGAGGGTAATCATTTCACTTCCATCCTCCTCCCCTAAAGCCTACCAACAAAACCACTTCTGAGCCAAACCAACTATGTTAATCAGAAATGCACATGGACTGACCCCACTCCCACCCCCACCCCCACAATAGTTGCATTAGAAATAAAATGTCTCTGAGAACAATTTGTAGTCCTCCTCCACAGAGCATGCACACAAAAAGAAAACCCTGATATTTCTTTTTTTCTCTCCCTCCCACCCTCTCAAGTAACAGCCTCTCTTCCCATAGTATAGTACTGGTGCAGGGAACGCTGCTGAGGATAAATACAGTATGTGCAGGAAAATGACAGTCCCTTTCCATTGGTCCTGGCCTCCTGATGGGTAGCCAGGGATGCTCGTTGTCATGGTAACCCCACGAACTCTGTGACCTGGGTCAGGCCTAATTAGAGACAAAGCCCTCTGAGCTGAGAGGCTGAATTCACTTGCATCCTCAGAAGAGGTGCAGAGAAAGGGAGCAAGGGAGGAAAGGGGAGACAGAAAAAAGGAGATGGAGGGAGGAAGGGACAAAGGACAGAGGCAGAAAGAAAAGGGGTGTGTGTATGTGTCTGAGAGTGTGTTTGGACAGAGAATGGACGTTTGCCAAAAGAGAGATGCATCAATTTAGCAAGTTCTCAGGTCAGGACACATGGAATGGATTGTAGAAATTACTAGGAAAGCCTCCCAGGAGCCTGGGTGCAGCAAGCAGTCCAGTGCAATAATCCAGGCGGGGGGCCGGGGTGTAATGACAAGGGCCTAATTTAGGATTTTGGTTATGGTGATGATAAAAATTACTGTTGACATTCCTTGAGCATGTCTAAGAAGTATTTATGTGCATTACCTTATTTAGGGCTAACAACAACCATGTGAAAGCCAGTATTGCTTTCATCCTCATCCTACAGTTCAATAAACTGAGGCATCAAGAGGTTCCAGAACTACCAGGAAGTTACCTGACAGGGAAATGACAGAGCTGGATTTTCAACCCAGGCAGTCTGATTCCAGGACCTCTTCTCAACCTTTAGGAAAAGATGCCTTCTCAGTAAGGAGGGTAATTGTGAGGAAGGAATGAGTATTCAGAGGCTAAAGGATCATTTAATACCACACCCCTACATAGCCCTGCCCAACCGTTATACAAGTACAAAATCTGAGGCTCCATAAGGGGAAGGGGCTCACTGTTTGTGCTGCCTGAATTCCCTAGGGAATCCTTGCCTCCATTCTGCACCAATTGGATTTGTGGGGCACACATATCCTTCTCTCCAGAATTGGGAAGTACCACAGGTTATCATTGCCCTATACCTAAGGAGGCACTCAATGCATGAGAAGGCTCCCCTGCTTGCCTGTGACAGATTCAACCAAAAATGCCCCTGAAGACTTTTTTGCCCCATACAACTTTTAATTCCTTTGAACAATGCAAAGCAGATCATCTTAGGTTGATGATATCACAGCGTGAGGGGTGGGGACAGGTGACTTGCATTCATTATGCATCTACTCAGGGCTGGGCCAAGCAAATTCATGCTCTATGGATGTTCAAGCATTAATCTCTCCCTCACTTTTGATTTAGGCATTTTCACTTCCATCTCACAGGTTAGGAAACAAAGATTCAGAATGGTGACATTTTCCCCAGTTTCTCACAGTGATTTGTATGTTGTAGCTTGGATACAAACCTTGACTCCAAAGCCCTCATTCTTTCCACAGCCCCACCTTTGAGCTAACAAATGCACCCATCACTGCCTTTGCCACCTTTTACAGAATTCTAAAGCTTCCAGGAGAAACATCAGGGAAACGAGACATCAGGCGGCCTCCATATCTGATGCACACACTCGTAAAACACTAGGCTAGGCTGGAGCTCCATGGTGTGGATTTATTTTGGAGGATCCTGGTGGAATCACAAAGACAAATGTGCACTCACTCTTGTGAGAGCTCTGTTTCATCATGCTTGGTTGAGAAACTTGTAAACAGCAAAGCAACACATTAAAGAGAGAGAGGAGAAGGGTGGCAAGGATGGATCTGGGGGAGAAGAATATGGAAAATGAATGGCCTTTACTGCAGTGAGAACAGCACAGGCTGTGATTTGCCCACCCGAGTACTGCTTTCGCCTGCTGATATACAAATTGTATGCTGCTTTCTTTTAACAGGCTCATTCTGTCAAAAATAGTGTCTCTCTCTTTTTTTTTCCTCTCCCTCTCATCAGCAACTTTATTTCAGACGTGCTGGGTCTTTTGCCTTTTCTAAGAAGGCAGCTGCTATAATTTGAAGGCCAGACCAGGAGAGAGGAAGTCTGGATTCCTATCCCGGCTTTGGTGCTCAGGGCTTGCGGGTAGTGGGAAGCAAATGCGCTTTGGTGTTGGTCAGTTCCTGAGTTCAAATCCCACCTCCCACATTTACAACCCATGTGATCGCGAGAAAATAGTGAACAATAGCATGGAACTGATGATTAGGGCCCAGAAGTCAGGACTGGATATATATCCAGGTCTGCCACTTAAAAAGAAAAGCCTCCTGGACAAGTTACTTCTCCACTCTAAGCCTCAGTTTCCCCAAATATAAAAACTGGAGGTTACACTAGCATTTACTTTGTTCGTTGTTAAATTGTTAGATGAGATCACACAAAGTGCTTAACACATAGTAAAGTGACTAATGAGATAACATTATTTAATCTCTCTATGACTTAGTTTTCTCATCTTCCAAATGAGAATCATACCATAAGCTTCACAGGACTGTGTTGAGAATAAAATGAATCACTTACGAAGAGTTCATGGTGCATATGAAGTTCAATATGAATCCTCTTTCTTCCCCCATTTCTTTCACTTTCTGCTTCCCCTTGGCCCTCACCATCTATTCTGTTTGCTTGGGGATCTCATCCAAATCAGGGGTGACTACCTTCTCTGGGTGAAACCATACTTGGCTGCTTTTCATTGCAAAGTGGCAGAAATTTCAGGGTACCAAGAGACAGAAATTGGTTCAACTGTATAGTTGTATTCCTATTAAACTCAGTTACCCCAAAGCTTCAGCCAATAGCCACACTGCTTCCACCCATATATGTGGAGATAGAAAGCTCCTGATTTCTGAGTGGAGAATCTGGAAGGAAGGGGGTGAGGGGCAGCCCCAGGGTGAGTCCCTGCAGAGACATTCTGGGTTTTCTGTTCCAGTGACATTTTGTGAGTGGTCCTATTGGGCCAACGTCATGGTTCCATAGTCATATCGAATCAGCCTCTTCCTCAGGGGAAGGGCACAAAAGCCCAAGTGAATCCCTAACCAAAGTAACAAACTTCCTCCAACTAGATGAAGGTAGTGAGGCTGCAGAGTCCCCAGACAAAAGAAAGTCAGACAGGGAAATCTATCTACATTATGCATCCTTCCTCAGTGCAAATTTCTAGCAGAAAAAAAGAGCATAATGACCTCTTACTATATTCTCTATTCCCATGGGAATAATTTTTTTCCTCTGGGGGGGAGGATGTTAAAAAAAAATCTGTAACACTAATCAAGCCAGGATTTTTGTGTACCCACAAACACTACAACACCCCCCACGCTCCTGTAGCTTTTTCCTCTCATTGCTTCCTTTTTCTCTCCCTCTATAGTTCAAGGTGCAGTTGAGTAAGGAAAGTGTCTATGTCTCACAGAACCCAGCAGAGAATTTAGCTCATAGGAAACCCCTATTGATTGCTTGCTGTCCCAAGAAGAATAAGGATGGTTTTATTTATTTGGTGCTTTTTGGTGGGAGTTCATTTAATAATTTTGGTTTAGGTATTTCAAGTTTGAGGTGTTAAACAGGCAGCTAGATACACACACATATTTAGAGCTCAGGAGAGAGGCTAGAGATTTAAATTTGGGAGTTATAAGCATATATTTTGTCTCAGTTTCCTAGGGCTGCTGTAACAAATATCCACAAACTGGGTGACTTTAAAAGAAATTTATTCTCTCACGGTTCTGGAGACTAGACGTCCAAACTCAAAGTGTCAGCAGGGCCATGCTCTCTCTGAAGTCTCTAGGGAAGACTCGGGCCCATGTCCCTCTCCTAGCTTCTGGCAGTTATAGGCAACCCTTGGCATTCCTTGGTTTGTAGACACATCACTCCAATCTCTGCCTCCATCTTTACTTGGGGTTCTCCCCTCTGTCTGTGTCTCTTCTCATGGTGTCATGAAGACATCAGTTATATTGGATTATTGCCCACCCTCATCTTAACTTGATTACATCTGCAAAGACCCTATTTCCAAATAAGACCATATTCACAGGTACTGGAGATTAGGACTTCAACAAATCTTTTTGAGGGACACAATTTAACCCATAACGGGAATGTTAGCAAATCTTCTGTGTCTTAAGAAGACACTAGAAATCTCAATTTTTTATGTGAACTATCCAAATTTTTGAGCTGTGGTCACATGTAAGAGGAAAAGAAAGAAAGAAGGTACAACTCAGGAACAGCTAACATACTACAAAGGAGAAAGGAAGTACCATTAAAATAAGTGAAAGGGCAAGGGCAAGCAGGAGCACAAGCACAGTGGGGAAACCATGCAGGTATGTTTTAATATCTTACCCCTCCCTCAGGTGGGAGTTCTAGAAAGACCTCTAGGAGGAGTCAACAGTCCCTGAACCAGCAGGCCAGTGGGGAGAATGTCTGCCAGCAAGATGGGAGAAAGGCATCTCAGCAAAAAGACACAGCAAGCTTATAACACAAGAGTGGAAGGGACAGTAACTCATGCATTCTTTTTCAATCTTTGGTATTGCTGTTTTCAGCAGGGAGTCATTTCCTCAAACAAAATCCCTCATGGAATCCCATTATAAAAGACAGATACAAGTGGAGCTGTTGAAGCAAGAGATGAGGGGCTGGAGGTGGTACTGGAAATGGGGAGGAAGAAGAGCGAGAGCTAGAGACACAATTTCAGGCTGGAGGTGAGAGACCAGACAAACCAGAATTAGTCTCTTCCTCAGGGGCCGTTCTATGTTACTGGGGAAGATAATTCTCCAGGATTATAAGCCTGTAAAATTTCAAGTCCACAAGAAAATAATGGTCCTGCTGGCCTGCTCAGTAACCTGTTCACATTGACATCTGCCTTTCTCTAGAAATGGTCCAGCTTTTCTTCCTTTCATTGAACCAGAGGTGGCCAAGATGTAACCAGTGGGCTGGCTCTTATGCTGAACGATGTTTCCACTCCTTCCATTAATTGTGGGGAGACCTTCATTCAGCCCCTCTGTTATCTTTTGTCAGCCATCTCCCAAGGTGTCTGACACAGACCCATCTGCCTGCTGCTGCTGACAAAAGGTTCTGCATTATAGGAGCAGATGTGATTTACTGTGAGCTGCAAATGAACTGATGACATCTGCTTCTCACACAATGAGGTGGGGGCTGGGGCTCAGATGTGCCTTAGAAATGCTTTCTGTCTGTAGAATTCCTGCTGGAGGAGCCAGGTAAGGGATCCCATCCTAGACCCTAAGCTGCACAGATGCTCTTAATCATAAGTGCTTAAAGCTAGGGGGACAGAGGTATGTATTTGCCCATATAAAACTAGTATGCACTTTCTTAGGGCTCAAGTAAAGGACCTGTGTTATACAACAAACATCTCAGGAATGTGAAATCACTCATCTGTCCCACAGATGTTTACTGAGCAGCTACTGTGTTAGGTGTCGTCCTGGGCCCAGGGTTCTTGCTGTAAGAGCACTTCAATCCGGTCAGAGGAGCAGGCGATGAGTGACAGAGTGATGTGTTTGCTGTGATATAGGGTGCGTGTACACTGGGGCCAAAATACGCAAGCCTGGTCCATCATGCCTGGAGTCCTTTGCAGAGAACAACAGCCTTTAGAGGTTTGCAAGATGCACAGGACTCCACAAAGTAGCAAAGTGTGCCAGGGAGCACCTATGCCAATGCACAGAGGTGTGACTTCAGTGATGCTTCCAATCCATCTACCTTGCCTTCGTCCTGAATTAATCTTCTGACAGCACTTTCACATCTGTCACCTCATTTGATCTTTGCACTATGGGCAGTGGGGACAGGAGCATGGAATTACTACCATTTTACAGATGGAAAAAATTGAGGTACAGTTAGAGTGACTGACTCTCTTGGTTTGCTTGGGGTTTAGGCACACCCCAGGATGCAGGACTTTCAGTGCTAAAATTAGGGAAGTCCCTGCCAAACTGGGACAAGCTGGCCACCCTAGGTACAGTTACATGACTAATGTGATCAGAGATGGATGAGGGATTCAAATCAGACCTCCAGACTCGCTCCTCCATCCCATAGAGAACAATAGAGTATTCTATATGCAGCTTTTTTGTGCACTTTTTTTTTTTTTCCCCAAAAAAGCAATTCCCTGTGTTGCTTTGTAGAGTCAGAGACCAAAGACAAAGCCTCTGTCTTTTGGCTGACTCATAAGACCAAGAACTGCCTGTTCCCTGAGCATACCCAAGCAGTCACAGGTGACGGGAGCTTTGACCCTGCCTTTATTCTTTAAGACTTGGGGATGTTTGCAATTTAATTGAGGCTCCCCATGAACCTATCATTTCCCTCTACCTGGTCATTTTTTAACTGCTCCCATTTTTCTCACCATCCCAAGCTACTGGGTTAACAGAACCCATGGACTCTTAGCATTCTGTCCAGTCAGTGACAGTCTTTACCTTAGATGGTCCACACAGTCCTAAACTGGACTAAAGATGGTAGGGGCTTTTGATGGAAGGGGCTTTTGAGATCACTATCCAAAAGGGAAGTGATTAAGAGAGTGCTGTCCAGGACCCAGGTCCACAAACACTCAGTCCTGTTCTAGATTCTATCAACCTTAGCATGGGCACAGCACATGGGCACAACACAGCAGACAAGCTTTGGTTTTTGCTGAGGCCCTGGGCCCCACCCCCAGGAGAAAATGAAAAACAAAAACCTGGTTTAGCCTTGCAGAGGAGCAGAAACACCCATTGAGAGGTTCTTCCACAAGAACCTCAGCCAAGTAGTTTAACCAACCTCCACAGGCCTATGTGGGAGGGGCTGCTGCACCCTGATCCCTGCTTAGGGAAAAGTGTAAAGGGAAAAAAGAGGTGGCCGGACCGCCTTCCCAGAGGACAACCTGAGACCTTGCTCAGGCCCCATGGAAGGGAGCATCAGAAGGTCCATGCTCACTTGTGCACTGACCTTTAATCCAGCACAAGAAAATCCCCACCCTTCACCATCCACCCAAAATGATTTTTTAAGGTTGCATGACATCTTCACGCAAACCCAAAAATGTTTTCAAATCTCACTTGTCAATAGCTGCACTCCCCCTTTTGGAGGTTAGATGATCAGTTTCTTGAAATCTCTTCCCCTAGAAAGTCCGGTGGTGGTTCCCAGACTATAGAGTCATGGAGTAGTTCAATGTCAAAACAAACAAAAAATCGTGGGATGGGACACTTTGCAATGTTTTGCCATTGCAAAGACATTAAAAGAAACAAAACAAAAATTACCATCTCTTGTTAACAATTTAATAAAGGACTATGTTAACACTAAAAATAGAAAGAAGGAATTAACCAATTGCACATAAAGGACTATTCTTTAAATGGAAAAGTTCAGCTTTCTGAAACACACAACACAACCCTTATCTTTCCTCATTGTTTACATTGACAGCAAAAAATTTCATCACAAATTGGCCTGACTTATTGGACCAGACTCTTAGGAACTACTGATTGAATCCCAGTGTTTTATCTATTTCATGAATTCCCTCCATGTCATTCCTGGCAAACCGTTATCCGATAGTGTCCCACCAAATTGCTACTTTTCAAGACAATGCTTTTTATTGCCAGAAAGCTCTGAGTTCCAAAATTTCCATCATTTTGGGTAGGAATCTGTGTCCCTGTGGCTTTGTCTTCCTGATCTACTTCTACCTTCTAGCATCGCAGAGAATAAATCTAATTCTACTGCTGCTGACAACCAAACCCAAGTTTCCAAATGAGCCTTGTTTACTTTGCAGTGACCCACTGTCTCCATTATTCCCACATCCAAGGTTAAAAGTTTTGACCTTGTCTGTTCCTCTCATATGAGTCATTATATTGGTTAAAAATTGATACAAATTTACTTAGGACTGACTACATCATTTGCTCTCTGTTGAATGCACATAGGCTGCTGAGGCCTCTCCCTCCTTTTGTTCTCCCTTGCCCATAGTTAAATATTGATCTCTTAGCATAGCATTCGAGGCTTTTCATGATTTGGACTCAAATGTTGTAACCTCATCTCCCAGAAGTCCCCTTCATCGTGACTACACCCCCAGGCCCTGGGCTTCCTAGCTTTGGGCTTCTCATTTCCCTTTGTTTTTTTTTTCACAGAGCATTCCTTGAAGGTTTTCTAACTCCCACCCACTCTCAGAATTAACCTCTCTCCTTTTATGGTACTTCCATAGCCCTTTATTTTAAACTCTGATCCTATAAGATCTGTGAACCATTGAGAAACTTATCTGTCTCCACACTATACTGTATATTCCTTTAAGGATGAGGCCTATAATTTGTTTAACTCTTTATTACTACTAAGTACCTAGCACAGTACTTGAAACTTAATTGGCCCTAATAAATATTTGGAGAGTTGACCTGAAAACAGCAACTCTTTCTCCCAAAGGCTTACTCTTACTCTAGTTGAAGAGTAATACACATGAAACCATAGTCAACAGTGCAATGAATTGAATGCTAGATGCCAGGGAAATTATAAGAAAAGATCAATGAGAAATCAAGTGTTCAAAGTAAAATTCAAGGCAAACATAAGGAGCATTGCAGGGCAATCAGGCCTACTTAGGAGACAAGTTAAGGAGAACAGCAAAATGCAAACACGTAATAATGGGGGGTGGGTAATATGGGAACTCTGTATTTTCTGCATGATTTTTCTGTAAACCTACAACTTCTCCAATTGAAAAAATACATATTTTTAAAAAAAAAAAAAGATCACCACCAATAATGTTGGGAATAAAATGCAAACACATAGAAGCCAGAAGAAGCACTGTTTGGAGACTGCCTAGCAACCTTGTCTGATTAAAACTAAAGCTGCCTTTGGAGATGGGGAGGCAAAGCACATTAATGCAGACTGGGTGTGAACTCCAAGGATCATTTCACCCAGCACTACATAGATGTTTGAATTGTGGGCAATAGCTTCAGAATTGAAGCCCAGAATTTAGTTCCATATCCTTTCATAAGTTGAGGCTCAATTAAAACCATCTGAAATGATTCCCTGGGCTGATTTTTTCAAACTTTGATTTCTCCTCAAATATATGATAATTGATCTTCTTTACAATGGCAAGGTTGGATACAGTGAACCTTAATTTGTATAAGTTCATCCTAGAGACCATCTCTACAGAGTTCCAAGTCTTGGTGCCCCAAGACTTCCAAAAACAACTCGATTCAGATGTTTCCCTGGGCATATCAGTTCCTATGGCTCAGGCTTTTGAGAGTTCCTTCTGCCCACTGGCCCCCTTGGGGAATAAATGCCATGCACACCATCATCTCAGTGATTAAAGGACTGGCTACATCCTCCGATGACCCAGCACTCCCTTATGCTGAATAACTGTTAGAATCTGAGGACTTTTCAGACTACTCGAACTCTGCCAAATTAGGACCATCCCTGATTTTTTTTTTTTTTTTTTCCTCTTCTTTCAGTGTTAAGCACAAGACTTAGCATAAGTAAAGTTTCCACTAGAGGTTTGGTCAAATAAGCAATTGTCATAACCATCAGTATTTGAGCCCTTTGCAAATTCCTTGCTAATGATCCTTATAGTTCTGTTATTTTATTCAAATTATAGATGTGAATTTATATCTCTAGCATAAACATCTCCTGTGGCCTCCAGATTCATATCTTCCTAGAAGACAACATCTCTCCACTTAGATATCTCACAGGCATCTTAAATTTAACACATCCAAAGCTGAACTCGCGTTTCTCCCAAAACTCTCTCTTGTAGTTTCTCTAATTTCCACAAGTGGTTCTACCACCTACCACATTCTCAGGGGAGAAATCAACTTGATTTCTTTCTTTCCTTCATCCACCACAGTCAACCCTTCAGTCAATCCTGATCCTCCAACCTCAAAATGTAGCCTGTGTTTCTAACTTCTCTCCTTTCCAATCCATAATCAATTCTCGTCTGGGTTCCTACAACAGCCTCCTAACTGGCTTCCACATTTCCCCACTTGCCTCCCTTCAGCCCTTTCTCCCTCCTGCAGCAAGTGAACTTTATTAGCATAAAACAGATCTTGGCATTCCCTGGTTCAGACTCTCCAGTCTCAGGATAAAACCCTAAGTTCTTGCCTTGGCCTACATGGCCCCTGCCAGCCTCGCCAGACTCATCGCCCCATGGGCCTTCTGCCTGGAATGGTGTCTCTTCTCACCCAACCATCCCCCTTTTCCCACATGTGACTTCCTCTCTCATCTCCTCAGACTCATCTTTCCTGACTACCTCTGACATCTTCTGTTACTTCACCCCATTTCTTTCAGAGCACTGAGCATTTCCATTTATTGTCCATTTCCCCCATAAGACTATACGCCCCAATAGGGCAGGGACCATGTGTGACTTATGTATCAGTGTACAATCAGAGTCTCACACGGAGCTGGTACATCATAACTGCTCAGCTATATTCATGGTTATTAATGTGAGTTTATGGCCAAGTATTATCATATCCCACCCAGTGTAGAAGTACCTTCCATAACAGTCCTGGCAACCATCTAGTCTGTTATTGAACACTTCCCATCTCAAAGGACTTCCCCTTTCTTAAGATGGCCCAGTCCATTGTTCTTTGGCTCTGTTTATCACATTCTTTATATTTAGCCAAAATGCATCTCATGGCTTCTGCCTATTGGTCATAGTTCTGCCTCTTAAGACCACATCGTATAAATTTGCTCTGAATGCTACATGTCAGTCCTTCAGATATTTGAAGGGAGTTCTAATAACTGCCCTAAATCATACCTCCCTCGACATTATTCCACATATGGGAGGCTTCCAAGTCTATCCACATCATTCTGGTCATTCTCCTCTTGAAACATTCGTTCACCAACATTCTTTAAAATTATTGTCCAGTACTGAGCACAATACTCCAAAGGAGATAAAAATCAGTACATTGAAGGCGAAGACCATTTACCTCACTCTGTATGATTCGTATACCTCTATTAATGACATGTACTCACACACAATTACACATATGTAATTAGCAACAACATACTGAGCTTTTGAAACTAAAACAACTTCCTACTCATTTTCACCTAGGCTTTTCTTTAAAGTATGTAAAGCCAACCTCAATTAACAAGAATGTATGAAGAATCCCCAATTAACTACAGGAGGCAACTGACTTCCACTTTTAGGAGAAAGAAAAAAAATATCAGAAAATAAGGTCATCTCTGGGAATTTTTTAAATCTCTAAAACCACTTCTAGGCAAAATCCAGATCTCATTCCTCATTTTGTGCCATCTTTAACTATTCCACATGTCTGATCCTAAATATGTTAGAGCTAGTGAGTATTTATTAAGCTACTATTATAGACCCAGCACACTTTGTGATCCCCATTTTACAAATGTGAATCTGCCTTTTATAGAAGCTAGCCACTTACTCAGGGTCTCACAGTGAGTGTCAGTTGAAGAGGGTGAAGATATAAACTCAGGTCTCCTCACTACAATTCAGGTGCTAAGTTCCATGGTGATGACAATGACACTAATATTGGGATTAGTATTGTAATGTAGTAGTAAGTAGTAGCCGAGTTCTTTACATGAAACAACTCATCGATAGTCCACTCAACCATTCTGAGTTGGAACTTCTATTATTCCATTTCCCGGGTGAAGGGATGGAGGCTCAGAAGGCTTCCAGGAGTGGCCCAGGGGGAGGTCACAGCTAGTGGTAGGGGTGGAGCTGGGATTCTCATTCAGAGCAGAGCCGCCCCTGGAGATGGTCCATGTTGGAGATGGGAAATCTGAGGCCATGGAAGGCAGGCAGGGGACTACAACATTTGGAAAAAAACATTTGTAACAAAAGTAATACCTGCTTGCCGAGAACACCAAGCTATCCCCTGAAGACTTTTTGAGTTTTTGTTTTTTTCAAGGAAAAAAAATTAGTTACTTATTTACTTATTGAAGTATTCTTCCTAAGTCAACAAAATTCTTATTTTTTATTATTTCCTTTTTGTGAAAAAAAACATTATGGAGGGACCAGTGGGATTGGCCTTATATAATCACCCATATGATATATTCCCTTAGCACCAGGAAAATTGGTTATTTTTATAATGGAAAGATGGCCTTCCTTTGCTAACCAGTTGAAACCCAAGTTTAAAGTTTTTCCAAAAAAATGTGTTCTTTATAAAAATAACAATATCAATAATAAAATGCTACTAAAGTTGGACTTCATGTGTCGCACTCTGTGAATAAGGTACATGAGGATCAGTTTGAGGGACAGTTGGTAAACCCCACTTGAACTTAGTTAGGAAAGAGAACAAACCACCCTATGTGACTCTTAGTAAGTTGTTCCTAAAGATGATGAAAATAACAAAAATGGACCCCATATGTGGCCAATTGAAAGGCCTTTATTTTTTTCCACTGTATTTTCCAAATATCAGGCTGTGGACCAGTCACTGTTTGATGATGATAAACTTCTCACCAGCATGAGACGAAAATAAGGAATCTATCTAAATTCATTCACCCTAAAGGACTTCCCTTTATTCGCAACTGTTGTCCTTCCTGTTTCTTTGATTTTTCAAATGTCCTTACTTTTATTAAAGGAAGGTGACAGTTGTTCTCTTTACTTATCAATATTAACTTTTAACACAAACCTATGTTGGTGCCCCCATTCCCAATTTTTGTTTTCCTTATCTTTGAAATCTTGATGTCTGGAAACTACTGTTAGTCTTGGGGATAGCTTCTGCTATCCAGAATCCTGGATATTTAGATACCTGATGCCTTATCTCATTAATCTCCTGGCTTTTTTTTTTAATGTAATATTTTTTAAAGGGAATATGTTTAAATCAAATCCATATCTCCTTACCTGTGGTTTTTTTGTTTGTTTTTTTTTTTTTTTTTTTAATGTTGCTCATAACCTTTCCTTATGACTCTGCCATTACCAACGACCAATAGCACTGTGTTAGAATACAGCAAATCCTTTGGGGGCACATATTACAGGAGAGTTTGCCAGAACCATAATGGCTCTGGACTACCATCCTGTTTGCACAACCGTTTTGTCTCAAAAAAAAAAAAAAAAGAAAAAGAAAAAACAGGCAAAACCTGCTTTGCTCTCTTCCTTGCTGTTCAATTGTTAATTAGCATCTTACGAAAGAGCCTATGATGAGGCTTCTCCCCACATTTCTCATTTGCTGCCTTTGTGCGTCTTTGTGGGCTTGGAGAATGAGATCCATGGGTTTTACAACTGTGTGCAAAAGAAAAGTTTTTTAAAAGGCCTGAGTAGAAAAAAAAGGGAGGGGGGTGTGTAAATGAATACCAGAGGGGGTTTGCCAATGCATATGATACCCTATCTTTGGAAGTCTGTAAGGCTTAATGTTACAAGCATGGACGATAGTCACAAAGAGCTGAGTTAGGACATTAGGCAAGTTGTTTATTTATCTGTAGAATGGAAGTAGTAGTACTATGACAACCACATAGGCATATGAGAATTAAGTGAAATAAGTCACATAAAATGCTTGATACAATGCCTGGCCCACAATACACCCTCAATAAAATAAATTCTAACTACAATTATTACCATAAGATCCTACACATTTTGTTTGCTCACTTTCTGTTTTTTTTATAGTATGTTCCAGATAGGTCTGTTTGCCAAGCTGCTGAGTTCCAGACATATAAGATGATAGTGCATTTAGGTTTTATTCAGCACGCAGTCATTCGCTCACTCATTTGTTCATTCGATTTAAAAAAAGAATTTCTAAAGCTCTTAACACCATATGGAGTATCCTGCATTAAATATTGTGGGGAAGGGTCTAAAAACACAGAAAGCTTCATCTCTCCTCCAGGGCACTTACAGTCTACTTTAGGAGACCTGCCTAACACACCAATCAGGTAGAACAGCATTCCGCGTAGGGATCAGAATGAAGTCTGGAAAATTGGCCAGGAAGGGGGACAGTTTTAGGTGAAATTTAATTTTCAAGCCGTCCCTTCATTTACCTGATTGTGAGATTATGAGCCCACCACATAAGACATAAACTTCTCCTACATGTCCCACTGTGGGGCTCATTCCATGAGGATTGTCCACTTTCTCTAAACAACTCTTCACACTCTTGATTCCAAACTAGATTCTGTCACTAAGGAGAACAAATAAAAGAACCTTTATTTTTGAAAACAGAAAATTGGTTTCATAGCTCTTGGCAAAAAAGAGAACTAAGAACTTGGCAAATGAAATAAGCTTCAGAGGCAAAGAGATTCCAAAAGGAGCCGAGAGGTCACTCTGGTGGGCACTCTTACGCACAATTTAGACAACCCTTTTTAGGTTCTAAAGAATTGGGGTAGCTGGTGATAGATACCTGAAACTATCAAACTACAACCCAGAACCCATGAATCTTGAAGACAGTTGTATAAAAATGTAGCTTATGAGGGGTGACAATGGGATTGGGAAAGCCATAAGGACCACACTCCCCTTTGTCTAGTTTATGGATGGATGAGTAGAAAAATAGGGGAAGGAAACAAATAGACAAAGGTGCTCAGCGTTCTTTTTTACTTTAATTGCTCTTTTTCACTTTAATTATTCTTGTTATTTTTGTGTGTGTGCTAATGAAGGTGTCAGGGATTGATTTAGGTGATGAATGTACAGCTGTGTGATGGTATTGTGAACAATCGAATGTACGATTTGTTTTGCATGACTGCGTGGTGTGTGGATATATCTCAATAAAATGAAGATTTAAAAAAAAAAAAAAAAAAACTCGGCAGCCCCAAAATTTGTTCTCTTTTTTGATTGTTTTCTGTACCTTTCTCCCTCTATATCCGGTTCCCCTTGTCCTGCTCCCTCCTTCTGCCCTTCCACCCTGCCCCTGCCTCTACCACTTGGAGTCTTTCTACCTGCATTTCCCTACAATGGAAAAGTCGAGGAGAGAGGAGAGGGGAGGGAACCCTGAATTGCCCTTCCCTCAAGACAGAATCCCAGGGCCGATCCAGGTGGTTCACTCAAGCCCAGAGTTCATTTTGGCTCCCCCACCACACACAGAGAGAGAGGGAGAGAGTTGGCCCACTAAGGTATCTAAAACTAAGCAGTGCAGTTTTGGGATCTGTTAATGGAACTTATTTTCCCAGCTTGAAAATTGCTGCATTTAAACTCCCAATGTGGGGTAAGTACAATCATAAATATGAACTCCTTTTCAGACAGCAAACAAGCATTTGGAGTCTCTCTCCTTTGTCTTTGGGGATCCATATGCCACAGTCTAGTTAGCTGCCCAGTGACTGACAAACATAAATAAAAGGTAATGGCTGTAGTAAACAGAGTTCTTGTGAGTCAAAAAGTGTTTCCCAGGGAGGGATCAACATGCTTATCACACTCCAGTCACCACATAGCCAAAGTTTAGCTCTTATAAAAACAAACAAAGGCAATAAAAATAAAAATTTCCACCCTTCCTTCTAGCCCTGTCACCCTGTCTATATTTAATAACAGAGTGGGATAGTCATCTGGAAGTTCATAATAGTAAAAGGAGCAGGGAAGGAGGCCGTGGGGAGAGGACTAGGCTTGACAGACCTCTTGCCTTCCCCATCAGTGTCCCTTGCCACATGCTAATGACATAGCTCCCTCTGAAACACTCTCCTTATCCCGTTACTGCTTCTTGGTGGACTGTGAACACATCTTGGCTAAGTAAAAATTAGACCTTAACTTAAGGTGTCACTCCTTACAGGGAATTCC